>NC_090447.1:593912533-594516883 GCF_031143425.1 Pleurodeles waltl
AGGGCTGGGACACTTTGGAGGAGCTCTGGGCACCTCCTCTGGTAGGTGCTGGTCAGGGGAGTGGTCACTCCCATTTCCTTTGTCCAGTTTTGCACAAGAGCAGGGCTGGGGGATCCCTGAACCGGTGTAGACTGGCTTATGCAGAGATGGGCACCATCTGTGCCCATCAAAGCATTTCCAGAGGCTGGGGGAGGCTACTCCTCCCCAGCCCTTCACACCTATTTCCAAAGGGAGAGGGTGTAACACCCTCTCTCAGAGAAAATCTTTTGTTCTGCCTTCCTGGGATTGGGCTGCCAATGCCCCAGGGGGGCAGAAACCTGTCTGAGGGGTTGGCAGCAGCAGCTGCAGTGGAGACCCCGGAAAGGCAGTTTGGCAGTACCCGGGTTCTGTGCTAGAGACCCGGGGATGCATGGAATTGTCCCCCCAATACCAGAATGGTATTGTGGTGACAATTCCATGATCCTAGACATGTTACAATGGCCATTTTCGGAGTTACCATTGTGACGCTACATATAGGTAGTGACCTACATGTAGTGCACACGTGTAATGGTGTCCCCGCACTCACAAAGTCCGGGGAATTTGCCCTGAACAATGTGGGAGCTAGTGCCAGGGTGCCCACACACTAAGTAACTTGGCACCTAACCTTCACCAAGTGAGGGTTAGACATATAGGTGACTTATAAGTTACTTATGTGCAGTGAAAATGGCTGTGAAATAACGTGGACGTTATTTCACTCAGGCTGCAGTGGCAGTCCTGTGTAAGAATTGTCTAAACTCCCTATGGGTGGCAAAAGAAATGCTGCAGCCCATAGGGATCTCCAGGAACCCCAATACCCTGGGTACCTAGGTACCATATACAAGGGAATTATAAGGGTGTTCCAGTGTGCAAATGAGAATGAGTAAAATTAGTTACTAGCCTGCAGTGACAATTTTAAAGCAGAGAGAGAGCATAAACACTGAGGTTCAGTTTAGCAGATACACCCTATGGCTATCACTGACATCCCCATTCTGCTGTTTGACAGCTTGATGTCTTAAACCCTTTAATGAGGGACAGGTTTGCTGTGCCACACTCAGCTCTTCCCTGGCAGGCCCCCCCTGCACCCAAACGATCAGCAGTGTCTGCTCCCAGCTCCTCTGGTGTAGGTTCTGCCCAGGGAGATGATTCATCTTCCTCAAAAGGGGAATCATCTGTAGAGGGACGGATAGTGGGCAGGGATTTACCCTTTCTACCCCTAGTTTTCGGGAGCACTTGGTCCATTGTTGCAGGATCCAAGTTTCCCTGTCCTTTTTGCCTTTTGGCCTGAGCCCTTGTCAAAGCAAATATATGCCCAGTAATGCCCAGCATTGCTGCATGAGCCTCCAACTCCACTTCTGCCCAAGCTGATGTTTCCAAATCATTGCCCACTAAGCAATCTACAGGTAATTCAGTGGTTACCACAACTTTCTTTGGACGATTAACGCCCCCAGTTGAGATTCACAACAGCCATGGGTGGCTAAGAGTGTTGTTATGAGCATCAGTCACTTGGTACTGCTGACCAAGTAGGTGTTGATCAGGGTGGACCAGTTTTCCTATCCTACCATAGTTACACTGGCTCCTGTGTCCCTGTAGGCCTCAACCTCAACACCATTGATTAGGGGTAGTTGCTTGTACTTATCCATATTAAGGGGACAAGCAACCAAGGTGGCTAAGCCAATGCCACCGTCAGAGACTAAAACAGCCTCTGTGATTTCCCTAACAAGACCAAGGCCAACTACATTACCAATAGTGAGCCCAGCTACTCCCTTGGATTGGTTATTTGTAGTAGATTTCCCACCGCCACTGCTGTTACTAGGGGAACTAGAGGTTGCAGTTGGGGTTGTGGTGGTGGGAGGTTTGGTGTTTTTCTTTGGACAAGTGGAATCACTTGCCCAATGGTTTTATACTTTACATAAATAACACCAAGGCTTTTTCTGATTGTTTGAAGAGGATTTGGACCCACCACCCCCAGAGGATTTTTTGGGCCTGATGAAGACTCAGAATGTTTACTTGTCAGAAGATTTACCATCCTTCTTCTTGCCATCCTTGTCACCCCCTGTATGAACTTTTCTGTTGACTCTTGTTCTGACCCATTTGTCTGCCTTCTTTCCCAATTCTTGGGGAGAGGTC
This sequence comes from Pleurodeles waltl, assembly GCF_031143425.1. Classification (NCBI taxonomy): domain Eukaryota; kingdom Metazoa; phylum Chordata; class Amphibia; order Caudata; family Salamandridae; genus Pleurodeles; species Pleurodeles waltl. The sequence continues at coordinate 593,914,679 of NC_090447.1, forward strand.
AGATCTGAGTCTACCAAGTACTGGTGCAACAAATCAGACACACAATTGTTAAGAATATGCTCTCTCAGGATCAGATTATACAGGCTTTCATAGTCAGATACTTTACTGCCATGTAACCAACCCTCCAAGGCCTTCACTGAACAGTCAACAAAATCTGTCTAGTCTTGAGAGGACTCTTTTCTGGTGTCTCTGAACTTAATCCTGTATTGTTCAGTGGTTAAGCCAAATCCATCCAAGTGTGAATCCTTCAAAACTTTTTAATTATTGGCATTACTTTCTCTGACAGTAAGGAGCCTATCCCTACCCTTTCCAGTGAAAGATAGCCACATGATAGCAGCCCACTGCCTTTGAGGGACCAACTGTACCATACAGGCCCTCTCAAGTGCAGCAAACCACTTGTTAATGTCATCCCCCTCCTTGTAAGGGGGGACTATCTTATGCAGGTTTCTGGAATCTTGCTCTATGACAGGATTGCTATTTGAAACACTGCTGCTGCCACCATGGGGAACTAACCCCATTCTCTGTCTTTCCCTCTCTATATCTAGGGATTCCCTGTCTAAGGCCAGCTGCTGCTGTTTAAGCTTCAGTCTGGTCTCTTCCAACCTCAGCTTTCTAAGTTCCCTTTCCATTAAGTTATCCTCAGGGTTGGAGGCTTGGGAATGTTTGGATACAGAGGAGATTTGGGAATTGTCAGAGAGAGACCTGTCCCTAACTGGCTGGACCCTAGTAGCCTGGCCTTTAGGAGTGAAAGATGCCCTACTAATGTGTGACCCTCTAACACTACCAGTGTCACTAGGTGGCCTGCCAGATGGCAGGTCTTTGTAAGAACCCTCCCCAGCTTCTTCATGGAACTCCTCTGAGTCTGACTGGGAAGCTTCCCCTTCTACCTCCCCTTTCTGGGATGGGCCAGACTGGTCTGGTCATCCTCTAAGAGCAGGTTAAAGAGAAACTCTTTTGTTGGATTCTTATCAAGGATTAAACCTCTTTCTAAGCAGAGACCCCTCAAACCTTTGTAGTTTAAACTCTCATAAGTTGCCTGAACAACTTTGGGAGTGACCTCTACTGAAGACATGATAGAAAAGGTTTAAGACAGAGAGAGAAAAAGTTTTAGAACTTTTGAAAGTACAGAGAAAAAACGTTTTCAAAATTTTAGAAAACTTGTAAACGTTTTCAGAACTTTTCAGAAATGTAGTAGAAAGTTTTAGAGCAGAAAAGTAAACTGTTTTGGTTCAATGTACATATACTGAACTATTTGGTATAAGATTTTCTTATGAAAAGCACCAAATGACAAAGTGGTAAAGCGGTTACAAGTACCTATCTGTCAACACCAGAGCAGTACGCGCTCTATTGGCGACAAAAATGCAAAAACCCAGCACTCTCAAAACAACGTAATTTATGCATTGTGCTGATATGTTGTGGTTTAACCTTTTGCATTGCAGAGTTCAATCCTGAAAACGTATTTTTAATATGCTTACAAATACTGTTCCTTTGCAATGTATTGCTGCAGGTTTTCAGAGTGTGTTAGGGTGTGGCCCCTTTCCAGGGCCTTCCAGAGACTTTCCCTGCAACATGCCTGGGCGTGGTTCTGGGCTGGGCCAAGACTCTATAAAAGAGAGCCAGCCCAACTCCCAGTGCTCACTATTCAGAGGTCCCGGTGCAGAGCAGCAGCTTCTTCCTGAGCTCCTGTTCCGGCGGCCTATTTGGATCTTCCAGTCTTCTGCCCTCATCCTTCATTGGTGATCATTGTTCCAGGCAGTAAGACGGTGGTTGGACTTTCCCGACACCGTTATTGAGAATTTTCATATTCTTGGTTTAACTCTTAAATGAGTAGCAGATTACTCGTGTGCTACCATTTCTTGACATTTTATGGTAGTTTACAAATAGGCAAGACGCGCGATTTATTTCGTAAAGATTTGACTTTGTTATTCATTACGCGCTACCATTTCTTGACATTTATATGGTGATTTACAAATAGGCAAGACGCGCAATTTATTTAATAAAGGTTTGACTTTGTTATTCATTACGCGCTACCATTTCTTGACATTTACATGGTGGCTTAAGAATCGGCAAGACGCGCGATTCGTTTTATGGTGTTTAAACATTGTTGTCCATTGCGCGCTACTATTTCTTGGCATTTACATGATGTTTTACGAATTGGCAAGATGCACAACTCGTTTCATGAGCATTTAACTTTGTTGTTCATTGCGCGCTACCATTTCTTGACATTTACATGGTGGCTTAAGAATCGGCAAAAGAAGCGCGATTCGTTTCATTGTACTTTGATCTTGTTATTTATTGTGAGCTGTTATTCCTTGACATTTATATCGTGTTTTACGAATCAGCAAGACGCGTGATTGGATTAATGATGATTTGAATTTGATATTCATTGCGTGCTACCATTTCTTGGTATTTTACATGGTAACACTCGAATAAGCAAGACACACAATTCTCTCCTCAAGTTTAATTCATGTTGTTTATTGTATGCCATTATTCTAAGATATTTATTATGTAATATTCGAGTTGACAAGTTATGTGATTTGTTTCCTGAATCCATATTGTGTTATTCATGGTGCACAATCCTTTTATGGTGTTTAATATATATATATATATATGTATATATATATATATATATATATATATCTGCAATATTCGCAATTTGTGTTGAAACATTTTAAGAGTACACAGAAGGCCAGAGTTTCTAGATGCAATATTGTATGGTCCTAGTATACATTCTCAAAACAGGATTTATATGACTGGTTTAAAATTTAGTCAGAATGTTTTTTCTGATTCTCATGTAAAGGAAAGTACTTGAATAAGAAAGTTTTCATTTAATTCATCTTGATTCCCCTACAGGTATCTGGCCATCTTGAAACTTAGTCATTTTAAACTTAACTCTTAGATTGTTTTTCTTACTACAGGTCTCCTTCCCAGCTGTTCCCTTCCTAATCCCCTCTTCCCCTCTTAAACTCTCTCAGTTTCTGTGGTTTATCTATCAGAGTCTTGGAGCTGTTCAGTGGTGGACGTGTTGGGAACGTGCACAGACCCTGAGGATCTGGTGACTCTGACACTACCCCACCACTGCACCACCAATGTAGGAGGCTGGCCTGGCTTATAGTGGGTACCTTGTGGTACTTACACCTTGTGCCAGGTCCAGTTATCCCTTATTAGTAAAATAGAGGTGTTTCTAGCAGCTTAGGCTGTTAGAGGTAGCTATGGCAAAGCAGCTTAGGCTGAACTAGGAGACATGCAAAGCTCCTTCGATACCACCTATATCATATAGCACAATGTGATAAGAAAACACAATCCTTGGAGTTACTAAAAATAAAGGTACTTTTATTTTAGTGACAATGGGGGTCATTCTGACCCCGGCGGTAAGAACCGCCGGGGCCGGGGTCGGCGGTAGCACCGCCAACAGGCTGGCGGTGCTCCGCCGGGCATTCTGACCGTGGCGGTACAGCCGCGGCCAGAAGCGGAAAGCCGGCGGTGTACCGCCGACTTTCTGCTGCCCATGGGAATCCGCCATGGGGATTCCGACCCCCTCACCGCCATCCTGTTCCTGGCGGTTCCGCCCGCCAGGAACAGGATGGCGGTGAGGGGTGTCGTGGGGCCCCTGGGGGCCCCTGCAGTGCCCATGCCAATGGCATGGGCACTGCAGGGACCCCCGTAAGAGGGCCCCACTTTGTATTTCAGTGTCTGCTTTGCAGACACTGAAATACGCGACGGGTGCCACTGCACCCGTCACACATCCTCCACTCCGCCGGCTCCATTCGGAGCCGGCATCCTCATGGAGGGGTGTTTCCCACTGGGCTGGCGGGCGGCCTTTTGGCGGTCGCCCGCCAACCCAGTGGGAAACCCAGAATGACCGCTGCGGTCTTTTGACCGCGGTACGGTCTTCTGGCGGTTCCCTCCAGGGGGGCGGCTCCCGCCGCCCGCCGGTGTCAGAATGACCCCCAATATGCCAAAAGTATCTCAAAGGATACCCTCACTTAGGAGGTAGGTAATATACACAAATTATATGTACACAAACCCAAAACAGGTAAGTAACAGTAAGAAAAGTAGTGGGAACAATGTAGAATCACAATAAATGCAATAGGTAGACATAGGCCTGGGGGCAACACAAACCATATACTCCAAAAGTGGAACGCGAATCACGAATGGACCCCAGGCCTATGGGAGGTTGTAGAGGATCGCTGGGACTGTGAGAAAACAGTAAGGGTGTCCAAAATAGAACCACAATTGCTACCAAAGCACTGACGACGGATTCCTGGACCTGAGGACCTGTAAAAGAAGGGGACCAAGTCCAAGAGTCACGCTAGTGTCCGGGGGGGCAGGAGCCCACTAAACCCCGGATGAAGGTGCAAAAAGGCTGCCGCCGGGTGGAAGAAGCCAAAGATTCTGCAACAACGGAAGGTGCCAGGAACTTCTCATTTGGTCAGAAGATGTCCCACGGTGTGCTGGAGGATGCAGAAGTGTTTCCACGCAGAAGAACCGCAAACAAGCTTTGCTAGCTGCAAGAGTCGCGGTTGAGGATTTTGGGTGCTGCTGGGGTCCAGGAAGGACCGGGATGTCGCCCATTGGAAGAGGAGACAGAGGGGGCGCTCAGCAACTCAGAGAGGCCCCGCAGAAGCAGGCATTGTGCAGACAGACGCTTGAGAGCATGGCATAGGGGTGGTTCTAGCACAGCTGAATGAGGAGGGCCTAGACCAACCAGTGGCCTTTATTAGCAGAAGGTTATTACCATGGGAACAGAGGTGAAGTGCCATTGAAAAAAAGTATTTGCTGTGGTCTGGGCACTGAAGAAGCTGGAACCATACCTGTGTGGGACTCACTTCCGGGTTCAGATAGGCCAGAGACCCCTCAAATGGCTCATGCAGATGAGGGGTGAAAATCCTAAACTCTTGAGGGTCCATTTCCCTACAGCAAATGGACTTTACGGTGGAGTATCGCCTTGGGACTAACCACACCACTACTGATGGTCTCTCCAGATTCTTTCGCCTTAGTGATGAGAGCTCCCAAGGGGTTGGGTAGCTCTCCCCACTTTCAGCTGCAGGGGACACATGATAGATCTGACAGCCTTAGGGTGGTCATCCCCCAACATTTCGCCTGCCTCCCTCTGACACTGTTTTTGCTGGTTTTAGGATTCTGTGCACTTTACCACTGCTAAACATTGCTAAAGTGCATGTGTTGTCTCCCTTAAACACAGTAACGTTGGTTTATTCCCAATTGGCATATTTGGTTCACTTGTAAGCTCCTAGCAAATGGCACTACATGTGCCCAGAGCCCGTAAATTGAATGCTACTAGTGGGCCTGAAGCACTGATCGTGTCACTCACATAAGTAGAACCTTAACCATGTCTCAGGCCTTCCATTGCAAGGCCTGTGTGGGTGCATTTTCACTGCCACTTCGACCAAAGGTACTCGCCAAGTTTTAAACTCCCCTATTTCTACATATAAGTCACCCTAAGGTAGACCCTAGGTAACCCATAGGGCAGGGTTCTATGTAGGTAAAAGTCAGGACATGTGTGTTTTATATGTCCTGGTAGTGGACAACTCTTTAAATTTGTTTTCCACTACTGTGAGGCCTGCTTCTTTCATAGGCTAGCATTAGCACTACCATTATATACTGTTTGAGTGGTAGATTCTGATCAAAAAGGGGTAACCAGATCATATTTATATGTGTAGGAAAGTACCATCCTGCCTGGCATGTTACCCCCATTTTATACTTGTGTGTCACTTTGTTTTTGCCTGTCTCACTGGGATCCTGCTAGCCAGGACCCCAGTGCTCATAGTTGTGGCCTGAATGTGTTCCCTGTGTGGTGCCTAACTGTGTCACTGAGGCTCTGCTAATCAGAACCTCAGTGCCTATGCTCTCCCTGTCTTTAAAATTGTCACTGCAGGCTAGTGACTAATTTTACCAATTCTCATTGGCACACTGGAACACCCTTATAATTCCCTAATATATGGTACCTAGGTACCCAGGGAATTGGGGTTCCAGGAGATCCCTATGGGCTGCAGCATTTCTTTTGCCACCCATAGGGAGCTCAGACAATTCTTACACAGGACTGCCACTGCAGCCTGAGTGAAATAACGTCCATGTTATTTTACAGCCATTTTACACTACACTTAAGTATCTTATAAGTCGCCTATATGTCTAACCCTCAATTAGTGAAGGTTAGGTGCAAAGTTACTTAGTGTGAGGGCACCCTAGCACTAGCCAAGGTGCCCCCACATTGTTCAGGGCAAATTCCCCGGACTTTGTGAGTGCGGGGACACCATTACATGCGTGAACTACATATAGGTCAATACCTATGTGTAGCGTCACAATGGTAACTCCAAACATGGCCATGTAACATGTCTAGGATCATGGAATTGTCACTCCAATACCATTCTGGTATTGGGGGGCCAATTCCATGCATCCCCGGGGCTCCAGCATAGAGCCCGGGTACTGCCAAACTAACTCTCTAGGTTTTGTTCTGCAGCTACCGCTGCTGCCAACCCTCAGACAGGTTTCTGCCCCCCTGGGACCTGGGCAGCCAGGTCCTAGGAAGGCAGAACAAAGGATTTCCTCTGAGAGAGGGTGTTTCACCCTCTCCCTTTGGAAATAGGTGTTAAGGGCCTGAGACAAGTAGCCTCTCATGGCCTCTGGGAATGCTTTGAAGGGCACAGATGGTGCCCTCCTTGCATAAGCCAGTCTACACTGGTTCAGGGATCCCCCCAGCCCTGCTCTGACGCGAAACTGGACAAAGGAAGGGGAGTGACCACTCTCCTGACCAGCACCTCCCAAGGGGAGGTGCCAGAGCTCCTCCAGTGTGTCCCAGACCTCTGCCATCTTAGATGCAGAGGTGTGATGGCACAATGGAGACCTCTGAGTGGCCAGTGCCATCAGGTGACATCGTAGACCCCTCCTGATAGGTGCTTACCTCTCTCTGTAGTCAATCCTCCTCTGAGGGCTATTTAGGGTCTCTCCTGTGGGTGTCTCATCAGATAACGAATGCAAGAGCTCACCAGAGTTCGTCTGCACTTCTCTCTTCAACTTCTGCCAAGGATCGACCGCTGAGTGCTCCAGGACCCCTGCAAAACCACAACAAAGTAGCAAGAAGACTACCAGCAACATTTTAGTGCCTCATCCTGCCGGCTTTCTTGACTTTTTGCTGGTGGTAAATACTCTGAGGGCTGTCTGCCTTAACCCTGCATTGGAAGCCAAGAAGAAATCTCCCGTGGGTCGACGGAATATTTCCCCTGCCTACGCAAGCACCAAACGTCTGCATCACCGGTCCTCTGGGTCCCCTCTCATCTTGACGAGCGTGGTCCCTGGAACACAGGAGCTGGATCCAAGTGTCCCCCACAGTCCAGTGGCCCTTCTGTCCACATTTGGTGGAGGTAAGTCCTTGCCTCCCCAAGCCAGGCAGTAACCTTGTGTACTGCGTGAACTGCAGCTGCTAGGGCTTCTTTTGTGCACAGCCCAGCCCAAATCTCCAGCACTCCGTCCTACATTGCCCAACTCGCTGAGTTGGACTCCGACTTCGTGGGAATCCCTTTTGTTGTGCTGAGACGACCGCTGTGCTCAGATCTTCTGAATACCTGTTTGTTCAGGTCATCCGGGGGCTGCTTGCTTCTGCATGGGCTCTCTATGTTGCTGAGCGACCCTCTGTCTCCTCCTCCAAGGGGCGACCTCCTGGTCCTTCCTGGGCCCAGGCAGCGCCCAAAACCTTTAACCCCGACTCTTGCAGCTAGCAAGGCTTGTTTGCAGTATTTCTGCTTGGAAACAACTCTGCATCCTCCAGCACATCTTCTGACCAAAGGAGAAGTTCCTGGCACCTTCCGTTGTTGCAGAATCTTTGGCTTCTTCCACCCAGAGGCAGCCCTTTTGCACCTTCATCCGGGTTTTAGTGGGCTCCTGCACCCCCTGGACACTTGCGTGACTCTTGGACTTGGTCCCCTTCCTTTGCAGGTCGTCAGGTCCAGGAATCCGTCTTCACTGCTTTGCAGTCAGTTGTTGTCTTTGCAGAATCCCCTATCTCGACTTTACTCTTTTTTTGGGTTAGTAGGATAACTTTACTCCTACTTTTCAGGGTCTTGGGGTGGGGTATCTTGGACATCCTTTGTGTTGTCTTACACTCCTAGCGACCCTCTACACACTACACTAGGCCTGGGGTCCATTCGTGGTTCGCATTCCACTTTTGGAGTATATGGTTTGTGTTGCCCTCTGCCTATTGTCTCTTATTACATTCTATTGTGTTCTACAGTGTTTGCACTACTTTTCTAACTGTTTACTTACCTGATTTTGGTTTGTGTGTATATTTTGTGTATATTACTTACCTCCTAAGGGAGTACATCCTCTGAGATACTTTTGGCATATTGTCACTAAAATAAAGTACCTTTATTTTTAGTAACTCTGAGTATTGTGTTTCTTATGATTTAGTGCTACATGATATAAGTGGTATAGTAGGAGGTCTGACTGTTTCCTAGTTCGGCCTAAGCTGCTCTGCTCTGCTACAGCTACCTCTATCAGCCTAAGCTGCTAGAACACCTCTGATCTACTAATAAGGGATAACTGGACCTGGCACAAGGTGTAAGTACCACCAGGTACCCACTATAAGCCGGGCCAGACTCCTACAGACCTGCACCCGGAACTTAGCAAATTGATTCCAAAGAATAGTTGTCCTGCCTCCTGATCAGAGCCTCAGGGACAGAAAAGTTCTCAACCATCCTGAACCCTGTATCTGGACTCTGTCTTCTCTGAGTCCTAACCCCTGAAGTGGTGCCCTTCCAGTTCTGGACCCTTGGAAGTGTGACTAAAGGTGCTCTGTCAGCTCAGCTGTCAACATTACCTGAACCATCGCGGTGCACACAAACCTAACACAGTCTTGCAGCTCCTAATCAGAACCGATGCAGCACAATGCAGACTTAATGCAAGCCTGCATCGCAGCACTCACAGCTTCTCATTGAAACCCATGCAGCCAAATGCAGCTTCAATACAAGCCCATATTGCAGCCTTCACAGCTCATTGGAACAGCCGCTGTGTTATACATCCTAGACTTTGATCTTGAATTGCTCATTGGAACAGCAGCTGCCCAATACAGTGTTCCACATTCCAGACTGGTACAGTTATCAGCAAGCCTCAATTGGTTTTTGTATCTGGCATGCAGTCCATCGCAGTTGGCATGAACTTGTAACTTTAAAATGGTCAGGTGCAACCAGGTATCCAGAGTTAGTGCTTTTAGCACAATTTTTACCTAAACATTTAAGATTGCATACCTCCAGTTCTCCTAATTGGTGTTTTGTCATTTTGTCATCAAATATTTTTTTAATTTTACTCTATTGTTCTAACTTGTTATGGGATTTTTCTGGTATTATGTTTTCACTTTATTACTCTTTATGTGCTGTATAAAACATTACAAATTGCTGCTACAATAAGCCTGACTGCTTTTGTGAAAAGCTACTAGAGAGTTAATTCACTGTTTTATTTAGATTTGCTTGCGTTTCACCCTATCAGGTATTGTGGTTGTTGCTTGAGAGGGCTCACGACCACCTCAACCAACAACCCAATTTCTCACATGATCTTTAGATTAGCTTGAAAGGCAATATATGCACTGAAATAGCCATATTGTGCCATGTCTCGTGAAGTGGCATGGCTCCTGAAATCCTTTAGATACTCGGTATGCTATTCCTCAAGAAATGTTGGAGATGAAGCTTTCATTGACTAAAAGTCAGAAGCCTGCCTCTTTCCCATCTCCTGATAGACCACTCTTGCTTTACTTGGATTTTATGCCAGGGAATATCGGGGATCGGTTTGACAAGTGGTCCTGGGGGGGGGTGGCTGTAGGATACTATAAGCAATATAGTGGAGGTGAGATTAAAGCACTTAGGGCCAGATGTATCAAGCCTTTTTGCATTCGCGAACGGTGTGAATGCCCGTTTGCGAATGCAAAAATCCCTTTCAGCATTTATGAAAGGCATTTGCAACGCAAATTTAAGGAATCGCTAAAATAGCGATTCCTTAAATTTGCGAGGCAATTTAGAGTATCGCAAATTGTGATTCTCTAAATAAGAAATCGCAAATAAGGAATCCTTATTTGCGATTTCAAAACCACATGTAACAAGCAATTCCTGAATGCGAATTGGGCATTAAGGAAGCGCTTTTACCACCAAGTTGAACTTGGCGGTAAGCATGTGCAAATTAAAAAAATGCATGAAAAATGCATTTTTAAAATTGACATGTAACGCATACATGACCCTTTCGCATGTGTGCACCTTACATGTCCTCAAAAAAATTCTTGGGGTGCAGCAGAGGGGGCCTTAGGCCCCCAGCACCCTGGGTTTTGCATTTCCCAAATTTGCAAATTCCAGTTAGGAATTGGTAATTTGGGAAATGCAAAAAAATCGCAAATATGGGACTACAGGCCCATAGGTGCGAATGGGGCAGGTATCGCAATTTAATTTCGGTAATAGCATTTGCGATTTTTAAGAAGTCGCTATTACCGAATCGCAAATATGATACATACCATTTTGCGATTCAAAAATAGCGGATTTCTTAAAAATCACTATTAGAGAATCGCAAATTGTTTTGTTGATACATCTGGCCCATGGAAACTACCAAAAATAATACTCTATAGGGGACTGTTAGATCGGGAATCCTTGATGTGGTTTCTCCTAACTTTTTGCTCTCTGACCTCCTATTTGACATCATGTTTTCTGGCTTAAGGATTCTGTGCACTTTACCACAGCTAACCAGTGCTAAAGTGCAGGTGCTCTGTACTCTAAGCATGGTAACATTGGATTATCCACAATTGGCATATTTAATTTATTTGTAAGTCCCTAGTAAAGTGCACTCTATGTGCCCAGGGGCAGTAAATTAAATGCTACTAGTGGGCTTGCAACATTGATTCTGCCACCCACTTCAGTAGCACATGTCTCAGGGCTGCCATTGCAGAGCCAGTGTGTGCAGTTTTAAACAGCCATTTTGACTTCACAAGTGCACCCGCTCGGGCCCAAGACTTCCTTGCTATTACCTATAAGACACCCCTAAAGTAGGCTCTGGTTAGCCCCAAGTGCAGTGTATTTAAAAGGTTGGACATGTACTTTTAAGTTTAACATGTCCTAGTAGCGAAAAATTACTACATTTGTTTTTCACTGCTAAAAGGCCTATCTCTCTCATAGATTAACATTGGGATTACCTTGAAGCAACCTTTCAGTGTAACTTCCAAATTGGGCATTGTTAGAAATGTGGAGGTTGGAGTCTCTGGACTCACACGTTAAAATCAGAACTTATGGTGAAGTCAAACTTTAAATTGTAAGTCTGAAAATGCTACTTTTAGAAAGCTGTTGTTTTCTTACTTTAACCATTCTGTGTCTATCCCTGTCTCTGAATATTTGTCTGTGGTGGGTGACAGCTGGGCTTTGTGTTTCCCCTTAAGAGAGCAACATACAAAGGGAGCTGGGGTGTGAAAATTGCTTCCTGATAAAACCATTACCTGGCTGATGGGTTTATCTTGGCTAGGTGGGGTGCAGGAGCTGACACAGATGAACAGAGATGTAACTCTTCTCACACAAAGGGCTGCATAACCCCCTTTAGAGTGTCTAGAGTAAAGAAAGGAGAGCAGGGACTGTGCACACTCCAAAGACCTATTTTTGAAGTCCCCCCACTTCAAGGGCTGAAATGGGTATAATTACTGGACTCAAACCCCCACCAAATCAGAACTTTGCTGGAACCAAGGACATTCTGTCAGGAAGAAGAGGTGCTGTGCTGCAGGAGGCACTGCTATTTTGCTACTATTTTTGCTGTGCTGGCCTGCTGCCTACTGTTTGCTGTGCTGTAGGAGGGACTGCCACTGTGCTACCTGCTTTGCTGTATTGGCCTGCTATCTGCTGCTTCTAGCTTGGAAGTGAGAAGGACTGACCCCAATTTCTCCAAGGTCTTTCTGGCTTGCCCCCGGTTCTTGAAATCTTAGAGTCATCAAAGTCTTCCTTCAACCTTGCTTCAGCTGATAGACTGCCAACTGTGAGTATTCCCATGACTGAGGTGAGAATCCAATCCTGGGCCTCAGAAGTGGGTTCTTCAGATGTTTTTCATTGAAAACCCATATATCAAGTTCATTGCATGGTTCAGAACTACCACACTTCCCTTTTGATGCAGACGCAGTGCCAGTTTGATGATGATGCGTGACCCAACTACGAGGTGAGACGATGGCGGAGCACCAAACCAAGGACATTGCTGCATGTTTTGAAAATGATATATCACCTTCATAGAAAGTAGTTTGATGCCAAAGCAGGACCCAACTAGGAGACTTGCCATGTATCTACCCTATTGCACGGATCGGAACCAATGCATTGAGTTTTTGTAGCCCATGCTTGCCCATCCAAGATACTGTTTCAGGTGGCCCTTCATGAATTTTGTAGCCAGCCTTCCCTCCATCATGGTCGGCAGGAGCTTTGGGTTTACCCCAGTCTACCACGACCCCCAAGTAACCATTTAATGCTCTTGACTCTAAAGCACTACATTGCAGTTTATTCTTTAAAAACTCATGTCTGAAGTTCTACTTATTGGATGTTTCCCATTTCGGTCTTGTTTTAGTCGAATAAAACATGCTCTATTTTTGTAAGCTGGTGTGGAGTCTTTCTGTGGTGTTTGCACTGTATTACTGTGATTTAAGTATTGCACAAATACTTTACACATTTTCTCTTAATTTAACCATGACAGCTCTATGCATACCCCCAGAGGGTGAGCACAGGTTAATTTAGGTAGTGTATTTGACTTACCCTGACTAAGATTCTCATCATTATTTGGACAGGGCGCATACCTCTGCCAACTAGAGTCCCAGTTTGTAACAGGGACTTTAAGCATATGCAATATTTCCTGTTATACAATTGGGTTTTAATGCCAGAGAATAAACCAGCAGCAGTTAAAGATCTCACCCCTTCAGAAAACCATTTTGCTAACTGTGAGAAAGTAGCCTCTTTCTAGCATGGTTACCCCCACTTTTGGCCTTTTTGTAAGTGTGTGTCAGTGTGTTTTTACTGTCTCACTGGGATCTTTCTAGCCAGGACCCCAGTGCTCATAGATCGTGTCCTATGTGTGTGTAGTCAGTAGTGCTTAACTGTGCCACTGAAGTTCGGCTAACTCCAGTGTTTATGCTCTCTCTGCTTCCAGATTAGTCACTATAGTTTAGTGACTTTGTATTCCAATTTGAATTAGCACACTGGACCCCCCCTTATAAGTCCCTAGTATATTATACCTAGGTACCCAGGGCATTGGGGTTCCAGGAGATCCTTATGGGTGGCATCATTTATTTTGCCACCCATAATGAGCTCAGACAAACCCATCTTCAGAACTGTCACTGCAGCCTGTGTGAAATAGTGCACACACTATTTCACAGCCATTTTCACTGCACTTCAGTAACTTATAAGTCACCTATATGTCTAACCTTCATTTACTGTAGGCTAGGTACAAAGTTACTAAGTATGAGGGCACCCTGGCACTAGCAAAGGTGCCCCCATGCTGTCCACGGCCAATTCCCCAGACTTCATGAGTGCGGGGATACCATTACACATCTGCACTACATATAGGTCAATACCTATATGTAGCTTCACAATGGTAACTCAGAATCTGGCCATGTAAGGTGTCTAAGATCATGGAAGTGTCCCCCTATTCCAAATCTTGTATTGGGGGGCCAATCCCATGCATTCTGGGGGCTTCACCATGGATCCCCAGTACTGCCAAACCAGCTCTCTGAGGCTTGCACTGCAGCTACAGTTACTGCCACCTCACAGACAGGGTTCTGCCCTTCTCGGGTCCGAGCAGATCAATCCTAGAAAGGCAGAACAAAGCATTTCCTTTAGGAGAGGGGTGTTATACCCTCTCCTATTTGAAATAGGTGGTACAGGCATGGCAGGGGTATCCTCCCAGCGCCTCTGGAAATGCTTTGAAGGGCACAAACAGTGCCCTCCTTGCATAATCCAGTTTACACCAGTCCAGGGACCACCAGTCCCTGCTCTGGTGCAAAAGTGGACAAAGGAAAGGGAAGTGACCACTCCCCTGTCAATCACCACCCCAGGGTTGGTGCCAAGAGCTCCTCCAGAGTGTCCCTGGCATTAGCCATCTTTGATTCCAAGGTGTGGGGACCCTCTGGAGACCTCTGAGTGGCCAGTGTCAGGTTCCTCTTCAGATTCAGCTTGCAAAACTCCTCCAGGAATCCTTTGCTTCAGCTTCTGACCGTCGGTTCAACTGCAGACTGCTCCAGGAACTGCTGTAACTGCAACAAAGTATCCAGGACGACTCCTGTGACCTGCAACTTCAGCTCCAGCCAGCATTTGCAACAGTTTCCAAGGTGTGCACACTCTGAGGACTACCTGTCGTCACCTTGCACCAGAAGAACCAAAGGAATCTCCCGTGGAGTGACCGAGTCACTTCCCTGCTCCTGTAGGCACCTTCCAAGATGACAGCTGGTTCTCTGGGACTCCTCTCATGATGACGAGCGTGCTCCTTGGAACACAGGTGGTGCACCCATGCGACCCAGACTGTCCTAAGATCTAGCTGTCCAAATTTAGAGGAGGTAAGAGCTTGCCTTCCCGGTTTGCAACAGTACCCATGTGCAGCGCGTAATCTCTAACTCCTTAGGCTTCTGTGTACTTCGTCCAAGAATCCTTTGTGCACAGTATAGCCCAGGTCCCCAGCACTCCATCCTGCGACACACAACTCACTGAGTTGTCATCCGGAGGCGTGGGACCTTCTTTTGTTGTGCTGCACCAACCGCAATTTGCAACTTCTTTGTCCCTGTGTCCTGGGACTCCCGTGGGTGCTGCCTGGTCATCTGTGGGGTCTCTCCATTGTTGGGAGCCCCCTCTGCCTCCTCAGTCCGAGTTGAGGCCCCCAGGTCCCTCCTGGGTCCAGGCAGCTCCATTTTGACACAAAATGCGACCTTGCCTGAACCAAGGCTTGTTGGACGAATCCAGTGACTCAAACAGCCTGCATCCAACATCTCGACGTGGGACATCTACTGCAACACGCAGGAACCCACAGCCATCTTCTTTGGTGCTCTTCTGCAGACTTCTTCTAACCGGCGAATCCTCTTTTACACCATCTTCTATGTTGGCACGGGCTCCTGTCCTTCCTGGAATCTTCTGCGACTTCTGGACTTTGTCTCCTTCCTTTACAGGTTTTCAGGTCCAGGGATCCACCATTTGTTGCTTTCAGTCTTGCTTGGTTCTTGCAATAACTCTAATCATGACTTGTAGTGTGTCCTGAGGAAACTTGCAGTACTTTACTCCTACTTTCCTGGGCTCTGGGGTGGGGTATTTTACTTACCTTTGGTGTTCTCTTACACTCCCAGCGCCCTTCTACACACTACACTTGCCTAGGAAGGAATTTGTGATTCGCATTCCACTTTCTTAGTATATGGTTTGTGTTGCCCCTAGGCCTATTGCATTCTATTGTATTTCTACTGTTTACTGTTTTCACAATTCTATGACTATTTACTTACTTGATTTTGGTCTCTAGTGTATATGTTGTGTATAATACTTACCTCCAGTAGGAGTATTGCCTCTAAGATATTTTTGGCCATGTGTCACTAAAATAAAGTACTTTAAGTTTTGGTAACACCAAGTGTTGTCTTTTATTGTGTGTAAGTACTGTGTAACTATAGTGATATTGTAGGAGCTTTGCATGTCTCCTAGTTCAGCCTAAGCTGCTCTGCTCCAGCTACCTCTAGACAGCCTAAGCTGCTAGAACACTGCTTACATTTCACTAATAAGGGATAACTGGACCTGGTATAAGGTGTAAATACCTTAGGTACCCACTACAAACCAGGCCAGCCTCCTATACTAACCACACTACACCAGAAGGGATTAAATTTAAAATATATGTGGCACTTACAGACATGGGCGCTGAATTTCATTGAGGTTAAATGAAAAGTTGGAAATGCATTTTATGCAAAGATATTCCCCTTCACCAATGGCAGAAATTGTAGCCTAATATCTCCTCCCCATATAAAAGAAGTATTAAAATTAGAGAATCAATGTATAGGCATATGTTACTATGTCATAATACCCCAATGAAAATAAAGCATATTAAGGCAAAGCTTAGGGGGAATGTTAGAAGGAATGTGGTCAGAATGGAGATGATTTGCATATGTGGTGGTCATTTTGGCCGTAACAGATCTTTTGGAAGAAAATCAATAGTCACATCAAGTGTATTTTGGGGTAGCCAATAAACCCTGATCCAGCAATCATAATACTAGGACTAAAGTTGCTTGAGATTTAAGAGCTATCACAGGGTGGATTGGAGCTGAGCAAAAAATTGCTCAGAAGTGAAAAACTAAACTGACCATCCAGAACTGGGCAGATAAATTATGAATGTTGGTAACAATGGGAAAAAAAACTGATTTGGGATATAATTGATATGGGGAATTTTTGAAAGTTTCGGAAAGACTTTGCTTGATTGCCCGGTTTGGTGGAAGTCAGCATTAGCATGTGTAATATTATTGAGGTCTCTTAGTGTGGTATATCTGTAAATGCAACTGAATCAAGGATATGAGAATGAGATATGGAAGTGTAACATGACATCCTAGTGGAATTGAATATATATGTTTTTATCAGCACATCATGAAGGCTAAGATGACTGATCTAAATTGGACAGATTGGGTGGGTTAGGGAAGGGTTAAGCCTTGTGATGTGATGAGAATTCTCTCTAATAATTAAAGGTCTTATGGTTAGCTTATTCTGCAAAATTGGAAAAAAGGCACCTGGCAATACCACTGAAGTTCATCATCCAACACTCTGAAGACTTTGGGCTTCATTATGAGTTTGAAGGTCTGTGGACCGCCATGGTGGCATTAGCTATCTGACTGCTGTCGGGTTGGCAGTCTGATCGCCATGTTACGAGTCATGCAGGCCTATGGAGCGAAGACTGCTGCGGTCCTGCTCGCACCGCCAGGAAGCACATATCACCGCAGTCACAATGCTGAACAAATAGGCCTGCTGAATCTGTGTTGCAGCTGGAAACATTATTAGTTTGCATACCACCAATGTGACCATAGCAGTCCAACCACCACATCTCAGCAGGCAAAAACGGACAGTATAAAGGGAGACACTCACCTGCAGGCAGCCTCACATGTTTGGTGCCTCCATCACACACACTCTGCCGCTGCTGATCATTGATGCAGTACAAAATTCACACCGCCCTGGGCGCAACTGTCCATAAGTACACACACCTACCTATGTGATTAACCTTAACAACAGATTGTCGCGCCGTCAGCACCATCATATGAGGGTCATGCTACAGGTATCAAGTATACTTGTCATTGTGTCCCATGTTGGAATCAGAGACAATTAGGGACACATTCACAGTCACAAAATGCCCCCTTTGTGTAGGTCACTCACACTGTACTGCAAAACTACTCAAAAACACATCTGCCCATCTCAGGTACAGGGACAGTGAAGCGTACACAACATTGTCTCACACAATCCCAACAACACACCTACAAAAACAACTCATGTTGCACATACGTCATGGACTATGATCACATTCAACACATATATGTATGGATGTGGCATGGAACACAAACACTACTTCCATGAAACAGCCCTGCAATGGACACACACATCATCCACACTGCAACACAATGGAAGGAAAGTGGGATGCCCAATAGACAGAGAGACAAATATACAAAGATCACTATGCAAACAATACCTGTACAGCAGGGATGGGGGCATCTGGAACACTCAGGGAACAATGCTACACTGGGACACATATCACTTTGTGCATGCCCCTTACACAAGATTTGCACAGTAACTGGACCTACATGTATCTCAGGGACAAACACTACTAATCCCAAATGACATGCCTACGTGCATAATGTGGAAGTGCAAGTCAACAAAGCACATACAACTATAACTGCATGGGTCACACCTCTACATGGAGTAGCTACATGGTATACACAGCTAAATAGACACATGCCCAGTCAAATGCAAACAAAGCTAGCAAAATTGAACACACTCCAGGTCTGCACAAACAAAACTGAAGCTGCCGCACATTAGATGAATCTATAATCCGTATCATGGGGACAAGTCTAACACCATACATGCTCACATTGGCCAACAAGAGATGAAATACTTACCATGCCAAACAGTACAAATTGCCATGACACCATTATTGCACTTACACCCACATATCCATAGAGTCAACCTATCCCTTGTCTTGGGGAGACACCAGCAATGGCCACAAAGTCAGATACTGCAAACAACAGAAAATGAATCATCAGGCAGGCAGAAACACACACAACTGTAGGCACACAACACAAGTCACTCAGGAACAACATAAAGGTAGAAAAGGAATTGTGGAACAAAAGTATCCCCAAAAAAGGCAACTGTTTGGTTTTATTAACATGAAATTTTGTGAAGTCCAAGGCAGTGGCCAGCCCATATGTCCCTGTACAGGCACATCATGGTACCGTCACTTGACTCCGAGCTGCCGGGAAACCTCTACAAGAAGGGGTATCAAGTAGGCAGGCAGGCACCTCAGGGATCATCTTTGGGGGGCAGATTTTGGAGGGGTGGGTTTAGTCTTGGGATTGAGATGGGTGAACTGCGTCTTCGGGAGAGGGGTATAGGTACTTGTAGGGCGGCAGGTGTGACAGAAGAGGACCTAGGAGGTGGAAGGGAGAGGTTGGGAGGTGGGTCGGGCCACTTTGGTTTCAGAATGGGTGGAGGGAACAGAGGAAAGGTCAAAGTCAAACCAAAAACTTTGTTAGGTACACAGGGACAGTCTGCAGAAGAGGGTGATTGTCTGCTGTGTCGGTGTGGATGTCGTGGATGCATGTGTGTGGAATGTATGTTTGTATTTGGGTGGTGTCTGTTGCATGGGTGAGTTTGTGCGTTTGTGTGCCTTGTGGGGCTGGGAGGTGGCGGTTCAGAGAAATGGAGTGGTGGATGTGTGTGAGTCTGTTGGTGTGGCGGCTGCAGGTATGGTGGGTGTGGTGGATGTCTGTGTGCCTATTGGGGTGGTGTCTGTAGATATGCTGAGTGTGGTGGATGTGTCACTGACTGTTGTGGTGGTGCCTGTAGGTATGCTTGATGTCATGTGCGGGATGGTGGGGGTGATGGGGGAGTCTGAGGAAGTGATGACTGATGATTGTGTCTGTGGGTGTCTGTTGTTTTACTGTGTGCCAGTGTGTTTTGTGGTGCTTGTGTACTCTTGTGTGTTGAGGTGGGTGCATGTGGATTGGTCTGTGTGCTTTGGGTCGGTAGGAGAATGGGAGATTTGGACTGGGACTAGAGAGGTGGAGGTGGGACGGAAGGTGGGGCTGACTGGCTGCCGTCAGTGTGGAGGCCAGAGCCTGAAAAGATCTCTGTAGGCCAGACATTGAACCATGAATGCCTTTCAGGAATGCATCTGTTGGCCGGTGTTGGTTTGCTAATCCATGGATGGAATTCACAATGGCTGTCTGACCCACATAGATACTTCTCAGGATGTCAATAGCCTCTTCACTAGGGGCGGAAGGGGTAACAGGCACTGGGGCGTAGATGCCTGCAGCAAAGTAGATGTCCACCCTCTTGGATGAGCAGGTATGGCCAACTTGATGGGGAGCACCAGGGAGTGCGTGATAGAACGAGGTGGCAGACAAAGATGGTACCGGGGTATGGCCCAAAGGGTCCACCATCATTATGGAGTGTCCACTGGGAGAACATTCCGATGATGAAGAGAATGTTCTAGTCTCCCCTGTGGCACTCCCTTTGCCCACTGGGACACTGGGTCCCTCTGCATCTGTGGTGTCTTGATCCAAGGTCCCACAGCCAGATGTGTCTCCACTTGGCTGTCTTTTTCACTTGCTGGTGCTGATTCTGCAAATACAAAGAGACATAGGGTCATCACATGTCTATGATCACACTTGAACAACAGCTCTAATTAGCAAACATTGCCATGATGTCAAGTAGGGCAAAGCAACAAACTCCACCTAAGTGGTCCATACATGTATCATAACATATGCATGCATGTCATCTGAACTGTCAAGAGTTGCCCACAGGAAAATCAGGATCTCAGACAACTACAATTTCATGGCTGAAGTTGTGCAATCACAATAACCATTCAACAAGTAGGAGACCTCATCACCTTCAAAGCTTTGCCCCATGGGGCAGACCTCAGTTGCCTGTTGTCATACAATAGAAGGGCAATGTCAGCTTCTTTCCTGCAGATCCCACGCAAGGTCATGCACACATCTATTTGTCACATACATAATGACCCAACAATAAGAAATGATGCTCCAAAACCCTGCCATGATGGTGACAAAAGTAGAATAGCCTGGAGTAGATAAATGGACATTCTCAAGTCACACTGGAAGCAGTTACATAATGCACACTTCAACAAGTAATATTTGTCCCAAAAGAGTCATGGAGGTAGTATTAATGTTGGTCGAATACGCACACATATGGCATGGAAATTGACATTGTAGACATCATGTGCAAAATGTCATGGAAGCATGTCCCCAAAATCAACAACACAATAAATTAGCAAGTCCATGGGTAATCACTACTAATGTCTGGCACCCCTTTCAATGACATACTATGAGTGCATCAGTATACACCTTTAGTCCCATGGATGTTGGAGAGGCCCAGAGATTTGAAAGTACTTGTTGAAGGCCCTCACCTTGCTGTCCAGTCGGAAGCTACATCATTGTCTCTATTATTGTCATGCAGACCCAGGTGTCTGTCTTTGGATGAATGCATGTATCCAAACTTTTGATTTCAACATAACTGCAAATCAATCCATGATGTATGCCAATAGTCAGGTTACAAACCTTAGCCATTACAAATGTGCAGTGCACTTTGCTACATGCTGGTACATCAATGGCATAGAAATGCATAGTGTGGCTCAAAACTCTAGGCCTACCTGTATTATACCTCATTGCTACTGAAGTTGTACATGCCAAATAACATTCTATGACGCATGAGGGAATGTGTCAGTCAATAAACAATGGTGACACATTCCTGTATGTGGCACAACATGGAATGCACCCCCATTGTAAACAGCTTATTCCACACACAGGTTGCCATGCACATTTATGTGAGGGAATACAGACATCATCCCATCAACACAGGTAGACCATGCATGAAACAGCATCTTACAAATTTTTGCTAATTAGAAAGGGATACATTTCTGACATGTAGGCACAAGGAATGCTGGCAACACTGATGGCATATACATCATGTCAATGGACTTTCCCCACTTACCAAGAGAAAGCACTGATTGGTAGCTGCACGCAAAGTACAATGTAGGCTCTGTCATATGTGTGATGGCCATCTTCACATTATAGACTGCAATAAGGCACCAGCACACATCATACGCTGAAGACAACTAGCCTCTTGGTGGCATATGCCAATATACTAAATCACACAGACACATTGCTGAGGACAGTGATCTATCACTTACTTACCTTTGACCTGTAACCTTGAGGAGTAGTGGCCGATTGCACAGAATTTACACACACTACAACAACAAACAGTGCTTGATTGACCACTGTACACAGCCATATGTCATCCCTGGAGCGCAAGTGGTTTGTTGATTGTACACAGTTATGTCCTAGGTCCCTGTATCAATAGGCAAGGAGCATCAGTACACAACACATGACATGTCTACACAAGCAATCACTCATCTACTGTGTGAGACCTGGCTCATCTCTAATTGTCAGGGGGAGCTGTCAGAACCTAAAACATTCACTTGGCAATGTGACAGGCAGGAATATGCCCTGTACTCACCACTTGTGGCTGCTGTGCTGTCCTCAAACACCCATCAAGGTCCAGGTAGGCCATCACCAGAATTAGGGCCATTAGGGGGGTCATGTTCCGACAGGCACCCCGCCTACATTGGGAGGACAGCCTGAGCTAAACCACCTCAATTTTCTGGCCCAGTGTCTAAGGCCCTCACACCTTTTTCTGCAGTGGGTGCTCAGCCGGCTGTGGATCCCCAGGGTCCACAACGTCTTGGCGATGGCTCTACTTAGTGCCTACTCTTGATGGGCTTTGACCTGCATGGAGGCAAAAGGCAAATCAAGAGATTACACCCACAAGTTCCATCACAAATGGTTGAGTCACATACATGTCAGTAACATTAAGCTAGGACATTTCTATTTGTCAATACTCCCCAATTGTGAAACACACAAGTAAGTAAGTACAGGGACATGACTACAGACATATATATATATTTCCATCTGCAGATTAACACACTACCCTGCTCATGGGCTACAATGACTAAGCAAGCTTACTGACATCAGGCAGCCCATGCTCTAACAACCTGCACTGTGAAGCAAGTCACAATGAAACACTACACACCTATGTGGCTTCTCAAGGGTTAACATCTTAGGCATGAATAGACAAACACATTTACACTCTGTGAGAGTGACTCACTGCATACAGTCCCTACAGACTACAGTCACAGTACAAACTCCAACATTACAAATAATTAACAATGAAGGGGCTGGCATGGTGGGTACAGAAAGTGGCTTCCTTGTCCATGTGTGGACATGTGACCTACCAAATGCAGACTCATG
This sequence comes from Pleurodeles waltl, assembly GCF_031143425.1. Taxonomy (NCBI): domain Eukaryota; kingdom Metazoa; phylum Chordata; class Amphibia; order Caudata; family Salamandridae; genus Pleurodeles; species Pleurodeles waltl. The sequence goes on from NC_090447.1 coordinate 593,937,216, forward strand.
CCACTTCAGGGGGTGGGGGTTCTGTGCTATGTATTTGTACCACAGACCACTCCTTTGGACACGTTTCCATCTTACAGAGATGGCATCCAACAAAGGCATGCATTGCACAGTTTCTGCTATGTGACCAAGCTAGTGACTCACATATCATGACCTCCCAGAAATCAATACACTGTCTGCACCGTGGGACTGTCAGTTATGTAATACACCTGTACAGGACAAATATGACCTGTTTGAAGGTGACAACAGAGCTGTGGGAGTAAGGGACCTGTCATGAGTCTAAGAAACACACTGACAATGATGCTAAATGCACATATGGACTAGATTGATGATTTGCCTTTGTACCCATTCCTAATCTAGTCAAAGGAATGAGGCATTCAGGGCAGGTTTTGCCACCAAAGCCTCATATTGGCCACATGACAAGATCTCCTGGTGTACAGGGAGTGGGCACTGTGCCACAGTTACATAGCCACAGTGACTTTCCCACAGGCTAGACTAGGTCCCATACTATGCCATAAATGTGACAGGCCCTGGTCTCTGCAGGCTGAGCTAACAGAACCTACATGACATTCCATCCCCATCACTTCCATGCATAACAGTACATAATGTAGCCAACAACAATTTGGCATGTGGTGAGTGTAGCAACCTGAAGGGTAGAGTAACTCATGATATGCCTTCTAGACAACAGATTAGCAAGGGCAGATGTTGGCCTAACGATTTGTGGCACTATATACATTGCTCACATGTATCTCAATGGACTCATACAACATGCACCCACAGCTCATGCTGTCATGCACATACACATTGTCTTACATTTACAACAATCATGTGGAAAGAAATGTCAGTGGGTGGCAGTTATATCTCCTTACCTAGTTGTGTTTACCCAACACAAGGATGATCTGGGACCATAAAAACCTCATCAACACAATGTGACGGAACCTAACATGTGGCACTGCCCAACAGTACCTACACATTGTCCATCCCATTGATGCCATACAGACTGCAATACCAGGCACACAAGTAGTCTAATTGGCATACATAGGCACATTCTGGCCTGTGAAGAGGGAAAGGATATTGAAGTACAGGGAAAATTGTGCTCATGAGGTACTTACCTGCTCCTCTGGTAAGTCATAGACCTTTCCATACAGGTGTAGGACGTCATTAACTAGACTTTCCAGTTCCTCTGGAGAGACAGCAGGGGCCATATTACCTGCTGAAACGTGGCATGATTGCTACCAGAGGCAGCACATAGCAGATCAGGTCATGGAGGTCTTGCTGGCAGCAGTGTCAGGAGTTAAGTGGGTGAATCTGTGGAACATGGAGGTCACATCCGCCACGTATGCTGTCGTCATTGCCGGTGGACACAGCCATTGGCCCGTGATCACCACTGGCAACAACGTTAGCCTATAGCTCTTTCCACCACTGTTGCAACCACCTACCGCCATGACGACTTCCGCCGGCGATAGCGGGCAGTTCCTAACAGGCAGCCGCCATTTTGGTGGCCTGAAATACTTTTTTTGGGCTATATAAACTGTGTCACACCAGCAAAAATGAATTTTTGAACTCACAAACATGCTTATCCTGTCTTGTCATGCAGAGCCTACTATTCAAACCCCATTGTAGTATGTTGCAGAGCACAGATGGTATTTAACAGTGATGCACAGTCCACCACAGCTAATGGTCATTTGGGAGGTAGGGAACTGCAGTCACATTTTGTGGGGTATTGTGTTGCACATCTTTGAGTTTGGTCCATATACATGCTGTGACCACTTGTGTGTAAAACCATAATGGGCATATGTGACACTTATGTTGTTTGCAGCTGTGATGTTTACTGGTTGCTGTACTAGGGACTTATAAGGGGTGACCAGCATGCCAATTTGGAATGAAATACTGGGTTATTTTAGAGGAGAGCGAGCATAAGCACTGGGGTGTTGGTTAGCAGGAACCCAGAGACACAGTCAAACACACTGACATCAGGCAGCAATTGGGGGTAGAAGGCCAAAAAAAGAGTGTACTTTCCTACACAACCCCTCCCCCCCAAACGAAGGACAATAAGGTTAACCTTGCCCAGATGAGGCTTCATTGTCTAAGTGGAAATATCTGGAGAGTCCATCTGCATTGGAGTGGTTACTCCCAGGTCTATGTTCCACTGTAAAGTCCATCCCTTGAAAGGAAATAGACCACCTCAACAATTTAGGGTTTTCACCTTTCATTTGTTTTAACCATAAGAGAGGATTGTGGTCTGCCTGAACTATGAAGTGAGTACCAAGGAGGTATGGTCTCAACTTCTTCAGGGCCCAGACCACAGCAAAGGCCTCCCTCTCTACAGCTGACCAACGTTTTTCCATAGGGGTAAACCTTCTAATAATAAAAGCAACATATCGATCCTCTGAATTGAGTTGTGATAGCACTACCCCAACCCTTACCCCTGAAGCACCTGTCTGGACAATAAACTTATTTGAATAGTTTGGGCTTTTCAGGACAGGTGCATTACACATAGCCTGCTTAAGCTCCTCACAAGCTTTCTGACAGCTTGCTGTCCACAATACCTTCCTAGGCATCCTTTTAGAAGTGAGGCCATTAAGAGGGGCAATAATGGAGCTATAATTCCTAATAAACCTCCTGTAGTACCTGGTGAGACCAGAAAGGACTCTGACCTGGGTCTGTGTAGTCGGGGGAGACCAGTCTAAAATAGTCTGGATCTTCCTCTGTAGCGGGTCAATCTGTTCCCCAAAACTAGGTGTCCCAGATAAACCACCTTCCCCTTCCCTATCTGGAACTTTGAAGCCTTGATAGTGAGGCCTGCCTTTTGCAGGGCCTCTAAAACTTTCCATTGATGGACCAGGTGGTCATCCCAGGTGGAGCTGAATACAGCAATATCATCTAGATATGCTTCACTGAAAGCTATGTTCACCTGCCTATGGAAAGTGGCAAGTGCATTCTTCAAACCAAAGGGCATAACAGTAAACATATAATGCCCTCCAATGGTAGCGAAAGCAGTTTCTGGTTGTGCATCTTGTGATAGCTTGATCTGCCAATACCCTGCAGTCAAGTCAAAATTGCTGAGATACTTGGCAGATGCCAGTGTATCTATAAGCCCATCTGCCCTGGGTATAGGGTGAGCATCAGTCTCTGTGACTGTGTTGAGCCATTTATATTCTTCATAAAACCTCATCTCCTTTTTCCCATTCTGAGAATGAGGCTTGGGTACTAGCACCACTGGGCTGGCCCAGGGGCTATTGGAGTGCTCAATCACTCCTAAGTCCAACATCTTCTGAAATTCAGACTTAATGCAATCCCTAACATGGTCAGGCTGTCTATAAATTTTACTTTCGACAGGTAAACTGTCTCCAGTATCTATGGTGTGCTCACACCAAGTGGTCTGACCAGGTGTCAGAGAGAAAAGTTCAGAGAATTAGCTTAAGGGAATCCTGCAATCCTCCTTCTGCTCCTCAGAAAGACAATCTGCAAGAACCACTCCTTCTACTGAGCCATCAGCGGCAGTGTTGGAGAAGGAGAAGAGATCATGGAGAGGGTCACTCTCTTCTTCCTGTCCCTCTTCAGAGGCCATCCGTAGGGTTAAGTCAGCCCTATCATGGTAGGGTTTCAGGCGGTTCACATGAAGTATTCTAAGATGGACTTCTGGGAGTGCCTAGGTCCACTAAATAAGTGACCTCACCCTTCTTTTCCCTATCAGATGTGGGACACTCCATTTGTCCTGAGTGGTTCTCAATCAGGACAGACTTCTGGTCATGCCATTGTTTTTATAACTCGTGGCTTGCCTGAAGGTTTTTTGTGGCCTTTTTCATGTACTCTGCCATTCTAGATCTTAGGCCAAGTACATAGTCCACTATATCCTGTTTGGGGGGCTTTACAGGTTGCTCCCACCCCTCTTTTACAAGTGCTAGTGGACCCCTAACAGGGCGACCAAAAAGGAATTCAAATGGGCTGTAACCTACTCCTTTCTGGGGTACCTCCCTGTAGGCAAAAAGGAGGCATGGTAATAGGACATCCCATCTCCTTCTGAGCTTTTCAGATAGTCCCATAATCATACCTTTGAGAGTTTTGGTAAATCTCTCAACCAACCCATTTGTCTGGAGATGGTAAGGTGTGGTGAACTTGTAGGTTACCCCACACTTTTTCACATTACTTTAAGGTATGCAGACATGAAGTTACTACTTCTGTCTGACACCACCTCTTTTGGGAAGCCCACCGTGGAAAATATTCCCAGGAGGGCCTTTGCCACTGCAGGAGCTGTAGTGGTCCTCAGAGGAATTGCTTGTGGATATCTAGTAGCAGAGTCCACTACCACCAAGATAAACCTATTACCAGAAGCAGTAGGAGGGTCAAGGGTGCCAACTATGTCAACCCCTCCTGTAAGAGGCTGGCCTGGGTTGTAGTGGGTACCTAAAGTACTTACTCCTTATACCAGGTCCAGTTATCCCTTTTTTAGTGAAATGTAGGGAGTGTTCTAGCAGTTTAGGCTGTCTAGGGGTAGCTGTAGCAGAGCAGCTAAGGCTGTACTAGGAGACATGCAAAACTCCTGCAATACCACTATGGGTATACAGTACTTATACACAATAAAAAACAATGCTCAGTGTTACCAAAAATAAAGGTACTTTATTTTAGTGACACAAGGCTAAAAATATCTTAGAGGCAATACTCCTTCTGGAGGAAAGCAGGAGTAAATTACAGCAAGTTTCCTCAGAACACACTACACGTTGTGATGAAGAATTAGGCAAGAACCAAGCAAGACTGCAAGCAACCAACAATGGATTCCTGGACCTGAAGACCTGTGGAGAGAAGAGACCAAGTCCAGAAGTCGAGGAAGAGTCCAGGAAGAACAGGAGCCCCTGCCAAACTGGAAGAAGGTACAAAAGTGGATTCTTCAGTTGGAAGAAGAGTACAGAAATGAACCAACGAACTTAGCTGCGGGTTCCTGCTTGCTGCAAGAGGTGTCCCGCATTGAGCTGTTGGATGCAGGCTGCTTGCGTCACTGGATTCCGCCAACAAGCCTTGGTTCAAGCAAGTATGCGGTTTGCATCAAAGAGGAGCTGCCTGGACCCAGGAGCGACCTGAGGGTCTCAACTAGAACTGAGGAGACGGAGAGGGCTCTCAGCACTTCAGAGAGTCCTCAGAAGACCAGGCAGCACCCACAGGAGTCCCAGAGCATGGGGACAAAGGAGATGCAAAGTGCGGTTGTCGCAGCACTACACTTGAGGATTCCACGCCGCCGGAGACCAACTCAGTGAGCTGTGTGCCGCAGGATGGAGTGCTGGGGACCTGGGCTACACTCTGCACAAATAACTTTTGTAAGAACTGCACAGAAGCCCACTGAACTGCAGAAGACGCAGTGCACAGGGGTACTGTCGCAGCACAGGGAGGCAAGCTCTTACCTCCACCAAATTTGGACAGCTGGACCTTTGGACAGTCTGGGTCACTTCAGTCCTCCCCTGTGTTCCAGGGATCAAGTTTGTCGATAGGAGAGGAGTCCCAGAGTACTGGTTGTCATCACAGAGAGGTGCCTTCTGAAGTAGGAAAGTGACTCTGTCACTCCACAGGAGATTCCTTCAGTTCTTCTGCTGCAGGGTGAAGACAGGCAGTCCTCAGAGCGTGCACACCTTGGAAACTGTTGCAATTGCTGGCTGGAACTGAAGTTGCAGGTCACAGAAGTCCTCCTGGATACTTTGTTGCAGTTACAGAAGGTCCTGGAGCAGTCTGCGGTTGATCCGACGATCAGAAGCTGAAGCAGAGGATGCAGAGGAGTCCTGGATGAATATTGCAAACCAAATCTGGGGAAACAGCCATAGGAGAGACGCTAAATAGCCCTGAGAGGGGGATTGGATACCTACCCAGCTATGCACCTATCAGGAGGGAACTCTGACATGCTGGCACTGGCCACTCACATGCTCCCAGAGGGTCCCCAAACCTTTGAATCCAAGATGGCTATTGCCAGGGACACTCTGTAGTGGCTCTGGGCACCACCCCTGGGGTGGTGATGGACAGGGGACTGGTAACTCCCCATTCCTATGTCCAATTTCGCACCAGAGCAGGGCCTGGGGGTCCTTGAACCAGTGAAGACTAGATTATGCAAAGAGGGCACCGTTTGTGCCCTTCAGAGCATCTCCAGAGGCTCTGGGAGGATACCCCTCCCATGCCTGTAGCACCTATTTCCAATGGGAGAGGTGTAACACCCCTCTCCTAAAGGAAATGCATTGTTCTGCCTTCCTGTGATTGAGCTGACCAATCCCCAGGAGGGCAAAACCCTGTCTGTGAGGTGGCAGCAGCTGGGGCTGCAGTGGAAACCTCAGAGAGCTGGCTTGGCAGTAGTGGTGATTCATGGTGGAGCCCCCAAGGTGCATGGGATTGGCCCCAGCACCAGATTTTGATTGGGAGAGTCAATTCCATGATCTTAGACACCTCACATGGCCATGTTCAGAGTTACCATTGTTAAACTACATATATGTATTGACATAATTGTAGTTAACGCTTATAATTTCATCCCCGCACTCGCAAAGTCCATGGAATTGGCCCTGGACAATATGGGAGCACCGTAGCAAATGCAAGGGTGCCTCACACACAGTAACCTTGCACCTAGCCTTCAGTAAATGAAGGTTAGACATATAGGCGACTTATAAGTCACCTGCTGCAGTGAAAATGGCTGTGAAATAATGTGTGCACTATTTCACTCAGGATGCAGTCCTGATGAAAGGTTTGTATGAGCTCCTTATGGGTGGCAAAAGAAATGCTGCAGCCCATAAGGATTGCTTGGAACCCCACTGCCCTGGTTACCTAGGTACCATATACTGGGGACGTATAAGGGGGGGTCCAGTGTGCTAATAAGAATTGGAATATGGAGTCACTAATCTATAGTGACAAATTTGGTACACAGAGAGAGCATGAGCACTGGAGATCTGGTTAGCAGAACTCCAGTGACACAGTCAAGCATGCTGACAAGACATGTAGGCCACAAACTATGAGCACTGGGGTCCTGGCTAGCAGGATCCCAGTGAGACAGTAAAAACACATTGAAAACATGTCTGAAACAACGAGCACTGGGGTCCTGGTTAGTAGGATCCAAGTGAGACAGTACAAACACACTGACAAACAGGCCACAAATAGGGGTAAACATACTAGAAAGAGGCTACTTTCTCATACCTACCCTCTCAAAGGGCACCCCATCCACTGGCAGTGGGATCAAAGGGCACTTTGGGGTGCCACCAGTCTTACCACTGGCTTGGCAAGTGACACAAGAGCAACAGAACTCTTTTGTGTCTTCTGACATATGAGGCCAGTGAAAGTGAGGGACCAGTCTGTCCCAGGTCTTGCTTTACCTCAAATGTCCAGGAAGGGGAATGTCATTTGCTAGTGTCAAAAGAAACTCCCTATACTGCAAAGGAATGACCAGTCGCATGTTAGCACAAGGTTTTGGGTCCCTTCCCCTGTATAAAGAAGATTATTTTCCCAGTACACTCTGTGAGAGTCACTAACATCCTCTGCTTCCTGTTTGACAGCTTGCTGTCTCAAACCCTCTAGTGTGATACAGGTCTGCTGTGCCACACTCAATTTCTACCTGGTGGCAGCCCCCCTGCACCCAAAAGCTCAACCTTGTCAGCCTGGAGCAGCTGTGGTGTAGGTTCTGCACAGGGAGTAGACTCCTCCTCATCAAAAGGGGAATCTTCGGTGGAGGGAGGGATAGTGGATAAGGGTTTACCCTTTCTACCCCTAGTTTATGGGAGCACTTGGTCTATTGGTCCAGGATCCATGTTTCCATGTCCTCTTTGCTTCTTGGCCTGAGCCCTTGTCAGAGCAAAGATATGCCCAGGAAGACCCACCATTTCTGCATGAGCCTACAGTTCAATTTCATCCCAAGGTGAGGTCTCCAAATCAGTGCACAGTAGACACGCTACAGGTAGGTCAGTGGATACCACAACTTTCTTTGGAGCAGTACCCCTCCACCCCCCAGCTGAGATTCAAAACAGCCATGGGGTAGCTAACAGTGTTACTGTGGGCATTTGCCACTTGGTACTGATGACCAAGTAGGTGTTGCTCAGGGGCTACCAGTATTTCCATCACCATTGTGACACTGGCACCTGTGTCCCTGTAGGCCTCAACTTGAACACCATTGATTAGGGGTTGCAACAAGGGTGGCAAGGTCAGTACCACCATCTGAGACTAAAACAGCCTCAGTAGTTCCCCTAACTAAACCAACCCCCACTATATTACCCAAAGTCAGCCTTGCTACACCCTTGGACTGGTTATTTGTAGTGGTTTTGGTTTTCCCACCACCACTGCTATTACTGGGGGCACTAGTGGAAGCAGTAAGGGATGTGGTGGTGGGAGCTTTTGTGTTTTTCTTGGGACAAGTGGGGTCACTTGCTCAATGGCCTTTGTTCTTACACATGGAACACCAAGGCTTTTTATTCTGATGGCTGGAGGAGGATTCAGACCCACCCCCAGAAGATTTTTGTGGGCATGATGAAGACTCTTGCTTTTTATCTTTGTCCCCACCTTTATCATTAGACTTACCATTCTTCTTCTTGTCCTTGTTACCCCCTGTATGTTTTTTTTGCTCACCCTTGTTCTGAACCATTTGTCTGCCTTCTTTCCCAATTCTTGGAGAGAGGTCAGATCTGAGTCTACCAAGTATTGGTGTAACAAATCGGACACACAGTTATTCAAAATATGCGCTCTCAGAATTAGATGATAAAGACCCTCATAGTCAGACACTTTGATGCCATGTAATCAAAGAACTAAAGCTTTCACAGAACAGTCCACAAAGTCTATCCAATCTTGTGAAGACTCCTTTTCTCCTCTCTAGAACTTTATTCTATATGTTTCAGTGGTTAAGCCAAATCCATCAAGAGTACAGTTTTAAGAATACTATAGTTGTCTGAGACTTCTTCTCTGACAGTGAGAAGTCTAACTATCCCCTTGCCAGAAAAGGACAACCACAGAATAGTCGCCCACCGCCCCTGAGGGACTCACTGTACTTTACAGGCCCTCTCAAGTGCAGCAAACCACTTACAGATGTCATCCACCTCCTTTTAAGGGGGAACAAGTTTATACAGATTTCTGAAATCAAAATTATTCTCCCTAACACCACAATTCCTGAAACTGCTGCTGCTGACACCATGGGGAACTAACCCCAACCCCTGCCTCTCTCTCTCCACAGCCAAGGCTTCCCTTTCTGGGGCTAGCTGTTGCTGCTGCAGCCTCAGCCTGGCCTCCTCCACTCTCAGTTTCCGAGCTCCCTATCTATGAAGTCATCACCTAGAGTTGAACCATGGGATCCCTCAGAAACTGTGGTGATTTTAGAGTGGGCAGAGGTAGATCTTTCCCTAACCTTGCTAACCCTGGTAATCTGACCTCTAGGTGTGAAGAGAGCCCTCCCAGAGTGACTACCCCTCCCACTGACAGCTACACTAGATGGTTAGCTAGGTGAAAGATCTTTTGAAGAGCCCTCCCATGAATCTTCAGGATGATTCCCTAACTCTTAGGGGTGAGAATGTTCCTCCCACTCATCCTCCTGGTTATCACCATGCTCCTGATCATCCTGGAGAAGAAGACTTAAAAGAAAATTCTTAATAGGGTTTTTCTTTACATCTAAGCTTTTTTCTGAGCAAAGCCCTTTGAGTTCTTTAAAGGTCATGCCCTCATAGGGAGTACCCATGACCTCAGAGCTAGGCCCAGCAGTAGACATAGGCCCTCATTATGAACACGGCGGTCCAAACCGCGCCAGCGGCCGTAAAAATCGCCAACAGAAGAGCAGTCCGGACTGCCAAATAATGAACCAACTGAAACACAGGCATCCTGAAAACCACCCACAGCCAGTAGAGGAGTGCCTCCGACGACGGCAGAGTCCGCTTACAGGCTGACGGAAAGGCCCAACCCGAGGAAAGTGCACAGTTATATACCTACCCACTCTACCCACCCTGCAACGCTCCCACAACCCTTCACAGCAGCACAACCCATAGACCCCACAGCAAGAGGTACTTTCCCGACACAAGCCAAATCCAACCTGACCATAGTACATACAAATGCCCCACACCGACAAACAATAAAAAGAGAGACCAGGGTTCAAGAGTGTGCCGCCAAAACACAGGCCACACATAAATATTTATTGCAGCTCACAGAGCTAACTATTCACAACAAGGCCAATGGCCAGTCCATAGTGCCAGACGTGTTTGGGCTACAATGGGGCATCCAGGTACCTCAGGGAACAGGGGCAGGGGGTGGGGGGGTGGGGATTTGTGGCGGGGTGGGGCTTGGACTTGTGTTTGGAAGGTGGAGGGGGTTTGGGTTTGGCCTTGGAAGGTAGGGGTGTGTGCTTCGACTGGGTGGAGCCAGATGGACTTGGCTCTGCATGGGGCTTCTTCCTCTCTGGGGAATTGGCACAGGAATGTGAAGGGCGGACAGGGGCAGGCTGTGAAGTAGAAGGAGTGGAAAGGGCAAGGAGGTGTGCACGCTGAGGGACAAGACTGGGTGGGCCAGTGGGTTGGAAGAGGTCAGCACGGGAGAGGAAACGTTTTTTCGGAGCAATTGGGTTGGGCCTGGAGGAGGGTGTGGGAGTGGAGGCAGAGGGTGTAGACGTAAGTGGTGTAGGGGTGCGTGTTGTGGGTGCAGGTGACTGGACAGTATGCTGAGGTGTGGTGGATGTATGATGGGTTTGTGTCTTTGTGTGTTTGTGTGTTTTTGGAGGAGGGGGGCAGACACAGTGTGAGAAGACAGGCTGCCAGTGTAGATGTATGTTGTGTGGGTGCCTGCAAGTCTGGTGAGTGTGCTGCATGTGTCAACTACAGTAGTTTTGGTGAGTGCAGGTGTGGTGTCTGGGGTGCATGTATGGATGTCTGCTATTGTGGTGAGTGCAGGAATAGGCTCAGAACCAGTGATTGAAGGTGCAGTGCCTGGGGGTGTGCATGTAGAGCGGGCAGACAGGGAGGCGGAAGAGGTGGGCACACTAGGGGAAGTGGATGTTGCTTTGTGTGCATGTGTATGTTGGCTGTGTGAGTGCTTGTGGTGGGAGGTGTGGTGCTTGTGTTTAGAAGTGTGCTTTTTGTGTGCTGAGGTGCTTGACTGTTTGTCAGATTGTGTGCTTTGGATGGGTGAAGGCAGTGGGGTGCTGGAAGGGGTAGAGGAGGTTGGAGGAGGGACGGAATGACCAGGGAAACAGGATGCCGTCAAAGAGGAGGCCAGAGCCTGAAAAGATCTCTGTAGGCCAGACACTGCACCGTGAATGCCATCCAGATAGGCATTGGTCTCCTGCATCTCTGATGCTAGCCCCTGGATGGCATTGACGATGGTTGTCTGCCCTACAGAGATGGTTCTCAGGAGGTCAATAGCCTCCTCTGTGAGGGCCGCAGGGCTGACTGTGGCAGGGGAGGAGGTGCCTGGGGCGAAGGGGATGCCCACCTTTCTGGGTGAGCTGGCATAGGCAACTCGGTGGGAAGCAAATGGGAGGGTGGTGATGGCATGGGGGTGGTGGAAGATGATACTGCAGGGGTGTGCCCACTAGGGTCCGCCACCACCAGGGAACCCGCATCGGAGGAGGTATCGGAGTCACTACCTCCAGTGGTAGTTGCCTCTCCCGTGGTACTCCCCTCGCCCTCCAACCCACTGGTCCCCTTGGCGTCGGATGACTCTGCCTCCGAGGATCCGTGGGTCGCTGCATCCCCACTCCCGGTGCCTCAGCTCCCTCGCCAGATGATGCTGATGTACACAAACAACACAAGAGAACAGGGATGGGGAGACAAAACAGGAGAGACACTTGTAAATAGCTCAAAGGAGTGAACATAGTGGCCAGATATACACCCACCCAGAAGACCCCCCCAACAGGCAGCCCCTTCCACTATGCCCATGGCCATGCCCCTGACTAGTGACCAGAACCCTGCTCTACTCCCATCCCCTGAACTACCTAAGGACCCAACGTGTAGGAGACCGGACCCAAACACCCCTACACCCTACGGGGGCAATCATGTAGATGGACTTCAGTCAGAGTCCCTGCAACTAAGCAGCATAATCCCTAATGCACACACAGACATCCATCAAGGGTTAAGATTGTGATATGTGTACTCACCCCCTTGTGACTGCTGTGCAGCCTTCAAGCGCCCATCCAGGTCTGGGTACGCCACCGCCAGGATGCGAAGCATCAGGGGGGTCAGTGCCCGATGGGCACCACTTCCACATTGAGAGGACTTCCCCAGCTGGGCCTCACAGTTTTTTTTACCCCCAGTGCCGCAGGTCCTCCCACCTCTTCCTGCAGTGGGGGCTCTACCGGTTGTAGACCCCAAAGGTCCGCACCTCCTTGGCGATGGCATGCCAAAGTGCCCTCTTCTGGTGGGCGCTGACCTAAAAGGGAGACACAGAAATGTAACACAGAGGACAGGCACTTGGAAATTATGTACAGCTGGCTATACGTCCACTATGGGACGGACAGTACTAACAGAGTCACAGGACATACACACGCAGCATGGCATGAACCATGGCCCATGCAGGGTCAGAGGTGCATACATATGTACTTCCAACACCATCCATAACACACAACCATTGCCCCAAACCCCGACTCACCTGTACCTCTGGCCATCCGTAGAGCTTGGCGTACAGGGGCTGGAGCCCGTCCACTAGCCTCTCCAATTCCTCCTGGGTGAAGGCCGGGGCCCTTTTCCCTGCAACACGAGCCCACTTCCATGACCAGAGGCAGGACACAGCAGTACACTCAGTGGAGTACCTGCTCGCACAAGATCAGGGAGTCAAGTGAAGTTGTGGTGACTAATTTACATACGTACCGCGGCAATGTGCACCGTCACCGCCGGCGGTGATCATGACATGCCAGGATTACCCATGGGCATCCATGTTGACCAATGACTGTGTGAATGGCGGTATACACCGCCTTACGCTGTTACGTCAACCGCTAGCAGTATGAGGTCACGTCCACAAAGACAGTTCTTGATTACAGGGGCAGACATTTTGGCCTTAACTATGCATTAATAAAAATTATTTCTGCACACTGCAGGCCCTATTGTTCACCGAACACACCTATGCTTGTGACCATTAAAAATACCACACATAACAAACCCTATTCACTCATTATGGTCTAGATGAAATTCTGTCACACACATTTTACTTTTGAGTCCCTACAATCAAGTCAGCAGTGCACAATGAATGACAATGTATGTGTGTTCCTCACACGTGTTTCAAATCCCTCCTAGGTACCGACCGTTGTGGGAGGAAGGGCCCCATTGGTGTACAGACCACTTGTTGATTTGCGGACCATGGTGGAGCGTCACATCATGATCAATTACAGACTCACCCGTGCAACTATTCTCAAACTTTGTGCATTACTGGATCCTGCACTGACACTGGCAAATCGTAATCAGCATGCCATCCCTACTGAAGTGCAGGTGCTCTCTGCACTCCATTTCCTGGCAACGGGCTCCTTTCAAGTGAAAGTAGGCATGGGTGCAGGATTTTCACAGCCAATGTTCAGCATGATACTGACAAGATTTCTAAATGCATTTGTACGACACCTGCAGTCCTATGTGAGGTTTCCCCAAAGTACTGGCCTCCATGCCATCAAATCTGACAACTATGCGTTTGCAAACATAACCCATCTGATAGGTGCCATCGATGGCATCCACATACCTATATTACCCCCAAGAGTCAGTGAACAGGTGTAGGAAAGTACCATCTTGCCTGGCATGTTACCCCCATTTTCACTGTATGTATGTTTGTTTTTGCCTTTGTATCACTGGGATCCTGCCAGGCAGGACCCCAGTGCTCATAATGTATGACCTGTATGTGTTCCCTGTGTGGTGCCTAACTGTATCACTGAGGCTCTGCTGACCAGAACCTCAGTGTTTATGCTCTCTCTTTGATTTAAAATTGTCACTGCAGGCTAGTGACTAATTGTACCAATTCTCATTGGCACATTGGAACACCCTTATAATTCCGTTGTTTATGATACTTAGGTACCCAGGGTATTGGGGTTCCAGGAGATCCCTATGGGCTGCAGCATTTCTTTTGCCACCCATAGGGAGCTCAGACAATTCTTACACAGGACTGCCACTGCAGCCCGAGTGAAATAACGTCCACGTTATTTCACAGCCATTTTCATTGCACACAAGTAACTTATAAGTCACCTATATGTCAAACCCTCACTTGGTGAAGGTTAGGTGCCAAAGTTATTTAGTGTGTGGGCACCCTGGCACTAGCCAAGGTGCTCCCACATTGTTCAGGGCAAATTCCCCGGACTTTGTGAGTGCGGGGACACCATTACACGCATGCACTACATGTAGGTCACTACCTATATGTAGTGTCACAATGGTAACTCCAAACATGGCCATGTAACATGTCTAGGATCATGGAATTGTCACCCCAATACCATTCTGGTATTGGGGGGACAATTCCATGCATCCCCGGGTCTCTAGCACAGAACCCGGGTACTGCCAAATTGCCTTTCCGGGGTCTCCAATGCAGCTGCTGCCAACCCCTTAGACAGGTTTCTGCCCTCCTGGGGCCTGGGCAGCCTGGCCCGAGGAAGGCAGAACAAAGGATTTCCTCTGAGAGAGGGTGTTACACAATCTCCCTTGGGAAATTGGTGTGAAGGGCTGGGGAGGAGTAGCCTCCCCCAGTCTCTGGAAATGCTTTGATGGGCACACATGGGGCCCATCTCTGCATAAGCCAGTCTACACCAGTTCAGGGATCCCCCAGCCCTACTCTGGCGCGAAACTGGACAAAGGAAAGGGGAGTGACCACTCCCCTGACCAGCACCTCCCAGAGGAGGTGCCCAGAGCTCCTCCAGTTTGTCCCAGACCTCTGTCATCTTGGATTCAGAGGTGTTGGGGCACAATGGACAGCTCTGAGTGGCCAGTGCCAGCAGGTGACGTCAGAGACCCCTCCTGATAGGTGCTTACCTCTCTTAGCAGCCAAGCCTCCTTTCTCAGTAGCCAAACCTCCTTTCTGGGCTATTTAGGGTCTCTCATCTGGGCTATTCCTCAGATAATGAATGCAAGAGCTCACCAGAGTTCCTCTGCACTTCCCTCTTTGACTTCTGCCAAGGATCGACCGCTGACTGCTCCAGGACGCCTGCAAAACCGCAACAAAATAGCAAGACGACTACCAGCAACATTGTAGCGCCTCATCCTGCCTGTTTTCTCGACTGTTTCCCGGTGGTGCATGCTCTGAGGGCTGTCTGCCTTCACCCTGTACTGGTAGCCAAGAAGAAATCTCCCATGGGTCGACGGAATCTTCCCCCTGCCAACGCAGGCACCAAACTTCTGCATCACCGCTCCAGCAGGACCCAAAATCCTCAACCGCAACTCTTGCAGCTAGCAAAGCTTGTTTACGGTATTTCTGCATGGAAACACTCCTGCATCCTCCAGCACGCCGTGATACATCTTCTGACCAAAGGAGAAGTTCCTGGCACCTTCAGTTGTTGCAGAATCTTCAGCTTCTTCCACCCGGAGGCAGCCCTTTTGCACCTTCATTTGGGGTTTAGTGGGCTCCTGCACCCCCTGGACATTTGTGTGACTCTTGGACTTGGTCCCCTTCTTTTACAGGTCCTCAGGTCCAGGAATCCGTCGTCAGTGCCTTGGTAGCAGTTGTTGTTCTTGCAGAATCACCTCAACTATACTGTCTTTCTGGGGTAGTAGGGTAACTTTACTCCTACTTTTTAGGGTCTTGGGGTGGGGTATTTTGGACACCGTTACTGTTTTCTCACAGTCCCAGTGACCCTCTACAACCTCCCATAGGCCTGGGGTCCATTCGTGATTCACATTCCACTTTTGGAGTATATGGTTTGTGTTTCCACTAGGCCTATGTCTACCTATTGCATCCTATTGTGATTCTACATTGTTTGCACTACTTTTCTTATTATTACTTACCGATTTTAGGTTTGTGTACATATAATTTGTGCACATTACTTACCTCCTAAGTGAGGGTATCCTCTGAGATACTTTTGGCATATTGTCACTAAAATAAAGTACCTTTATTTTTAGTAACTCTGAGTATTGTGTTTTCTTATACCATTGTGCTATAAGATATAAGTGGTATAGTAGGAGCTTTACATGTCTCCTTGTTCAGCCTAAGCTGCTTTGCCATAGCTACCTCTAACAGCCTAAGCTGCTAGAAACACCTCTACGCTACTAATAAGAAATAACTGGACCTGGCACAAGGTGTAAGTACCACAAGGTACCCACTATACGCAAGGCCAGCCTCCTACTTTGGTGGTGCAGGGGTGGGATAAGTACTTGTAACTGCTTTACCACTTTGTCATTTGGTGCTTTTCATAAGAAAACCTTATACCAAATAGTTCAGTATATGTACATTGAACCAAAACAGTTTATTTTTCAGCTCTAAAACTTTCTACTAAGTTTCTGAAAAGTTCTGAAAACTTTTAAAAGTTTTCTAAAAGTTTGAAAATGTTTTTCTCTGTACTTTCAAAAGTTCTAAAACTTTTTCTCTCTCTGTCTTAAACCTTTTCTATCATGTCTTTGTAGGAGGCTGGCCTGGCTTGTAGTGGGTACCAGAGGTACTTACACCTTGTGGCAGGTCCAGTTATCCCTTATTAGTGAAGAAGAGGTGTTTCTAGCAGCTTAGGCTGATAGAAGGTAGCTATGGCAAAGCAGTTTAGGCTGAACTAGGAGACATGTAGAGCTCCTACTATACCACTGGTGTCATATGCACAATATCATAAGAAAATACAATACACAGAAGTACTAAAAATAAGGGTGCTTTATTTTTATGACAATATGCCAAAAGTGTATCAGTGGGTACCCTCATTATGAGGATAAGTTATATACACAAGATATATGTACACAAACCAAAATTATGCAGGTAATATCAAGAAAAGTGATGCAAGCAGTGTAAAGTTACAATAGATTGCAATAGGAGCATATAGATATAGGGGCAACACAAACCATATACTCCAAAAGTGGAATGTGAACCACGAATGGACCCCAAACCTATGTGAGCTTCTAGAGGGTCGCTGGGACTGTAAGAAAACAGTGAGGGTTAGAAAAATAGCCCACCCCAAGACCCTGAAAGGTAGGTGTAAAGTGCACCTACTACCCCCAGAGAGCACAGAAGTCGTGATACGGGGTTTCTGCAGGAGGAACAAACACCAGCAATGCAACAACAGTGGATTTCCGGACCTGAGTACCTGTAAGACAAGGAGACCAAGTCCAATAGTTGCGACAGTGTCGAGAGTGGGCAGGAGCCCAGGAAATGCCCGCTGAGGGTGCAAGGAAGCTGCCACCGGATGGAAGAAGCTTGGAGTTCGGCAAGAAAGAAGAGGACTAGGAACTTCCCCTTTGGAGGATGGATATCCCACGTTGTGATGAAGCTTGCAGGGGTGTTCCCACGCAGAAAGACCGCAAACAAGCCTTGCTAGCTGCAAGGGTCGTGGTAGAGGTCTGCTGTGGCAAAGGAGGAACCAGGATGTCGCCACTTGGAGGAGGAGACAGAGGGGGCGCCCAGCAACGTAGGGAGCCCTCACAGAAGCAGGCAGCACCCGCAGAAGTACCTGAACAGGCACTTAGATCAAAAAGTGAACCAGAGTCCACGCGAAGTCACAAAAGGGAGTCCCATGATGCCTACAACTCAGGAGGTTGTGCACTGCAGGTTAGAGTGTCGGGGACCCAGGCTTGACTGTGCATAAAGGAAATCCTGGAAGAGTGCACAGGAGCCGGAGCAGCTGAAAATCACACGGTACCCAGCAATGCAGTCTAGCGTGGGGAGGCAAGGACTTACCTCCACCAAACTTGGACTGAAGAGTCACTGGACTGTGGGAGTCACTTGGACAGAGTTGCTGAGTTCCAGGGACCACGCTCGTCGTGTTGAGAGGGGACCCAGAGGACCAGTGATGCAGTCTTTTGGTGGCTGCGGTTGCAGGGGGATGATTCCGTCGACCCACAGGAGATTTCTTCAGATCTGCTGGTGCAGAGGGGATGCAGGCTACCCCCAGAGCATGCACCACCTGGAAACAGTTGAGAAAGCCGGCAGGATGAAGCGATACAAGGTTGCTAGTAGTCATCTTGCTACTTTGTTGCGGTTTTGCAGGCGTCCTGAGCAGTCAGCGGTCGATCCTTTGGCAGAAGGTGAAGAGGGAGATGCAGAGGAACTCTGGTGAGCTCTTGCATTCGTTATCTGGTGATATCCCCAAAGCAGAGACCCTAAATAGCCAGAAAAGGAGATTTGGCTACCTAGGAAGGAGGATTGGCTACCAAGAGAGGTAAGAGCCTATCAGAAGGAGCCTCTGACGTCACATGCTGGCACTGGCCACTCAGAGCAGTCCAGTGTGCCACAGACACCTCTGTTTCCAAGATGGCAGAGGTCTGGGACACACTGGAGGAGGTCTGGGCACCTCCCCTGGGAGGTGCAGGTCAGGGGAGTGGTCACTCCCCTTTCCTTTGTCCAGTTTCGCACCAGAGCAGGGCTGGGGGATTCCTGAACCAGTGTAGACTGGCTTTTGCAGAGATGGGCACCATCTGTGCCCATCAAAGCATTTCCAGAGGCTGGGGGAGGCTACTCCTCCCCAGCCTTCACACCTATTTCCAAAGGGAGAGGGTGTTACACCCTCTCTCAGAGGAAGTCCTTTGTTCTGCCTTCCTCGGGCCAGGGCTGCCTGGACCCCAGGAGGGCAGAAACCTGTCTGAGGGGTTGGCAGCAGCAGCAGCTGCAGTGGAGACGCCGGAAAGGCAGTTTGGCAGTACCCGGGTTCTGTGCTAGAGACCCGGAGGATCATGGAATTGTCACCCCAATGCCAGAATGGCATTGGGGTGACAATTCCATGATCTTAGACATGTTACATAGCCATGTTCGGAGTTACCATTGTGACGCTGTACATAGGTAGTGACCTAGATGTAGTGCACGCGTGTAATGGTGTCCCAGCACTCACAAAGTCTTGGGAATTTGCCCTGAACAATGTGGGGGCACCTTGGCAAGTGCCAGGGTGCCCAGACACTAAGTAACCTTGCACCCAACCTTCACCAGGTGAAGGTTAGACATATAGGTGACTTATAATTTACTTAAGTGCAGTGGTAAATGGCTGTGAAATAACGTGGACATTATTTCACTCAGGCTGCACTGGCAGGCCTGTGTAAGAATTGTCAGAGCTCCCTATGGGTGGCAAAAGAAATGCTGCAGCCCATAGGGATCTCCTGGAACCCCAATACCCTGGGTACCTCAGTACCATATACTAGGGAATTATATGGGTGTACCAGTATACCAATGTGAATTGGTAAATTTAGTCACTAGCCTGCTAGTGACAAATTTGGAAAGCTGAGAGAGCATAACCACTGAGGTTCTGGATAGCAGAGCCTCAGTGAGACAGTTAGGCATCACACAGAGAACACAGAGAGGGCACATACTTATGAGCACTGGGGCCCTGCCTGGCAGGGTCCCAGTGACCCATAGACTAAAACAACATATATACAGTGAAATATGGGGGTAACATGCCAGGCAAGATGGTACTTTCCTACAAACCCCCCCCAAACGAAGGACAATAAGACTAGCCATGACCTGATGACTCTTCATTGTCTAAGTGGAAATATCTGGAGAGTCCATCTGCATTGGAGTGGGTACTCCCAGGTCTGTGTTCCACTGTATAGTCCATTCCCTGTAGAGATATGGACCACCTCAACAATTTAGGGTTTTCACCTTTCATTTGTTTTAGCCAAAGTAGAGGTTTGTGGTCTGTCTGAACAATGAAGTGAGTGCCAAACAGGTATGGCCTCAACTTCTTCAGTGACCAGACCACAGCAAAGGCCTCCCTCTCTATGGCAGACCAACGCTTTTCTCTAGGAGTCAACCCTCTGCTGATAAAAGCAACTGGTTGATCCTGGCCCTCAGAATTCAGTTGTGACAAGACTGCCCCTACCCCCAATTCAGAAGCAACAGTTTGAACAATGAATTTCTTGGGGTAACATGGGCTTTTTAGGACAGGTGCAGAGCACATGGCCTGTTTGAGCTCCTCAAAAGCTTTCTGACAGCTAGCTGTCCACAATACCTTTTTAGGCATCTTTTTAATGGTGAGATCATTAAGTGGGGCTGCTATGGAGCCATAGTTTTTAATGAATCTCCTGTAATACCCAGTGAGGCCTAGGAAGGCTCTCACCTGGGTCTGTGTTGTAGGGGGAACCCAATCCATGATTGTCTGGATTTTTCCCCTGAAGTGTTGCAATCTGTTCTCCACCTACCAGGTGTCCCAGATAAACCACCTTTCCCTGCCCTATCTGGCACTTTGAGGCCTTGATAGTGAGGCCTGCCTTTTGCAGGGCCTCCAAAACTTTCCAAAGGTGGACCAGGTGATCATCCCAGGTGGAGCTAAAGACAGCAATATCATCTAGATATGCTGCTCTAAAAGCCTCCAACCCTTGCAGGACTGTGTTCACCAACCTCTGAAAAGTGGCAGGTGCATTTTTCAACCCAAAGGGCATCACTGTAAATTGGTAGTGTCCTCCTATAGTTGAAAATGCAGTTTTAGGTTTAGCATCCTCAGCCAATTGGATCTGCCAATACCCTGTATTCAAATCAAAGGTGCTTAGATACTTGGCTGATGCCAGTGTATCTATGAGCTCATCTGCCCTGGGTATAGGGTGAGCATCAGTTTTTTTTACCTGATTGAGACCTCTGTAATCAACACAAAACCTCATCTCCCTTTTTCCATCTTTTGAGTGAGGCTTTGGTACAAGCACCACAGGACTCGCCCATGGACTTTCAGAAGGTTCAACCACTCCTAAATCAAGCATTTTCTGAACCTTTTGTTTTATGCAGTCCCTGACATGGTCAGGCTGCCTATAGATTTTACTTTTGACAGGCAAGCTGTCTCCAGTATCAATTGTGTGTTCACACCAAGATGTGGTGCCTGGCACAGTTGAAAAGAGTTCAGAAAATTGTCCAAGGAGATTTATGCAGTTGTCTTTCTGTTCTGCAGTCAGACAATCTGCTAACACTACTCCCTCCACTAAAGCATCCTCGTCAGTGGAGGAGAAGAAATCAGGGAGAGGGTCACTCTCTTCTTCCTGTCCTTCATCTGTTGCCATGAGCAGGGTGAGATCAGCCCTGTCATTGTAGGGTTTTAGGTGGTTGACATGAATCACCCTAAGGGGACTCCTGGCAGTGCCCAGGTCTACCAGATAGGTAACCTCGCCCTTTTTCTAAACAATTAGATGGGGTCCACTCCATTTGTCCTGGAGTGCTCTTGGGGCCACAGGCTCCAATACCCACACCTTCTGTCCTGGGTGGTACTGGCTCAGAACAGCCTTCTGGTCATGCCATTGCTTCTGGAGCTCTTGGCTGGCCTGAAGGTTTTTACTGGCTTTTTTCATGTACTCAGCCATTCTGGATCTTAGGCCAAGTACATAGTCCACTCTGTCATGTTTGGGAGATTTTAAAGGTTGTTCCCAACTCTCCTTCACAAGTGTTAGTGGACCTCTTACAGGGTGTCCAAAGAGGAGTTCAAAGGGGCTGACGCCCACTCCTTTCTGGGGTACCTCCCTGTAAGCAAAAAGGAGGCAAGGTAACAGGACATCCCATCTCCTCCTGAGTTTTTCAGGGAGTCCCATTATCATTCCTTTGAGAGTTTTATTAAACCTCTCTACCAGTCCATTAGTCTGTGGATGATAAGGTGTGGTGAATTTGTAGGTTACACCACATTCCTTCTACATAGCTTTCAAGTATGCAGACATAAAGTTGCTACCCCTGTCTGATACAACCTCTTTTGGGAAACCCACTCTGGAAAGATTCCTAGGAGGACCTTTGCCACTGCAGGAGCTGTAGTGGTCCTTAGAGGAATTGCTTCAGGATATCTTGTGGCATGGTCAACAACCACCAAGATAAACCTATTGCCTGAAGCAGTAGGAGGGTCAAGGGGGCCAACTATGTCACCCCCTACCCTTTCAAAGGGGACCCCAACCACAGGTAGTGGAATAAGGGGAGCCTTTGGTGTGCCACCAGTCTTGCCACTGGCTTTGCAGGTCACACAAGACTTACAAAAATCTTTAGTGTCCTCTGACATCTTAGGCCAGTGAAACAGGGGGACAAGCCTTTCCCATGTTTTGATCTGGCCCAAATGCCCAGCCAAAGGAATATCGTGTGACAGAGTTAGGAGGAACTCTCTGTACTGCAGGGGGATGACCAATCTCCTGGCTGCTCCAAGTTTTGCGTCCCTTGCCTCTGTGTACAAGAGGTTGTCCTCCCAGTAAACTCTTTGTGAGTCACTGACATCCCCATGTTGCTGCTTAACAGCTTGCTGTCTGAGACCCTCTAATGTGGGACAGGTTTGCTGTGCCACACTCAGCTCTTCCCTGGCAGCCCCCCCTCCAACCAAAAGCTCAGCAGTGTCTGCTGCCAGGTCATCTGGTGAAGGTTCTGCACAGGGAGGAAATTCTTCTTCCTCAGAAGGAGAATCATCTGTAGAGGGAGGAGTAGTGGGTAGGGATTTACCCTTGCTACCCCTAGCTTTAGGGAGCACTTGGTCCATTGTTCCAGGATCCAAGTTACCGTGTCCTTTTTGCTTTTTGGCCTGAGCCCTTGTAAAAGCACAAATATGCCCAGGAATGCCCAGCATTGCTGCATGAGCCTCCAACTCCATTTCTGCCCAAGCTGATGTCTCTAAATCGTTCCCTAATAGACAGTCTACAGGTAAATCTGAGGCAACCACAACTTTCTTTGGACCAGTAACCCCCCCCCAGTTGAGATTCACAACAGCCATGGGGTGGCTAAGAGTGTTGTTATGAGCGTCTGTCGCTTGATACTGCTGACCAAGTAGGTGTTGTTCAGGGTGCACCAGTTTCTCTATTACCATGGTAACACTGGCACCTGTGTCCCTGTAGGCCTGAACCTCAACACCATTTATTAGGGGAAGTTGCTTGTACTTATCCATATTAAGGGGACAAGCAACCAAGGTGGCCAAATCAATGGCACCTTCAGAGACTAACACAGCCTCTGTGGTCTCCCTACCAAGACCAACCCCAACTATATTACCAAAAGTGAGCCCAGCTACTCCCTTGGATTGGCTATTAGTAGGTTTGCTCACACCACCACTGCTATTACTAGGGGCACTAAATGTAAATTAGCACTTGTATAGCGCACTACTCACCCGTTAGGGTCTCAAGGCGCTGTACTCATACCGCTATGGAACCCCTCCTGGCTTTTCCCTGTGAGGCACCCACTCCTGAGCACCCCCAGGGTGAAGCCAGGCATCGAAGCACTGTTGGGCCATTGTGGACATTAAGCAAGCTATTGCCCAGAGTTGCAGAGTGGGACCCATGAATTAGATTAGGCACCAAGGCGAGAATTATCTGGTCAAGGGGAATTGAGCCCAAGACCTGCCGTAGCGGGACTTGAACCCTGGTCTTGAGCCAGATCTCTGCTTCAGGGTCTGCCGCTCTAACCATTGAGCCACACTTCTCCACTAGAATTTGCAGTAGGGGTTGTGGTAGTAGGAGGTTTGGTGTTTTTCCAATGGCCTTTGACTTTACACAAATAACACCAAGGCTTTTTAACTTGATTATTGGAAGAGGATTTGGACCCACCTCCCCCACCAGAGGATTTTTGTGGGCCTGATGAAGACTCAGTTTTACTTTTGTCCCCACCCTTGTCAGAAGACTTACCATCCTTTTTTCTTGCCATCCTTGTCACCCCTTGTATGAACTTTTCTGTTCACTCTTGTTCTGACCCATTTGTCTGCCTTCTTTCCCAATTCTTGGGGAGAGGTCAGATCTGAGACCAACAGATATTGGTGTAACAAGTCAGACACACAGTTATTCAGAATATGCTCTCTCAGAATAAGATTATACAGGCTTTCATAGTCAGAAACTTTACTGCCATGTAACCACCCTTCCAAGGCCCTCACTGAACAGTCAACAAAGTCTATCCAGTCTTGTGAGGACTCTTTTCTGGTGTCTCTGAACTTAATCTGTTCCAGCTGTTTCTTTTTAAGCTTCAGTCTGGTCTCTTCCACTCTCAACTTTTTGAGTTCCCTTCCTAACATGTTGTCTTCAGGGTGGGTGGGTTGGGAATGCTTGGACACAGAAGATAAATTGGAAACAACGGAGGGAGATCTGTCCCTAACTGACTGAACCCTAATAACCTGGCCTCCAGGAATAAAGATACCCCTACTATGATGGGAACCTCCATCACTACCAGCATTATTAGGTGGCCTGCAAAGGGGAAGATTTGGAACAGAACCCTCCCCACCTCCCTCAAGGAGATCCCCTGAGGCAGAATGGGAGCCTTCTATTAACCTCTCATTTGAAGTGCCTGCTTGTGACTCATCATTCACAATAGGCATGTTATATAGAAACTCTTTTGTAGGGTTCTTTGCTATCACTAAACCTCTATCTAAGCAGAGACTCCTTAGGCTCTTGTAATTCAAATTGTCATAGGTAGTATTGACCATTTTAAGAGCAGACTCTACATCAGACATGATAGAAGAAGGTTTAGAGACAGTGAGAAGAAAGGAAAAGTTTCAGAACTTTTTAAAGAACAGAGAAAAAAATGTTTTCTAACTCTTAGAAACTTTTAGAAGTTTAGAGAACTTTTCAGAACTTTGTAAAAAGTTTGAGAGAAGAAAGGCAAAACTTTTTGGTTATGTGTACATGGCAGTAACGTATCTGACTTTGAAAGCCTGTATAATCTGATCCTGAGAGATCATATTCTTAACGATTGTGTGTCTGATTTGTTGCACCAGTACTTGGTAGACTCAGATCTGGGAAAGAAGGCAGACAAATGGGTCAGAACAAGAGTGAACAGAAAAGTTCATATAGGGGGTAACAAGGATGGCAAGAAGAAGGATGGTAAGTCTTCTGACAAGGGTGGGGACAAAAGTAAACATTCTGAGTATTCATCAGGCCCACAAAAATCCTCTGGGGATGGTGGGTTCAAATCCTCTTCAAACAATCAGAAAAAGCCTTGGTGTTATTTATGTAAAGTAAAGGTCATTGGGCAAGTGATTCCACTTGCCCAAAGAAAAACACCAAACCTCCCACCACCACAACCCCAACTGCAACCTCTAGTGTCCCTAGTAATAGCAGTGGTGGTGGGAAATCTACTACAAATAACCAACCCAAGGATGTAGCTGGGCTCACTATTGATAATGTAGTTGGGGTTGGTCTTGTTAGGGAAACCACAGAGGCTGTTTAGTCTCTGATGGTGGCATTGACTTTGCCACATTGGTTGCTTGTCCCCTTAATATGGATAAATACAAGCAACTACCCCTAATCAATGGTGTTGAGGTTGAGGCCTACAGGGTCACAGGAGCCAGTGTAACTATGGTGATAGAAAAACTGGTCCACCCTGATCAACACCTACTTGGTCAGCAGTACCAAGTGACTGATGCTCATACCAACACTCTTAGCCACCCCATGGCTGTTGTGAATCTCAACTGGGGGGGAGCTACTGGTCCAAAGAAAGTTGTGGTAGCCACTGAATTACCTGTAGCTTACTGGGCAATGATTGGGAAACATCAGCTTGGGCAGAAGTGGAGTTGGAGGCTCGTGCAGCAATGCTGGGCATTCCTGGGCATATTTTTGCTTTGAAAAGGGCTCATGCCAAAAAGCAAAAAGGACAGGGAAACTTGGATCCTGGAACAATGGACCAAGTACTCCCAAAAACTAGGGTCAGAAAGGGTAAATCCCTGCCCACTATCCCTCCCTCTACAGATGATTCCCCTTTTGAGGAAGAAGAATCCTCTCCCTGTGCAGAACCTACACCAGAGGAGCTGGCAGCAGGCACTGCTGAGCTTTTGGGTGCAGGAGGGCCTGCCAGGGAAGAGCTGAGTGTGGCACAGCAAACCTGTCCCACATTAGAGGGTTTAAGACAGCAATCTGGCAAACAGCAGAATGGGGATGTCAGTGATAGCCACAGGGTGTATTGGGAAGATAACCTCTTGTACACAGAGTCAAGGGACCCTAAACCTGGAGCTGCCAGGAGATTGGTCATTTCCTTGCAGTACAGAGAGTTTCTTCTTACACTGGCACAAGACATTCCTTTGGCTGGGCATTTGGGCCAGACGAAAACTTGGGAAAGACTTGTCCCCTTGTTTCACTGGCCACATAAGTCAGAGGACACTAAAGAGTTTTGTCGCTCTTGTGTGACCTGCCAAGCCAGTGGCAAGACTGGTGGCACTCCAAAGGCACCCTTAATTCCACTACCAGTTGTTGGTGTGCCCTTTGAAAGGGTAGGGGTTGACATAGTTGGCCCCCTTGACCATCCAACAGCTTCAGGCAATAGATTCATCCTAGTGGTAGTGGACCATGCCACTAGGTATCCTGAAGCCATCCCCTTAAGGACCACTACAGCTCCTGCAGTGGCAAAGGCCCTCCTGGGAATCTTTTCCAGAGTGGGTTTCCCTGAGGAAGTGGTGTCAGACAGAGGTAGTAACTTCATGTCTGCATACCTCAAAGCAATGTGGAAGGAGTGTGGTGTAACCTACAAGTTTACCACCCCTTACCATCCACAAACAAATGGTCTGGTTGAGAGGTTTAATAAAACTCTCAAAGGTATGATAATGGGACTCCCTGAAAAACTCAGAAAGAGATGGGATGTCCTGTTACCTTGCCTCCTTTTTGCTTACAGGGAGGTACCCCAAAAAGGAGTGGGCTTCAGCCCCTTTGAACTCCTCTCTGGGCACCCTGTGAGAGGTCCTCTTGCTCTTGTGAAGGAGGATTGGGAACAACCTTTAAAAGCTCCTAAACAGGACATAGTGGACTATGTACTTGGCCTAAGATCCAGAATGGCTGAGTATACGAAAAAGGCCAGTAAAAACCTTCAGGCCAGCCAGGAGCTGCAAAAGCAATGGCATGACCAGAAGGCTGTCCTGACCCAGTACCACCCAGGACAGAAGGTGTAGGTATTGGAGCCTGTGGCTCCAAGAGCACTCCAGAACAAATGGAGTAGACCCCATCTAATTGTTGAAAAGAAGGGTGAGGTTACCTAGTTGGTAGACCTGGGCACTGCCAGGAGTCCCCTTAGGGTGATTCATGCCAACCGCCAAAAACCCTACTATGACAGGGCTGATCTCACCTGGCTCATGGCAACAGATGAGGGACAGGAAGAAGAGAGTGACCCTCTCCGTGATCTCTTCTCCACCACTGAAACTGATGGCTTATTGGAGGGAGTGGTGTTAGCAGATTGTCTTACTGCTGAACAGAAAGTCAACTGTCAATCTCCAAAGTCAGTTTTCTGAACTCTTTTCACTTATACCAGGTACTACTTCGTGGTGTGAACATACAATTGATACTGGAGACAGCTTGCCTGTCAAAAGTAAAATTTATAGGTAGTCTGACCATGACAGGGACTGCATTAAACAAGAGGTGTAGAAATGTTGGATTTAGGGGTGATTGAGCCTTCAGAAAGCCCCTGGGCTAGCCCAGTTGTTCTTGTACCAAAACCTCACACCAAAGATGGAAAAAGAGAGATGAGGTTTTATGTCGATTATAGAGGGCTCAATCAAGTAACCAAGACAGATGCTTACCCTGTACCCAGGGCAGATTAGCTCACATATTCACTGGCTTCTGCCAAGTATCTATGCACTTTTGATCTAACTGCAGGGTACTGGCAGATTAGGTTATCAGAAGATGCTAAACCCAAGACTGCATTTTCAACCATTGGAGAGCACTATCAATTCACAGTAATGCCCTTTAGTTTGAAAAATGCACCTGCCACTTTTCAGAGGTTGGTGAACACAGTCCTGCAAGGGTTGAAAGCTTTTAGTGCAGCATATCTAGATTATATTGCTGTCTTTAGCTCAACCTGGGATGATCACCTGGTCCACCTATGGAAAGTTTTGGAGGCCCTGCAAAAGGCAGGCCTCACTATCAAGGCCTCTAAGTGCCAGATAGGGCAGGGGAAAGTGGTTTATCTGGGCCACCTGGTAGGTGGAGAACAGATTGCACCACTACAGGGGAAGATTCAGACGATCATGGACTGGGCTCCCCCTACAACTCAAACCCAGGTGAGAGCCTTTTTAGGCCTCACAGGGTACTATAGGAGATTCATCAAGAATGATGGCTCCATAGCAGCCCCTCTTAATGATCTCACTAGCAAGAAGATGCCTAAGAAGGTATTGTGGACAGCTAGCTGTCAAAAAGCATTTGAGGAGCTTAAGCAGGCCATGTGCTCTGCACCTGTCCTAAAAAGTCCTTGTTACTCCAAGAAATTAATTGTACAAACTGATGCATCTGAATTAGGGGTTGGGGCTGTGCTATCGCAACTGAATCCTGAGGGCCAGGATCAACCGGTTGCTTTTGTCAGCAGAAGGTTGACCCCTAGAGAAAAGCGTTGGTCTGCCATAGAGAGGGAGGTCTTTGCTGTGGTTTGGGCACTGAAAAGGTTGAGACCATACCTGTTTGGTACTCACTTTATTGTTCAGACAGACAACAAACCTCTACTTTGTCTAAAACAAATGAAAGGTGAAAACCCTAAATTGTTGAGGTGGTCCATATCCCTACAGGGAATGGACTATACAGTGGAACTTAGACCTGGGAGTACTCACTCCAATACAGATTGACTCTCCAGATATTTCCACTAAGACAATGAAGACTCATCTGGGCAAGGTTAGCCTTATTGTCCTTCGTATGGGGGGGAGGGGGTTGTGTAGGAAAGTACCATCTTGCCTGGCATGTTACCCCCATTTTCACTTTATGTATGTTTGTTTTTGCCTATGTGTCACTGGGATCCTGCCAGGCAGGACCCCAGTGCTCATAATGTATGCCCTGTATGTGTTCCATGTGTGGTGCCTAACTGTATCACTGAGGCTCTGCTAACCAGAACCTCAGTGTTTATGCTCTCACTTTGCTTTAACCCCTTCGCTGCCAGGCCTTTTCCCCCTCCTGTGCTAGGCCTTTTTTGTTGCCTATTTGAGGCAGTTCGCGCTTAGGCCCTCATAACCTTTTGTCCACTTAAGCTAACCAATCCAAATTTGCGTCCTTTTTTTCCAACATCCTAGGGATGCTAGACGTACCCAGACTTTGTGGGGTCCGCTGAAGGAGGCCAAGAAATTGGCCAAAATACAGTGAAAATTTCGTTTTTTTCAAAAAAATTGGGAAAAGTGGCTGCAGAAGAAGGCTTGTGGATTTCCCCCTGACAATGGCATCAACGAAGGGTTTGCAGTGCTAAACTCAGCAGCTTCCCAGCTTTCAGGAACAGGCAGACTTGAATCAGAAAACCCATTTTTTCAACACAATTTAGGCATTTTACTGGGGCATACCCCATTTTTGCAATTTTTTGTGCTTTCAGCCTCCTTCCAGTCAGTGACAGGAATGGGCATGAAACCAATGCTGGATCCCAGACACCTAAACATTTCTGAAAAGTAGACAAAATTCTGAATTCAGCAAGGGGTCATTTGTGTAGATCTTACAAGGGTTTCCTACAGAAAATAACAGCTGAAAAAGAAAAATATTGAAATTGAGGTGAAATAACCATCAATTTATCTCTACATTTTACTCTGTAACTTTTCCCTGCAATGTCAGATTATCGAAATCAATATACCGTTACGTTTGCTGGACTCCTCTGGTTGCGGGGATATATAGGGCTTGTAGGTTCATCAAGAACCCGAGGAACCCAGAGCCAATAAATGAGTTGCACCCTGCAGTGCGTTTTCATTCTATACCGGGTATACAGCAATTCATTTGCTGAAATATAAAGAGTAAAAAATTGCTATCAAGAAAACCTTTGCATTTCAAAAAAGGGCACAAGATAAGGTGTTGAGGAGCAGTGGTTATTTGCACATCTCTGAATTCCGGGGTGACCATACTAGCATGTGAATTACAGGGAATTTCTCAAATAGATGTCTTTTTTACACACTCTCCTATATTTGGAAGGAAAAAATGTAGAGAAAGACAAGGGGCAATAGCACTTGTTTTGCTAATCTATGTTCCCCCAAGTCTCCCGATAAAAATGATACCTCACTTGTGTGGGTAGGCCTAGCGCCCGCGACAGGAAACGCCCCAAAACGCAACGTGGACACATCCCATTTTTTTGAAAGAAAACAGAGGTGTTTTTTGCGAAGTGCCTACCTGCAGATTTTGGCCTCTAGCTCAGCCGGCACCTAGGGAAACCTACCAAACCTGTGCATTTCTGAAAACTAGAGACCTAGGGGAATCCAAGATGGGGTGACTTGCGGGGCTCGGACCAGGTTCTGTTACCCAGAATTCTTTCCAAACCTCAAAATTTGGCTAAAAAAACACATGTTCCTCACATTTCTGTGGCAGAAAGTTCTGGAATCTGAGAGGAGCCACAAATTTCCTTCCACCCAGCGTTCTCCCAAGTCTCCCGATAAAAATGATACCTCACTTGTGTGGGTAGGCCTAACGCCCGCGACAGGAAACGCCCCAAAGCGCAACGTGGACACATCCAAATTTTGGGAAGAAAACAGAGGTGTTTTTTGCGAAGTGCCTACCTGTAGATTTTGGCCTCTAGCTCAGCCGGCACCTAGGGAAACCTACCAAACCTGTGCATTTCTGAAAACTAGAGACCTAGGGGAATCCAAGATGGGGTGACTTGCGGGGCTCGGACCAGGTTCTGTTAATGTTCTGTTACCCAGAATTCTTTCCAAACCTCAAAATTTGGCTAAAAAAACACATGTTCCTCACATTTCTGTGGCAGAAAGTTCTGGAATCTGAGAGGAGCCACAAATTTCCTTCCACCCAGCGTTCCCCCAAGTCTCCCGATAAAAATGATACCTCACTTGTGTGGGTAGGCCTAGCGCCCGCGACAGGAAACGCCCCAAAGCGCAACGTGGACAAATCCAAAATTTTGGAAGAAAACAGAGGTGTCTTTTGCGAAGTACCTACCTGTAGATTTTGGCCTCTAGCTCAGCTGGCACCTAGGGAAACCTACCAAACCTATGCATTTCTGAAAACTAGAGACCAAGGGGAATCCAAGGAGGGGTGACTTGCGGGGCTCGGACCAGGTTCTGTTACCCAGAATCCTTTGCAAACCTCAAAATTTGGATGAAAAAACACATGTTCCTCACATTTCTGTGGCAGAAAGTTCTGGAATCTAAGAGGAGCCACAAATTTCCTTCCACCCAGCGTTCCCCCAAGTCTCCCGATAAAAATGATACCTCACTTGTGTGGGTAGGCCTAGCGCCCGCGACAGGAAACGCCCCAAAGCGCAACGTGGACAAATCCAAAATTTTGGAAGAAAACAGAGGTGTCTTTTGCGAAGTACCTACCTGTAGATTTTGGCCTCTAGCTCAGCTGGCACCTAGGGAAACCTACCAAACCTATGCATTTCTGAAACCTAGAGACCTAGGGGAATCCAAGGAGGGGTGACTTGCGGGGCTCGGACCAGGTTCTGTTACCCAGAATCCTTTGCAAACCTCAA
Organism: Pleurodeles waltl; assembly: GCF_031143425.1. Lineage (NCBI taxonomy): Eukaryota > Metazoa > Chordata > Amphibia > Caudata > Salamandridae > Pleurodeles > Pleurodeles waltl. The sequence continues at coordinate 593,968,542 of NC_090447.1, forward strand.
AATTTGGATGAAAAAACACATGTTCCTCACATTTCTGTGGCAGAAAGTTCTGGAATCTGAGAGGAGCCACAAATTTCCTTCCACCCAGCGTTCCCCCAAGTCTCCCGATAAAAATGATACCTCACTTGTGTGGGTAGGCCTAGCGCCCGCGACAGGAAACGCCCCAAAGCGCAACGTGGACACATCCAAATTTTTGGAAGAAAACAGAGGTGTTTTTTGCGAAGTGCCTACCTGTAGATTTTGGCCTCTAGCTCAGCCGGCACCTAGGGAAACCTTCCAAACCTGTGCATTTCTGAAACCTAGAGACCTAGGGGAATCCAAGGAGGGGTGACTTGCGGGGCTCGGACCAGGTTCTGTTACCCAGAATCCTTTGCAAACCTCAAAATTTGGCTAAAAAAACACATGTTCCACACATTTCTGTGGCAGAAAATTCTGTAATCTGAGAGGAGCCACAAATTTCCTTCCACCCAGCGTTCCCCCAAGTCTCCCGATAAAAATTATACCTCACTTGTGTGGGTAGGCCTAGCGCCCGCGACAGGAAACGCCCCAAAGCGCAACGTGGACACATCAAAAATTTGGGAAGAAAACAGAGGTGTTTTTTGCGAAGTGCCTACCTGTAGATTTTGGCCTCTAGCTCAGCCGGCACCTAGGGAAACCTACCAAACCTGTGCATTTCTGAAAACTAGAGACCTAGGGGAATCCAAGGACGGGTGACTTGCGGGGCTCGGACCAGGTTCTGTTACCCAGAATCCTTTGCAAACCTCAAAATTTGGCTAAAAAAACACATGTTCCTCACATTTCTGTGGCAGAAAGTTCTGGAAACTGAGAGGAGCCACAAATTTCCTTCCACCCAGCGTTCCCCCAAGTCTCCAGATAAAAATGATACCTCACTTGTGTGGGTAGGCCTAGCCCCCGCGACAGGAAATGCCCCAAAACGCAACGTGGACACATCCCATTTTTTGAAAGAAAACAGTGCCTACCTGAGGATTTTGGCCTGTAGCTCAGCCGGCACCTAGGGAAACCTACCAACCCTGTGCATTTTTTAAAACTAAAGAACTTGGGGAATCCAAGATGGGGTGACTTGTGGGGCTCGGACCAGGTTCGGGTGACTTGTGGGGCTCGGACCAGGTTCTGTTACCCAGAATTCTTTGCAAAGCTCAAACTTTGGCTAAAAAAACACATTTTCCTCACATTTCTGTGGCAGAAAGTTCTGGAATCTGGGAGGAGCCACAAATTTCCTTCCACCCAGCATTCCCCCAAGTCTCCCGATAAAAATGATACCTCACTTGTGTGGGTGGGCCAGGTGCCTGCAACAGAATAAGGCCCAAAACTTGAAGAGATAGAAGGGATAGCATAGCGAGTTTATAAGGGCATATTCTTTTATACATCTTTAGACGGACTCTGCTTTGGGGACCCACATAAGTGAGGTGTCATTTTACTTGGGAGACTGAGGGGAAAACTGGGGAGTAGGAATTTTCTGCTGGAGCGGTGATCCTACTAAGAAAAGTCAGGAAAATATGCTTTTTTATGCAAATTTTGAGGTTTACAGAGGAGTCTGGGTAAGAAAATGTTGGGGGAGCCACGCAAGCCACACCTCCCTGGACTCCTTGGGGTGTCTAGTTTTAAAATATTTCTGGGTTTTGTAGGTTTCCCTAGATGAAGGCTGCACCCAGGACCAAAAACATAGGTGGGCCCTCCCCCCCAAAAACAGGTATTTTTGTAATATATCATATTGATGTGTGCACATACGTCCGTGATGTGCCAAACACTAAAATTGTGAACAGAAACACACTTAGGTTATGTGACGAAGACCCCTCACCCACCAACGAAGTTGGTGGCATGCTTCATCATCGGGGTCCCACCCGAGGCACCTAGCGTGTCACAGGTGTGCTGCGACGCCTGATTACAGCGGAGCAGGTTTTGTCATTTTTACCACACATACTGGTTGGATTTGGCACAAGGGTGAGTGATGGTTCAGTGGATCAAATTTTATTAACAAGAGATTTCACAAAAATGAAATGCACTGCTAATAACTGAAAGGCAAAAAACTGAACCAATGACTCACAGCTCGTGAGCTGTAAAGCCGCGACAAGGCACCAACCGCTTTACAGTCCATTCACACACCTTTCATACATGACACGCACAAGACCATTCACACCGCCAGCCACGGGCCCAGCACATTACAACACTCACATCGACAGACCGTGCCACTCAAGGGCCCATCACTTACATACGCCCACATGTCTGATACAAGAATCACACCAGCTGATGGGAGTGTGGACTGGCTGGCACCGCCAGCCAAGCGCCACCCCACGCACACCGCCAGCCAAGCGCCACCCCAAGCACACCGCCAGCCAAGCGCCACCCCACGCACACCGCCAGCCAAGCGTCCCCCCCAAGCACACCGCCAGCCAAGCGCCAACCCAAGCACACCGCCAGCCAAGCGCCACCCCAAGCACACCGCCAGCCAAGCGCCACCCCACGCACACTGCCAGCCAAGCGCCACCCCAAGCACACCACCATCACTTTTTTTGTTTATAAACAACAAAGAAACCACTAATTATAAAATAGGCACAAAACTACAAATACAAAAGCTCTAACTAAATACATGACAGAGATGCCAACCTTGAAACATATGAAAATATAAAACAGACAGCTTACGCTCAAGGTATTTCCCAGAATTTTTTTGGGGTATGGTAACTTCTGTAACAGCCGGGCACACACTGCCCAGGCTTTGAAGGGCATTCGGGGCAATACATCCGGCTCTCCCTCCGGATTAATCTCCGGGCACATACTCTACATTTCTTTGTGGGCATGTCTTTTTGGGGAGTGGGAGGAATGTGATCTGGAAAGTGCCGATCTTTCAATCTAGCCACATCCTCCACCACTTCTACTCTAGGATCTCTTGCCGGTTCAACCACAATAAGGCTTTCTATCACCGACTCCTGAAATTTAACAAATGTCATCCTTGACTCAGGTGAACAATCCTTGTATACAATAAAGGCATTAAAAGTTGCCAAATGAAATAAATGTAGGGCCAACTTTTTATACCACACATAAGACTTACGAAGAGCAGTGTAAGGTTCCAACCTCTGATCTACTCTATCAACACCACCCATGTGCCTATTGTAGTCCAAAATGCACGCAGGTTTGCGCACTTCCGCAACCTGACCCCAAACAGCCACAGGGGAAGTACTCTCATCATGGATGGTCGATAGCATGTACACATCCCTCCTGTCTGAAAATTTCAGAGCTAGCAGCTCATTATTCCGCAAGGCACTGCACTGTCCCCTCTCAAGTTTTTTACAGACAAGCTCCCTTGGATAGCCTTTCCGGTTAGAACGGATTGTGCCACAAGCAACAGTGTCCACCCTAAACAACTCCTTGAACAACTTCACTCCAGTGTAGAAATTATCTACGTACAAATGGTGACCTTTGTTAAACAGCCGTCTAGCAAGTTCCCACACAATTTTTTCGCTAACTCCAAAAGTGGCCGGACAACCAGGAGGGTCAATACTGGAATCCCTACCAGTGTAGACCCGGAAATTATACACAGATCCTGTACTGCTTTCTGACAGCAGATACAATTTAATCCCATACCGTGCCCTCTTACTAGGAATGTACTGCTTAAAAACTAAACGCCCCTTGAAAAGGACCAAAGACTCTTATCTCTTTGCCTGGAACATAGACCTCTGAAAACCGATCCACAAAATGATCAAGGACAGGCCTAATCTTAAAAAGGAGGTCACAATCAGGGTGATCTCGTGGCAAGGCTAAAGCATTGTCTACAAAATGCAGCATACGAAGAAGAACCAAATACCGATTACGTGTCATAGTTGCAGGAAATATAGCAGTTGCCATCAAGGGACTAGTAGACCAATAAGAAGCCAGTGACGGCTTCCTGATCAACCCCATCAAAAAAGACAAACCTAAAAACCTTTTCATCTCTTCCAGATATGTGGGAACCCAATGAGTAGCTCTAGACTGAGGCTTAAGTCTGGCAGCGTTGTCCTGCAAATATTGCTCTGCATACACATTTGTCTGCTCCACAATCTCTTCCAAAAATACATCGTCCATAAACAAGTGAAAGAAATGGACAGGCAGAAAGTTTTCCATATTAACTCTACACCCTGGGAGACCAGTAAATGCAGGTAACTGTGGCTGCTCCATGTTTGGGGCAATCCAGGTGTCAGGTCTTCCAATGGGAAACCCTTCAGCCCCAGGCTGCTGCACTCTTGGCACATCAATGTCCTCCTCTAACGCAGGCCCTTCATCTGCACTGAGAGTAGCTTCCTCATCAGAAGAATACTCTCGGACAGAAAACTCACTTCCAGAATCTCCTGCTTCCTCCTCTGCCTCAGATGCAGAGTCAGTGTCGTAATCATGGTCTGAAGACGACTCAAAGAGCATGCGAACAACCTGCTGAGCGGTCACTTTGCGGCTAGCCATGATCCTAACAACAAATGGATTGCCAACAACAACTAGCACTAAAATAAGTAATAAACAAAGTGTAGCTTTTTCACCAAGAGTTATGTACTACAAAAAACTATACCACTCAGTTGCCTGAAATAGCTACTCACCAAGCAACTACTCTGCACAGACACAGCAATCACCAATGATATCCCACTAAAAAGAAAAAAGAAAAAAGCAAATTAGACATATGACAACATAAACATCACTGTGCTCAAATCTAAGGACAATGTCAAACACACAATACTGCATTTAGTACACCACCTACAAACATGTCATTCATGCATGTCAACAGTACTCCTTTGGAGTAAATTGCTTTCACTTACCTAAAACATGCAACTATGCAAACCACAGGACAACTACTGCCAAAACCGCAAAGATCCACAGCAAAGGAAGCAAAAGCGTTGAACTAGAAGAAAAAGAAGAAATAAATTGTTATAATCACAAATACAAATACTTTGCCAGTTGACAAACACCCCACCACCAAGAACTTAGAAGTTGTCCCTGGTACCTAAGTGGATCCTGCCCCCCTCGGGGTAGATGGGCGTAAAAAATTTGGCCAATCTGCCCCCAAGGGGGGCAGAAATGGGCAACACCTCTGTGCCCCCTTTTAGGGGGCGACCCTTCACAAAGGGGGCACCCCCAGCACAACACAAAACAAAACAAAAAAATCCCTGCCGTATTGGTGGTTTCTGCCCTCCTTGGGGGCAGATGGGCCTACAAAATTAGGGGCAGAGATGGCCAATACGAATTTTCCCCACCTTAGGGGGGCGACCGTTGCCCAAGGGGTGCCCCCAAACACACACCACACACACACACACCACACAATCCCTGGCGCCTAGTGTGCTTCCACCCCCCCGGCCCAGATTGTCCAAAAAATGGCTGGTCTGCCATCGGGGGGGCGAAACAGAAAAAATAAATAGCTCCCCCCCCCCCGGCGGCAGATCAGCCCAAAAATTGGCAATCTGCCCCCGGGGGGGGGGGGTGAAATACTGAAAAAAATACCCCCCCAGTGGGGCGCCCCTTGCCCAAGGGGTCGCCCCCCAAAAAAACTTTACAATAAAAATAAATCCCTGGTGTCTAGTGGTTTTCGCCCCCCTCTGGGGGCAGATCCTCCGAAAAATCGACAGATCTGCCCCCAGGGGGGGCGAAATACAAAAAAAATTGCCCACGGGGGTCGACCTTTGCCCAAGGGGTCGCCCCCAAAATACACAACAAAAACAAAATCCCTGGTGTCTAGTGGTTTTCGCCCCCCCCCCCCCCCCCAGGGGCAGATCCGCTGAAAAATTGGCGGATCTGCCCCCAGGGGGGGGGGTCGAAATAAAAAAAAAAATTGCCCCCAAAATATACACAAAATATAACATCCCTGGTGTCTAGTGGTTTTCGCCCCCCCCTGGGGGCAGATCCGCCGAGAATCGCCGGATCTGCCCCCAGGGGGGGGCGAAATACAAAAAAAAATTGCCCCAGGGGGGCGACCCTTGCCCAAGGGGTCGCCCCCAAAATACACACAAATAATAAAATCCCTGGTGTCTAGTGGTTTTCGCCCCCCCCTGGGGGCAGATCCACCGAAAAATCGGCGGATCTGTCCCCAGGGGGGGGGCGAAATACAAAAAAAAATTGACCCCAGGGGGGGGCGACCCTAGCTCAAGGGGTCGCTCCCAAAATACACATAAAAAACAATATCCCTGGTGTCTAGTGGTTTTCGCCCCCCTCTGGGGGCAAATCCGCCGAAAAATCGGCGGATCTGCTCCCGGGGGGGGCGAAATACTAAAAATAATTGCCCCCGGGAGGGGGCAACCCTTGCCCAAGGGGTCGCCCCGAAATAAACAAAAAGGAAAATCCCTGGTGGCTAGTGGAGATTCCTGCTTGTGAAAACAGGCACAGGGGGAAAGGAAAAACCCTTTCCTTTCCCCCGTGTCTGTTTTCACCACCCCCCGCCCCCCAAAAACGGAGAGGACTCACCTTATGCGTCCTTCTCCTCAGACACGCTGGAAGCAAATGGCTTCCAGCGCGCCCGGCAACACTAGATGACGTCAGCGCGCTGTGTGCGTGCTGACGTCATCGGATTGCCGTGGGGGGGGCGGGGTGGAAGGGGAAGGTCTTCCCCTTCCATCCCCACCTGGGGGGAGGAGGGGGGTGCACGGGGGGCGCGCTAGCGCTCTCCCAAGTTCCCCTGTGCCTAGGACGAGATGATCTCGTCCAAGGCACAGGGGAACTGTAGCCTTGGACGAGATGATCTCGTCCAAGGCACAGAACCGGTTAAAATTGTCACTGCAGGCTAGTGACTAATTTTACCAATTCTCATTGGCACACTGGAACACCCTTATAAATTCCCTTGTATATGGTACCTAGGTACCATGGTATTGGGGTTCCAGGAGATCCCTATGGGCTGCAGCATTTCTTTTGCCACCCATAGGGAGCTCAGAAAATTCTTACACAGGACTGCCACTGCAGCCTGAGTGAAATAACGTCCACTTTATTTTACAGCCATTTTCACTGCACATAAGTAATTTATAAGTCACCTATGTGTCTAACCCTCACTTGGTGAAGGTTAGGTGCCAAGTTACTTAGTGTGTGGGCACCCTGGCACTAGCCAAGGTGCTCCCACATTGTTCAGGGCAAATTCCCCAGACTTTGTGAGTGTGGGGACACCATTACATGCGTGCACTACATATAGGTCCCTACCTATATGTAGCTCACAATGGTAACTCCGAACATGGCCATGTAACATGTCTAGGGCCATAGAATTGTCACCCCAATACCATTCTGGTATTTGGGGGACAATTCCACGCATCCCCGGGTCTCTAGCACAGAACCCAGGTACTGCCAAACTGCCTTTCCAGGGTCTCCACTGCAGCTGCTGCTGCTGCCAACCCCTCAATGCTCACAAAAAAAATTAGCAGGAAAGGGACAAATTAAATAATTATTGCACACAACCAATATTGACTCTTGGTTCGGAGGGGTAAAACTATTTTCCCTTATTTATTTCATTTGATAATACACAACCACATCAGAGTCAGAGGAAGACTGCCTATCTATGAACAAATGACACTAAAGTGGACATATATACACTCATGTATACATATTTACAATAATACCAGACATTTGAAACACATAATACATACAATGTTTAAAAAACATGTGCCCTACTCCAACGCTTTATAGAATAGTCACAACAAAATACAATAAACATAGTGATCAACCAATAAATGGTGACCAAGGATCTTGCAACCAGCTGTATACTGCCTTGAATTTCTTTGTACAAGGTAGTGAGTAGTGCTATATAAGTTTTGGAAATCAATTGATTATTTGCTCAGACTCCTTGGACCCATTAGGTATATGTCAGGCAGGTTTCTGCCTCCCTGGGGCCTGGGCAGCCTGGTCCCAGGAAGGCAGAACAAAGGATTTCCTCTGAGAGAGGGTGTTACACCCTCTCCCTTAGGAAATAGGTGTGAAGGGCTGGGGAGGAGTAGCCTCCCCCAGCCTCTGGAAATGCTTTGATGGGCACAGATGGTGCCCATCTCTGCATAAGCCAGTCTACACTGGTTCAGGGATCCCACAGCCCTGCTCTGGCACGAAACTGGAAAAAGGAAAGGGGAGTGACCACTCCCCTGACCAGCACCTCCCAGAGGAGGTGCCCAGAGCTCCTCCAGTGTGTCCCAGACCTCTGCCATCTTGGATTCAGAGGTATTGGGGCACAATGGACAGCTCTGAGTGGCCAGTGCCAGCAGGTGACGTCAGAGACCTCTCCTGATAGGTGCTTACCTCTCTTAGTAACCAAGCCTCCTTTCTCAGTAGTCAAACCTCCTTTTTGGGCTATTTAGGGTCTCTCCTCTGGGCTATTCCTCAGATAATGAAGAGTCCACCAGAGTTCTTCTGCACTTCCCTCTTCAACTTCTGCCAAGGATCGACCGCTGAGTGCTCCACGATGCCTGCAAAACCGCAACAAAGTAGCAAGACGACTACCAGCAACATTGCAGTGCCTCTTCCTGCCAGCTTTCTCAAATGTTTCCTGGTGGTGCATGCTCTGCACCACCCTGCACTGGAAGCCAAGAAGAAATCTCCTGTGGGTCGACTGAATCTTCCCCCTGCCAACGCAGGCACCAAACGTCTGCATCACCGGTCCTCTGGGTCCCCTCTCATCCTGACGAGCGTGGTCCCTGGAACAGAGGAGCTGGGTCCAAGTGTCTCCCACAGTCCAGTGGCCCTTCTGTCCAAATTTGGTGGAGGTAAGTCCTTGCCTCCCCACACCAGACAGTAGTCCTGTGTACTGTGTGATTTGCAGCTGCTCCGGCTTCTGTGCACTTTTCCAGGACTTCCTCTGTGCACAGCCTAGCCTCCGTCCTGTATTGCCCAACTCACTGAGTTGGACTCCGATGTCGTGGGACCCTCCTTTGTGACTCTGAGTCGACCGCTGTCCTCCGATCTTCTAAGTGCCTTTTCCGGTACTTCTGCTGGTGCTGCCTGCTTTTGCAGGGGCTCTCTGAGTTGCTGAGTGCCCCTTCTGTCTCCTCCTCCCAGGGGCGACATCCTGGTTCTTCCTGGTCCCCAGCAGCACCCAAAATCCTCAACTGCAACTCTTTCAGCTAGCAAGGCTTGTTTGCTGTATTTCTGTGTTGAAATACTCCTGCATCCTCCAGCACGCTGTGGGACATCTTCTGACCAAAGGAGAAGTTCCTGTCACCTTCCGTTGTTGCAAAATCTTTGTTTTCTTCCACCCAGAGGCAGCCCTTTTGCACCTTCATCCCGGGTTTAGTGGGCTCCTGCCCCACCTGGACACTTGCGTGACTCTTGGACTTGGTCCCCTTCTTTTACAGGTCCGCAGGTCCAGGAATCCGTCTTCAGTGCCTTGGTAGCAGTTGTTGTTCTTGCAGAATCCCCTATCTCGACTATACTGTCTTTCTGGGGTAGTGGGGCAAATTTACTCCTACTTTTCAGGGTCTTGGGGTGGGTATTTGGGACACCCTTACTGTTTTCTCACAGTCCCAGCGACCCTCTACAACCTCCCATAAGCCTGGGGTCCATTCATGATTCACATTCCACTTTTGGAGTATATGGTTTGTGTTGCCCCTAGGCCTATGTCTACCTATTGCATCCTATTCTGATTCTACATTGTTTGCACTACTTTTCTTACTATTTCTTACCTGTTTTGGGTTTGTGTACATTTAATTTGTGTATATTAGTTACCTCCTAAGTGAGGGTATCCTCCGAGGTACTTTTGGCATATTGTCACTAAAATAAAGTACCTTTATTTTTAGTAACTCTGAGTATTGTGTTTTCTAATGATATTGTGCTATATGATATAAGTGGTATAGTAGGAGCTTTGCATGTCTCCTAGTTTAGCCTAAGCTGCTTTGCCATAGCTACTTCTAACAGCCTAAGCTGCTAGAAACACCTCTATTCTACTAATAAGGGATAACTGGACCTGGCACAAGGTGTAAATACCACAGGGTACCCACTATAAGCCAGGCCAGCCTCCTACAACAGGTATACATAAACAGAAAGAACTTTCACTCCCTGAACATCCAATTGGTATGTACTACAGACCAGTCATCTCACATGTGAATGCCATGTTCCCCGGTTCAGTCCATGATTCCTTTGTGCTGAGCAACAGTAGTGTGCCACACAAGATGGAACAACTACAAGAGGATAGAGGGTGGATCATAGGTAGGTGTTTCTGACAATAACTGCCACCTAGCAGACAGCCAGGCCGTCTTACTCAGAGGCTTGAGAATGACTGCTGTATTTTGCACATTTTTCTAGGTGATTCTGGCTATCCCAACTTGCGTAGGCTCCTGACACCAGTGATGAATCTTGGGACAGATGCAGAGAGGAATTACAATGAGGCCCACGGACGTACTAGGAGGGTGATAGAGCGCACAATAGGTCTCATGAAGGCTAGATTTTGTTGTCTACATATATCTGGGGGTTCCCTGGCCTTTGGGCCAGAAAAGGTGGGTAGAATAGTGGTGGCCTGCTGCATGCTGCACAACGTGGCAGTGAGAAATTCTATCCCCCTCTTGGAGGTGGATGGTGCTGTATATCCTCACCAGCTTCCTCGGAGAGGGGAGGAGAGTGATGGTGATGATGAGGAAGGGGAAGATGTCAATTCCAGGACCCAACTGATACAACTCTACTTCCAGTAACTATGTGGGACTAAGAGCTGACTTTGGTGTTTGTGAAACATACTGTCAGTGTGGTTTGTCATCTGGGGGGGGTTGAATCTACTATTTGCAACTGGGTCTAGGTCTGCATGGTAACATACACAATTTAGTGGTTCTTTTTCTGACAACATTTAGGCACACAGGTGTACTTTCATGCTACGCATTAGAAATAAAGTAGTTATCAGCCAGTTCCATCCATCCTTTACTTTGTTCACACATTATGACAGGGGACAGTGTTACAGGTGTGATATGTGTTTTATTTGGGGCAGGGATTGAATAGTGCAAATTACAGTGATGGCGGTTGGTTGTCCTCAATGCCAACATAGTGGCAGCCTTGTTGTAAGTATTGTTGGGTCCATTAATGCTTACATGAGTTCTTATTGATTATTAGCACTGTTTGGTGGTTGATTGTGTGGGATGGTTGGTGGGCAGATTGTTGCAGAGTCACTTCTTTGAGGGGCCCTTGTGTTTGGTAAGGGTTCAATTCCCATATCTTGGCCTGAGGGTCAGTTTGAGTTTGGACGTCTGCTGTTGACCTAAAGGGGATGACATGCTTGTTCCTTGTGTTTCCTCTGAGGGTAGTTCGGGGAATGTTGCTGCTGATGCTGTCATTGTCCGGTCTGTTTCCTGTGCTATAGTGGGGGCCTCCTGTACTGTGTGGGTCTCAGACTGGGTTTGTACCAGATGCAGCAGTGTTCCTGCAATGCTGGCCATTGTGGCCTTGTGCAGTTGCCACTGCTCCATGGCCTCTTGGTGGTGTTCCTGCTGCATCCTCTGACTATGCTGCAGGGTGGATACCATCTGAGCCAATCTGTCATGGGTATGCTGGTAGGCCCCCAGGACCTCAGAGATCACGTCCTAGGTTGCAGCATCCATCCTGTGACCTCCCCCCTGCGCCAGTGATGCCCTCCCACTGGGCCTAGCCCCGTGTACCTGTGTCCCCTGCACAGGTCTGGCGGTCCCACTTGTACTGGGGCCATCATCTTCTTGCCTGTTGGTAGGGGGTGACTGTGGCCTCTGTACCTGTGTTCCACCAGTCTGTGGCCTGAATACACTGGTGTGGGGACGGTTGCCCTGGGCTGATGTTCTTGCCTGGGTGGTAGGGGTGTCAGTGGTATCCTCGGTGGGGCTGCTGGATGGTTACAGTCCAGGACTGTGTGAGGGGCCAGCCTGCTCATCAGTGTCCAGGGATCCATCCCTAGTGTCCTGTGAGGTGCCTCTGTCTCCCTATGGGGCTCTGCCACTCCCTGTCCGTCAGGGTGGCATGGGTGGTGGTGCCTGTTGGGGAAAATGGACATGTCTGTTACAAACGCATGATCAGATGGGGTGCACAGGGCTGGGCTGTTTTGTGCAGGTGTTACATTTTAGGGCCATGCAGGGTGCCTTTGTGAGGCTTGCACTGCATTTTGCTTAGGATGTGGAGTCGCATTGTGGGTGGTGTAGTGCCATTGTGAATCCTTGCGGGGGTAGGTGGCTGTGCACAGGGGGAGGGATGTGGCCCTGTTAGTGGGTTTGTGGGCATGAAGGGGGACTGGATCTGGTGATTGTGGCCTGGGTGGGGTAGTGGTCCTGGTGGGTGTTGGAGGGGTGGGGTGATGCATGCATTCCAGGTGTGATGTATATTGTGTAAATGTAGACGACTTACCCTCCAGTGAGTCCCTCAGGGTGCAGGATGGCCAGTACCTTTTCCTCCCAGTCTGTGTATTCAGGTGGTGTTGGTGGTGGTCCTCCCCCAGTCTTCTGGACTGCAATGTGGTGCCTGGATGCCATGGCCCTGACCTTCTCCCGCAGCTCGCTCCATCTCTTGCGGATGTCTGCCATAGCTCCATCTTCCTGGCGATGGGTGTGTGCTGCACCTGAGCCACGAATATTTGTGGCTCCACCTTCATGATCTCATCCACCATGGTCCTTAGCTCCCTTTCTGTGAAGCGTGGATGTTTGGGGGGTGACATGGTGGATGTGGAGAATGGTATTGGGGCTGGAATCGCAGTGAGGGTGCTCTTCTGTGGGTCAGTGTGAGTCTCGTGTATGGTGGCGTTCGGTGTCTGCTTCTGGTGCTCTCTGTGTTGGTCTAGTTTTGTTGCAAAGGATTGTGGGGTGTTTCTGTGAGTGTTGTATGGTGTTGTAGATGTGTGTCAGGTGTGTGGGTTTCTAGCTTATCCAATGTGTGCAATTCTTGCTGTTGGGTCCACTTGCCACCCGTGGCGGTTGGCACCGCCAATGGTCGTTCGACTTCCACTGACCGCAAAGGAGATTTGTGCATCATTATTTGGAGGGCGTGATGTGGGTGTGCCCGGCGGTGGAGGGGTGGAAGGTCCAGCATTTCCACCGACAGGGTCCTGGCGGTGACTGGTGGACTGGTGATTTTTGGCAGGATCGGAATTTTGGTTCATTATATGGTGGGTTTCTATTCGCCACCAATGGCGTTCTTCTGTTGACCGCCGTCACGGTGGTCGGCAGTGTTTACTGCTGTGTTCCTAATGACCGCCATAGTGTAGTGAGTGTTAGAGTAGTGTAAATGAAAAAGAAAAACCTACTCTACCTATTCCTTAGTCTCTTAGAAAGGAAAGTAAGAGAGTATATGCTGTAACTAGGTATTTGTATGTATAGCTCTAGGTATAGAGTACACTTTCCTGTGGAAAGCAACGGTGACAGAGTGATAAGGTGTAGGATGCTGGCCTGGTTTGTAGAGGGTACCTTGGGTACTTATACCTTATACCAGGTCCAGTTATCCCTTATTAGTGAAGTAGTAGTGTTCTAGCAGCTTAGGCTGACAGAGGTAGCTATAGCAGAGCAGCTCAGGCTAAACTAGGAGACATGCAAAGCTCCTGCAATACCACTTATAGTTCCACAGTACTTATACACAAGTAAAGACAATACTCAGTGTTACCAAAAATAAAGGTAGTTTATTTGGGTGACACAGTACCAAACATATCTTAGAGACAATACTCCTTTTGGAGGTAAGTATTATACACAATATATACACTAGACACCAAAATAAGGTAAGTAATTAGACATAGGATAGTGCAAACAATAGGAAATGCTATAGAGTGCAATGGGAGAAAATAGGTCTAGGGGCAAAACAAACCATATACTAAGAAAGTGGAATGCAAATCACAAATTCCCCCCTAGACAAGTGTAGTGTGTGCAGAATCACTGGGAGAGTAAGAATGCAGTAAAGGTAAGTAAATGACCCCACCCCAGAGCCCAGAAAAGCAGGAGTGAAGTACTGCAAGTTTCCTTAGGACACACTACACCTTGTGATTGGGATTATTGCAATAACCAACCAAGTCTGCAAACACCAACTGCTCGATTCCTGGACCTGAAGACCTGCAAAAGAAGGGGACCAAGTCCAGAAGTCGAAAGAAGATAAGGAAGGACAGGAGCCCCTGCCAACCCAGAAGAGGGTCCAAAAGAACAGTCCCCAGTTGGAGAAAGACTGCAGAAATGTACCCTAGGAAGGTGTCAGTGGGTTCCAGCATGATGCAATGGATGTCCCACGATGTGAAGATGGACGCAGATGTGATTTAGTGTTGGAAGTCGCCAACAAGCCTTGGTTATGACAAAGTTGTGTTTTGCGTCAAAATGGTGCTGGCTAGACCCAGAAGGGACCTGGGGGCCTCAACTCTGTGTGAGGAGGAAGAGGCGGCTCTCAGCAGTTTAGAGAGCCCTGGGGATGCCAGACAGGACCCACGGGAGTCCAAGGACACGGGAACAAAGGAGGTACAAAACGTGGTTGGTGCAGCACTGCAAAGAAGGGTCCCACGCCACCTGAGGTCAACTCAGCGAGTTGAGCGTCACAGGATAGAGTGTTGGGGACCTGGGCCAGGTTGTGCATGAAGGAATTTTTCAAATAGTGCACAGAGGCCTCAGGAGGTGAAGAAGATGCAGTGCACAGGGGTACTGTCGCTCTCAGGGAAGGCAAGATCTTACCTCCTCCAAATTGTGTTAGCAGGACCTCAGGACAGTCTGAGTCGATGGGTTCCACCCTCTGTGTTCCAAGGAGCTCTTGCATCACTGCAAGAGGAGTCCAAAAGTACCGGTCATCGACTTAGAAGGTGCCTGCGTGAGCAGGGGAGTGACTCCATCACCCCACAGGAGATTTATTTGGTCCTTCTGGTGCAGGATGAAGACTGGGAGTCCTCAGAGCACGCACACTGTGAAAACTGTTGCAGTGGCTCGCTGGAGCTGAAGTTGCAGAAGAAAAGTATCCCTTGTGGATACTTTGTTGCTGCTACAGAGGTTTCTGGAGCAGGCTGTGGTTGATCAGAGGTCAGAGGATGAAGTAGTAGTTGCAGAGGATTCCTGCTGGAAAATTGCAAGTAGAATCTGAATAGAACCCACAGGAGGGACCCTAAATAGCCCTGAGAGGGGGATTGGCTACCTTATCAGGTAAGGACCTATCAGGAGGCTCTCTGACGTAATCTGCTGGCACTGGCACTCAGAGCTCTCCAGAGTGCCCCCACACCTTGCAAAGCAAGATGGGTGAATCATGGGACACACTGGAGGAGCTCTTGGCACCACCCCTAGGGTGGTCTTGGACAGGGGAGTGGTCACTCCCCTTTCCTTTGTCCAGATTTGCACCAGAGCAGGGTACAAGGGGTCCCTGAACCGGTGTAGACTGGCTTATGCAAGAGGTGCACCATCTGTGCCATTCAAAGCATTTCCAGAGGCTGCAGGAGGCTACCCCTCCCCAGCCTGTAACACCTATTTCCAAAGGGAGAGTGTAGGAAAGTACCATCTTGCCTGGCATGTTACCCCCATTTTTCACTGTATATATGTTGTTTTAGTTGTATGTGTCACTGGGACCCTGGTAACCCAGGGCCCCAGTGCTCATAAGTGTGCCTGAATGTGTTACCTGTGTAGTGACTAACTGTCTCACTGAGGCTCTGCTAATCAGAACCTCAGTGGTTATGCTCTCTCATTTCTTTCCAAATTGTCACTAACAGGCTAGTGACCATTTTTACCAATTTACATTGGCTTACTGGAACACCCTTATAATTCCCTAGTATATGGTACTGAGGTACCCAGGGTATTGGGGTTCCAGGAGATCCCTATGGGCTGCAGCATTTCTTTTGCCACCCATAGGGAGCTCTGACAATTCTTACACAGGCCTGCCACTGCAGCCTGAGTGAAATAACGTCCACGTTATTTCACAGCCATTTTACACTGCACTTAAGTAACTTATAAGTCACCTATATGTCTAACCTTTACCTGGTAAAGGTTAGGTGCAAAGTTACTTAGTGTGAGGGCACCCTGGCACTAGCCAAGGTGCCCCCACATTGTTCAGAGCCAATTCCCTGAACTTTGTGAGTGCGGGGACACCATTACACGCGTGCACTACATATAGGTCACTACCTATATGTAGCTTCACAATGGTAACTCCGAATGTGGCCATGTAACATGTCTATGATCATGGAATTGCCCCCTCTATGCCATCCTGGCATAGTTGGCACAATCCCATGATCCCAGTGGTCTGTAGCACAGACCCTGGTACTGCCAAACTGCCCTTCCTGGGGTTTCACTGCAGCTGCTGCTGCTGCCAACCCCTCAGACAGGTATCTGCCCTCCTGGGGTCCAGCCAGGCCTGGCCCAGGATGGCAGAACAAAGAACTTCCTCTGAGAGAGGGTGTGACACCCTCTCCCTTTGGAAAATGGTGTGAAGGCAGGGGAGGAGTAGCCTCCCCCAGCCTCTGGAAATGCTTTGTTGGGCACAGATGTGCCCAATTCTGCATAAGCCAGTCTACACCGGTTCAGGGACCCCTTAGCCCCTGCTCTGGCGCGAAACTGGACAAAGGAAAGGGGAGTGACCACTCCCCTGACCTGCACCTCCCCTGGGAGGTGTCCAGAGCTCCTCCAGTGTGCTCCAGACCTCTGCCATCTTGGAAACAGAGGTGCTGCTGGCACACTGGACTGCTCTGAGTGGCCAGTGCCACCAGGTGACGTCAGAGACTCCTGCTGATAGGCTCCTTCAGGTGTTAGTAGCCTATCCTCTCTCCTAGGTAGCCAAACCCTCTTTTCTGGCTATTTAGGGTCTCTGTCTCTGGGGAAACTTTAGATAACGAATGCAAGAGCTCATCCGAGTTCTTCTGCATCTCCCTCTTCACCTTCTGATAAGGAATCGACTGCTGACCGCGCTGGAAGCCTGCAAACCTGCAACATAGTAGCAAAGACGACTACTGCAACTCTGTAACGCTGATCCTGCCGCCTTCTCGACTGTTTTCCTGCTTGTGCATGCTGTGGGGGTAGCCTGCCTCCTCTCTGCACCAGAAGCTCCGAAGAAATCTCTCGTGGGTCGACGGAATCTTCCCCCTGCAACCGCAGGCACCAAAAAGCTGCATTACCGGTCCCTTGGGTCTCCTCTCAGAACGACGAGCGAGGTCCCTCGAATCCAGAGACTCTGTCCAAGTGACCCCCACCGTCCAGTGACTCTTCAGTCCAAGTTTGGTGGAGGTAAGTCCTTGCCTCACCTCGCTGGGCTGCATTGCTGGGAACCGCGACTTTGCAGCTACTCCGGCCCCTGTGCACTTCCGGCAGAAATCCTTTGTGCACAGCCAAGCCTGGGTCCACGGCACTCTAACCTGCATTGCACGACTTTCTAAGTTGGTCTCCGGCGACGTGGGACTCCTTTGTGCAACTTCGGCGAGCACCGTTTCACGCATCCTCGTAGTGCCTGTTTCTGGCACTTCTCCGGGTGCTACCGGCTTCAGAGAGGGCTCCTTGTCTTGCTCGACGTCCCTTCTCTCTGCTGGTCCAATTTGCGACCTCCTGGTCCCTCCTGGGCCTCAGCAGCGTCCAAAAACTCTAACCGCACGATTTGCAGCTAGCAAGGCTTGTTGGCATCCTTTCTGCGGGAAAACACTTCTGCACGACTCTCCAAGACGAGTGGGATCCGTCCACCAAAGGAGAAGTCTCTAGCCTTTTTCGTTCCTGCAGAAACCTCAGCTTCTTCTGTCCAGTAGAAGCTTCTTTGCACCCGCAGCTGGCATTTCCTGGGCATCTGCCCATCTCCGACTTGCTTGTGACTTTTGGACTTGGTCCCCTTATTCCACAGGTACCCTAGATTGGAAATCCACAGTTGTTGCATTGCTGGTTTGTGTCTTTCCTGCATTATTCCTCTAACACGACTACTTTGTCCTTAGGGGAACCTTAGTGCACTTTGCACTCACTTTTCAGGGTCATGGGGAGGGTTATTTTTCTAACTCTCACTATTTTCTAATAGTCCCAGCGACCCTCTACAAGGTCACATAGGTTTGGGGTCCATTCGTGGTTCGCATTCCACTTTTGGAGTATATGGTTTGTGTTGCCCCTATCCCTATGTTTCCCCATTGCATCCTATTGTAACTATACATTGTTTGCACTGTTTTCTAAGACTATACTGCATATTTTTGCTATTGTGTATATATATCTTGTGTATATTTCCTATCCTCTCACTGAGGGTACACTCTAAGATACTTTGGCATATTGTCATAAAAATAAAGTACCTTTATTTTTTTTAGTATAACTGTGTATTGTGTTTTCTTATGATATTGTGCATATGACACTAAGTGGTACTGTAGTAGCTTCACACGTCTCCTAGTTCAGCCTAAGCTGCTCTGCTAAGCTACCATTATCTATCAGCCTAAGCTGCTAGACACCCTATACACTAATAAGGGATAACTGGGCCTGGTGCAAGGTGCAAGTACCCCTTGGTACTCACTACAAGCCAGTCCAGCCTCCTACAGAGAGGGTGTAACACCCTGATCTCAGATTAAATGCTTTGTTCTGCCTTCCTGGGACTGGGCTGCTCAGACCCCAGTATGGCAGAACTCTGTCTGTGAGGTGGCAGCAGCTGCAGTGCAAGCCTCAGAGAGCTGGTTTGGCAGTACTGGGGGTCCATAGTGGAGCCCCCAGGATGCATGGAATTGGTTCCCCAATACCAAATTTGGAATGGGGGACAATTCCATGATCTTAGACACCTTACATGGCCATATTCAGAGTTACCATTGTGAAGCTACATATAGGTATTGACCTATATTTAGTGCACGCATGTAATGGAGTCCTCGCACTCACAAGATCCCGGGTAATGGCCCTGAACTATGTGGGGGCACCATTGCTAGTGCAAGGGTACCCTGACACTTAGTAACTTTGCACCTAACCTTCAACAAGTGAAGGTTAGACATATAGGTGACTTATAAGTTACTTAAGTGCAGTGAAAATGGCTGTGAAATAGCGTGTGCCCTATTTCACGCAGGCTGCTATGGCAGTCCTGTGAAAGGGTTTGTCTGAGAATCTTGTGGGTGGCAAATGAATTGCTGCAGGCCATAACAATCTCCTGGAACCCCAATGCCCTGGGTACCTAGTTACCATATACTAGGGACTTATAAGGGGGTCCAGTGTGCCAATTGAAATTGGTAAATGAAGTCACTAGCCTAAAGTGACAAATTTAAAAGCAGAGAGAGCATAAGCACTGAGGTTCTGATTATCAGAGCCTTATTGACACAGTGAAGCACTGTACAGACACACAAATTAGGTAATAAACTATGAGCACTGGGACCCTGACCAGCAGGAACCCAGTGAGACAGGCAAAAACAAACTGGCATACAGGTAAAAATGGGGGTAATATGAAAAGAAAGCTGGTACTTTCCTACACAACCCCCCCCCCCCCAAACGAGGGACAATAAGGCTAACTTTGCCCAGATGAGTCTTCATTGTCTAAGTGGAAATATCTGGAGAGTTCATCTGCATTGGAGTGGATACTCCAAGGTCTATGTTCCACTGTAAAGTCCATACCCTGTAGGGAAATGGACCACCTCAACAATTTAGGGTTTGATCTTTCATTTGTTTAAGCCATAATAGAGGTTTGTGGTCTGTCTGAACAATGAAGTGAGTCCCAAACAAGTAGGGTCTTATCTTTTTCAGTGACCAGACCACAGCAAAGGCCTCCCTCTCCATGGCAGACCAACGCTTTTCTCTAGGGATCAACCTCCTGCTAATGAAGGGAACAGGTTAATCCTAGCCTTCTGAGCTAAGAGTTGATAGTACAGCCCCATCCCTAATTTAGAAGCATCTGTTTGAACAATTAATTTTTGGAGTAGTTTGGGCTCTTCAAGACAGGTGTAGAGCACATTGCCTGCTTAAGCACCTCAAAAGCTTTCTGACAGCTAGCTGTCCACAATACCTTTTTAGGCATTTTCTTACTGGCGAGGTCATTAAGAGGGGCTGCAATGGAGCAATAGTTCTTAATGAACCTCCTGTAATACCCAGTGAGACCTAAGAAGGATCTGACCTGGGTCTGTGTAGTAGGGGGAGCCCAGTCCGTAATGGTCTGAATCTTTCCCTGTAGTGGTTTAATCTGTTCCCCACCTACCAGGTGTCCCAGATAAACCACTTTCCCCTGCCCTATCTGGCACTTTGAATCCTTGATAGTTAGGCCTGCCTTTTGCAGGGCCTCCAAAACTTTCCAGAGGTTGACCAGGTGATCTTCCCAGGTGGAGCGAAATACAGCAATATCATCTAAGTGTGCTGCACTGAAAGCTTCCAAACCTTGGAGGAATGTATTCACCAGTCTCTTCGGAGGCGTGGGTTCGAATCCCACCGCTGACACCAATGTAGGAGGCTGGCCTCGTTTGTAGTGGGTACCTTGGGTACTTACACCTTATACCAGGTCCAGTTATCCCTTCATAGTGAAGTAGTAGTGTTCTAGCAGCTTAGGCTGATAGAGGTAGCTATAGCAGTGCAGCTTAGGCTGAACTAGGAGACATGCACAGCGCCTACAGTACCACATATAGTTATACAGTACTTATACACAAGTAAAGACAATACTCAGTGTTACCAAAAATAAAGGTATTTATTTGGGTGACATAGAACCAAAAATGTCTTAAAGACAATACTCCTTCTGGAGGTAAGTATTATACACAATATATACACTAGACACCAAAATAAGGTAAGTAATTAGACATAGGATAGTGCAAACAATAGGACATACTTTAGACTGCAATGGGAGAAAATAGGTCTAGGGGCAACACAAATCACATACTAAGAAAGTGGAATGCGTATAATGAATTCCCCCCCAGACAAGTGTAGTGTGTGTAGAATCACTGGGAGAGTAAAAATACAGTAAATGTAAGTATATTACCCCACCACAGAGTTCAGAAAAGCAGGAGTAAAGTACTGCAAGTTTCCTTAGGACACACTACACCTTGTGATTGGGATTATTTCAATAACCAACCAAGTCTGCAAACGACAACTGCTGGATTCCTGGACCTGAAGACCTCCAAAAGAAGGGGACCAAGTCCAGAAGTCGAAAGAAGTTCCAGGAAAGACAGGAGCCACTGCCAACCCGAAAAGGGTCCAAAAGAAGAGTCTCTGGTTGGACGAAGAATGCAGAAATGCACCCTAGTAAGATTCCAGCAGGTTCCTGCATGATGCAATGGATGTCACACGATGTGAAGATGGATGAAGACATGATTTTGTGTTGGAAGTCACCAACAAGCCTTGGTTACGACACAGTTGCATTTTGTGTCAAAATTATGCTGACTGGACCCAGGAGGGACCTGGGGGCCTCAACTCTGTGTGAGGAGGAAGAGGGGGCTCTCAGCACTTTAGAGAGACATCAGGACGCCAGACAGCACCCACGGGAGTCACAGGACATGGGGACAAAGGAGGTGCAAAACGCGGTTGGTGCAGCACTGCAAAGAAGGGTCCCATGACGCCGGAGGTAAACTCAGCGAGTTGAGCATCGCAGGATAGAGTGCTGGGGACCTGGGCCTGCCTGTGCATGAAGGAATTTTGCCAATAGTGCACAGAGCCCTCAAGAGGTGAAGAAGACGCGGTGCACAGGGGTACTGTCTCTCTCAGGGAAGGCAAGATATTACCTCCTCCAAGTTGCATCAGCAGGACCTCAGGACAGTCTGTGTTGATGGGGTCTACCCTCTGTGTTCCAAGGAGCACGCTTGCCGCTATGAGCGGAGTCCAAGATTACGGGTCGTCAACTTAGAAGGTGCCTGCATGAACAGGGGAGTGACTCTGTCACCCCACGGAAGATTTCTTCTGTCCTTCTGAGCAGGGTGAAGACAGGAAGAACTCAGATTGTGCACACCATGGAAACTGTTGCAGTTGCTGGCTGGAGCTGAAGTTGCAGAAGAAAAGTATCCCCTGTGGATACTTTGTTGCTGTTACAGTGGTTCCTGGAGCATGCTGCAGTTGATCCGAGGTCAGAGGATGTAGTAGTAGTAGTTGCAGAGGATTCCTGCTGGAAACTTGCAAGTAGAATCCAAAGAGAACCCACAGGAGAGACCCTAAATAGACCTGAGAGGGGGATTGGCTACCTTATCAGGTAAGGACCTATCAGGAGGGGTCTCTGACGTCACCTGCTGGCACTGGCCACTCAGAGCACTCCAGAGTGTCCCCACAATTGTCCACCATTCCAAATCTGGTATTGGGGAGCCAATCCCATGCATCCTGGAGACTACACTATGGACCCCCAGGACCGCCAAACCAGCTCTCTGAGGCTTGCACTGCAGCTACAGCTGCTGCCACCTCACAGACAGGGTTCTGCCCTCCTGGGGTCGGGGCAGCCCAGTCCCAGGAAGGCAGAACAAAGCATTTCTTCTGAAAGCAGGGTGTTACACCCTCTCCCTTTGGAAATAGGGGTTACAGGCTGGGGAGGGGTAACCTCTCCCAGCCTCTGGAAATGCTTTGAAGGGCACAGATGGTGCCCTCCTTGCATAAGTCAGTCTACACCCATTCATTGATCCCTTGTCCCCTACTCTGGTACGAAACTGGACAAAGGAAAGGGGAGTGACCACTCCCCTGTCCATCACCACCCTATGCGGGGTGTAGACTGGCTTATGCAGAGACAGGCACCATCTGTGCCCATCAAAGCATTTCCAGATGCTAGAGGCCAAAATCCACAGCTAGACACTTTGCAAAAAACAGGTCTGTTTTCTTTGGGAAAATGTGATGTGTCCACATTGTGGTTTGGGGCATACTCCTCCCCTGCCTTAACACCTTTTTCCAAAGGGAGAGGGTGCAACACCCTCTCTCTGAGGAAGTCCTTTGTTCTGCCTTCCTGGGCCAAGCCTGGCTGGACCCCAGGAGTGCAGAAGCCTGTCTGAGGGATTGGCAGCAGCAGCAGCTGCAGTGAAACCCCTGAAAAGGCAGTTTGGCAGCACCCGGGTCTGTGCTAGAGACCCGGGGAATCATGGGATTGTCTCCCCAATACCAGGATGGCATTGGTGGGGCAATTCCATGATCTTAGACATGTTACATGGCCATATTCGGAGTTACCATTGTGAAGCTACACATAGGTAGTGACCTATATGTAGTGCACGCGTGTAATGGTGTCCCCGCACTCACAAAGTCCGGGGAATTGGCCCTGAACCATGTGGAGGCACCTTGGCTAGTGCCAGGGTGCCCACACACTAAGTAACTTAGCACCCAACCTTTACCAGGTAAAGGTTAGACATATAGGTGACTTATAAGTTACTTAAGTGCAGTGTAAAATGGCTGTGAATTAACGTGGACGTTATTTCACTCAGGCTGCAGTGGCAGGCCTGTGTAAGAATTGTCAGAGCTCCCTATGGGTGGCAAAAGAAATGCTGCAGCCCATAGGGATCTCCTGGAACCCCAATACCCTGGGTACCTCAGTACCATATACTAGGGAATTATAAGGGTGTTCCAGTAAGCCAATGTAAATTGGTAAAATTGGTCACTAGCCTGTTAGTGACAATTTGGAAAGAAATGAGAGAGCATAACCACTGAGGTTCTGATTAGCAGAGCCTCAGTGAGACAGTTAGTCATAACACAGGTAACACATACAGGGCACTCTTATGAGCACTGGGGCCCTGGCTGGCAGGGTACCAGTGACACATACAACTAAAACAACATATATACAGTGAAATATGGGGGCAACATGCCAGGCAAGATGGTACTTTCCTACACAACCCCCCCCGCCAAACGAAGGACAATAAGACTAGCCATGACCTGATGAGTCTTCATTGTCTAAGTGGAAATATCTGGAGAGTCCATCTGCATTGGAGTGGGTACTCCCAGGTCTATGTTCCACTGTATAATCCATTCCCTGTAGGTATATGGACCACCTCAATAATTTAGGGTTTTCACCTTTCATTTGTTTTACCCAAAGTAGAGGTTTGTGGTCTGTCTGAACAATGAAGTGAGTGCCAAACAGGTATGGCCTCAACTTCTTCAGTGCCCAGACCACAGCAAAGTCCTCCCTCTCTATGGCAGACCAACGCTTTTCTCTAGGGGTCAACCTCCTGCTGATAAAAGCAACAGGTTGATCCTGGCCCTCAGAATTAAGTTGTGATAAGACTGCCCCTACCCCTAATGCAGATGCATCAGTTTGGACAATGAATTTTTTGGAATAACAGGGGCTTTTTAGGACAGGTGCAGAGCACATGGCCTGTTTGAGCTCCTCAAAAGCTTTCTGACAGCTAGCTGTCCACAATACCTTTTTAGGCATTTTCTTAGATGTGAGGTCATTAAGAGGGGCTACAATGGAGCCATAGTTCTTTATGAACCTCCTGTAATACCCAGTGAGGCCTAAGAAGGCTCTCACCTGGGTCTGAGTTGTAGGGGGAACCCAATCTATAATAGTTAGCATTTTCCCCTGAAGTGGTGCAATCTGTTCTCCACCTACCAGGTGTCTCAGATAAACCACTTTCCCTTGCCCTATCTGGCACTTTGAATCCTTGATAGTTAGGCCTGCCTTTTGCAGGGCCTCCAAAACGTTCCATAGGTGGACCAGGTGATCATCCCAGCTGGAGCTAAAGACAGCTATATCATCTAGATATGCTGCACTAAAAGCTTCCAGCCCTTGCAGGACTGTATTCACAAACCTCTGAAAAGTGGCAGGTGCATTTTTCAATCCAAAAGGCATTACTGTGAATTGGTAATGGCCTCCAATGGTTGAAAATGCAGTTTTTGCTTTTGCATCTTCTGATAACTTGATCTGCCAATACCCTGCAGTCAAATCAAAAGTGCTTAGATACTTGGCAGATGCCAGTGTATCTATTAGCTCATCTGCCCTGGGTATAGGGTGAGCATCAGTTTTGGTTACTTGGTTGAGACCTCTATAGTCTACACAAAACCGCATTTCCTTCTTTCCATCCTTGGAATGAGGTTTTGGTACAAGTACCACAGGAGAGGCCCATGGACTTTCATAGTGCTCAACCACTCCCAGTTCAAGCATTTTCTGCACTTCTTGCTTTATTCAGTCTCTGACATGGTCAGGCTGCCTATAGATCTTACTTTTGACAGGCAAGCTGTCTCCAGTATCTATAGTGTGCTCACACCAAGAAGTGGTGCCTGGCACAGTAGAGAAGAGTTCAAAAAACTGACCCAGGAGATTTATGCAGTGGTCTTTTTGCTCAGCAGTAAGAGAATCTGCCAACACTACACCTTCCACTAGAGCATCTTGTTCTGTGGAAGAGAAGAGATCAGGGAGAGGGTCACTCTCTTCTTCCTGTCCCTCATCTGTTGCCATGAGCAGGGTGAGATCAGCCCTGTCATAGTAGGGTTTCAGGCGATTGACATGTAGCACCCTAAGGGGACTCCTGGCAGTGCCTAAGTCAACTAAGTAGGTGACTTCACCCTTCTTTTCAACAATTATGTGGGGTCCACTCCATTTATCTTGGAGTGCTCTTGGGGCCACAGGCTCCAAGACCCACACTTTCTGCCCTGGTTGTTACTGAACCAAAACAGCCTTCTGGTCATGCCATTGCTTTTGGAGCTCTTGGCTGGCCTGAAGGTTTTTACTGGCCTTTTTCATGTACTCAGCCATCCTAGATCTGAGGCCAAGTACATAGTCCACTATGTCTTGCTTTGGAGCTTTTAAAGGTTGTTCCCAACACTCCTTAACAAGTGTTAGAGCACCTCTCACAGGGTGTCCAAATAGGAGTTCAAAGGGGCTGAAGCCCACTCCTTTTTGGGGTACCACCCTGTAAGCAAAAAGGAGGCAAGGTAACAGGATATCCCATCTCCTGCGGAGTTTTTCAGGAAGTCCCATAATCATGCCTTTGAGAGTTTTGTTAAATCTCTCCACCAGTCCATTTGTTTGTGGATGATAGGGTGTGGTGAACTGGTATGTAACACCACACTCCTTCCACATGGCCTTTAAGTAAGCAGACATGAAATTGCTTCCCCTGTCTGATACCACCTCTTTTGGGAAGCCCACCCTGGAAAAGATTCCCAGGAGGGCCTTTGCCACAGCAGGAGCTGTAGTGGTCCTTAGAGGAATTGCTTCAGGATATCTGGTGGCATGGTCCACTACCACCAAGATAAACGTATTACCTGAAGCAGTAGGAGGGTCAAGGGGGCCAATTATATAATTCCCTACCCTTTCAAAGGGAACCCCAACCACAGGCAGTGGAATAAGGGGTGCCTTTGGAGTGCCACATGTCTTGCCACTGGCTTGACAGGTTTCACAGGACTTACAAAATTCCTTTGAGTCCTCTGACATTCTAGGCCAATGAAACAAGGGGACAAGCCTGTCCCAAGTTTTCATTTGCCCCAAATGTCCAGCTAAGGGAATGTTGTGGGCTAGGGTTAGGAGGAACTTTCTGTACTCCTGAGGAATCACCAATCTCCTGGCAGCTCCAGGTTTTGGATCCCTTGCTTCAGTGTACAAGAGGTTGTCCTCCCAGTAAACTCTGTGAGAGTCACTGACATCCCCATTTGCTTGTTTGACAGGTTGCTGCCTTATACCCTCTAGTGTGGGACAGGTATGCTGTGCCACACTCAGCTCCTCCCTGGCAGGCCCCCTTCACCAAAAAGCTCAGCAGTGTCTGCTTCCAGCTCCTCTGGTGTAGGTTCTGCACAGGGTGGAAATTCTTCTTCCTCAGAAGTTGAATTCACTGTAGAAGGAGGGATAGTAGGTAGTGATTTACTTCTACTAACCCTAGCTTTAGGGAGTACTTGGTCCATTCTTCCAGGATCCAAGTCACCCTGTCCTTTTTGCTTTTTGGCCTGAGCCCTGGTTAAAGCAAAAATATGCCCTGGAATGCCCAGCATTGCTGCATGAGCCTCCAACTCCACATCTGACCAAGCTGATGTCTCTAAATCATTTCCTAGTAGACAGTCTACAGGTAAATCTGAGGCAACCACAACTTTCTTTGGACCAGTAACCCCCCCCAGTTGAGATTCACAACAGCCATGGGGTGGCTAAGTGTGTTGTTATGAGCATCGGTTACTTGGTACTGGTGACCAAGTAGGTGTTGTTCAGGGTGGACCAGTTTCTCTATTACCATGGTAACACTGGCACCTGTGTCCCTGTAGGCCTGAACCTCAACACCATTTATTAGGGGTAGTTGCTTGTACTTATCCATATTAAGGGGACAAGCAACCAAGGTGGCTAAATCAATAGCCCCCTCAGAGACTAATACAGCCTCTGTGGTCTCCCTAACAAGACCAACCCCAACTAAATTACCAAAAGTGAGCCCAGCTACTCCCTTGGATTGGCTATTAGTAGGTTTGCTCCCACCACCACTGCTATTACTTGGGGCACTAGGTGTAGCAGCAGGGGTTGTAGTGGTAGGAGGCTTGGTGCTTTTCTTTGGACAACTGGGATCTGTTGTCCAATGGCCTTTTATCTTACATAAATAGCACCATGGTTTCTTTTCTTTGTTTTGATTTGAAGAGGATTTGGACCCACCACCCCTACTAGAGTGTTTTTGTGGGCCTGATGAAGACTCATTTTTAGATTTGTCCCCACCCTTGTCAGAAGACTTACCATCCTTCTTCTTGCCATCTTTGTCACCCCCTGTATGAACTTTTCTGTTCACCCTTGTTCTGACCCATGTGTCTG
The DNA here is from genome assembly GCF_031143425.1 of Pleurodeles waltl. Classification (NCBI taxonomy): domain Eukaryota; kingdom Metazoa; phylum Chordata; class Amphibia; order Caudata; family Salamandridae; genus Pleurodeles; species Pleurodeles waltl. The sequence continues at coordinate 593,995,983 of NC_090447.1, forward strand.
CCTTCTTTCCCAATTCTTGGGGAGAGGTCAGATCAGAGTCCACCAGGTACTGGTGTAACAAATCAGACACACAATTATTAAGAATATGCTCTCTCAGGATTAAGTTATACAGGCTTTCATAATCAGTAACTTTACTGCCATGTAACCACCCCTCCAAGGCCTTCACTGAATGGTCAACAAAGTCTACCCAGTCTTGTGAAGACTCCTTTTTGGTTTCTCTGAACTTCATCCTGTACTGTTCAGTGGTTAAGCCAAATCCATCCAAAAGTGCATCCTTCAAAACTTTGTAATTATTGGCCAGACATGGCCCCAGTGCTCATAAGTATGTGCCCTGTATGTGTTCCCTGTGTGATGCCTAACTGTCTCACTGACGCTCTGCTAACCAGAACCTCAGTGGTTATGCTCTCTCTGCTTTCTAAATTTGTCACTAACAGGCTAGTGACTAATTTTACCAATCCACATTGGCATACTGGTACACCCATATAATTCCATAGTATATGGTACTGAGGTACCCAGGGTATTGGGGTTCCAGGACAACACTATGGGTTGCAGCATTTCTTTTGCCACCCATAGGGAGCTCTGACAATTCTTACACAGGCCTGCCTGTGCAGCTGGCGTGAAATAACGTCCACTTTATTTCACAGCCATTTACCACTGCACTTAAGTAACTTATAAGTCACCTATATGTCTAACCTTCACCTGGTGAAGGCTGGGTGCAAAGTTACAAAGTGTGTGGTGTAGGAGGCTGGACTGGCTTGTAGTGAGTACCAAGGGGTACTTACACCTTGCACCAGGCCCAGGTATCCCTTATGAGTGTAGAGGGGTGTCTAGCAGCTTAGGCTGATAGAAAAGGTAGCTTAGCAGAGCAGCTTAGGCTGAACTAGGAGACGAGTGAAGCTTCTACAGTTCCACTAGTGTCATATGCACAATATCATAAGAAAACACAATACACAGATATACTAAAAATAAAGGTACTTTATTTTTATGACAATATGCCAAAGTATCTCAGTGAGTACCCTCAGTATGAGGATAGCAAATATACACAAGATATATGTACACAATACCAAAATATGCAGTAATAGCAATAGAAAACAGTTCAAACAATGTATAGTCACAATAGAATGCAATGGGGGCACATAGGGATAGGGGCAACACAAACCATATACTCTAGAAGTGGAATGCGAACCACGAATGGACCCCAAACCTATGTGACCTTGTAGAGGGTCGCTGGGACTGTAAGAAAACAGTGAGGGTTAGAAAAATAGCCCACCCCAAGACCCTGAAAAGTGGGTGCAAAGTGCACCTAAGTTCCCCAAAGAGCACAGAAGTCGTGAGAGGGGAATTCTGAAAGAAAGACCAACACCCGCAATGCAACAACGATGGATTTCCTGACGAGAGTACCTGTGGAACAAGGGAACTAAGTCCAAGAGTCACGATCAAGTCGGGAGTGGGCAGATGCCCAGGAAATGCCAGCTGTGGGTGCAAAGAAGCTGCCACTGGATGGTAGAAGCTGTGGATTCTGCAAGAACGACAAGGGCTAGAAACTTCCCCTGGCATGAGCCAAGGTGCCCCCACATAATTCAGGGCAAATTCCCCGGACTTTGTGAGTCCGGGGACACCATTACACATGTGCACTGTACATAGGTCACTACCTATGTACAGCGTCACATTGGTAACTCCGAACATGGCCATGTAACATGTCTAAGATCATGGAACATGGCGTTCTTTTCAGGACTGCCAACATGGCGGTCTGGCTGTCCAACTGCCAAACTCATGATGAGGCTAATGAGGCTCTTTGTTCTTGAAAACTAAACTTCTAACTAAGCTTCACAGATGAGGAAGGGTGTAAAATACAGTACTAACTTCCATGTATTGTAGCTAATGAATCAGATCAGGGGATTCTGAACTGGACTGACAAAGACATCCTGAGATGGAAACCAGGGGTAGAATAAACTCTCAACTGGCATGACTACATTGATTGCTTTTCTCTCCATGTTTATTGTTTAATCCCTTCGCTGCCAGGCCTTTTCCCCCTCAGGTGCCAAGACTTTTTTTAGGTATTTGGAGCAGTTCACGCTTAGGCCCTCATAACTTTTTGTCCACATAAGCTACCCACGCCAATTTGCGTCCTTTTTTCCAATATCCTAGGGATTCTAGAGGTACCCAGACGTTGTGGGTTTCCATGAAAGAGACCAAGAAATTAGCCAAAATACATCAAAAAGTTCTTTTTTTTTTCAAAAGAATTTGAAAAATGGGCTGCAGAAGAAGGCTCGTAGTTTTTTCCCTGAAAATGGCATCAACAAAGGGTTTGCAATGCTAAAATCATCAACTTCCCAGCGTTGAGGAACAGACAGACTGAATCAGAAAACCCAATTTTTCATCACCATTTTGGCATTGTACTGGAACATACTCCATTTTAACTATTTTTTGTGCTTTCAGCCTCCTTCCAAGTAGTGACAGAAATGGATGTGTAACCAATGCTGGATCCCGGAAAGCTAAAAATTTCTGAAAAGTAGACAAATTCCTGAATTCAGCAACTGGTAATTTGTGTAGAATCTACAAGTTTTTCCTGCAGACAATAACAGCTGAAATAAAAAAATATTGAAATTGAGGTGAAAAAACAGCCATTTTTCTCCATGGTTTACGCTGTAACTTTTCCCTGCAATGTCAGATTTTTTAAAGCAATATACTGTTACGTCTGCTGGACTCTTCTGGTTGCGGGATATAAAGGCTTGTAGGTGCCTCAAGAACCCTAGGTACCCAGAGCCAATAAATGAGCTGCATCTTGCAATGGGTTTTCATTCTATTCTGGGTATACAGCAATTCATTTGCTGAAATATAAAGAGTGAAAAATAGGTATCAAGAAAACCTTTGTATTTACAAAACAGGCATAAGATAAGGTGTTAAGAAGCAGTGGTTATTTGCACATCTCTGAATTCTGGGGTGCCCGTACTAGCATGTGAATTACAGGGCATTTCTCAAATAGACTTCTTTTTTACACACTGTCTTACATTTATAAGGCCAAAATGTAGAGAAAGACAAGGGGCAAGTCTCCCGATAAAAATGGTACCTCATCTGCGTGAGTAGGCCTAATGCTCGTGACAGGAAACGCAACATGGACACATCACATTTTTACATTGAAATCTGATGTCTTTTTTGCAAAGTGCCTAGCTGTAGATTTTGGCCTCTATCTGAGGGAAACCAACCAAACCTGTGCATTTTTTAAAACTAGACACTTAGGGGAATCCAGGATGGGGTGACTTGTGGGGCTCTCACCAGATTCTGTAACCCAGAATCCTTTGCAATCCTCAAAATCGGGCTAAAAAAACACTTTGTCCTCACATTTTGGTGACAGAAAGTTCTGAAATCTGGGAGAAGCCACAAATTTCCTTCCACCCAGCGTTCCCCCAAGTCTCCCAATAAAAATGATACCTCACTTGTGTGAGTAGGCCTAGCGCCCGTGACAGGAAATGCCCCAAAACACAATGTGGACACATCACATTTTCCCAAAGAAAACAGACCTGTTTTTTGCAAAGTGTCTAGCTGTGGATTTTGGCCTCTAGCATCTGGAAATGCTTTGATGGGCACAGAGGGTGCCTGTCTCTGCATAAGCCAGTCTACACCAGTTCAGGGATCCCCCAGCCCTGTTCTGGCGCGAAACTGGACAAAAGAAAGGGGAGGGACCACTACCCTGACCAGTACCTCCCAGGGGAGGTGCCCAGAGCTCCTCCAGTGTGTCCCTGACCTCTGCCATCTGGGAAACAGAGGTGTTGGGGGCACACTGGACTGCTCTGAGTGGCCAGTGCCAGCAGGTGACGTCAGAGACCCCCTCTGATAGGCTCTTACCTTTCTTGGTAGCCAATCCTCCTTTCTTGGTAGCCAAACCTCTTTTTCTGGCTGTTTAGGGTCTCTCCTCTGGGGAATTCTTCAGATAACAAATGCAAGAGCTCACCAGAGTTCCTCTGCATCTCCCTCTTTGACTTCTGCCATAGATCGACCGCTGACTGCTCCTGGACGCCTGCAAAACCGCAACAAAGTAGCAAGACGACTACCAGCAACATTGTAGCGCCTCATACTGCCAGCTTTCTCAACTGTTTCCTGGTGGTGCATGCTCTGGGGGTCATCTGCCTTCACCCTGCACTGGAAGCCAAGAAGAAATCTCCTGTGGGTCAACGGAATCTTCCCACCTGCTAATGCAGGCACCAAAAGACTGCATCACCCGTCCTCTAGGTCTCCTCTCCTCCTGACGAGCGTGGTCCCTGGAACACAGGAACTCTATCCAAGTGACTCCCACAGTCCAGTGATCCTTCAGTCCAAGTTTGGTGGAGGTAAGTCCTTGCCTCCCCATGCTAGACTGCAAACCTGTGTAGTGTGTGATTTGCAGCTGCTCCGGCTCCTGTGCACTCTTCCAGGATTTCCTTTGTGCACGGCCTAGCCTGGGTCCCCAGCAATCCGTCCTGCAGTGCTCAACCCGCTGAGTTGGCCTCCGACGTCGTGGGACCCTCCTTTGCGACTCTGAGCCAGCTCTGGTTCACAAATCTTCTAAGTGCCTGCTCTGGTACTTCTGTGGGTGCTGCCTGCTTCTTTGGGGGCTCTCTGAGTTGCTCAGTGCCCCCTCTGTCTCCTCCTCCAAGGGGCGACATCCTGGTCCTTCCTGGTCCCCAGCAGCACCCAAAAACCTCTACGGCGACCTTTGCAGCTAGCAAGGCTTGTTTGCGGTATTTCTGCCTGGGAGCACCTCTGCAACCTTCAGCACGATGTGGGACATCTTCCACCCAAAGGAGAAGTTCCTAGTACTCTTCGTTGTTGCAGAATCCTAAGCTTCTTCCATCCAGAGGCAGCTTCCTTGCACCTTCATCAGGGGTTTTCTGGGCTCTTTCCCCCCCCGGACACTATCGCGACTCTTGGACTTGGTCCCCTTGCCTTGCAGATTCTCAGGTCCAGGAATCCATCTTCCGTGCTTTGCTGGTGTTTGTTGTTCTTGCAGAATCCCCCTATCACGACTATTGTGTCCTTTAGGGGTAGTAGGGGTACTTTACTCCTACTTTTCAGGGTCTTGGGGTGGGGTATCTTGGACACCCTGACTGTTTGCTTACAGTCCCAGCGACCCTCTACAAGCTCCCATAGGTCTGGGGTCCATTTGTGATTCACATTCCACTTTTGGAGTATATGGTTTGTGTTGTCCCTAGACCTATGTTCACCTATTGCATCCTATTGTAATCCTACACTGTTTGCATTACTTTTCTTACTCTTACTTACCTGTTTTGGGTTTGTGTACATATAACTTGTGTATATTACTTACCTTCTTACTGAGGGTTCTCACTGAGATACTTTTGGCATATTGTCATAAAAATAAAGTACCTTTATTTTTAGTAACTCTGTGTATTGTGTTTTCTTATGATATTGTGCATATGATATAAGTGGTATAATAGGAGCTTTGCATGTCTCCTAGTTCAGCCTAAGCTGCTTTGCCATAGCTACCTTCTATCTATCGCTGAGCGACCACTGACCCTCGGGTAGGTCGCTCCCCTGCTCACGCAGCGCCACCAGTCCCTGACTGCCCTCCTCACCGTTCTCATCCTGTGAGTGTGTGCGAGTGTGCCCCCTCTTTACCCGTGTACCCCGAGTGCTTGTGCTGACTGACTGACCGGAATCCTCCTTTCTTCCCGTGTATCCCGTGCGTGTCCCCCTGAGTGCCGTGTGCCCCCTCCTGCCGTTCTCCCTCATTCTCAGCCCCTCCCTTTAGAGTTCTACCTGGCCTCTCGCCGTTTTTTGCCGCCGTTCTTTTGCCGCCTTTTTCGCTGCTTTTTTCTTTTTCCCGCCTCCAGATTCCCCCGCCCGCCCGCCTCCCGCCTCCCAGCTGACCCCTCCTCCCCGGCTACCCTTAAATGGCGGCCGCTGCGAGGCAGAGGTAGCGACCACTGACCCTCGGGTAGGTCGCTCCCCTGCTCACGCAGCGCCACCAGTCCCTGACTGCCCTCCTCACCGTTCTCATCCTGTGAGTGTGTGCGAGTGTGCCCCCTCTTTACCCGTGTACCCCGAGTGCTTGTGCTGACTGACTGACCGGAATCCTCCTTTCTTCCCGTGTATCCCGTGCGTGTCCCCCTGAGTGCCGTGTGCCCCCTCCTGCCGTTCTCCCTCATTCTCAGCCCCTCCCTTTAGAGTTTTACCTGGCCTCTCGCCGTTCTTTTGCCGCCTTTTTCGCTGCTTTTTTCTTTTTCCCGCCTCCAGATTCCCCCGCCCGCCCGCCTCCCGCCTCCCAGCTGACCCCTCCTCCCCGGCTACCCTCAAATGGCGGCCGCTGCGAGGCAGAGGTAGCGACCACTGACCCTCGGGTAGGTCGCTCCCTGCTCACGCAGCGCCACCAGTCCCTGACTGCCCTCCTCACCGTTCTCATCCTGTGAGTGTGTGCGAGTGTGCCCCCTCTTTACCCGTGTACCCCGAGTGCTTGTGCTGACTGACTGACCGGAATCCTCCTTTCTTCCCGTGTATCCCGTGCGTGTCCCCCTGAGTGCCGTGTGCCCCCTCCTGCCGTTCTCCCTCATTCTCAGCCCCTCCCTTTAGAGTTTTACCTGGCCTCTCGCCGTTCTTTTGCCGCCTTTTTCGCTGCTTTTTTCTTTTTCCCGCCTCCAGATTCCCCCGCCCGCCCGCCTCCCGCCTCCCAGCTGACCCCTCCTCCCCGGCTACCCTTAAATGGCGGCCGCTGCGAGGCAGAGGTAGCGACCACTGACCCTCGGGTAGGTCGCTCCCCTGCTCACGCAGCGCCACCAGTCCCTGACTGCCCTCCTCACCGTTCTCATCCTGTGAGTGTGTGCGAGTGTGCCCCCTCTTTACCCGTGTACCCCGAGTGCTTGTGCTGACTGACTGACCGGAATCCTCCTTTCTTCCCGTGTATCCCGTGCGTGTCCCCCTGAGTGCCGTGTGCCCCCTCCTGCCGTTCTCCCTCATTCTCAGCCCCTCCCTTTAGAGTTTTACCTGGCCTCTCGCCGTTTTTTGCCGCCGTTCTTTTGCCGCCTTTTTCGCTGCTTTTTTCTTTTTCCCGCCTCCAGATTCCCCCGCCCGCCCGCCTCCCGCCTCCCAGCTGACCCCTCCTCCCCGGCTACCCTTAAATGGCGGCCGCTGCGAGGCAGAGGTAGCGACCACTGACCCTCGGGTAGGTCGCTCCCCTGCTCACGCAGCGCCACCAGTCCCTGACTGCCCTCCTCACCGTTCTCATCCTGTGAGTGTGTGCGAGTGTGCCCCCTCTTTACCCGTGTACCCCGAGTGCTTGTGCTGACTGACTGACCGGAATCCTCCTTTCTTCCCGTGTATCCCGTGCGTGTCCCCCTGAGTGCCGTGTGCCCCCTCCTGCCGTTCTCCCTCATTCTCAGCCCCTCCCTTTAGAGTTTTACCTGGCCTCTCGCCGTTCTTTTGCCGCCTTTTTCGCTGCTTTTTTCTTTTTCCCGCCTCCAGATTCCCCCGCCCGCCCGCCTCCCGCCTCCCAGCTGACCCCTCCTCCCCGGCTACCCTTAAATGGCGGCCGCTGCGAGGCAGAGGTAGCGACCACTGACCCTCGGGTAGGTCGCTCCCCTGCTCACGCAGCGCCACCAGTCCCTGACTGCCCTCCTCACCGTTCTCATCCTGTGAGTGTGTGCGAGTGTGCCCCCTCTTTACCCGTGTACCCCGAGTGCTTGTGCTGACTGACTGACCGGAATCCTCCTTTCTTCCCGTGTATCCCGTGCGTGTCCCCCTAAGTGCCGTGTGCCCCCTCCTGCCGTTCTCCCTCATTCTCAGCCCCTCCCTTTAGAGTTTTACCTGGCCTCTCGCCGTTCTTTTGCCGCCTTTTTCGCTGCTTTTTTCTTTTTCCCGCCTCCAGATTCCCCCGCCCGCCCGCCTCCCGCCTCCCAGCTGACCCCTCCTCCCCGGCTACCCTCAAATGGCGGCTGCTGCGAGGCAGAGGTAGCGACCACTGACCCTCGGGTAGGTCGCTCCCCTGCTCACGCAGCGCCACCAGTCCCTGACTGCCCTCCTCACCGTTCTCATCCTGTGAGTGTGTGCGAGTGTGCCCCCTCTTTACCCGTGTACCCCGAGTGCTTGTGCTGACTGACTGACCGGAATCCTCCTTTCTTCCCGTGTATCCCGTGCGTGTCCCCCTGAGTGCCGTGTGCCCCCTCCTGCCGTTCTCCCTCATTCTCAGCCCCTCCCTTTAGAGTTTTACCTGGCCTCTCGCCGTTCTTTTGCCGCCTTTTTCGCTGCTTTTTTCTTTTTCCCGCCTCCAGATTCCCCCGCCCGCCCGCCTCCTGCCTCCCACCTGACCCCTCCTCCCCGGCTACCCTTAAATGGCGGCCGCTGCGAGGCCGCGCAGCGGACGCGCGCAGCGGGCGCGCCGCTGGCGCGCCGAAGGCGCGCCTAAGGCAAGCCCGTCTGCGCCCGTCTGAGCCTGGACCGCGCCTAGCGCCACAACCCCTGGCCCCCGCGACCCCCACCTCCCCCGCCTGACCCACAACTCCGCCTTCCTCACTGCTCTCAACCCCGGCCGCACGCCGGCCTGCTGCCGCGCCACCCCGAAGCAGACCCACGGACCCTTCACCTGCCGCAACTGCCATTTCACCTGCCTACGAACTCACACCACACCCAACAGGAACGACTCGCCCAGAAACAACCTCAACTGCATCCTGGTCAACACCAGATCCGTCCACAAGCACGCCATCGAACTGTGGAACCTCATCGACTCTACAAACCCGGACATCGCCTTCCTCACCGAGACCTGGATGAACCCCTCCTCGGCACCCGACATCGCCATAGCCATCCCCGACGGCTACAAAATCATCAGGAAAGACCGCACCAACCGCACCGGAGGAGGCATCGCCATCGCCCACAAGAGCTCCATCCGCATCTCAACCTACACCGACAACTCACTGCCCGACGCCGAGCACCTCCACTTCTCAATCAACAGCGACCCCAAGACCACCCTCAGAGGCACCCTGATATACAGACCACCAGGACCACGCACAAAGTTCAACGAAGACATCGCAGACTTCATCAGCCCACACGCACTCCCGTCCACCAACTACATCCTCCTAGGGGACCTCAACTTCCACCTGGAGAATCGCACCGACAACAACACCACCGCCTTATTGGACAACCTCGCCAACCTGGGACTGAAACAACTAGTCAACACCCCCACCCACTACGCCGGACACACGCTGGACCCCATCTTCTCCTCCAGCAAACACATCTCTTTCAGCCACACCACTGTACTCTCCTGGACAGACCACAGCTGTGTCCACTTCAGCTTCAAGAAAACCAACGTACACCACCACGCCCAACAACCACCAAGAAGACAGTGGAACCGAATCTCCTCGGAACAACTCATATCGACCCTCTCTCAGAACCCACCCACCAGCACTACAGACCCCAACGAAGCCGCCAACAACCTCACGAGCTGGATCTCAGACTGCGCCAACCTCCTGGCCCCCCTGAAGACCCAAGCAAACAGAAACAGCCACAAGAAAAATTCCTGGTTTACCCCCGACCTCAAGGACTCCAAAAAAGAATGCCACACCCTCGAGAAGACTTGGCGCCTCAACCAGACCGACGAAAACATGTCTGCTCTCAAAAACGCCACCCGCAAACACCACCAACTCCTCCGCGCAGCACGAAAATCAGCCTTCCAGAACAGACTAGACAGCAAAGCCCACAACAGCAAGGAACTATTTGGCATCGTCAAAGAGCTCTCCAACCCCGACGCCGAAAACAACTCCATCCCTCCCTCACAGGACCTCTGCGACTCCCTCGCAGCTTTCTTCCACCACAAGATCACCGACATCTACAACAGCTTCACCACAACCAACTCGAACCCTCCACCGGAACCCGCCACCGACAACACCACCATCCACACCTGGAACTCAACCTCCACTGAGGAAACCACCCGCGTCATGAACTCCATCCACTCAGGATCACCATCCGACCCCTGTCCGCACCACATCTTCAACAAAGCCGACAACATCATCGCACCCCACCTCCGAGACGTCATCAACACATCTTTTTCCACCGCCACCTTCCCGGAGAACTGGAAGCACGCTGAACTGAACGCCCTCCTAAAGAAACCAACAGCAGACCCCACCGAACTCAAAAACTTCCGGCCCATCTCGCTCCTACCGTTCCCCGCCAAAGTGATCGAGAAAATCGTCAACGCTCAACTCACCACCGCCCTGGAAACCAACGACTCACTCGACCCCTCACAGTTCGGCTTCAGAGCTAACCACAGCACCGAGACCGCCCTCATCGCAGCCACGGACGACATCAGATTCCTGACCGACAAAGGAGAAACCGTGGCCCTCATACTCCTGGACCTCTCTGCAGCATTCGACACGGTCTGCCACCGCACCCTGATACGTCGCCTAAGCAACGCCGGCATCAGAGGCAAGGCCCTGGAATGGATCACCTCCTTCCTCTCCGGAAGAACTCAGAGAGTCCGCCTCCCCCCCTTCAGATCCACGGCTACGGAGATCATCTGCGGCGTCCCCCAGGGATCCTCCCTCAGCCCCACCCTCTTCAACATCTACATGACCCCCCTGGCGAACATCGCACGCAAACACGGACTCAACCTCATATCCTACGCAGACGACACCCAGCTCATCCTATCCCTCACCAACGACCCCACCTCAGCAAGAACCAGACTACACGAAGGCATGAAGGAAGTAGCGAACTGGATGACAGACAGCCGGCTTAAACTGAATACAGAGAAAACGGAGGTCCTCATCCTCGGCCCTACACCTACCGCCTGGGATGACTCCTGGTGGCCTCCTGCCCAAGGCAGCACTCCCCAACCCACCGACCACGCACGCAACCTCGGTTTCATCCTGGACTCTTCCCTCTCCATGACCAGACAGGTCAACTCGGTGACCTCAGCATGCTTCAACACCCTCCGCATGCTCCGCAAGATCTTCCGCTGGATCCCCACCGACACCAGGAAGACCGTCACCCACGCCCTCGTCACCAGTCGCTTGGACTATGGGAACGCTCTGTACGCCGGCATCACCATCAAGCTACAGAGGAAACTTCAACGAATCCAGAACGCTGCTGCACGACTTATCCTGAACATACCCCGCCACAACCACATCTCCGGACACCTGAGGAAACTCCACTGGCTCCCAGTCAACAAGAGGATAACCTTCAGACTCCTCACCCACGCACACAAAGCCCTGCACAACCGCGGACCAGAACTCATCAACCACCGCATCTCCTTCTACACTCCTCCTCGCACCCTACGCTCGACCGGACAAGCCCTGGCAGCCGTACCACGCATTCGCAAAGCCACTGCCGGAGGCAGGTCCTTCTCTTACCTAGCAGCGAAGACCTGGAACTCCCTTCCCAGCCACCTTCGCGCCATACAAGACCACCTTCACTTCAGACGGCAGCTCAAGACCTGGCTCTTCGAGCATTGACCCCCCCCCCCCACAGCGCCTTGAGACCCTTACGGGTGAGTAGCGCGCTTTATAAATGCGACTGATTGATTGATTGATTGATATCAGCCTAAGCTGCTAGAAGCACCTCTATTCTACTAATAAGGGATAACTGGACCTGGCACAGGGTGTAAGTACCACAAGGTACCCACTATAAGCCAGGCCAGCCTCCTACACCTAGACCTATTGTCTCACATTGCATTGAATAGCATTCCCTACTGTTTGCATTGTCCTATGACTAATTACTTGTCTAATTTTGGTGTCTAGTGCATATATTGTGTATAATACTTACCTCCAGAAGGAGTATTGTCTCTAAAATATTTTTGGTACTGTGTCACCCAAATAAATACATTGTTTTTGGTAACACTGAGTATTGTCTTTACTTGTGTATAAGTACTGTGTAACTATAAGTGGCATTGCATGAGCTTTGCATGTCTCCTAGTTCAGCCTAAGCTGCTCTGCTATAGCTACCTCTATCAGCCTAAGCTGCTAGAACACTAGTACTTTATTAATAAGGGATAACTGGTCCAGGTATAAGGTGTAAGTACCCAAGGTACCCAATACAAACCAGGCCAGCCTCCTACATTGGTGGTGCAGTGGTGGGAGAAGTAATTGCAATTGCTTTACCACTTTGTTACCAGTGCTTTTCACAAGAAAACCTTGCTCCAATACTTAGAGCATATATAACAAATACCTAGAAGTAAATCTTTGAACTTTCTAAAAGTTCTGTTTAACTTTGCAAACGTTTTTACAAAGTCTTGAAACGTTTTCTTCTTTTCTCTAAAACGTTAGCTCTGTTATTCTACTAACTTTTTACTCACGTTCATAAACATTTTTTGTCTCTTTCAATATGTCTTCTGTAGAAGCTACCCCTATAGTTGTAAAAACAACATATGAAAGTCTTAACCTTAAAAGTTTGAGGGGTCTCTGTATTGAAAGAAGTTTGGGGATTGGGAAGAACCTCAATAAGGAGTTCCTCTTCAATCTTCTCCTCCAAGATGACCAGGGACTCAGCACAGGTCCAGATCAGACAGGGGAAGAGGTAGAGGATGATTCCAACCAGGAAGGCTCAGAGGAGCAATCTGACAATCCAGGGGAGGGTCCTTCCACAGATCTATCTGTCAATAAGCCCCCTAATATAACTGGTAATGGGAAGGGTTCACACACAAGAAGGGCTCCCTTCACCCCTAGAGGCCAGGTCATTAGAGTGGCCCCGTTAGAGGAAGATCTACCTCTGCACACTCTCATATTACCTCTGTTTCAGAGGCATCCCACAATTCTAACCTTGAGGACCAGTCCCTAGATAGGGAACTCAGAAAGCTGAAGTTAGAGGAGTCCAGACTGAGGCTAATGCAGCAACAGTTGACCTTAGACAGGGAATCCCTGGCTGTGGAGAAAGAGAGGCAGGGTTTGGGGTTAGTTTCCCATGGTGGCAGCAGCAGTTTTAGAAACTCAAATCTTAGGGAATCTTCATTTGACTCTAGAAATATGTGCAAAGTTGTCCCTTCTTACAAGGATGGTGATGACATCTACAAGTGGTTTGCTGCACTAGAGAAGGACTGTAAAGTTCCGAGTGTCCCTCATGTACAGTGGGCTGCTATCATTTGGTTATCCTTCTCTGGCAAAGGGAGAGACAGACTTTTTATTGTCAGAGAGGATGATGCAGATAACTATCAGATTCTTAAAGGTACACTCTTGGATGGTGGGCTTAACCACTGAACAGTAGAGACTTAAGTTCAGAGAGACCAGAAAGGAGTCATCACAGGACTGGACAGACTTTGTAGACTGTTCTGTGAAGGCCCTAGAAGGTTTGTTAAATGGCAGTAAGGTGACTGACTATGAAAGCAAAATATAACTTGATTCTGAGAGAGCATATCTTGAAAAATTTTGTGTCTGACTTTTTGCATCAGTATCTTCTGGACTCAGATCTGACCTCTCCCCAAGAATTGGGAAAGAAGGCAGACAAATGGGTCAGAACAAGGGTGAGCAGAAAAGCTCTTACAGGGGGTGACGAAGACATCAAAAAGAAAAATGGTGAAAAATCTCAGGATAAGCTTTCAGATAAAAGTAAACACAAATATCCTTCTTCAGGTCCAAAACACTCCTCTGGGGGTGGGGATAAAACTTCTTCATCTTCTTCAAACTCTTCACACAATCAGAAAAAGCCTTGGTGCTGTGTGTGTAGAAATAAAGGCCATTGGCCAGGGGATAAGTCCTGCACAGGTGAAGCCCCTGAGCCTACCAAAACTAAGACATCAGACTCTAGTGCCCCTAGCAGTAGTGGTAATAGTGGTGGGACTACTGGCAATAGTCAAACTAAAGGTGTAGTTGGGTTCACTTTTGGGACCATAATAGAAAATGGGATAGACAGTCCTAAGACAGTTTCTGCCACACCTGGTGGCATTGGCCTTGCCACCATGGCTGCTTGTCCCCTTAAGAAGGACAAGTTCAGGCAGTGAATCTTAATAAATGGTGTTGAGGCCCAGGCCTAAAGGGAAATAGGTGCCAGTATCACTTTGGTGACAGAAAACCTAGTGTCACCTACACAACACCTCCTTGGACAGAAGTACCAGGTTACTGATGTCAATAACTCCACTCAGTCTCTCCCTTTAGCTGTCGTTCAACTTCATTGGGGTGGAGTTACTGGCCCTATTCAGGTGATGGTATCACCTAGCTTACCTGTAGATTGTCTCTTAGGGAATGACCTAGAGGCCTCAGGTTGGGCTGAGGTAAACTTTAGGACCCATGCATCCATGCTGGGTATCCCTGAGGAATTGCTTTCTCTCATTTCTTGTGAAATTAAAAAGCAAAGGAGAGAAAAATGCCTGAAATCTCAGGATCCCTCTCTAACAACATGTAAGAAGGGTATCAAAGTATCCCTTCCCCAACCTGCCAATAAAGATACCATTCCTGTGGTGGGAGAAATCTCTACTGGGGAGGAACCTGTACCAAGGGAGCCATTAGCTAACGCAGATGGACTCCCAGAGGTAAAAGGACCTCTCTGTGGAACTACTAATCAGGATGTGCAAAATTGTACCATTTTAGTAAGTATGGAGTGTAGGAGGCTGGACTGGCTTGTAGTGAGTACCAAGGGGTACTTACACCTTGCACCAGGCCCAGGTATCCCTTATTAGTGTATAGGGGTGTCTAGCAGCTTAGGCTGATAGAAAAGGTAGCTTAGCAGAGCAGCTTAGGCTGAACTAGGAGACGAGTGAAGCTCCTACAGTACCACTAGTGTCACTTGCACAACATCATAAGAAAACAGAATACACAGATATACTAAAAATAAAGGTACTTTATTTTTATGACAATATGCCAAAGTATCTCAGTGAGTACCCTCAGTATGAGGATAGCAAATATACACAAGATATATGTACACAATACCAAAATATACAGTAATAGCAATAGAAAACAGTGCAAACAATGTATAGTCACAATAGAACGCAATGGGGGCACATAGGGATAGGGGCAACACAAACCATATACTCTAGAAGTGGAATGCGAGCCACGAATGGACCCCAAACCTATGTGAGCTCGTAGAGGGTCGCTGGGACTGTAAGAAAACAGTGAGGGTTAGAAAAATAGCCCACCCCAAGACCCTGAAAAGTGGGTGCCAAGTGCACCTAAGTTCCCCAAAGAGCACAGAAGTCGTGATAGGGGGATTCTGCAGGAAAGACCAACACCAGCAATGCAACAACGATGGATTCCAGACGAGAGTACCTGTGGAACAAGGGGACCAAGTCCAAAAGTCACGATCAAGTCGGGAGTGGGCAGATGCCCAGGAAATGACAGCTGTGGATGCAAAGAAGCTGACACCGGATGGTAGAAGCTGAGGATTCTGCACGAACGACAAGGGCTAGAAACTTCCCCTTTGGAGGATGGATGTCCCACGTCGTGAAGAGTCGTGCAGAAGTGTTTTCCTGCAGAAAGACCGCAAACAAGCCTTGCTAGCTGCAAAGCTTGCTGTTAGGGTTTTTGGATGCTGCTGTGGCCCAGGAGGGACCAGGATATCACCAATTGCGTCAGGGGACAGAGGGGGAACCCAGCAAGACAAGGAGCCCTCTCATCAGCAGGCAGCACCTGCAGAAGTGCCAGAACAGGCACTACGAAGTGGAGTGAAATGGTGCTCACCCGAAGTTGCACAAGAGAGTCCCACGCCGCCGGAGGACAACTCAGGAGGTCGTGCAATGCAGGTTAGAGTGCCGTGGACCCAGGCTTGGCTGTGTACAAAGGAAATCTTCGTGGAGTGCACAGGAGCCGGAGTAGCTGCAAAACACGTGGTTCCCAGCAATGCAGTCTGGCGTGGGGAGGCAAGGTCTTACCTCCACCAAACTTGGACTGAAGAGTCACTGGACTGTGGAGTCACTTGGACAGAGTTGCTGAGTTCAAGGGACCTCGCTCGTCGTGCTGAGATGAGACCCAGAGGACCAGTGATGCAGTTCTTTGGTGCCTGCGGTTGCAGGGGGAAGATTCCGTCGACCCACAGGAGATTTCTTCGGAGCTTCTAGTGCAGAGAGGAGCCAGACTACCCCCACAGCATGCACCACCAGGAAAACAGTCGAGAAGGCGGCTGGATCAGCGTTACAGTGTCGCAGTAGTCGTCGTTGCTACTTTGTTGCAGTTTTGCAGGCTTCCAGCGCGGTCAGCAGTCGATTCCTTGGCAGAAGGTGAAGAGTGAGATGCAGAGGAACTCTGATGAGCTCTTGAATTTGTTATCTAAGGAATTCCCCAAAGCAGAGACCCTAAATAGCCAGAAAAGAGGGTTTGTCTACTTAGGAGAGAGGATAGGCTAGCAACACCTGAAGGAGCCTATCAGAAGGAGTCTCTGACATCACCTGCTGGCCCTGGCCACTCAGAGCAGTCCAGTGTGCCAGCAGCACCTCTATTTCCAAGATGGCAGAGGTCTGGAGCACACTGGAGGAGCTCTGGGCACCTCCCAGGGGAGGTGCAGGTCAGGGGAGTGGTCACTCCCCTTTCCTTTGTCCAGTTTCCCGCCAGAGCAGGGCTGAGGGGTCCCTGAACCGGTGTAGACTGGCTTATGCAGAAATGGGCACCATCTGTGCCCATGAAAGCATTTCCAGAGGCTGGGGGAGGCTACTCCTCCCCTGCCTTAACACCTTTTTCCAAAGGGAGAGGGTGTAACACCCTCTCTCTGAGGAAGTCCTTTGTTCTGCCTTCCTGGGCGAAGCCTGGCTGGACCCCAGGAGTGCAGAAGCCTGTTTGAGGGATTGGCAGCAGCTGCAGTGAAACCCCTGAAAAGGCAGTTTGGCAGCACCCGGGTCTGTGCTAGAGACCCGGGGAATCATGGGATTGTCTCCCCAATACCAGGATGGCATTGGTGGGGCGATTCCATGATCTTAGACATGTTACATGGCCATATTCGGAGTTACCATTGTGAAGCTACACATAGGTAGTGACCTATATGTAGTGCACACGTGTAATGGTGTCCCCGCACTCACAAAGTCCGAGGAATTGGCCCTGAACCATGTGGAAGCACCTTGGCTAGTGCCATGGTGCCCACACACTAAGTAACTTAGCACCCAATCTTTACCAGGTAAAGGTTTGACATATAGGTGACTTATAAGTTACTTAAGTGCAGTGTAAAATGGCTGTGAATTAACGTGGACGTTATTTCACTCAGGCTGCAGTGGCAGGCCTGTGTAAGAATTGTCAGAGCTCCCTATGGGTGGCAAAAGAAATGCTGCAGCCCATAGGGATCTCCTGGAACCCAATACCCTGGGTACCTCAGTACCATATACTAGGGAATTATAAGGGTGTTCCAGTAAGCCAATGTAAATTGGTAAAATTGGTCACTAGCCTGTTAGTGACAATTTGGAAAGAAATGAGAGAGCATAACCACTGAGGTTCTGATTAGCAGAGCCTCAGTGAGACAGTTAGTCATAACACAGGTAACACATACAGGGCACACTTATGAGCACTGGGGCCCTGGCTGGCAGGGTCCGAGTGACACATACAACTAAAACAACATATATACAGTGAAATATGGGGGTAACATGCCAGGCAAGATGGTACTTTCCTACACAACCCCCCCCCCCCAAACGAAGGACAATAAGACTAGCCATGACCTGATGAGTCTTCATTGTCTAAGTGGAAATATCTGGGAGTCCATCTGCATTGGAGTGGGTACTCCCAGGTCTATGTTCCACTGTATAATCCATTCCCTGTAGGGATATGGACCACCTCAATAATTTAGGGTTTTCACCTTTCATTTGTTTTACCCAAAGTAGAGGTTTGTGGTCTGTCTGAACAATGAAGTGAGTGCCAAACAGGTATGGCCTCAACTTCTTCAGTGCCCAGACCACAGCAAAGTCCTCCCTCTCTATGGCAGACCAACGCTTTTCTCTAGGGGTCAACCTCCTGCTGATAAAAGCAACAGGTTGATCCTGGCCCTCAGAATTAAGTTGTGATAAGACTGCCCCTACCCCTAATTCAGATGCATCAGTTTGGACAATGAATTTTTTGGAGTAACAGGGGCTTTTTAGGACAGGTGCAGAGCACATGGCCTGCTTGAGCTCCTCAAAAGCTTTCTGACAGCTAGCTGTCCACAATACCTTTTTAGGCATTTTCTTAGATGTGAGGTCATTAAGAGGGGCTGCAATGGAGCCATAGTTCTTTATGAACCTCCTGTAATACCCAGTGAGGCCTAAGAAGGCTCTCACCTGGGTCTGAGTTGTAGGGGGAACCCAATCTATAATAGTTTGGATTTTCCCCTGAAGTGGTGCAATCTGTTCTCCACCTACCAGGTGTCTCAGATAAACCACTTTCCCTTGCCCTATCTGGCACTTTGAAGCCTTGATAGTGAGGCCTGCCTTTTGCAGGGCCTCCAAAACTTTCCATAGGTGGACCAGGTGATCATCCCAGCTGGAGCTAAAGACAGCTATATCATCTAGATATGCTGCACTAAAAGCTTCCAGCCCTTGCAGGACTGTATTCACCAACCTCTGAAAAGTGTCAGGTGCATTTTTCAATCCAAAAGGCATTACTGTGAATTGGTAATGGCCTCCAATGGTTGAAAATGCAGTTTTTGCTTTTGCATCTTCTGATAACTTGATCTGCCAATACCCTGCAGTCAAATCAAAAGTGCTTAGATACTTGGCAGATGCCAGTGTATCTATTAGCTCATCTGCCCTGGGTATAGGGTGAGCATCAGTTTTGGTTACCTGGTTGAGACCTCTATAGTCTACACAAAACCGCATTTCCTTCTTTCCATCCTTGGAATGAGGTTTTGGTACAAGTACCACAGGAGAGGCATATGGACTTTCAGACCACTCCCAGTTCAAGCATTTTCAGCACTTCTTGCTTTATTCAGTCTCTGACATGGTCAGGCTGCCTATAGATCTTACTTTTGACAGGCAAGCTGTCTCCAGTATCTATATTGTGCTTACACCAAGAAGTGGTGCCTGGCACAGTAGAGAAGAGTTCAGAAAACTGACCCAGGAGATTTATGCAGTGGTCTTTTTGCTCAGCAGTAAGACAATCTGCCAAAACTACACCTTCCACTAGAGCATCTTGTTCTGTGGAAGAGAAGAGATCAGGGAGAGGGTCACTCTCTTCTTCCTGTCCCACATCTGTTGCCATGAGCAGGGTGAGATCAGCCCTGTCATAGTAGGGTTTCAGGCGATTGACATGGAGCACCCTAAGGGGACTCCTGGCAGTGCCTAAGTCAACTAAGTAGGTGACTTCACCCTTCTTTTCAACAATTATGTGGGGTCCACTCCATTTATCTTGGAGTGCTCTTGGGGCCACAGGCTCCAAGACCCACACTTTTTGCCCTGGTTGTTACTGAACCAAAACAGCCTTCTGGTCATGCCATTGCTTTTGGAGCTCTTGGCTGGCCTGAAGGTTTTTACTGGCCTTTTTCATGTACTCAGCCATCCTAGATCTGAGGCCAAGTACATAGTCCACTATGTCTTGCTTTGGAGCTTTTAAAGGTTGTTCCCAACCCTCCTTAACAAGTGTTAGAGCACCTCTCACAGGGTGTCCAAATAGGAGTTCAAAGGGGCTGAAGCCCACTCCTTTTTGGGGTACCACCCTGTAAGCAAAAAGGAGGCAAGGTAACAGGATATCCCATCTCCTGCGGAGTTTTTCAGGGAGTCCCATAATCATGCCTTTGAGAATTTTGTTAAATCTCTCCACCAGTCCATTTGTTTGTGAATGATAGGGTGTGGTGAACTTGTATGTAACACCACACTCCTTCCACATGGCCTTTAAGTAAGCAGACATGAAATTGCTTCCCCTGTCTGATACCACCTCTTTTGGGAAGCCCACCCTGGAAAGGATTCCCAGGAGGGCCTTTGCCACTGCAGGATCTGTAGTGGTCCTTAGAGGAATTGCTTCAGGATATCTGGTGGCATGGTCCACTACCACCAAGATAAACCTATTACCTGAAGCAGTAGGAGGGTCAAGGGGGCCAACTATGTCATTCCCTACCCTTTCAAAAGGAACCCCAACCACAGGCAGTGGAATAAGGGGTGCCTTTGGAGTGCCACCTGTCTTGCCACTGGCTTGACAGGTTTCACAGGACTTACAAAATTCCTTTGTGTCCTCTGACATTCTAGGCCAATGAAACAAGGGGACAAGCCTGTCCCAAGTTTTCATTTGCCCCAAATGTCCAGCTAAGGGAATGTTGTGGGCTAGAGTTAGGAGGAACTTTCTGTACTCCTGAGGAATCATCAATCTCCTGGCAGCTTCAGGATTTGGATCCCTTGCTTCAGTGTACAAGAGGTTGTCCTCCCAGTAAACTCTGCGAGAGTCACTGACATCCCCATTTGCTTGTTTGACAGGTTGCTGCCTTATACCCTCTAGTGTGGGACAGGTATGCTGTGCCACACTCAGCTACTCCCTGGCAGGCCCCCTTCACCAAAAAGCTCAGCAGTGTCTGCTTCCAGCTCCTCTGGTGTAGGTTCTGCACAGGGTGGAAATTCTTCTTCCTCAGAAGTTGAATTCACTGTAGAAGGAGGGATAGTAGGTAGTGATTTACTCCTACTAACCCTAGCTTTAGGGAGTACTTGGTCCATTCTTCCAGGATCCAAGTCACCCTGTCCTTTTTGCTTTTTGGCCTGAGCCCTGGTTAAAGCAAAAATATGCCTTGGAATGCCCAGCATTGCTGCATGAGCCTCCAACTCCACATCTGACCAAGCTGATGTCTCTAAATCATTTCCTAGTAGACAGTCTACAGGTAAATCTGAGGCAACCACAACTTTCTTTGGACCAATAACCCCCCCCAGTTGAGATTCACAACAGCCATGGGGTGGCTAAGTGTGTTGTTATGAGCATCGGTTACTTGGTACTGGTGACCAAGTAGGTGTTGTTCAGGGTGGACCAGTTTCTCTATTACCATGGTAACACTGGCACCTGTGTCCCTGTAGGCCTGAACCTCAAAACCATTTATTAGCGGTAGTTGCTTGTACTTATCCATATTAAGGGGACAAGCAACCCAGGTGGCTAAATCAATAGCCCCCTCAGAGACTAATACAGCCTCTGTGGTCTCCCTAACAAGACCAACCCCAACTAAATTACCAAAAGTGAGCCCAGCTACTCCCTTGGATTTGCTATTAGTAGGTTTGCTCTCACCACCACTGCTATTACTAGGGGCACTAGGTGTAGCAGCAGGGGTTGTAGTGGTAGGAGGCTTGGTGCATTTCTTTGGACAACTGGGATCTGTTGTCCAATGGCCTTTTATCTTACATAAATAGCACCATGGTTTCTTTTCTTTGTTTTGATTTGAAGAGGATTTGGATCCACCACCCCCACCAGAGTGTTTTTGTGGGCCTGATGACGACTCATTTTTAGATTTGTCCCCACCCTTGTCAGAAGACTTACCATCCTTCTTCTTGCCATCTTTGTCACCCCCTGTATGAACTTTTCTGTTCACCCTTGTTCTGACCCATGTGTCTGCCTTCTTTCCCAATTCTTGGGGAGAGGTCAGATCAGAGTCCACCAGGTACTGGTGTAACAAATCAGACACACAATTATTAAGAATATTCTCTCTCAGGATTAAGTTATACAGGCTTTCATAATCAGTAACTTTACTGCCATGTAACCACCCCTCCAAGGCCTTCACTGTATGGTCAACAAAGCCTACCCAGTCTTGTGAAGACTCCTTTTTGGTTTCTCTGAACTTCATCCTGTACTGTTCAGTGGTTAAGCCAAATCCATCCAAGAGTGCATCCTTCAAAACTTTGTAATTATTGGCCAGACAGGGCCCCAGTGCTCATAAGTATGTGCCCTGTATGTGTTCCCTGTGTGATGCCTAACTGTCTCACTGACGCTCTGCTAACAAGAACCTCAGTGGTTATGCTCTCTCTGCTTTCTAAATTTGTCACTAACAGGCTAGTGACTAATTTTACCAATCCACATTGGCATACTGGTACACCCATATAATTCCCTAGTATATGGTACTGAGGTACCCAGGGTATTGGGGTTCCAGGACATCACTATGGGTTGCAGCATTTCTTTTGCCACCCATAGGGAGCTCTGACAATTCTTACACAGGCCTGCCAGTGCAGCCGGCGTGAAATAACGTCCACGTTATTTCACAGCCATTTACCACTGCACTTAAGTAACTTATAAGTCACCTATATGTCTAACCTTCACCTGGTGAAGTTTGGGTGCAAAGTTACTTAGTGTGTGGTGTAGGAGGCTGGACTGGCTTGTAGTGAGTACCAAGGGGTACTTACACCTTGCACCAGGCCCAGGTATCCCTTATTAGTGTAGAGGGGTGTCTAGCAGCTTAGGCTGATAGAAAAGGTAGCTTAGCAGAGCAGCTTAGGCTGAACTAGGAGACGAGTGAAGCTCCTACAGTACCACTAGTGTCATATGCACAATATCATAAGAAAACACAATACACAGATATACTAAAAATAAAGGTTCTTTATTTTTATGACAATATGCCAAAGTATCTCAGTGAGTACCCTCAGTATGAGGATAGCAAATATACACAAGATATATGTACACAATACCAAAATATACAGTAATAGCAATAGAAAACAGTGCAAACAATGTATAGTCACAATAGAATGCAATGGGGGCACATAGGGATAGGGGCAACACAAACCATATACTCTAGAAGTGGAATGCGAACCACGAATGGACCCCAAAACTATGTGACCTTGTAGAGGGTTGCTGGGACTGTAAGAAAACAGTGAGGGTTATAAAAATAGCCCACCCCAAGACCCTGAAAAGTGGGTGCAAAGTGCACCTAAGTTCCCCAAAGAGCACAGAAGTCGTGAGAGGGGAATTCTGCAAGAAAGACCAACACCCGCAATGCAACAACGATGGATTTCCTGACAAGAGTACCTGTGGAACAAGGGGACCAAGTCCAAGAGTCACGATCAAGTCGGGAGTGGGCAGATGCCCAGGAAATGCCAGCTGTGGGTGCAAAGAAGCTGCCACTGGATGGTAGAAGCTGTGGATTCTGCAAGAACGACAAGGGCTAGAAACTTCCCCTGGCATGACCCAAGGTGCCCCCACATCATTCAGGGCAAATTCCCCGGACTTTGTGAGTGCGGGGACACCATTACACATGTGCACTGTACATAGGTCACTACCTATGTACAGCGTCACATTGGTAACTCCGAACATGGCTATGAAACATGTCTAAGATCATGGAACATGGCGTTCTTTTCAGGACTGCCAACATGGCGGTCTGGCTGTCCAACTGCCAAACTCATAATGAGGCTAATGAGGCTCTTTGTTCTTGAAAACTAAACTTCTAACTAAGCTTCACAGATGAGGAAGGGTGTAAAATACAGTACTAACTTCCATGTATTGTAGCTAATGAATCAGATCAGGGGATTCTGAACTGGACTGACAAAGACATCCTGAGATGGAAACCAGGGGTAGAATAAACTCTCAACTGGCATGACTACATTGATTGCTTTTCTCTCCATGTTTATTGTTTAACCCCTTCGCTGCCAGGCCTTTTATACCTCAGGTGCCAAGCCTTTTTTTAGGTATTTGGAGCAGTTCACGCTTAGGCCCTCATAACTTTTTGTCCACATAAGCTACCCACGCCAATTTGCGTCCTTTTTTCCAATATCCTCGGGATTCTAGAGGTACCCAGACGTTGTGGGTTACCATGAAAGAGACCAAGAAATTAGCCAAAATACAGCAAAAAGTTCATTTTTTTTCAAAAGAATTTGAAAAATGTGCTGCAGAAGAAGGCTCGTAGTTTTTCCCCTGAAAATGGCATCAACAAAGGGTTTGCAATGCTAAAATCACCAACTTCCCAGCGTTGAGGAACAGACAGACTGAATCAGAAAACCCAATTTTTCATCACCATTTTGGCATTGTACTGGAACATACTCCATTTTAACTATTTTTTGGGCTTTCAGCCTCCTTCCAAGTAGTGACAGAAATGGATGTGTAACCAATGCTGGATCCCGGAAAGCTAAAAATTTCTGAAAAGTAGACAAATTCCTGAATTCAGCAACTGGTAATTTGTGTAGAATCTACAAGGTTTTCCTACAGACAATAACAGCTGAAATAAAAAAATATTGAAATTGAGGTGAAAAAACAGCCATTTTTCTCCATGGTTTACGCTGTAACTTTTTCCTGCAATGTCAGATTTTTTAAAGCAATATACTGTTACGTCTGCTGGACTCTTCTGGTTGCGGGATATAAAGGCTTGTAGGTGCCTCAAGAACCCTAGGTACCCAGAGCCAATAAATGAGCTGCACCTTGCAATGGGTTTTCATTCTATTCTGGGTATACAGCAATTCATTTGCTGAAATATAAAGAGTGAAAAATAGGTATCAAGAAAACCTTTGTATTTACAAAACAGGCATAAGATAAGGTGTTAAGAAGCAGTGGTTATTTGCACATCTCTGAATTCTGGGGTGCCCGTACTAGCATGTGAATTACAGGGCATTTCTCACATAGATTTCTTTTTTACACACTGTCTTACATTTATAAGGCCAAAATGTAGAGAAAGACAAGGGGCAAGTCTCCCGATAAAAATGGTACCTCATCTGCATGAGTAGGCCTAATGCTCGTGACAGGAAACGCAACATGGACACATCACATTTTTACATTGAAATCTGATGTCTTTTTTGCAAAGTGCCTAGCTGTAGATTTTGGCCTCTATCTGAGGGAAACCAACCAAACCTGTGCATTTTTTAAAACTAGACACTTAGGGGAATCCAGGATGGGGTGACTTGTGGGGCTCTCGCCAGATTCTGTAACCCAGAATCCTTTGCAATCCTCAAAATCTGGCTAAAAAAACACTTTGTCCTCACATTTTGGTGACAGAAAGTTCTGAAATCTGGGAGAAGCCACAAATTTCCTTCCACCCAGCGTTCCCCCAAGTCTCCCAATAAAAATGGTACCTCACTTGTGTGAGTAGGCCTAGCGCCCGTGACAGGAAATGCCCCAAAACACAATGTGGACACATCACATTTTCCCAAAGAAAACAGACCTGTTTTTTGCAAAGTGTCTAGCTGTGGATTTTGGCCTCTAGCCCAGCCAGCACCTAGGGAAACCTACCAAACCTGCACATTTTTTAAAACTAGACACATAGGGGAATCCAAGATGGGGTGACTTGTGGGGCTCCCGCCAGGTTCTGTAACCCAGAATCCTTTGCAATCCTCAAAATCTGGCTAAAAAAACACTTTGTCCTCACATTTTGGTGACAGAAAGTTCCGAAATCTGGGAGAAACCACAAATTTCCTTTCACCCAGCGTTGCCCCAAGTCTCCCAATAAAAATGGTACCTCACTTGTGTAGGTAGGCCTAGCGCTCATGACAGGAAATGCCCCAAAACACAACTTGGACACATCACATTTTCCCAAACAAAACAGAGCTGATTTTTACAAAGTGCCAAGCTGTGGATTTTGGCCTCTAGCTCAGCCGGCACCTAGGGAAACCTACCAAACCTGTGCATTTTTTAAAACTAGACACCTAGGGGAATCCAAGATGGGGTGACTTGTGGGTCTCTCACTAGGTTCTGTTACCCAGAATCCTTTGCTAACCTCAAAATTTGGCCAAAAAAACACTTTGTCCTCACGTTTCAGTGTTAGAAAGTTCTGGAATCTGAGAGGAGCCACAGATTTCCTTCCACCCAGCATTCCTCCAAGTCTCCCGATAAAAATGGTACCTCACTTGTGTGGGTAGACCTAGTGCCCACAAAAGGAAATGCCCCAAAACACAATGTGGACACATCAAAATTATCAAAAACTAAACTACCCGTTTTTGCAGGGGGCGTACCTGCGTTTTTTATCCTGGGCTGAGCAGCCATATAGGGAAACCTGCCAAACCCAAACATTTCGGAAAACTAGACACCCGAGGGAATCCAGGGAGGTGTGACTTGCGTGGATCTTGCTGTGTTTTCTTACCCAGAATCCTCGGCAAACCTCAAATTTAGCTAAAGAAATTCCATTTTACCCACATTTCTTGTGGGATCACCGCACCGGGACACATTTCCTACCACCCAACGTTCCCCTCAGTCTCCCAGTAAAAATGATACCTCACTTGTGTAGGTGGGACAAGTGCCTGTGACAGGGAAGAGCCAAAAACATGTCGAAATTGAGGGGGAACCAAAGCGGGTCCAAAAAGGTAGTTTGAAAAAAAACATTTTTAGGCTGACAAGTGGGGCAGAATGTTTATCGGTATAGATGAGACAATGCTGGGTGGTAGGAATTTTGTGGATTCCGGAAGGTTCCATCACAAAAAGGTGGAAAAAATGTGTGATTTGCAGCAAAGTTGGAGGTTTGCAGCGCATTGTGGGTAAGAAAATGGTGCAGGTGCATGTGAAGCACACCACCCTGGACTCACCCAGATGTTGTGTTTTCAGATGTGTCTTGGTCTTGTGGATTTTTCTACATAGCAGCGTCCCAAAGTCCAAAAAGTGCAGCCCTCACCATTCCAAGTGGGACGATTTTGAGAGTTAGCCAAGCTCTCATTGCCCAAATGTAAAACCAAAACCAAACATAATTAAATGTCCTCTTGCTTGCCATGGGATAAGATGTTTTAGTGTGTGGGGGAGAGCTGAAAGACTGTTACCCCCTTCAGTTGGGGTGGTGGCATAACCATGCCCATACTGGTTGGTAGCCACCACCACCCAATTTTTTTTTTTAATTCCCTGGCATCTAGTAGACTTTCTGCCACCCCGGGTGAGGATCGAGGATAATTGCCCCATCTGCCCACTGGTGGGCATAACAACGTTGTCCCCATTCATTTGGGCTGGGAGTATGGCCATAACCCCACCTCTTATTTTGAAAAAAAAATCTTCCCTGGTCTCTGGTTGGCTTTCTGCCCCCCTTGGGGGCAGATATGGCCAACAGTAATATGCCCCCATGGCGAGAGACCCTTGCCCAAGGGGCTGCCCCCAAACAAAACACACACACATACACACACACCAATCCCTGGTGCCTAAGTGGTTTCTGCCCCTCCCGGGGGCAGATCGGCCTAATAGAAATAGGCTTATCTGCCCCTAAGTGCGTAGAAATGGCCTAAAAACAATTTACCCCCCCCTGGGGAGCGACCCTTTCCTAAGGGCTCACTCCCCTTATCAATATAAATAAAAATAAAAAAATCCCTGGTGTCTAGTGGCTTCTGCCCCCCCCCCCCACCGGGGGAGATCAGCCTAATTTATATAGGCTGATCTGCCCCCAGGGGGGGGCAGAAAAGGCCTAATATTTTTTTTTTCCCTGTGGAGCGACCCTTGCCTAAGGGGTTGCACCCTAATCAATATACATACATTAAAAAAAAAAAATAGTGTCTAGTGGCTTCTGCCCCGTGGGGGCAGATCGGCCTAATTAATTAAGGCCTATTTGCCCCTGGGGGGCAGAAAAGGCCTAATAAAAAAATTGACCCCGGGGGAGCGATCCTTGCCTAAGGGATTGCCCCCCTTATCAATATAAATAACAAAACAAAAATCCCTGGTGTCTACTGGCTTTAGGCAGATCTGCCCCCAGAGGGTGGCAGAAATGGCCTTAGATTAAAAGTCCCCCCCTTGGGGAGCGACCCTTGCCCAAGGGGTCGTTTCCCTTCTTTATTTACACAAAGTAAACAAAATCCCTGGAGTCTAGTGGGCATTCCTGCAGCACGAACGCTATGCAATCATGCTTCAGAAATGCACAGTGAGACATGAAAAGGGAAGGAAAATCCTTTCCTTCCCTTTTCATGTCTCTCTGCCTCCCCTGCCCCCCGTACAGAGGAGAAACTTATCAGTTTCACCTTGGGTCACGCTGGAAGCATTGCTTCCAGCGCGACTGGAGTTGACCTCTGGGATGTCACTAGGGGGGTGGGGATGGAAGGGGAAGCGATTCTCCTTCCAGCCCTGCCTTGGGGGGGTGTGGGGGGAGGCCCTCGGGGGGAGCGCCAGTGCTTCCTCCGAGGGCCTATACCATTAAGTACTGGTTACGTCTGTGGCGCCTCAGCGCCGCGCCACTGGACGTAACCATTACGTCCATAGCGGGGAAGGGGTTAAGGTACTGTTGCTTGTTTACATGGCCTACAGGCATAAGCACCAGGTATTTTTCTGTTCTTGTTACTGAAAAATTATATCTCATGTTTGCTGACATCAACATGGCTTCACTAAATAAGTACTTGCAGAATTAAGAAAAATGAACATGGTAGGTGAACAATAGATGACAAGAAGTCAAACTGGTGAATCATATAAATTTAAGCAAATAGATCATATTTAGAAGGTATCTGAAGACTGAACTCTTCAGTTTACAATTTGGTCAGTTGGATGTCAAAGACCACCAGATTGTATATGTTTATGTAATTATGTGTCTGTTTCTATCAGCTGCATCTAGTAATTCTCAACCTTGCACTCAAGGGTCTTGAGGTGACAACTGAAGTGTTTTCTATAAATCTGTTCTAACATACCTCCAGAAGAGCTCTCTTTTCATTAACCCTCCTACCCATGCCAGAACACCAGAAAGTAACTGTGAATGATTACACATTCTTCCAACCCATCACCTTTTTGTGATTAGCTAGCAGCAATGCTAATTTTGCAAACCTATTGTCTTGATTCCTAAAGTCAAGGTGACTAACCTCAGTAGGCCTCTTTCAGGGAAAATGGTCAGAGGTTAGTCTTTAGCTGATATAACATCATGTACTACCAGCATACATTAAGGTGACTTCTAAGGCATTTGCGTACCATTTGAAGGAAATCTACCTCTGACATCTTACATCTTGGAGAATGTCTTGTCTTCAGGATGAATAGTCTATGCACTTTGGCAGCTACTAAATATGGTTTACAGAGTTAATTACATTGCAATTATTGAATTGTACTCTTTCTCAAAACCCTTGTCACATATAAAACTGCACTGCCTTGCTCAGTTTGTCACCACCCCTGTCAATACCAAGATCCTGTCAAGCACTAGCCTGTTCATCCCACATAGACTCAATGTTGGACAAGCTGCTTGTTCCCAATTCCTCCTAAATGTTGCGTGCCTCCCACTTAATTACACATGATTGGTACTGCAATGTCCTGGGGAAAAGGGAATGGATGAGAGAAGGAGACAGACAGTGAAGTTGTAGGGCTGGATCCGGAAACCCAGTGATAGCTCTTGAAGAGCTGGTCTTTCCTATGATAAATTAGACATCAGTCAAATAACTAATATCTCATAACCCATATATTCTCTACTGTTAAACTATGATGTGCAAGCTACATGTACCTGTTGGGGTCCCTGTTCCTGCTTTTGATTGCTCTCCCTCTCTCCAGGAAGTTTCAGAAAAGGTGTGGATTACCTGTAATTAACTAAGAGCCTTGAACCTCCTATGCTGTCTATAATCACTCCCACTGTGATCCCAAATTAGTCCCCGTCACCTCAAATAAGCCTACCTAGATATTCCTTGATGTTTAGTGGATATCTTGCGTGTTTCACCTTGATGAGATTTCCCAAGATGCTGCCTCACTCGACTCATAGACATTTACATAGACAATAATAATAACAGCGAACTCTAAGGAATTAGATTCTCCAGATATTCATGGGTTAAACATTGTACTGTGTAGTATTGCGAGGAACGCAATTGAGTGTTTAAATCACACTGAAACCATAGTGGGAATATCAAGGATCACAGTTCAAGATGTATTACTATGAAAACACTGGATTAATCAATAGCGTTCAGCTTCAGGAACAACTGGTTTGTCAATGTTACATCACAGCATAATTTTGAACATGGCAAACATCAGCTTGAACTTCATTTAAGCGCAAACACAGAATGTTCTGCATCACAAACAACAATTTTAAATAATGCAAATGCCACTTTAAACTCAGTGATAATAACCCAATTCACAGTGCATCGTATCACTAACAACAATAGTAGTGCCACATTAAACTCAACGATAACAAACATATTCACAGCATATCGTTTTCCTAATAATTGTTCAATAGAAACTCCTTTCAGTGGTGTAATGCAAGCAACTACAGTAAGCTCTATAGCATGACAAGCGGCAAACCTTACAATGACCTAATAGCCCAAAGATGTGCTCTTTTAGGCACATCGCATCCTGGATCATTCACTTCTCAAGCTTAAAGTCAGGAAGTATCAAGTTTTAGCAATTAATATGCTTAAATCGCGTGCATAACGGTGGTGAAACCAGCTTGAGATTTTGGTAACTCTACTACAAAGCCTAAAGATACGGTGTGCCACAGTGCAGGTGCTACAGGTAAGGGTTGCAAAAGACCAGCAGGGGCTTGATGAGGACTCTTCTCTTTGGCACCGGTAACACAATTAGCTACAAAGGTCTTTGCATCTTTGGATATGGATGTTCACCAAAAGGATTGTTGAAGGATTTCTAGAGCCTTTTTCTCCCCTAGGTGACCAGCAAGTTTAATAACATGGCACCACTGACAAGCTTGGAATTGTAGTGTTTTTGTGGGTAGGTATAACTTTTCTGCTGCATACTTCAATCCCTCACGGCTAGTAATGTTAGTAGTGTGGTTACCTTACTTTCTTACTCTCGTTGCAATTCTTGCAAGAAGTCAAAATCACGGTTAGTGGCCCAAACTCTCTTGTCTGATATGAGAAGTCATAGTCATTAAAAAATTGGGACCATCTCAACTGTCGCGTAGACAAAGCATGTGTGGACTTCAGGAATTGTAAATTCTTGTGATCTGTTAAAATGGTGATGGTGTGTAAACCCCCTAAAGAATAATGTCTCAATTTTTAAAAGCCCATTTTATTGCTAGTAATTCTTGGTCAGCTACTGAGTAGTTAGTAGACAAGACCCCCACCACAAATGGTTGCAGTGGATCCTGGTGTCATAAAATAGGTGAGGTACTAAACTTGTCTTTCAATTGATGAAAAGCATTATCTGCCTTTTCTCCCACTGAAACTTTATTTTCTTAAAAACTAACTTCATTAGGAGAGCTACAATGGTGGAAAAGTGATCAATAAAACATCTATAAAAGTGGGCAAACCCTAGGAAGCTCTGTACTTCTTGGGCACTTTGTTGAACTTTCCACTGAGCAATGGCTTCAACCTTCGTGTGCTCCATTTATACCCCATTTGGAGTTTAGATATACCAGAGGAATTCTACTTCTTGAACATGGAAACTTATCTTTTCTAGCTTTGCGAAGAGATAATTTTGTCACAAGGATAGTAAAATGGCCTTGACATGAGCCACATGTTCTTCATAGGAGTTGCAATAGATAAAAATGTTGTCAATATAGATAACAGCACATTGATAAATAAAATCACATAGTACCTTGATGAAATATAGGAAGACAGCAGGGTCACTGCAGAGTCTGAAAGGCATGACAAGGTACTTGTAGGAGGGTGGCCTGGCTTATAGTGGGTACCTGATGGTACTTACACCTTGTGCCAAGTCCAGTTATCCCTTATTAGTAGGTTAGTAGTGTTCTAGCAGCTTAGGCTAATAGAGGTAGCTATATCAGAGCAGCTTAGGCTGAACTAGGAGACATGCAATGCTCCTACTATACCACTTATATCATATAGCACTGTATCACAAGAATCACAATACTCAGAGTTACTAAAAAATAAAGGTACTTTATTTTAGTGACAATGTGCCAAAAATACCTCAGAGGATATACTCCCTTAGAAGGTAGGTAAAATACACAAAATATACACACAAACCAAAATCAGGTAAGTAAACAGTTAGAAAAGTAGTGCAAACACTGTAGAATACAATAGGACGCAATAGGCCTAGGGGCAACACAAACGTATACTAAGAAAGTAGAATGTGAACCACTTAGGGACCCCTGGCCT
Organism: Pleurodeles waltl; assembly: GCF_031143425.1. Classification (NCBI taxonomy): domain Eukaryota; kingdom Metazoa; phylum Chordata; class Amphibia; order Caudata; family Salamandridae; genus Pleurodeles; species Pleurodeles waltl. Next base: position 594,027,634 of record NC_090447.1, read on the forward strand.
AGTGTAGTGTGTAGAGGGCTGCTGGGAGTGTAAGAAAACACTAAGGGGGTCATTCTGACCCTGGCGTCGCGGATGACTGAAGCACCGCCAACAGGCTGGCGGTGCTTCAAAGCCCATTCCAACGCGGCGGTAAAGCCGCGGTTGGAAAACCGGGTCCGGCGGTTTCCCGCCGGATTTCCCCCGGCTGGGCAAATCCTCCATGGCGGCGCTGCTTCTGGTGGTTTTCACCACCAGGAAGAGGATGGCGGGAACGGGTGTCCTGGGGCCCCTGCACTGCCCATGCCACTGGCATGGGCAGTGCAGGGGCCCCCTAACAGGGCCCCAGCATGCTTTTCACTGTCTGCTTAGCAGACAGTGAAAAGCGCGACAGGTGCAACTGCACCCGTCGCACACCTGCAACACCGCCGGCTCCATTCGGAGCCGGCTTCAGTGTTGCAGGCCGCCTTCCCGCTGGGCCGGCGGGCGCTAACAATGTTAGCACCCGCCGGCCCAGCGGGAAGGTCGGAATGGCCCCAGCTGTCTTTCGACCACGGAGCGGCCATATGGCGGTTCCCGCCTGGCCGGCGGCGACCGCCGCCCGCCAGAGTAGGGATGAGGGCCTAAGGGTGTCCAAGATACCCCACCGCAAGACCCTGAAAAGTAGGAGTAAAAAAGGGACCCTACTTCCCCAGAAACACACTAAAGCCATGATAGGAGATTCTGCAAAGACCACAACAGACTGCAAAGCACTGAAGATGGATTCCTGGACCTGAGGACCTGTAAAAGAAGGGGACCCAGTCCAAGAGTCACGAAAGTGTCCAGAGTGGCAGGAGCCCACTAAACCGCGGATGAAGGTGCAAAATGGCTGCCTCTGGGTGGAAGAAGCTGAAGATTCTGCAACAACAGAAGGTGCCAGGAACTTTTCCTTTGCACAGAAGATGTCCCACGGAATGCTGGAGGATGCAGAGTTGATTTTTTGGAGAAAGACTGCAAACAAGCCTTGATAGATGCAAAGGTTGCAGTGAAAGAAAAAGGGTGCTGCCCGGGCCAAGGAAGGACCAGGAGGTCACCACTTGGAAGAGGCGACAGAGGGGGCCCTCAGCAATACAGAGAACCCACGCACAAGAAGGCAGCACCTGCAGAAGTACTTGAACATGGGTTCAGGAAACTGAGCACAGCAGTCATCTCAACACTACAAAAGGAGGTCCCACGAAGCCTGTGGTCAACTCAGCAAGTTGAGCAATGCAGAACAGAGTGCTGGGGACCTGGGCTATGCTGTGCACAAAGGAATCCTTTCAAAAGTGCACAGAAGCCCAAGCAGCTGCAGTTCATGCAGTACACAGGATTACTGCCTGGCAAGGGGATGCAAGGAGTTACCTCCTCCAAATTTGGACAGTTGGACACTGGACAGTCTGGATCACTTGGGTCCACCACTTGTGTTCCCGGGCCCACACGCGTCAGGATGAAAGGGGTCCCAGAGTACCGGTGATGCTGAAGTTTGGTGCCTGCTGGAGCAGGGGGAAGATTCCGTCGACCCACAGGAGATTTATTTTTGGCTTCCAGTGCAGGGTGAAGGCAGACTGCTCCCAGAGCATGCCTCACCAGGAAACAGTTGAGAAAGCCGGCAGGATTAGGCACTACCATGTCACTGGTAGTCTTCCTGCTACTTTGTTGCAGTTTTGCAGGCGTCCTGGAGCAGTCAGCGGTCGATCCTTGGCAGAAGTCGAAGAGGGAGATGCTGAGGAACTCTGGTGAATTCTTGCAAACTGATATCTGAGGAAAGCCCACAGGAGAGACCCTAAATAGCCCTCAGAGGAGGATTGGCCACCTAGAGAGGTAATCACCTATCAGGAGGGGTCTCTGACATCACCTGCTGGCACTGGCCACTCAGAGGCATCCATTGTGCCCTAACACCTCTGGATTCAAGACTGCAGAGGTCTAGGACACACTGGAGGAGCTCTGGGCACCACCTATGGGATGGTTATGGACAGGGTAGTAGTCACTCCCCTTTCCTTTGTCCAGTTTCTTGCCAGAGCAGGGGGTGGGGGTTCCCAGAACCGGTGTAGACTGGCTTATGCAAGGAGGGCACCATCTGTGCCCTTCAAAGCATTTCCAGAGGCTGAGAGAGGCTACTCCTCCCCAGCCCTTAGCACCTATTTCCAAAGGGAGAGGGTGTAACACCCTCTCTCAGAGGAAATCCTTTGTTCAGCCTTCCTGTCAGAGTCACCAGATCCTCGGGGTCTGTGCACGTTCCCAACACTTCCACCACAAGACAGCTCCAATACTCTGATTAGATTTGTCACAGAGTATAAGAGAGTCCAAGTGGGGAAAAGGGGATTAGGAAGGGAACAGCTGGGAAGGAGACCTGTAGGAAGCAAAGGGTTAAAACACACAACATCAAAATTACGTCTCATGAAATCAGTACTATGCTATGACTCTAAGCATCGTCATTCTTAAAACATGAACAACCTAAGAATAGTCTTAAAATGACTAGGCTTTTAGATGACTGAATACCTGTGGGGAAGCAAGAGGGGTTAGAAAAGGTTTCAGATTCAAGTACTTTCTTAATCATGAGAATCAGGAAACAATCTGAGTAATTTCTAAACCATCATATGAATCTTATTTTAAGAATACATATCAGTAACACACAGCATTACATTTAAAACTCTGGTCTTTTTGTGTTCTTTCAAAACATTGAAAAGTGAATTGCGCACTTTGCAGGTTTTCATATAAGTATTAAACACCATAGAAGGATTGTGCACCATGAAAAACACAACGTAGATTCAAGGAATAAATCATGCGACTTGTCAACTCGAATACTACCAAGTAAATACCTTAGAATGGTAGCGTACAGTTAATAACATTAATTAAGCACGAGGAAAGAATTGTGCGTCTTGCCGATTCAAATGCCACCACGTAATTGCCAAAAAATTGTAGCACACAATGAATAACATGAATTAAACATGAGGAAGGAATTGCGCGTCTTGCCGATCCGAATGCCACCATGTAATTCCCAAGGAATGGTAGCGCACAATGAATATCATGAATTAAACATGAAAAAGGAATTGCACGTCTTGCCGATTCGAATGCCACCATGTAACTGCCAAGGAATGGTAGCGCACAATGAATATCAAAGGTTAAGTCACTAGGAAGCGAATTGCGCGTCTTGCCAATTCGAACGCCATCATGAAACTGCCAAAGAATGGTAGCGTACAATGAATATCATGAATTAATCACAAGAAAAGAATTGCGCGTCTTGCCGATTCGAATGCCACCATGAAACTGCCAAGGAAATGGTAGCGCACAATGAATATCATGAATTACGCACAAGGAAAGAATCGCGCGTCTTGCCGATTCGAATGCCACCATGAAACTGCCAAGGAAATGGTAGCGCACAAGGAATATCATGAATTACACACAAGGAAAGAATTGCGCGTCTTGCCGATTCAAAAGCCACCATGAAACTGCCAAGGAAATGGTAGCGTACAATGAACATCAAGGGTTAAATCACTAGGAAACGAATTGCGCGTTTTGCCGATTCGAAGGCCACCATGTACCTGCCAAGGAATGGTAGCGCACAATGAATATCATGAATTCAGCACAAGGAAAGAATCACGCGTCTTGCCGATTCGAATGCCAGCATGCAAATGCCATGAAAAGTCCAAACGCACATTCACATGCGCAAGAGCAAATTGTTTAGCATGAAGAATTAGGCCCAATAATTTGAGCGTCCTCGATTACGGGGTTGGGGGCCCAGTCCAACCTCCGTCTTACCGCCCTGACTAAGGATCACCACTGTAATGTGAAGGGCAGAGGCCTGGAAGATCAAGGTAGGCCACCGGAACAGGAGCTCAGGAAGTTGCTGCTGCTCTGCACCTGGACCTCTGAATAGTGAGCACGTGGAGCTGGGCTGGCTCCCTTTTATAGAGTCTTGGCCCAGCCCACAACCACACCCAGGCATGCTGCAGGGAAAGCTTCTAGAAGGCCCTGGAAAGGGACCACACCCTGACTCACTCAGAAAGCCTGCAGCAATACATTGCAAATGAACAGTATTTAAAAGCACCTTCAGAATGAGTCTTCAGGATTGAATTTTGCAATGCAAAAGGTTAAACAATAACATATCAGCACAATGCATAAATTACATTATCTTGAGAGTGTTGGGTTTTTGCATTCTAGTCGCCGGTAGAGCGCTACCCAGACTCCAGGAGGGCAGAACCCTGTCTGATGGTTGGCAGCAGCGGTAGCTGAAGTGAAACCCCCAGAGAGCTGGTTTGGCAGTACTCGTGGTCCATGCTGGAGCCCCGGGGATGCATGGGATTGGCACCCCAATACCAGATTTAGCATGGGGGGACAATTCCATGATATTAGACATGTTACATGGCCATATTCGGAGTTACCATTGTGAAGCTACATATAGCACGTCACCTACTGGCACTGGCCACTCAGAGCCCTCCAGAGTGCGCCCACACCTTGCAAAGCAAGATGGCTGAAGTCTGTGACACACTGGAGGATCTCTGGGCACCACCCCTAGGGTGGTAATGGACAGGGGAGTGGTCACTCCCCTGTCCTTTGTCCTGTTTCCCGCCAGAGCAGGGTAGAAGGTTTCTCCCTTTATCATCCACTATATGGTTACTTCCCTGTGGGGATGTAAACCACCCTGTTTGGAGATTTTTACCTAACCAACAGTGTGAGTGTAAATTCTCAGAGTTCCTATGAGTATGTTTTAAAGTTGGGCAGTGGGATTGGTCCACTGGGCCTATGTCCAATGTGGGAAATGTTGGAGCAGGGCAGGGCTACTGCCCTATAAGCTCCAAACCAGGACAGGGCTGCTGTCCTAGGTGTTTAGAGGTAGTGCAGGGCTGCTGCACTAAAGTTTCTCTGGGAGGGCTGGAGGGATGCTCCATATTTACTAAAATGGTGCAATTTTGCACATCTGGCTTAGTAGTTCCACAGAGAGGTACTTTTACCTCTGGGAGTCCAGCTGTGGTAGCTGAGGGCACCCTTGTTACAGGTCCCACCCCAGGAGAGGTTTCTTCCACCACAGGAATGGTATCTTTAGTGGCAGGGTGAGGAAGGGATACTTTGATACCCTTTTTACCTGTTTGTGGAGAGGGATCCTGAGATTTCAGGCCTTTTTCTCTCCTTTGCTTTTTCATTTTACCAGAAATGAGAGGAAGCAATTCCTCAGGGATACCCAGCATGAATGCATGGGTAGTAAACTCTACCTGAGCCCAACCTGAGGCCTCTAGGTCATTCCTTAAGAGACAATCTACAGGTAAGCTAGGTGATACCACCACCTGCTTAGGGCCAGTATCTCCACGCCAACTAGGTTGAACTACAGCTAAGGGGAGAGACTGAGTGGAGATATTGGCATCAGTAACTTTGTACTTCTGTCCAAGGAGGTGTTGTGCAGGTGACACCAGGTTTTCAGTCACCAAAGTGATACTGGCACCTGTGTCCCTGTAGGCCTGAGCCTCAACACCATTTATTAAGATTGACTGCCTGAACTTATCCATGTTAAGGGGACAAGCAGCCAAGGTGGCGATGCCAATGCCACCAGTTGTGACAGAAACTGTCTTAAGACTGTCAACCCCAGTTTCTATTATGATCCCAAAAGTGAACCCAACTACACATTTAGTTTGACTATTGCCAGTAGTCCCACCACTATTACCACTACTGCTGGGGGCACTAGAGTCTGATGTCTTAGTGGTGGTAGGCTAAGGGCCATTACCTGTGCAGGACTTATCCCCTGGCCAGTGGCCTTTATTTCTGCACACATAACACAAAAGCTTTTTCTGATTGAGTGAAGAGTTTGAAGAAGGTCAAGAAGTTTTATCCCTACCCCCAGAGGAGTGTCTTTGACCTGAAGAAGTATCTTTGTGTTTACTTTTATCCCCATGCTTGTCCTGAGATTTTTCACCATCTTTCTTCTTGCCATCCTTGTCACCCCCTGTATGAGCTTTTCTGCTCACCCTTCTTCTGGCCCATTTGTCTGCCTTCTTTTCCAATTCTTGGGGAGAGGTCAGATCTGAGTCCACAAGATGCTGATATAACAAGTCAGACACAATTATTCAAGATATGCTCTCTCAGAATCAAGTTATATGGGCTTTCATAATCATTCACCTTATTGCCATGTAACCAACCTACTAGGGCCTTCACAGAACAGTCCACAAAGTATGTACAGTCCTGTGATGACTCCTTTCTGGTTTCTCTGAACGTAAGTCTGTACTGTTCAGTGGTTAACCCCAGACCATCTAAGAGTGCATTTTTAGAACCTGGTAATTATCTGCACCATCCTCTCTGACAATAAGAAGTCTGTTCTCCCCTTGCCAGAGAAGGATAATGAAAGGATAGCAGCCCACTGTACATGAGGGACCCTCTGAAATTTATAGGCCCTCTCAAGTGCAGCAAACCACTTTTTGATGTCATCACCATCCTTGTAAGGAGGGACAACTTTGTGCAGCTTCCTAGAATCAAATGAAGGTTCCCTAACATTTGTATTTCTAAAACTGCTGCTGCCACCAAGGGGAATTAATCCCAAACCCTGCCTCTATTTCTCCACAGCCATGGATTCCCGGTCTAAGGCCAACTGCTTCTGCATTAGCCTCAGTCTATCCTCCTCTAACCTCAGCTTTCTGAGTTCCCTATCTAGGGACTGGTCCTCAGGGTTAGAATTATGTGAAGCCTCTGAAACAGAGGTAAGATGAGAGTGTGCAAAGGCAGAGCTATCTCTAAGGGGTAAAGGGAGCCCTACTTGTGTGTGAACCCTTCCCACTACCAGTTATACTAGGGGTCTTGTTTACAAATAGGTCTGTGGAACCTCCCCAGGATTGTCATCTTGCTCCTCTGAGCCTTTCTGGTTGGAGTCATCCTCTAGCTCTTCCTCTGTCTGTTCTGGAATAGTGCTGAGTCCCTGGTCATCTGGAGGAGATGATTTAAGAGGAACTCCTTATTGGGATTCTTCCCAATCTCTAAACTTCTTTCAATACAGAGACCCCTCAAACTTTTAAAGTTTAGATTTTCATAAGTAGTCTTGACAACTCTAGGGGTAGCTTCTACAGAAGAAATATTGTAAGAAAAAAAGTTTAGGAACGTCAGTAAAAATTTTGTAGAATAACAGAGCTAACCTTTTAGAGAAAAGAAGAAAAACCTTTCAGAACTTTGTAAAAACTTTTTCAAAGTTTAAAGAACTTTTTAGAAAGTTAGAAAATTGTTTCTAGCTATATATTATATATGCTCTAAGTATTGGAGCAAGCTTTTCTTGTAAAAAACACAGGTAACAAAGTGGTAAAGCAATTGTAAGTACGTATCCCACTGTTGCACCACCAATGTAGGAGGCTAGCCTGGTTTATAGTGGGTACCTTGGGTACTTACACCTTACACCAGGTCCAGTTATCCCTTGTGAGTGAATGTAGTAGTGTTCTAGCAGCTTAGGCTGATAGAGGTAGCTATAGCAGAGCAGCTTAGACTGAACTAGGAGACATGCAAAGCTCATGCAATACCTCTTATAGCTACACAGTTCTTATGCACAAGTAAAGGCAATACTCAGTGTTAGAAAAAAAATAAAGGTGACACAGTACCAAAAATATCTTAGAGACAACATTCCTTCTAGAGGTAAGTGTTATACACAATATATACACTAGACACCCAAATTAGACAAGTAATTAGTCATAGGACAATGCAAACAGTAGGGAATGCTATCGAATGCAATGTGAGAAAATAGGTCTAGGGGGAACACTAACTATATACTAAAAAAGTGGAATATGAATAACAAATTCCCTCCTAGACAAGTGTAGTGTGAGCAGAATCGCTGGGAGAGTAAGAATACAGTAAAGGTAAGTAAATGACTCCACCCTAGAGCCCAGAAAAGCAGGAGTAAAGTACTGCAAGTTTCCTTATGACACACTACACCTTGTTTTTGAGGTTTTGCAGCATCCAACCAAGTCTGCAAAGAACAACTGCTGGATTATTGGACCTGAGGACCAGAAGTCGAAATAAGTTCCAGGAAGGACAGGAGCCCCTGTTAACCCAGAAGAGGGTACAAAAGAAGAGTCCTTGGTTAGTTGAAGACTGCAGAAATGCACCCTAGGAAGATGCCAGCATGTTTCTGCATTATGCAAAAGATTTCCAACGGCGTGAAGATCGTTGCAGATGAGATTTCTGTTGGAAGGCGCCAACAAGCCTTGGCTACGACAAAAGTGCGTTTGTCATCAAAATGGCACTGGAAGGACCCAGGAGGGACCTGGAGCCCTCAACTCTGTGTGAGGAGAAAGATGGGGCTCGCAGCACTTTACAGAGCCTTCAGGATGCCAGCCAGCACCCCCAGAAGCCACAGGATATGGGCTCAAAGGAGGTGCAATACACAGTTGATGCAGCACAACAAAATAAGGTCCAACGCCGCCGAAGAACTCAGCGAGTTGAGCATCGCAGGGTGCAGTGCTGGGGACATGGGCCAGGCTGTGCATGAAGGAATTTTGCAAAGAGTGCACAGAGGCCTCAGGAGATGAAGAAGACACAATGCACAGGGTACCGTCGTTGTCAGGGAATACAAGGTCTTACTGTAGGAGGCTGGACTGGCTTGTAGTGAGTACCAAGGGGTACTTGCACCTTGCACCAGGCCCAGTTATCCCTTATTAGTGTATAGGGTGTCTAGCAGCTTAGGCTGATAGATAATGGTAGCTTAGCAGAGCAGCTTAGGCTGAACTAGGAGACGTGTGAAGCTACTACAGTGCCACTTAGTGTCATATGCACAATATCATAAGAAAACACAATACACAGTTATACTAAAAATAAAGGTACTTTATTTTTATGACAATATGCCAAAGTATCTTAGAGTGTACCCTCAGTGAGAGGATAGGAAATATACACAAGATATATATACACAATAGCAAAAATATGCAGTATAGTCTTAGAAAACAGTGCAAACAATGTATAGTTACAATAGGATGCAATGGGGAAACATAGGGATAGGGGCAACACAAACCATATACTCCAAAAGTGGAATGCGAACCACGAATGGACCCCAAACCTATGTGACCTTGTAGAGGGTCGCTGGGACTATTAGAAAATAGTGAGAGTTAGAAAAATAACCCTCCCCAAGACCCTGAAAAGTGAGTGCAAAGTGCACCAAAGTTCCCCTAAGGACAAAGAAGTCGTGTTAGAGGAATAATGCAGGAAAGACACAAACCAGCAATGCAACAACTGTGGATTTCCAATCTAGGATACCTGTGAAACAAGGGGACCAAGTCCAAAAGTCACAAGCAAGTCGGAGATGGGCAGATGCCCAGGAAATGCCAGCTGCGGGTGCAAAGAAGCTTCGACTGGACAGAAGAAGCTGAGGTTTCTGCAGGAACGAAAAGGGCTAGAGACTTCCCCTTTGGTGGACAGATCCCTCTCGCCTTGGAGAGTCGTGCAGAAGTGTTTTCCCGCCGAAAGAATGCCAACAAGCCTTGCTAGCTGCAAATCGTGCGTTTGCCGTTTTTGGACGCTGCTGGGGCCCAGGAGGGACCAGGAGGTCGCAAATTGGACCTGAAGAGAGAGGGGACGTTGAGCAAGACAAAAAGCCCTCACTGAAGCAGGTAGCTCCTGGAGAAGTGCCAGAAACAGGCACTACAAGGATGCGTGAAACGGTGCTCGCCGAAGTTGCACAAAGGAGTCCCACGTCGCCGGAGACCAACTTAGAAAGTCGTGCAATGCAGGTTAGAGTGCCGTGGACCCAGGCTTGGATGTGCACAAAGGATTTCCGCCGGAAGTGCACAGGGGCCGGAGTAGCTGCAAAGTCGCGGTTCCCAGCAATGCAGCCCAGCGAGGTGAGGCAAGAACTTACCTCCACCAAACTTGGGCTGAAGAGTCACTGGACTGTGGGGGTCACTTGGACAGAGTCGCTGGATTCGAGGGACCTCGCTCGTCGTGCTGAGAGGAGACCCAAGGGACCGGTAATGCAGCTTTTTGGTGCCTGCGGTTGCAGGGGGAAGATTCCGTCGACCCACGGGAGATTTCTTCGGAGCTTCTGGTGCAGAGAGGAGGCAGACTACCCCCACAGCATGCACAAGCAGGAAAACAGTCGAGAAGGCGGCAGGATCAGCGTTACAGAGTTGCAGTAGTCGTCTTTGCTACTATGTTGCAGGTTTGCAGGCTTCCAGCGCGGTCAGCAGTCGTTTCCTTATCAGAAGGTGAAGAGAGAGATGCAGAGGAACTCGGATGAGCTCTTGCATTCGTTATCTAAAGTTTCCCCAGAGACAGAGACCCTAAATAGCCAGAAAAGAGGGTTTGGCTACCTAGGAGAGAGGATAGGCTACTAACACCTGAAGGAGCCTATCAGCAGGAGTCTCTGACGTCACCTGGTGGCACTGGCCACTCAGAGCAGTCCAGTGTGCCAGCAGCACCTCTGTTTCCAAGATGGCAGAGGTCTGGAGCACACTGGAGGAGCTCTGGACACCTCCCAGGGGAGGTGCAGGTCAGGGGAGTGGTCACTCCCCTTTCCTTTGTCCAGTTTCACGCCAGAGCAGGGGCTAAGGGGTCCCTGAACCGGTGTAGACTGGCTTATGCAGAATTGGGCACATCTGTGCCCAACAAAGCATTTCCAGAGGCTGGGGGAGGCTACTCCTCCCCTGCCTTCACACCATTTTCCAAAGGGAGAGGGTGTCACACCCTCTCTCAGAGGAAGTTCTTTGTTCTGCCATCCTGGGCCAGGCCTGGCTGGACCCCAGGAGGGCAGCTGCCTGTCTGAGGGGTTGGCAGCAGCAGCAGCTGCATTGAAACCCCAGGAAGGGCAGTTTGGCAGTACCAGGGTCTGTGCTACAGACCACTGGGATCATGGGATTGTGCCAACTATGCCTGGATGGCATAGAGGGGGCAATTCCATGATCATAGACATGTTACATGGCCATATTCGGAGTTACCATTGTGAAGCTACATATAGGTAGTGACCTATATGTAGTGCACGCGTGTAATGGTGTCCCCGCACTCACAAAGTTCAGGGAATTGGCTCTGAACAATGTGGGGGCACCTTGGCTAGTGCCAGGGTGCCCTCACACTAAGTAACTTTGCACCTAACCTTTACCAGGTAAAGGTTAGACATATAGGTGACTTTTAAGTTACTTAAGTGCAGTGTAAAATGGCTGTGAAATAACGTGGACGTTATTTCACTCAGGCTGCAGTGGCAGGCCTGTGTAAGAATTGTCAGAGCTCCCTATGAGTGGCAAAAGAAATGCTGCAGCCCATAGGGATCTCCTGGAACCCCAATACCCTGGGTACCTTAGTACCATATACTAGGGAATTATAAGGGTGTTCCAGTAAGCCAATGTGAATTGGTAAAATTGGTCACTAGCCTGTTAGTGACAATTTTAAAAGTAATGAGAGAGCATAACCACTGAGGTTCTGGTTAGCAGAGCCTCAGTGAGACAGTTAGGCACCACACAGGGAACACATACATGCACACCTATGAGCACTGGGGCCCTGTGTGACAGGGTCCCAGTGACACATACATATAGGCCACAAACCTATGAGCACTGGGGTCCTGACCAGCAGGATCCCAGTGACACATAACAAACATACTGAAAACATAGTGTTTTCACTATGAGCACTGAGGCCTGGCTATCAGGATCCCAGTGAGACAGTGAAAACAGTGACAACCACCCTGACATACACTCACAAACAGGCCAAAAGTGGGGGTAACAAGGATAGAAAGAGGCTACCTTCTCACACAACCCCCCCCCAAACGAAGGACAATAAGGCTAACCTTGGCCAGTTGAGACTTTATTGTCTAAGTGGTGATAAGTAGAGAGTAGCTCTGCAATAGACTGGTTACTCCCTTTATCATCCACTATATGGTTACTTCCCTGTGGGGATGTAAACCACCGTGTTTGAAGTTTTTTAGCTAAGCAACAATGTGAAGATGTATTTTCAGAGTTTCTATCAGTAAGTTTTAGTTTAGAGCAGTGGGAATTGTCCACTGAACCTATTTGTAGTGATGGAAATGCCAGACAGGGATGCTGTCTCAGAAAAGCCATAGCTGGGCAAAAACTTTGTCCATCTGGCTGGAAGAGAGAACAGGGATGCTGTTTCTCTTGAGTTGGAGCAGGGCAGGGATGCTGTCCTATGAGCTCCATACTAGGGCAGGGATGCTGTCCTAAGTGTTGTGAGGTAGTGCAGGGTTTCTGCACTAAAGTTTCTCTGGGAGGGTTGGAGGGATGCTCCATGTTAACTAAAATGGTGCTGTTTTTCTCACCAATGTTAGTTATCCCACAGAGAGGTACTTCCACCTCAGGGAGTACAGCTTTGCCAGCTGATGATTCCCTTGGAACAGGTGCCACCCCAGGAGAGGTTTCTCTCACCACAGGAATAGTATCCTGAATGGTAGGGTGGTTAGGGGATACTGTGATACCCTTTTTACCTGTTGATGGAGAGGGATCCTGAGTTTTCAGGCCTTCTCTCCTTTGCTTTTTCATTTCACTTGAAATGAGAGGGAACAATTCCTCAGGGATGCCCAGCATGGCTGCATGGGCATAAAACTCTACATCAGCCCAACCTGAGGTCTCTAGGTCATTACCTAAGAGACAGTCTACAGTTAAGCTAGGTGATACCACCACCTGCTTAGGGCCAGTAACTCCACCCCAACTAAACTGAATTATAGCTAAGGGAAGAAACTTAGTGGAGTTATGGACATCAATAATCTTATACTGTTGTCCAATGATGTGTTGTTCAGGAGGCACTAGGTTTTCAGTCACCAAAGTGAAACTGGCACCTGTGTCCCTGTAGGCCAAGGCCTCAACACCATTTATTGAAACTGTCTGCCTGTACTTATCCATTGTAAGGGGACAAGCAGCCAGTGTGGCAAGGCCAGTGCCACTAGGTGTGACAGAAACTGTCTTGGGACTGATTACATCAGTTTCCACTATGGACCCATAAGTGAACCCAACTACACCCTTTGCTTGACTGTTGCCAGCAGTCCCACCGCTAGTACCACTACTGCTAGGGGCACTAGAGCTTGATGTATTAGTGGTGGTAGGCTCAGGGGGTTTACCTGGACAGGACTTATCCCCTGGCCTATGGCCTCTGTTTTTACACACAAAGCACCAAGGCTTTTTAATGTGTGCAGGTTGGGAAGAAGAGGAAGAATTTGTTTTATCCCCACCCTCTGAAGAGTGTTTAAGATTTGAAGTGGGATCTTTGGTTTTACCCTTATCCCCATGCTTATCTTGAGATTTTTCACCATCTTTCTTCTTATTGCCATCTTTGTCACCCCCTGTATGAACTTTTCTGTTCACCCTTGTTCTGACCCATTTGTCTGCCTTCTTTCCCAATTCTTGGGGAGAGGTCAGATCAGAGTCTACCAGGTACTGGTGCAACAAATCAGACACACAATTATTAAGTATATGCTCTCTCAGGATTGTGTTATACAGGCTTTCATAATCAGTAACTTTACTGCCATGTAACCACCCCTCCAAGGCCTTCACTGAATGGTCAATGAAATCAACCCAGTCTTGTGAAGACTCCTTTTTGGTCTCTCTGAACTTTATCCTGTACTGTTCAGTGGTTAAGCCATAACCATCCAGGAGTGCATTCTTAAGAACTTGGAAATTATTAGCATCATTTTCTTTCACAGTAAGGAGCCTATCCCTACCTTTTCCACTAAATGATAGCCATAGGATAGCAGCCCACTGCCTTTGAGGGACATCCTGTACAACACAGGCCCTCTCAAGTCCAGCAAACCACTTGTTAATGTCATCCCCCTCCTTATAAGGGGGAACTATCTTGTGCAGATTCCTGGAATCATGCTCTTTTGTAGGATGACTATGGGGAATACTGCTGCTGCCACCATGGGTATCTAAACCCAACTTCTGTCTTTCCTTCTCTAATTCAAAAGACTGTCTATCCAAATCCAGCTGTTGCTTTTTAAGCTTCAGTCTGGTTTGTTCCACCCTCAACTTATTGAGTTCCCTCTCTAACATTCTGTCATCAGGGTTGGTGGGAGGGACATTCCTAGATACAGAGGTATGATGGGAATGAACAGAAGGGGACCTGTGCCTTACAGAAGCCACCCTAACAGCTTGGTTAACAGAAACATTACTACCAGTATGGTGAGAATAAATGCTTTTGCTATGATGTGAGACAACACTATTTGTATGGTGTGGCTCATCATCATTCCCAACTATGCTAGACTGTCTAGTAATGGGCAGGCTAGGGAGTTTCTTTCCTGAATCTTTTCCTGGGGGAGTCCCTGAATCAGATTGGGAACTATTAGGTACTTTTTCAACAGATGGGGCACCTATGGCCTTATCCTGTTCTCTAAGCATGTTAAGTAACAGTTCCAAGGAAGGATTCTTCCCTACACTCAAACCTCTCTCTATACAGAGACTCCTTGCTCTTTTCCAGCTAAGGTTGTCATATGCAAGTTTGGACAGATCAACACTTTGGCCTGTGCCAGACATTTTTAGAGAGAAATAAAGTGATAGAAAAAGAGAAAAAAGTTTTCAGAACTTATTGGAAAGACAGAAAAAAACTTTTTAAACTTTTAAGAACTTTTTGAAAGTTTAGAAGTACTTTTCAGCACTTAGAAAAGAGTGAAAAGAGAAAATGCAAAACTTTTTGGCTATGTGTATATACACTGACCTTGTTTTGTATATTTTTCTCTTATGAAAAGTACAATGACAAGAGTGGTAAGTAGTCTCAAGCACTTATCCCACCACTGCACAACCAATGTAGGAGGCTGGACTGGCTTGTAGTGAGTACCAAGGGGTACTTGCACCTTGCACCAGGCCCAGTTATCCCTTATTAGTGTATAGGGTGTCTAGCAGCTTAGGCTGATAGATAATGGTAGCTTAGCAGAGCAGCTTAGGCTGAACTAGGAGACGTGTGAAGCTACTACAGTACCACTTAGTGTCATATGCACAATATCATAAGAAAACACAATACACAGTTATACTAAAAATAAAGGTACTTTATTTTTATGACAATATGCCAAAGTATCTTAGAGTGTACCCTCAGTGAGAGGATAGGAAATATACACAAGATATATATACACAATAGCAAAAATATGCAGTATAGTCTTAGAAAACAGTGCAAACAATGTATAGTTACAATAGGATGCAATGGGGAAACATAGGGATAGGGGCAACACAAACCATATACTCCAAAAGTGGAATGCGAACCACGAATGGACCCCAAACCTATGTGACCTTGTAGAGTGTCGCTGGGACTATTAGAAAATAGTGAGAGTTAGAAAAATAACCCTCCCCAAGACCCTGAAAAGTGAGTGCAAAGTGCACCAAAGTTCCCCTAAGGACAAAGAAGTCGTGTTAGAGGAATAATGCAGGAAAGACACAAACCAGCAATGCAACAACTGTGGATTTCCAATCTAGGATACCTGTGGAACAAGGGGACCAAGTCCAAAAGTCACAAGCAAGTCGGAGATGGGCAGATGCCCAGGAAATGCCAGCTGCGGTTGCAAAGAAGCTTTGACTGGACAGAAGAAGCTGAGGTTTCTGCAAGAACGAAAAGGGCTAGAGACTTCCCCTTTGGTGGACGGATCCCTCTTGCCTTGGAGAGTCGTGCAGAAGTGTTTCCCCGCCGAAAGAACGCCAACAAGCCTTGCTAGCTGCAAATCGTGCGTTTGGCGTTTTTGGACGCTGCTGGGGCCCAGGAGGGACCAGGAGGTAGCAAATTGGACCTGAAAAGAAAGAGGACGTCGAGCAAGACAAAGAGCCCTCACTGAAGCAGGTAGCACCCGGAGAAGTGCCAAAAACAGGCACTACAAGGATGCGTGAAATGGTGCTCACCGAAGTTGCACAAAGGAGTCCCACGTCGCCGGAGACCAACTTAGAAAGTCGTGCAATGCAGGTTAGAGTGCCGTGGACCCAGGCTTGGCTGTGCTCAAAGGATTTCTGACGGAAGTGCACAGGGGCCGGAGTAGCTGCAAAGTCGCGGTTCCTAGCAATGCAGCCCAGCGAGGTGAGGCAAGGACTTACCTCCACCAAACTTGGGCTGAAGAGTCACTGGACTGTGGGGGTCACTAGGACAGAGTCGCTGGATTCAAGGGACCTCGCTCGTCGTGCTGAGAGGAGACCCAAGGGACTGGTAATGCAGCTTTTTGGTGCCTGCGGTTGCAGGGGGAAGATTCCGTCGACCCACGGGAGATTTCTTCGGAGCTTCTGGTGCAGAGAGGAGGCAGACTACCCCCACAGCATGCACAAGCAGGAAAACAGTCGAGAAGGCGGCAGGATCAGCGTTACAGAGTTGCAGTAGTCGTCTTTGCTACTATGTTGCAGGTTTGCAGGCTTCCAGCGCGGTCAGCAGTCGTTTCCTTATCAGAAGGTGAAGAGAGAGATGCAGAGGAACTCGGATGAGCTCTTGCATTCGTTATCTAAAGTTTCCCCAGAGACAGAGACCCTAAATAGCCAGAAAAAAGGGTTTGGCTACCTAGGAGAGAGGATAGGCTACTAACACCTGAAGGAGCCTATCAGCAGGAGTCTCTGACGTCACCTGGTGGCACTGGCCACTCAGAGCAGTCCAGTGTGCCAGCAGCACCTCTGTTTCCAAGATGGCAGAGGTCTGGAGCACACTGGAGGAGCTCTGGACACCTCCCAGGGGAGGTGCAGGTCAGGGGAGTGGTCACTCCCCTTTCCTTTGTCCAGTTTCGCGCCAGAGCAGGGGCTAAGGGGTCCGTGAACCGGTGTAGACTGGCTTATGCAGAATTGGGCACATCTGTGCCCAACAAAGCATTTCCACAGGCTGGGGGAGGCTACTCCTCCCCTGCCTTCACACCATTTTCCAAAGGGAGAGGGTGTCACACCCTCTCTCAGAGGAAGTTCTTTGTTCTGCCATCCTGGGCCAGGCCTGGCTGGACCCCAGGAGGGCAGATGCCTGTCTGAGGGGTTGGCAGCAGCAGCAGCTGCAGTGAAACCCCAGGAAGGGCAGTTTGGCAGTACCAGGGTCTGTGCTACAGACCACTGGGATCATGGGATTGTGCCAACTATGCCAGGATGGCATAGAGGGGGCAATTCCATGATCATAGACATGTTACATGGCCATATTCGGAGTTACCATTGTGAAGCTACATATAGGTAGTGACCTATATGTAGTGCACGCGTGTAATGGTGTCCCCGCACTCACAAAGTTCAGGGAATTGGCTCTGAACAATGTGGGGGCACCTTGGCTAGTGCCAGGGTGCCCTCACACTAAGTAACTTTGCACCTAACCTTTACCAGGTAAAGGTTAGACATATAGGTGACTTATAAGTTACTTAAGTGCAGTGTAAAATGGCTGTGAAATAACGTGGACGTTATTTCACTCAGGCTGCAGTGGCAGGCCTGTGTAAGAATTGTCAGAGCTCCCTATGGGTGGCAAAAGAAATGCTGCAGCCCATAGGGATCTCCTGGAACCCCAATACCCTGGGTACCTTAGTACCATATACTAGGGAATTATAAGGGTGTTCCAGTAAGCCAATGTGAATTGGTAAAATTGGTCACTAGCCTGTTAGTGACAATTTTAAAAGTAATGAGAGAGCATAACCACTGAGGTTCTGGTTAGCAGAGCCTCAGTGAGACAGTTAGGCACCACACAGGGAACACATACATGCACACCTATGAGCACTGGGGCCCTGTGTGACAGGGTCCCAGTGACACATACATATAGGGCACAAACCTATGAGCACTGGGGTCCTGACCAGCAGGATCCCAGTGACACATAACAAACATACTGAAAACATAGTGATTTCACTATGAGCACTGAGGCCTGGCTATCAGGATCCCAGTGAGACAGTGAAAACAGTGACAACCACCCTGACATACACTCACAAACAGGCCAAAAGTGGGGGTAACAAGGCTAGAAAGAGGCTACCTTCTCACACTTACCTCCTCTAAATTGCGTCAGCAGGACAGTCTATGTCCATGATTTCCACCCTCTGTGTCCTTAGAAGTACACTCGTCGCCGAGAGAGAAGTCCCAGTGTACCGGTCGTCGCCTTGGAAGGTGCCTGTTTGGAGCAGAGGGGGGCTCTGTCACTTCATGGGAGATTTCTGTGGTTCTTCTGGTGCAGGATGAAGACAGGGAGTCCCCAGAGAATGCACACTGTAGAAACTGTTGTTGTTACTGACTTGGAGCTGAGGTTGCTGAAGAAAAGTGTCTCTTGTAGACACTTTCTTGCAGTTACAGCGTTTCTTGGAGCAGGCTGCGGTTGATTCGAGGTCAGAAGAGTTTGAAGTTGTTGCAGAGGATTCCTGAAGGAAACTTTCAAGCAGAATCTGAAGAGAACCCACAGAAGAGACCCTAAATAGCCATGAGAGGGGGATTGGCCACCTTATCATTATGGACCTATCAGGAGGGGTCTCTGACTTCACCTGCTGGTACTGGCCACTCAGATCCCTGCAAGATGGCTGAAGTCTGGGACACACTGGAAGAGCTCTGGGCACCACCCCTGGGGTGGCGATGAACAGGGGAGTGGTCACTCACCTTTCCTTTGTCCAGTTTCCAGCCAGAGCAGTGGAGAAGGGATCCCTGAACCGGTGTAGACTGGTTTATGCAAGGAGGGCACCATTTGTGCCCTTCAAAGCATTTCCAGAGGCCGGGGAGGCTACCCTTCCAAAGCCTGTAACACCTATTTCCAAAGGGAGAGGGTGTAACACCCTCCTACCAAAGGAAATGCTTTGTTCTGCCTTCCTGGGATTAAACTGTTCAGACCCCAGGAGGTCAGAACCCGGTCTGTGAAGTGGCAGCAGCTGTAGCTGCAGCGCAAGCCTCAGAGAGCTGGTTTGGCAGTACTGCAGGTCCATGGTGGAGCCCCCAAGATGCACGGAATTGGCTCCCCATTGCCAAATTTGGAATGGGGGGACAATTCCATGATCCTAGACACCTTACATGGCCAGATTGGGAGTTACCATTGTGAAGCTACATATAGGTATTGACCTATATGTAGTCCACGCGTGTAATGGTGTCCCTGCGCTCACGATATCAGGGGATTTGACACTGAACAGCGTGGGGGCACCTTTGCTAGTGCCAGGGTGCCCTCACACTTAGTAAGTTTGCACCTAACCTTCAACAAATTAAGGTTAGACATATAGGTGACTTACAAGTTAATTAGGTGCAGTGCAAATGGCTGTGAAATAGTGTGCACACTATTTCACACAGGCTGCAGTGGTAGTCCTGAAGAAGGGTTTGTCTGAGCTCCTTATGGGTGACAAAAGAAATGCTGCTGCCCATATGGATCTCCTGGAACCCAAATGCCCTGGGTACCTAGGTACTACATACTATGGATTAATAAGGGGGGTCCAGTATGCCAATTAGAATTGGTAAATAGAGTCACTAGCCTATATTGACAAAGTTGGAAGCACAGAGAGCATAAGCACTGAAGTTCTGGTTAGCAGAGCATCAGTGACACAGTTAAGCACTACTGACAAAACACCCATTAGGCCACAAACTATGAGCACTGGGGTCCTGACCAGCAGGATTCCAGTGAGACAGGCAAAAACATACTGACATACAGGTAAAAATGGGGGTAACATGCCAAGAAAGATGGTACTTTCCTATAGTGTTGCACCGTCTCCCTTTGGAAATCAGTGTTACAGGCATGGAAGGGGAAGACTCTTAGTGCCTCTGGAAATGCTTTGAAGGGCAAAGATGGTGCCCTCCTTGCATAATTCAGTCTACATCGGGTCAGGGACCCCCAATCCCCTCTCTGGTGCAAAACTGGACAGAGGAAAGGGGAGCAACCACTCCCCCTCCTCACCACTCCAGGGGTGGTGCCCAAAGCTTCTCCAGAGTGTCCCTGGTTTTTGCCATCTTGGAAATCAAAGTGGTAGGGAACTCTGTGAGCATCTGTAGGAGGCTGGACTGGCTTGTAGTGAGTACCAAGGGGTACTTGCACCTTGCACCAGGCCCAGTTATCCCTTATTAGTGTATAGGGTGTCTAGCAGCTTAGGCTGATAGATAATGGTAGCTTAGCAGAGCAGCTTAGGCTGAACTAGGAGACGTGTGAAGCTACTACAGTACCACAAGTGTCACTTGCACAATACCATAAGAAAACACAATACACAGTTATACTAAAAATAAAGGTACTTTATTTTTATGACAATATGCCAAAGTATCTTAGAGTGTACCCTCAGTGAGAGGATAGGAAATATACACAAGATATATATACACAATAGCAAGAATATGCAGTATAGTCTTAGAAAACAGTGCAAACAATGTATAGTTACAATAGGATGCAATGGGGAAACATAGGGATAGGGGCAACACAAACCATATACTCCAAAAGTGGAATGCGAACCACGAATGGACCCCAAACCTATGTGACCTTGTAGAGGGTCGCTGGGATTATTAGAAAATAGTGAGAGTTAGCAAAATAACCCTCCCCAAGACCCTGAAAAGTGAGTGCAAAGTGCACTAAAGTTCCCCTAAGGACAAAGAAGTTGTGTTAGAGGAATAATGCAGGAAAGACACAAACCAGCAATGCAACAACTGTGGATTTCCAATCTAGGGTACCTGTGGAACAAGGGGACCAAGTCCAAAAGTCACAAGCAAGTCGGAGATGGGCAGATGCCCAGGAAATGCCAGCTGCGGGTGAAAAGAAGCTTCGACTGGACAGAAGAAGCTGAAGTTTCTGCAGGAACGAAAAGGGCTAGAGACTTTCCCTTTGGTGGACGGATCCCCCTTGCCTTGGAGAGTCGAGCAGAAGTGTTTTCCCGCCGAAAGGACGTCAACAAGCCTTGCTAAACGCAAATCGTGCGTTTGGCGTTTTTGGACGCTGCTGGGGCTCAGGAGGAACCAGGAGGTCGCAAATTGGACCTGAAGAGAGAGGGGACGTCGAGCAAGACAAAGAACCCTCACTGAAGCAGGTAGCACCTGGAGAAGTGCCAGAAACAGGCACTACAAGGATGCGTGAAACGGTGCTCGCCGAAGTTGCACAAAGGAGTCCCACGTCGCCGGAGACCAACTTAGAAAGTCGTGCAATGCAGGTTAGAGTGCCGTGGACCCAGGCTTGGCTGTGCACAAAGGATTTCCGCCGGAAGTGCACATGGGCCGGAGTAGCTGCAAAGTCGCGGTTCCCAGCAATGCAGCCCAGCGAGGTGAGGCAAGGACTTACCTCCACCAAACTTGGGCTGAAGAGTCACTGGACTGTGGTGGTCACTTGGACAGAGTCGCTGGATTCGAGGGACCTCGCTCGTCGTGCTGAGAGGAGACCCAAGGGACCGGTAATGCAGCTTTTTGGTGCCTGCGGTTGCAGGGGGAAGATTCCGTCGACCCACGGGAGATTTCTTCGGAGCTTCTGGTGCAGAGAGGAGGCAGGCTACTCCCACAGCATGCACAAGCAGGAAAACAGTCGAGAAGGGGCAGGATCAGCGTTACAGAGTTGCAGTAGTCGTCTTTGCTACTATGTTGCAGGTTTGCAGGCTTCCAGCGCGGTCAGCAGTCGTTTCCTTATCAGAAGGTGAAGAGAGAGATGCAGAGGAACTCGGATGAGCTCTTGCATTCGTTATCTAAAGTTTCCCCAGAGACAGAGACCCTAAATAGCCAGAAAAAAGGGTTTGGCTACTTAGGAGAGAGGATAGGCTACTAACACCTGAAGGAGCCTATCAGCAGGAGTCTCTGACGTCACCTGGTGGCACTGGCCACTCAGAGCAGTCCAGTGTGCCAGCAGCACCTCTGTTTCCAAGATGGCAGAGGACTGGAGCACACTGGAGGAACTCTGGACACCTCCCAGGGGAGGTGCAGGTCAGGGGAGTGGTCACTCCCCTTTCCTTTGTCCAGTTTCACGCCAGAGCAGGGGCTAAGGGGTCCCTGAACCGGTGTAGACTGGCTTATGTAGAATTGGGCACATCTGTGCCCAAGAAAGCATTTCCAGAGGCTGGGGGAGGCTACTCCTCCCCTGCCTTCACACCATTTTCCAAAGGGAGAGGGTGTCACACCCTCTCTCAGAGGAAGTTCTTTGTTCTGCCATCCTGGGCCAGGCCTGGCTGGACCCCAGGAGGGCAGATGCCTGTCTGAGGGGTTGGCAGCAGCAGCAGCTGCAGTGAAACCCCAGGAAGGGCAGTTTGGCAGTACCAGGGTCTGTGCTACAGACCACTGGGATCATGGGATTGTGCCAACTATGCCAGGATGGCATAGAGGGGGCAATTCCATGATCATAGACATGTTACATGGCCATATTCGGAGTTACCATTGTGAAGCTACATATAGGTAGTGACCTATATGTAGTGCACGCGTGTAATGGTGTCCCCGCACTCACAAAGTTCAGGGAATTGGCTCTGAACAATGTGGGGGCACCTTGGCTAGTGCCAGGGTGCCCTCACACTAAGTAACTTTGCACCTAACCTTTACCAGGTAAAGGTTAGACATATAGGTGACTTATAAGTTACTTAAGTGCAGTGTAAAATGGCTGTGAAATAACGTGGACGTTATTTCACTCAGGCTGCAGTGGCAGGCCTGTGTAAGAATTGTCAGAGCTCCCTATGGGTGGCAAAAGAAATGCTGCAGCCCATAGGGATCTCCTGGAACCCCAATACCCTGGGTACCTCAGTACCATATACTAGGGAATTATAAGGGTGTTCCAGTAAGCCAATGTAAATTGGTAAAAAATTGGTCACTAGCCTGTCAGTGACAATTTGGAAAGAAATGAGAGAGCATAACCACTGAGGTTCTGGTTAGCAGAGCCTCAGTGAGACAGTTAGTCACTACACAGGTAACACATTCAGGCACACTTATGAGCACTGGGGCCCTGGGTTACCAGGGTCCCAGTGACACATACAACTAAAACAACATATATACAGTGAAAAATGGGGGTAACATGCCAGGCAAGATGGTACTTTCCTACAGCATCTGAGTGGCCAGTGCCAGCAGGTGACATCAGAGCCCTCCCCTGAAAGGTGCTTACCTGTGTAGCTGACCAATCCCCTTTCAGGACTAATATGGTCTCTCCTCTGGGTTTATCCTCAGATTCAGATTGCAAGACTCCAGCAGGAATTATCTGCATCCTTTACTTCATCTTCTACCGATGAAAATGCATCTGGACCCTCCAGGAACTCTACATACTGCAACAGAGAAGCAAAGACGACTTCTGCAACTTTGCATCTTCAGGTCCTGCCAGCAACTGCAACTGTTTCCAGGTTGTGCATCCTCCAAGGACTGCCTGTCCTCAGGCTGCACCAGAAGAACAAAGGAATCTCCGTTGAATTGAAAAAGTCACTTCCCTGCTAAAGCAGGCACCCCTCTGCAGCGACGACCAGTGGCGTTGGTCCCCTCTCCTGAAGAAGTGCTTGGATCCAGCAACACAGGTGGTGGACTGAAGTGGTCCAGACCAACCGAAAGTCCAGCTGTCCTGCTTTGGTGGAGATAACACTTTGCCTCCCAATGCAAGGTAGTACCCCCTTGCACCACGTGTTTTGCAGTTGCCAAGGCTTGTTGCCATCCTTCCACAAAGTTCTTCATGCACTGTGCACCTCCGGCCCCCAGCACATCTTCCTACGATGCACAGCCTCCTGTGTGGTTCTCCGGCGGCGTGGGAGTCCTCTGTGTAGTGCTGCATGGGCCTCCTCTTGCGCCTTCTTTGTGCCCGTGCTATGGGACTTCTGTGCATGTTGCCTGGTCTTCTGAGGGCTCTCTGATTTGCTGAGAGCCCCCTCTGTCTCCTCCTCCTCCTGGGTAGAGGCCACCAAGTAACATTTCTGCTAACCATGAGCTTTGCATGTGCCAACACTTGTTGGCAGAATCCAGCAACGCAAACCAGACTGCAATCATCCATCCGGCATGGTACATCCTCTGCACCAATCAGGAACCCGCATCCATCTTCTTGGGTGCAATACTGACTGTTCTTGTTCACTGGTGCTTCTTCTTTTGCACCTTCTTCTGGGTTAGTAGGGACTCCTGTTCTCCCTGGACTCTTCAGTGCTTCTTGGACTTGGTCCCCTTCTTCCACAGGTCTTCAGGTCCAGGAATCCATTATTGGTGTCTTGCATTCTCTTCTGGTTCTTGTTCAATCTTCTATCGCGTGTTCTTGTGTGTTCTAGGAAACTTACTGTGATTTACTCCTGCTTTCCTGGGCTCTGGGGCGGGTTCTATTACTTACCTTTGGTGTTTTCTTACACTACCAGCACCCCTCTACACACTACACTTGCCTAGGTGGGAAACCGTCTTTCACATTCCACTATTTTAGTATGTGGTTTGTGTTCCCCCTAGACTCATTGCTATCTATTGTGATTATCACTATTTGCACTGTTTTCTAACTGTTTTTACAGCTATCACTGCATTCTAGTGTATATACTGTGTATATTACGTACCTCCTAAGGGAGTATAGTTCCTAAGGTATTTTTGGCATTTGTGTCACCAAAAAAAGTACCTTTATTTTGTAACACTGAGGGGCATATTTATACTCCGTTTGCGCCGGAATTGCGTAATTTTTTTTGACGCAATTCCGACGCAAAACTAACTCCATATTTATACTTTGGCGTTAGACTCGTCTAGCGCCAAAGTCCATGGAGTTAGCGTCATTTTTTAGCGTGGACACCTACTTTGCGTTAATTATATGCAAGGTAGGCGTTCCCGTCTAAAAAATCGACTCTGAGGCATGTGCGTCGGATTTATTCTCCCGGGCAAAATTCACGCCCGGGAGTGGGCGGGCCTTCAAAAGGCAGGCGTTAAGGGACCTGTGGGCTCTGAAGGAGCCCAGAGGTGCCCTCCCATGCCCCCAGGGACACCCCCTGTCACCCTTGCCCACCCCAGGAGGACACCCAAGGCTGGAGGGACCCATTCCAGGGACATTAAGGTAAGTTCAGGTAAGTGTTTTTTTTAATTTTTTTGTGGCATAGGGGGGCCTGATTTGTGCCCCCCTACATGCCACTATGCCCAATGACCATGCCCAGGGGACGGAAGTCCCCTGGGCATGTCCATTGGGCAAGGGGGCATGACTCCTGTCTTTGCTAAGACAGGAGTCATTTCTATGGGGGTTGGGAGTGAAAACAAAATGGCGCAAATCGGGTTGAGGCGAAAAAATTGCCTCAACCTGACTTGCCCCATTTCTTGACGCCCAAGCCCCATATCCCCCTACGCCGGCGCTGCCTGGTGTACGTCGTTTTTTTTAACGCACACCAGACGGCGCCGGCGGCTATCGCCGGCTAACGTCATTGAATAAATACGGCGCCCGCATGGTGCTTCAGAATGGCGTTAGCCGGTGCAAATTTTTTTGACGCAAAACTGCGTTAGCGCAGTTTTGCATCAAAAAGTATAAATATGGGCCTGAGTATTTTCTTTCGTGTGTGTAAGTACTGTGTGAGTACAATGGTACTGCATGAGCTTTCCATGTCTCCTAGATAAGCCTTAGCTGCTCAGCTACAGCTACCCCTAGAGAGCCCGGCTTCTGGACACTGCCTACATTTCACTAATGAGGGATAACCAGACCTGATATAAGGTGTAAGTACCTTTGGTACCCACTACAAACCGGGCCAGCCTCTTACACTTTGTTGCTGTCTCTGAAAACCAGTGATCCAATTTGACCACTAAATCAATTAGCTCTTTGTAAGAGTCGGGTGTATTAACTACTTGAGTTAAAAGTTACTTAAGTTCATCTTCTAAGCCTCTATAGAACAAGGACCTCCTCTTCTCTGTCGGCCAATCTGACGCAGCCAGCAGTCTATTAAAGGCAGTTATGTATGTGACCAAGGGCCAGATGTATGAAGAATCCACTTTGCAATTCTCTAATAGCGATTTTTAAGAAATCGCTATTTCTGATTCACAAAATGGTATGTATTATATTTGCGATTCGGTAATAGCGATTACTTAAAAATCGCAAAGGCTATTTCCGAATTGCAAATAGCGATTTTGAGCCCATTCGCACCTATGGGTCTGTAGGCCCATATTTGTGATTTTTTAGCATTTCCCAAATTGCGAATTCCTAACTGGAATTCGCAATTTCAGAAATGCAAAACCCCTGGGTGCTGGGGGCCCAAGGCCCTCTCTGCTGCACCACAAAAAATTATTTAAGGACATGTAAGGCGCACACATGCCAAAGGGGCATATGTACGTTCCATGTCAATTTTAAAAATGCATTTTAAATGCATTTTTTAAATTTGCACATGGTTACCACCAAGTTGAACTTGTCGGTAATTGCGATTCCTTAATGCCCAATTCACATTAAGGAAAAACTTGATACATGTGCTTAAGAAATCGCAAATAAGGATTCCTTATTTGTCAGTTCTTATTTAGAGAATCACAATTTGCAATTCTCTAAACGGGCTCGCAATTTTAAGGAATCGTTATTTTAGTGATTCCTTAAAATTGCATAGCGAATGCCTTTCATACATACTGAAAGGCATTTTTGCATTCGCAAACGGCCATTCACACCGTTTGTGAATGCAAAAACGCTTGATACATGTGGCCCCAAGACCCTATTAGCTTGCTTTAGATAGAGCAGTTCCGAGTCTACTGCTAAAATAAATGTATGCTTATCGAACAATTTTTTCATTTATGTTTTAAAGGCCTGATAGTCATACAATAATGGATCATCCAATGCCACTAACGGAAAAGACCATGAGGCAGCAGTGCGGGCCAAATACAAAAGAACAAATGCCGCCTTAGACTGCTCATTGGCAAAAGAGATTGGTCAACATAAAAAATGAAGGTGACATTGATTTAAAAATATAGCACACTTAGGAGAATCCACTGTTTAGCGCTCTGGATGGGGGCTAATGGCACCAGAAATGGTTCAGTGACCTGAATTACCAAGGCAGTATTCAGTGATTGTTCTCGAGCAGCCCCCAACTGAAACAGTTGATTCTTTGTTCCAAAGAACACAGGTTTACTTAAAGGAGGCGTTTGAGCTGCAAGTGTTGGCAGAAGATCATCCAATCGCTGTGATAATACCTGGATTTCGTGTTGCAAACTCCCTAGCATGTGTGCTAAATCAGCTAGGGAAACCTGTTGAGCCTCCATTGTGTCTGGGTGGGAATTTAAACATGGGCTTGCTGTACTGTCAAGCACTAACCTGCACACGCCACGGAGACACATGTTAACCAATATGCTTGTTCCCAATTCCACCTAAATGCTGTGTGCCTCCCACTTAAATACACATGATCAGCAACGCAACATCCCGTGGGAAAGGGGATGATGAAAGAAGGAGAGAGAGACACTGGAGTCGCATGGCTGGATCCAGACGCCTACTGATGGTTCTTGAAGAGCCGGTCTTTCCAATGATAAGTTACACATCAGTCAGATAACTAATATCTCATAACCCATGTATACTCTATTGTTAAACTATGATGTGGAAGCTAGATATACCTGCTGGGGTCCCCTTTCCCGCTTTTGATGGCTCTCCCTCTCGCTAGACATTTTCAGAAATGATGTAGATTACCTGTAATTAAATAAGAGCATTGAACTTCTCTTACTGTCTATAACTACTCTCACTGTGATCCTAGATTAGTCCCTTGCCACCTCAAGTAAGCCTACCTGGATGTTTCTTGATGCTCAGTGGATATCTTGCAAGTTTCACCTTGATGAGATTTCCCAAGATGCTGACTCACTCAACACATAGATATTCACACAGGCTATAATATTAAGAACCAACTCTAAGGGAATTAGATTCTCCAGATATTCATGAGTTAATCATTGTATTGTGCTAGTATTGCGAGGAACGCAATTCAGTGTTTAAATCATACTGAAAACATAGGGTTAACATCAAGGATTACAGTTTATGTTGTATTGCTATGAAAACATAGGGTTAATCAATAGCTTTCAACTTCATGAACAACTGGTTTATCACTGTTACGTCACAGCATCATGTTGAGCATGGCAAAGATAAGCTTCAACTTCATTTAAGCACCAAACACAGAATGTTCCGCATCACAAAGAACAATTTGAAATAATGCAAATGCCACTTTGAACTCAGCGATAATAACCGTATTCACAGTACATCATATCACTAACAACAATAGTAATGCTACTTCAAACTCAGTGATAATAAACATATGCACAGAATATCTTTTTCATAATAATTGTTCAATAGAAACTCCTTTCCATGGTATAATGCAAGCAACAACAATAAGCGTTATAGCATGACAAGTGGTGAACATCCCAATGACGTTAAAAACCAAAGATGTGCCTGCAGGAGGCTGGCCTTGCTTACAGCGGGTACCAATAGTACTTACACCTTGTGCCAGGTCCAGTTATCCCTTATTAGTAGAGTAGTAGTGTTCTAGCAGCTTAGGCTGAGAGAGGTAACTATAGCAGAGCAGCCACGGTTGAACTAGGAGACATGCAAAGCTCATGCAATACCACTTATATCATATAGGTACTATACCATAAGAAAGACAATATTCAGTGTTACTAAAAATAAAGGTACTTTATTTTAGTGACAATGTACCAAAAATATCTCAGAGGACATACTCCCTTAGGAGGTAAGTAAAATACACAAAATATACCCAGAAAACCAAATCAGGTAAGTAACACAGTCAGAAAGTAGTGCAAAAACTGTAGAATGCAATAGGCCTACGGGCAACACAAACTATATACTAAGAAAGTGGAATGAGAATCACAAATGGACCCCTAGGCTAGTGTAGTGTGTAGAGGGTCGCTGGGAGTGTAAGAAAACACTAAGGGTGTCACAGATACCGCCCCGAGACCCTGGAAAGTAGGAGTAAAGTACTACTATTTCCCCAGAAACACACTAAAGTTGTGATAAAGGATTTTGCAAGGACCACATCAGACTATAAAGCACTGAAGATGGATTCCTGGACCTGAGGACCTGCAAAGTCCTAGAGTCACTAAAGTGTCCAGGGGGGCAGGAGCCCACTAAACTCTGGATGAAGGTGCAAAATGGCTGCCTCCGGATGGAGGAAGCTGAAGATTCTTCAACAACAAAAGGCAGAAGGAACTTCTCCTTCGTGGAGAAGATGTCCCACGGCGTGCTGGAGGTTGCAGAGTTGTTTCCTTGGCAAAATACCACAAACATGCCTTGCTAGCTGCAAGAGTCACGGTTGGAGAAAAAGGGCGCTGCCTGGGCTCAGGAAGGACCAGGAAGTCACCACTTGGGAGAGGAGACAGTGGGTCCCTCAGCAACGTAGAGAGCCAATGCACAAGCAGGGAGTACCCGCAGAAGTCCTTGAACACAGGTTCAAGAAATCTGAACACAGTGGTCATCTCAACACAGCAAAAGGAGGTCCCACGACACCGGAGGTCAACTCAGGAGCTGAGCATTGTAGGACTGAGTGCTGGGGACCTAGGCTCTGCTGTGCATGCAGGATTTCTTAGAACTGTGCACAGAAGCCCTTGTAGCTGCAGTTCACACCGTGCACAGGATTACTGTCTGGAGAGGGGAGGCAAGGACTTATCTCCTCCAAATTTGGACAGTCGGACAACTGGACAGTCTGGGTCACTTGGGTCCACACCCTGTGTTCCAGGGGCCACACTCATCAGGATGAGAGGGGTCCCAGAGTACCGGTGACACTGAAGTTTGGTACCTGCTGGAGCAGTCGGAACATTCCATCAACCCACAGGAGATTTCTTTGTGGCTTCCAGAGCAGGATGAAGGCAGGCAGCCCCCAGAGCATGCACCACCAGGAAACAGTCAAGAAAGCCAGCAGGATTAGGCGCTGGTAGTCTTCTTGCTACATTGTTGCCGTTTTGCAGGCATCCTGGAGCAGTCAGCAGTCGATCCTTGCCAGAAGTCGAAGAGAGAGGTGCAGAGGAACTCTGGTGAATTCTTGTAAGTCGTTATCTGAGGAGAAGCCCACTGGAGAGACCCTAAATAGCCCTCAGAGGAGGATTGGCCACCTAGTCAGGTAAGCACCTATCAGGAGGGGTCTCTGATGTCACCTGCGGGCACTTGCCACTCAGAGGCCTCCAGAGTGCGCTCAAACCTGTGGATCCAAGATGGCAGAGGTCTGAGACACACTGGAGGAGCTCTGGGCACCACCCTGGGGTGGTGATGGAAAGGGGAGTGGTCACTCCCCTTTCCTTTGTCCAGTTTCGCACCAGAGCAGGGACTGGGGGGTTCCCTAAACCGGTGTAGACTTGCTTATGCAAGGAGGGCACCATCTGTGATCTTCAAAGCATTTCCAGAGGCTCGGAGGGGCTACCCCTTCCCAGCCTATAACACCTATTTCCAAAGGGAGAGGGTGTAACACCCTCTCTCAGAGGAAATTCTTTGTTCTGCCTTCCTGAGACTGGGCTGCCCAGACCCCAGGAGGGCAGAACCCTGTCTGTGGGGTGGCAGCAGCAGTAGCTGCAGAGAATACCCCAGGGAGCTGGTTTGGCAGTACCCGGGGTCCATAGTGGAGCCCCGGGAATGCATGGAATTGGCTCCCCAATACCAGATTTGATATGGTGGGGCGATTCCATGATCTTAGACATGTTACATGGCCATGTTTGGAGTTACCATTTTGAAGCTACACATAGGTATTGACCTATATGTAGTGCACGCATTTAATGGTGTCCCGGCACTCACAAAGTCCGGGGAAATGGCCCTGAACTATGTGGGGCACCTTTGCTAGTGCAAGAGTGCCCTCAAACTTGGTAACTTTGCACCTAACCTTCAGCAAGTGAAAGTTAGATATATAGTTGACTTATAAGTTACTTAAGTGCAGTGAAAATGGCTGTGAAATAACGTGTGCTTTATTTCACTCAGGCTGAAATGGCAGTCCTGTGTAAAGGTTTGTCTGAGCTCCCTATGGTTTGCAAAATAAATGTTGCAGCCCATAGTGATCTCCTGGAACCCCAATACCCTTGGTACCTAGGTACCATATACTAGGGAATTATAAGGGTGTTCCAGTATGCGAATTGAAATTGGTAAAAGTGGTCACAAGCCTATAGTGACAAATTTAAAGGCAGAGATACCATAAGCACTGAGGTTCTTTTTGGCAGAGCCTCAGTGGCACAGTTAATCACTACACAGGTATACACATTCAGGCCACAAACTATGAGCACTGGGGTACTGGCTAGCTGGATCCCAGTGAGACAGGCAAAAACAATCTGACATACATGTAAAAATGGGGGTAACATGCCAGGCACAATGGTATTTTCCTACAGTGCCCTTTTATGTGCATCACATCCTGGAACATTTGCTTATCAAGTTTCAAGTCAGCAAGTTTCAAATTTTAGCAATAAAAGTTCTTAAATTGTGCTTGGCGCGTTACCTCCCTTTTAAGGGTTAATTACCTCTGTATCTTCATCTTCCAGAAGTGACCTCTAAGATGCTGAACAGAACAGTATGTGAAGAACAAAAGCGAAGGAGCAGAGATTCCTTGTCTGCACCCGAAGACCTTTACGGCAAACAATTCACTCAGGGGTTTATCTGGGTTTGCAGGCCCAACAGATCCCTTAAGGATAAGTTCTGACCAAAGTTTACATGTTGGCTTCAGTAGAATTCTGTGAATAATTATAATAGTGATGACAGCACCCAATTAACTTCATGCTCAACCTCTTCCACATTTTAAATTAACTTATTCTCCCTGGCCAGTTGCCCATAATATAGAAACTGGCCAACTGATACACTGAAATCACTTCTAATTTCTGTGAAAGTATGAACAGTACTAGAATTAATTAGGTGTCCTAACATAGAGAAGGAAAATCCCACTATAAATCAAAATGTATGTACATCATGGCTTTAGCAAACCTATTTAGACACTCTAGCAATAGTCTTTGAGTGCATTCATGCTGCCCTATTTCTTCCTTGGGATGAAGCAATCAGAACTCCATTCTCCAAACACCACTCCTACAGTGTGCTTAGTGGTATCTCATGTAACAGGAGCTCCACCTCCGGTGATTGAGACACTGGCAATAATTTATTTATATATTGCAGTTGTACTGTATGATATATGTCTCACAGTCTGGTCACCCAGCCTACCCGTGTTAATGCAAGGAGTATCTGACAAAGGGCTACTCTACATCTGCTATCATTCCATGTTGCTCCTGTCAACAGTGAGTCGAGTTCTTAAGAAAGGAGTGTGCCAATAGTACTGAGACATTAGTACAAAACTGCTAGAGTAGTAGTATCTTCTTAGATAGAGACATCCTTCTCTTCATTGGCAAGAGTAAATTCCCCCAAAAGCATACAAATGCCAGGCTAGCGTTCAATACTGTTTGCTAATTACTGGCAAACAAATCATCATTTTTTTGATAGACCTGTATTTCTAAATATTTAAATGTGTAGGAACCCCAATATAGTGTGAAATGGTCAGTAATCAATAGCTGGCCCTCTGTTGCATGGAGTAATGGGAATAAAATAGATTTCCCAACTAGCCTTAAGTCCAGAGAGGAGCCTAAAATCATCCATATCCTGCATTACCTCAAGTAATATATATGCCACTGGTTTTCATGGGTACAGCAGCATATTGTCAATCCATGAGAGGTTAACCTGTGACCACCCAAAACTGCTATTCCTCTATGAAACTCATGTGTTTAAATGTGGCATGCAAATGATCAATTGCTAGTCAAATACAGTGGAGTGTGAGAGCATCTTTGTAGACTCTCTCTCTATATTTCCCACCGGAAATAATATATACACAGCCTGTTCAAATTTTGTAACATGTAATGGAAACTTTTGATCCAGTCTGTGATTTGAGGCCCAAATCTCAATTTGGCCAATACTGCAAACAAATATGGCCATCCAATAAAATTTAAAGAGTTTCTAGATGTAGTGTTGGCACAGAGGACAGTAGTCCCACGAACAGTGAGATAGAAATTACATTTTTAGCCAAAGAAGGATAGGATACTTACAGAGACCCCACACTAATCTGTATTTATTGGCATGTGCCAACAATCGTAACACCTCTAGAAATGATTTTGCCAAAGGTTTTCCTAATAAACAGATTAGGAGAGAGTTGCATCTTAACCCCTTCGCTGCCAGGCCTTTTCCCCTCCTGTGCCAGGCCTTTTTTTGGCTATTTGGGGCAGTTCGCGCTTAGGCCCTCATAACTTTTTGTCCACATAAGCTAGCCAAGCCAAATTTGCATCCTTTTTTTCCAACATCCTAGGGCTTCTAGAGATACCCAGCCTTTGTGGGTTCCCCTGAAGGAGGCCAAGAAATTTGCCAAAATACAGTGAAAATTTCATTTTATTCAAAAAAATGGGTAAAGTGGCTGCAGAAGAAGGCTTGTGGATTTTTCCCTGAAAATGGCATCAACAAAAGGCTTGCGGTGCTAAAATCACCAGCTTCCCAGCTTTCAGGAACAGGCAGACTTGAATCAGAAAACCCAATTTTTCAACACAAATTTGGCATTTTACTGGGACATACCCCATTTTTAAAAAATGTTGTGCTTTCAGCCTCCTTCCAGTCAGTGACAGAAATGTGCGTGAAACCAATGCTGGATCCCAGAAACCTAAACATTTCTGCAAAGTAGACAACATTCTAAATTCAGCAAGGGGTCATTTGTGTAGATCCTACAAGGGATTCCTACAGAAAATAACAACTGAAAAAGAAAAATATTGAAATTGATGTAAAAAACAGCAATTGTTCTCTACGTTTTACTCTGTAACTTTTTCCTGCAATGTCAGATTTTCGAAAGCAATATACTGTTACGTCTGCTAGACTCCTCTGGTTGCGGGGATATATAGGTCTTGTAGGTTCATCAAGAAGCCTAGGTACCCAGAGCCAATAAATGAGCTACACCCTGCAGCGCGTTTTCATTCTATACCGGGTATACAGCAATTTATTTGCTGAAATATAAAGAGTGAAAAATAGCTATCAAGAAAACCTTTGTATTTCCAAAATTGGCACAAGATAAGGTGTTGAGAAGCAGTGGTTATTTGCACATCTCTGAATTCCAGGGTGACCATACTAGCATGTGAATTACAGGGCATTTCTCAAATAGA
This sequence comes from Pleurodeles waltl, assembly GCF_031143425.1. Classification (NCBI taxonomy): domain Eukaryota; kingdom Metazoa; phylum Chordata; class Amphibia; order Caudata; family Salamandridae; genus Pleurodeles; species Pleurodeles waltl. The sequence goes on from NC_090447.1 coordinate 594,061,401, forward strand.
TGTCTTTTTTACACACTCTCTTATATTTGGAAGGAAAAAATGTAGAGAAAGACAAGGGGCAATAACACTTGTTTGCTAATCTATGTTCCCCCAAGTTTCCCGATAAAAATTATACCTCACTTGTGTGGGTAGGCCTAGCGCCCGCGACAGGAAATGCCCCAAAACGCAACGTGGACACATCACATTTTTTAAAGAAAACAGAGGTGTTTTTTGCAAAGTGCCTACCTGTAGATTTTGGCCTCTAGCTCAGCCGGCACCTAGGGAAATCTACCAAACCTGTGCATTTGTTAAAACTAGAGACCTAGGGGAATCCAATATGGGGTGACTTGTGGGGCTCTGACCAGGTTCTGTTACCCAGAATCCTTTGCAAACCTCAAAATTTGGCTAAAAAAACACATTTTCCTCACATCTTGGTGACAGAAAGTTCTGAAATCAGAGAGGAGCCACAAATTTCCTTCCACCCAGCTTTCCCCCAAGTCTCCCGATAAAAATGATACCTCACTTGTGTGGGTGGGCCAGGTGCCTGCACCAGAATAAGGCCAAAAACTTGTAGAGATAGAGGGGATAGCACAGCAAGTTGATAAGGACATATTCTTCTTTTATACATCTTTAGGCTGACTCTGCTTTGGGGACCCACACAAGTGAGGTGTAATTTTACTTGGGAGACTCAGGGGAACGCTGGGGAGTAGAAAGTTTGTGCTGGAGCGTTGATCGTACAAACAAAAGTCAGGAAAATATGCTTTTTTAAGCAAATTTCACGGTTTGCAGAGGGGTCTGGGTAAGAAAATGTTGGGGGATCCACGCAAGCCATATCTCCCTGCACTCCTTGGGGTGTCTAGTTAAAAAAAAATTCTGGGTTTGGTAGGTTTCCCTAGATGAAGGCCGCACCCAGGACCAAAAACGTAGGTGGCCCCTCCCCCAAACACAGGTAGTTTTGTAATATATCATTTTGATGTGTCCACATACGTCTGTGATGTGCCAAACACTAAAATTGTGAAAAGAAACACACTTAGGTTATGTGAAAAAGACCCCTCACCCACCAACCAAGTTGGTGGCATGCTTCATCATCGGGGTCCCATCTGAGACACCTAGCGTGTCTCAAGTGTGCTGCGACGCCTGATTACAGCGGAGCAGGTTTTGTCATTTGTACCACACATACTGGTTGGATTTGGCACGAGGGTGAGTGATGGTTCAGTAGATCAAATTTTATTAACAAGAGATTTCACAAAGGTGAAATGCACTGGTAATAACTGAAAGGCCAAAAAACTGAACCAATGACTCACAGCTTGTGAGCTGTTAAGCCACGGCAACGCACCAACCGCATTCCAGTCCATTCACACACCTTTTATACATGACATGCACAAGACCATTCACGCGCCAGGCACCGGCCCAGCACATTACAAGACTCGCATCGACAGACAGCGCCAGTCAAGGGCCCATCACTTTCATACGCCCACATGCCTGATAAAGCAATCACACCAGCTGATGAGTGTGTCGACTGGCATTTGGCTGGCACCGCTAGCCAAGCACCACCCCACCCACCCCGCCAGCCAAGCGCCACCCCACCCACCCCGCCAGCCAAGCTCCACCCCAAGCATACCACCAGCCAAGCGCCACCCCACGCACACCGACAGCCAAGCGCCACCGCACCCACACCGCCAGCCAAGCGCCACCCCACCCATGCCGCCAGCCAAGCGCCACCCCAAGCACACCGCCAGCCAAGCGCCACCCCACGCACACCGCCAGCCAAGCACCACCCCACCCACACCGCCAGCCAAGCGCCACCCTACCCACCCCGCCAGCCAAGCGCCACCCCAAGCACACCGCCAGCCAAGCGCCACCCCAAGCACACCGCCAGCCAAGCACCACCCCACGCATACCGCCAGCCAAGCGCCACCCCACGCACACCGCCATCACTTTTTTTTTGTTTATAAACAACAAAGAAACCACCAACTAATTATAAAATAAGTACAGAACTACAAACACAAAAGCTCTAACTAAATACATGACAGTGATGCCAACCGTGAAACTCAACATATGAAAATATAAAACAGACAGTTTACGCTCACGGTATTTCCCAAAAGTTTTTCCTTGTGTGGTAACTTCTAAAACAGCTGGGCACACACAGCCCAGGCTTGGAAGGGCATTCGGGGCAGTACATCCGGCTCTCCCTGCGGATTGATCTCCGGGCACACACTCTACATTTCTTTGTGGGCAAGTCTTTTTTGGGAGTGGGAGGAATGTGATCTGGAAAGTGCCAATCTTTCAATCTAGCCACATCCTCCACCACTTCTACTCTAGGAACTCCACCACAATAAGGCTTTCTATCACTGACTCCTGAAATTTAACAAATGTCCAAAATGCACGCAGGTTTTCACACTTCCGCAACCTGACCCCAAACAGTCACAGGGTAAGTACTCTCATCATGGATGGTAGACAGCATGTATACATCCCTCCTGTCTGAAAATTTCAGAGCTAGCAGCTCATTATTCCGCAAGGCACTGCACTGTCCCCTCTCATGTTTTTTACAGACAAGCTCCCTTGGATAGCCTTTCCGGTTAGAACGGATTGTGCCACAAGCAACAGTGTCCACTCTAAACAACTCCTTGAACAACTGCACTCCAGTGTAGAAATTATCTACGTACAAATGGTGACCTTTGTTAAACAGTCATCTACCAAGTTCCCACACAATTTTTTCGCTAACTCCAAAAGTGGCCGGACAACCAGGAGGGTCAATACTGGAATCCCTACCAGTGTAGACCCGGAAATTATACACATATCCTGTACTGCTTTCTGACAGCATATACAATTTAATCCCATACCGTGCCCTCTTACTAGGAATGTACTGCTTAAAAACTAAACGCCCCTTGAAAAGGACCAAAGACTCGTCCACACTTATTTCTTCGCCTGGAACATAGACCTCTGAAAACCGATCTACAAAATGATCAAGGACAGGCCTAATCTTAAAAAGACGGTCACAATCGGGGTGATCTCGTGACAAGGTTAAAGCACTGTCTACAAAATGCAGCATACGAAGAAGAAGCAAATACCGATTACGTGTCAGAGTTGCAGGAAATATAGCCGTTGCCATCAAGGGACTAGTAGACCAATAAGAAGCCAGTGACGGCTTCCTGATCAACCCCATCAAAAAAGTCAAACCTAAAAACTTTTTCATCTCTTCCCGATATGTGGGAACCCACTGAGTAGCTCTAGACTGAGGCTTAAGTCTGGCAGCGTTGTCCCTCAAATATTGCTCTGCATACAAATTAGTCTGCTCCACAATCTCTTCCAAAAATACATCGTCCATAAACAAGTGAAAGAAATGGACAGGCAAAAAGTTTTACGTATTGACTCTACACCCTGGGAGTCCAGTAAATGCAGGTAACTGTGGCTGCTCCATGTTTGGGGCAATCCAGGTGTCAGGTCTTCTAATGGGAAACCCTTCAGCCCCAGGCTGCTGCACTCTTGGCACATCAATGTCCTCCTCTACAACAGGCCCTTCATCTGCACTGAGAGTAGCTTCCTCATCAGAAGAATACTCTCGGACAGAAAACTCACTGCCAGAATCTCCCACTTCCTCCTCTGCCTCAGATGCAGAGTCAGTCTCGTAATCATGGTCTGAAGATGACTCAAAGAGCATGCCAACAACCTGCTGAGTGGTGACCCTGCGGCTAGCCATGATCCTCACCAACAACAAATGGATTGTCACCAACAACTAGCACTAAAATAAGTAATAAACAAAGTGTAGCTTTATCACAAAGAGTTATGTACTAAAAAACTATACCACTCACTTGCCTGAAAAAGCTACTTACCAAGCAACTACTCTGCACAGACACAGCAATCACCAATGATATCCCACTAAAAAGAAAAAAGAAAATTAGACATATGACAACACAAATATCATTGTGCTCAAATCTAAGGACAATTTCACACACAATACTGCATTTAGTACACCACCTACAAACATGTCATTCATGGATGTCAACAATACTCCTTTGGAGTAAATTGCTTTCACTTACCTAAAACATGCAACTATGCAAACCGCAGGACAACTACTGCCAAAACCGCAAGGATCCACAGCAAAGGAAGCAAAAGCGTTGAACTAGAAGAAAAAGAAGAATTAATTGTTATAATCACAAATACAAATACTTCGCCAGTTGACAAACACCTCACCACCAAGAACTTAGAAATTGTCCCTGGTACCTAAGTGGATTCTGCCCCCCTTGGGGGCAGATGGGCGTAAAAAAAATTGGCCGATCTGCCCCCAAGGGGGGCAGAAATGGGCAACAGCTCTGTGCCCCCTTTAGGGGGCGACCCTTCCCAAAGGGGGCACCCCCAGCACAAAACAAAAAAAGGGGAACAAAAAAAAAAATCCCTGGAGTATTGGTGGTTTCTGCCCTCCTTGGGGGCAGAGAGGGCCAATACGAACTTTCCCCACTTTGGGGGGGGAGACCCTTGCCCAAGGGGTGCCCCCAAACACACACCACACACACACACACCACACAATCCCTGGCGCCTAGTGTGCTTCAACCCCCCCGGGGGCCAGATCGTCCAAAAACATGGCTGATCTGCCTTCGGGGGGGCCGAACAGAATAAAAAATAGCCCCCCAGGGGAGCGACCCTTGCCCAAGGGGTCGCCCCCAAAATAAACATATAAAAGTAAATCGCTGGTGTCTAGTGGGTTTTGCCCCCCTTGGGGCAGATCGGCCGACCTGCCCCCGGGGGGGCGCAAAATACTAAATAAAATATCCCCCCAGGGGAGCGACCCTTGCCCAAGGGGTCGCCCCCAAAATAAACATATAAAAGTAAATCCCTGGTGTCTAGTGGGTTTTGCCCCCCTTGGGGCAGATCGTCCGATCTGCCCCCGGGGGGGGCCCGAAATACTAAATAAAATATCCCCCCAGGGGAGCGACCCTTGCCCAAGGGGTCGCCCCCAAAATAAACTTATATAACGAAATCCCTGGTGTCTAGTGGATTTTGCCACCCCCGGGGGCAGATCTGCCAAAAAATCAGCGATCTGCCCCAGGGGGGGGCAAAATACTAAATAAAATAGCCCCCCCAGGGAGGCGACCCTTGCACATGGGGTCGCCCCCAAAATAAACATTCATAACGAAATCCCTTCTGTCTAGTGGATTTCGCTCCCCCTAGGGGCAGATCGGCCGAAAAATCGGCGATCTGCCCCCACGGGGGGTGAAATACTAAATAAAATAGCCCCCCGGGGGGGGGGGCTACCCTTGCCCAAGGGGTCGCCCCCAAAATAAACCATAAAAACAAAATCCCTGGTGTCTAGTGGATTTCGTCTCCCCCTGGGGGCAGATCAGCCAAATAATTGGCGATCTGCCCCCAAGGGGGGATGAAATACTAAATAGAATAGCCCCCCAGAGGGTGACCCTTGCCCAAGGGGTCGCCCCCAAAATAAAGATACCCCAAAAAATCCCTGGTGTCTAGTGGAGATTCCTGCTCCACGATCGCGGGCCCTGTGAATCCAGTGAAAACAGGCACAGGGAAAGGAAAAACCCTTTCCTTTCCCCCCGTGTCTGTTTTGCCCCCCCAAAACCCCCAAAAAGGGAAGGACTTACCGAGAGAAGTCCTCTTCCCTCGATGCGCTGGAAGCAAATGGCTTCCAGCGCGTCCCGGCAATACTTCATGACGTCGGCGCGCTGTGCGCGTGCTGACGTCATCAGTTTGCCGGGGGGGGGGGGTCGTGGTGGAACGGGAAGGGCTTCCCCTTCCATCCCTGCCTTTTCTGTACATGGGGGGAGCACTAGCGCTCCCCCCAGTTCCCGGGTGTAGGACGAGGTGACCTCGTCCAAGGCACTCGGGAATCGGTGCCTTGGACGAGGTGACCTTGTCCAAGGCACCTGAGTGGTTAAAGACCCCCTCTCTAATGAGACTTTTTCAGATTTCATAAGCATCACAATCATAACCTCCTTGGTCGTATTCGGTAACTTGCCAGAATCCTTCAATTCTATATATGCAAAGCCTACATTTCTGGGCATAATTGGATTGTAACTGAATCATGACATTCTAACTATCGACCATCCATAGCTGGAGCTTTTCCCCTAACTATGATTCTTATAGTTCGCCATGTTTCCTGAGCTTTAATGTGTTGTTCCAACATGTTACACTATGCTTACTTCAGAAAGCTAGATCCACTTCAGTCAGATATTCAATAAACTTATCATTATACATCTGGCAATATTGAGTATAAAGGATTGACTAGTACTTACAGAAGATGTTAGACGCGAACAAAGTTGCTAACAACCTGCCTGCTTTGTCAACCTCAGGGCCCATCCTATCAATTTACAATCTAAACATTTAAGCTGCTTTAAGATAATCAAGCTTTTTGTCTGACCTCACATAATTAGGCATTCAACTTATTATTATGGGAACTATTTATTGTAACCATTCTCATGACAGTTTTCTAAATAAATACCTCCTTCAATAGAATGTCCATAGACCCCTTGTTTATTTTAGCATACATTCCTCTGATTATTACCTTAAAGGCTCCCATTCCATGACATAATCACCCAGAGAATCATCTTTTTCATTCAAATAGAATCCAATGCCTTCAGTCAGTGTACTTCAGAAAGTGGATTTACGTAGTTCCCCCACTTGTTATAAAGGAGGTCTACCCCAATGCATGAACAACAATGTATTGTGTTATAAGAACATTTTAGGTTATTATTCTACTATTGCCATGTCAATCACTGGTTCTTTCTGGACCAGATATGTATCAATCCTTGGGTGAAAATTATCCCCTTCTGTGCCGCGGACGTAGTGGTTACGTCCCGCGGCACAATGCTCCTGTGCCAAGGACGTAACCATTACGTCCTCGGCACGGAGCCCGGATCCCTCCGTGGGGTTCCCCCAAACCCCCGTAATGACATCAGCGCACGATCGCGCGCTGACATCATCACCCACTGCCAGTCGCACTAGAAGCCATTTGCTTCCAGTGCAACGAAAGGAGAAACAGGTGAGTTTTTCCTCCGGCGGGTGGGGGGTTTGGGACAAAGAGGCACCGGGGGAAAGGAAAGGCTTTTCATTCCCCCCGTTGTCTCTTTGAGCATTGAGATCGGGCTGCAGGAATGCCCACTAGACGCCAGGGATTTTTTATTTATTTATTTTTAAAATGTTTGAGTGTTTGGGAGCTGCCCCTTGGGCAAGGGTCGCTCTCTTTTGGGGGCATGTTTACTGTGGCCATTTCTGCCCCCCTTGGGGGCAGATCGGCCTATTATTTTTAGGCCACTCTGCCCCCAAGGGGGGCAGAATCCACTAGACGCCAGGGATTCTTTTTTTTTATTTTCTGTGAAATGTTTTGCATTGGGGAGCGGCCCCTTGGGCAAGGGTCGCTCCCATTTGGGGGCATGTTTCTTGTGGCCATTTCTGTCCCCCTTGGGGGCAGATCGGCCTATTATTTTTAGGCTGATATGCCCCCAAGGGGGGCAGAAGCCACTTAGTCACCAGGGATAGTGTGTGTGTGTGTTAGTGGAGGGGGGGCAACCCCTTGGGCAAGGGTCGCCCCCCTTTGGGGGCATGTGTACCAAGGCTATTTCTGCCCCCCTTGGGGGCAGATGGGCCTATTTATTTTAGGCCCATCTGCCCCGAAGGGGGGGCAAAAGCCACATAGACACCAGGGATAGTGTGTGTGTGTTAGTGTAGGGGGGGCGGCCTCTTGGGCAAGGGTCGCCCCCCCTTTGGGGGCACGTGTACCAAGGCCATTTCTGCCCCCCTTGGGGACAGATCAGCCTATTATTTTTAGACTGATATGCCCCCAAGGGGGGCACAAACCACTAGAACGCCAGGGATTTTTTAAAATATGTTTAATTATGTGGGGGGCGTCCCCTTGGGCAAGGGGCGCCCCCCCAAGGGGGGCATTGGACTGTTGGCCATTTCTGCCCCCCTTGGAGGCAGAAGGGCCTATTTTCTTTAGGCCCATCTGCCCCCAAGGGGGGACAGAAGCCACGTATGCACCACGGATAGTGTGTGTGTGGTTTGTTTTTTGTTTGGGGGTGGGCACTTGGGCAAGGGTCGCTCCCCCAGGGGACACACTACTAAAGGTATTTTCTGCCCTCCTTGGGGCAGATAGGCCTATTTTTTAGTAGGCCCATCTGCCCCTATGGCAGAATCCACTTAGGCACCAATTTCTAAATGCTTGATGGTGGGATGTTTGTCAACTGACGAAGTATTTGCATTTGTGATAATTTTTTCCTCCTTTTTGTTCTAGTTCAAAGCTTTTGCTTTCTTTGCTGTGGCTCCTTGCGTTTTGGCGGTGGTTGACCTGCGGTTTGCATAGTTGCATGTTTTAGGTAAGTAAAAATAATTTACTCCAAAGGAGTATTGTTGCTATGCATGAATGACATGTTTGTAGGTGGTGTACTAAATGCAGGTTTGTGTGAAATTGTCCTTAGATTTGTGCACAATGATATTTGTGTTGTCTTATTTCTAATTTGCTTTTCTTTCTTTCTTTTTAGTGGGATATCATTGGTGATTGCTGTGGCTGTGCAGAGTAGTTGCTCGTGATTCAAGCTTTTTAAGGCAAGTGAGCGGTATAGTTTTTGAGTTTATAACTCTTACTAATAAAGCTACACTTTATTGCTTATCTTACACAGTGCTGGTTGTTGATGGTGCATTTGTCCAGTTAATTTTCGTAGGAAAGATCATGGCTAGCCGCAGGATGACCGCTCAGCAGGTGGTTGGTATGCTTTTTGAGTCATTGTCTGATCATGATTATGAGACGGAGGAAGTGAGGGATTCTGGCAGTGAAGTTTCTGTCAGAGAGGAATCTTCTGATGAGGAAGCCACACTCAATGCAGATGAAGGGCCTGTTTCAGAGGAGAACACTGATGTGCTATTAGTGCAGCAACCTGGGGCTGAAAGGTTTATTGCTTAGAATGGACATTGTGGCTTGTGGCACAATTTGTTGTAACCGGAAAGGCTATCCAAGGGAGCTTGTCTGTACAAAACTTCAGAGGGGACAGTGCAGTGCCTTGCAGAATGATGAGCTGCTAGCTTTGAAGTTTTAAGACAGGAGGGATGTCTACATGCTAAGTACCCTCCATAATGAGAGTACTTCCTGTGTGACTGTTTGGGGCCAGGTTGCTGAAGTGCGCAAACCTGTGTGCATTTTAGATTATAATAAGCACATGGGAGGTGTAGATAGAGTTGATCAAAAGTTGGAGCCTTATACTGCTATTCGTAAGTCTTACGTTTGGTATAAGAAGTTAACAATTCACCTCTTCCACTTAGCAACTTTTAATACTTTTATTGTGTTTAAGGATAGGTCTCCAGAGTCAAAGATGACATTTGTGAAATTTCAGGAGTCAGTGATAGAGAGCCTTATTGTGGTGGAACAGGCCAGAGTTCCTAGAGAAGCAGTGGTGGAGGATGTGGCTAGACTGAAAGATCGCCACTTTGCTGAGCACATTCCTCCCACACCCAAAAAAGACTTTCCAGCTAAGAAATGTAGAGTGTGTTTTCGAAGAGGTATCCGGAGGGAGACTTGAATGTACTGCCCAGATTGTCCTTCAAATCCTGGGCTGTGTGTGGGTGGTTGTTTTAAGAATTACCACACCCAGAAGAATTACTGGGAACAACCATGAGTGTAAACTCATGTCCGTTTTGTATTTTCATGTGTTCAGTTTCATGGTTAGCATTTCTGTCATGTACTTAGTTAGAGCTTTTGTGTTTGTAGTTTTGTAATTATTTCTAATTAGATAGGGGTTTATTTGTTTAAAAAAAAAAAAAAAGGGATGCCATTTTGTGTGGAGTGGGGCTTGGCTGAGGGTGTACATAGTGTACATATTGACTTGCTGTTGGCTACTGCAACACACTGCCAGCCAAACACCAGTCCACACGCTCCCATCAGCTGGTGTGATTGTTGTATCAGGCATGTGGGAATATGTAAGTGATGGGCCCTAGAGTGGCGCTGTCTGTCGATGCGAGTGTTGTAATGTGCTGGGCCCGTGGCTGGCGGCGTGAATGGTCTTGTGCATGTCATGTATGAAAGGTGTGTGAATGGACTGTAAAGCAGTTGGTGCCTTGCTGTGGCTTTACAGCTCATGAGCTGTGAGTCATTGGTTCAGTTTTTTGGCCTTTCAGTAATTAACAGTGCATTTAATTTTTGTGAAATCTCTTGTTAATAAAATTTGATCCACTGAACCATCACTCACCCTTGTGCCAAATCCAACCAGTATGTGTGGTAAAAATGACAAAACGTGCTCTGCTGTAATCAGGCGTCACAGCACACCTGTGACACTCTAGGTGCCTCGGGTGGGACACCGATGGTGAAGCATGCCACCAACTTGGTTGTTGGGTGAGGGGTCTTTTTCACATAACCTAAGTGCGTTTCTTTTCACAATTTTAGTGTTTGGCACATCACAGACGTATGTGGACACATCAAAATGATATATTACAAAACGACCTTTGTTTGGGGAGGAGGGGGCGCCTATGTTGTTGGTCCTGGGTGCGGCCTTCATCTAGGGAAACCTACCAAACCCAGACAATTTTTAAAACTAGACACCCCAAGGAGTCCAGGACAGGTGTGGCTTGAGTGGATCCCCAACATTTTCTTACCCAGACTCCTCTGCAAACATCAACATTTGCTTAAAAAAGCATATTTTCCTGACTTTCGTTTGTACGATCACCGCTCCAGCACAAAATTCCTACTCCCCTCAGTCTCCCAAGTAAAATGACACCTCACTTGTGTGGGTCCCCAAAACAGAGTCAGCCTAAAGATGTATAAAAGAAGAATATGTCCTTATCAACTCGCTGTGCTATCCCATATATCTCTACAAGTTCTTGGCCTTATTCTGTTGCAGGCACCTGGCCCACCCACACAAGTGAGGTATCATTTTTATCAGGAGACTTGGGGGAACGCTGGGTGGAAGGAAATTTGTGGCTCCTTTTAGATTCCAGAACTTTCTGTCACCGAAATGTGAGGGAAATGTGTTTTTTTAGCCAAATGTTGAGGTTTGCAAATGATTCTGGGTAACAGAACCTGGTCAGAGCCCCACAAGTCAGCCCATCTTGGATTCCCCTAGGTCTCTAGTTTAAAAAAATGCAAAGGTTTGGTAGGTTTCCCTAGGTGACGGCTGAGCTAGAGGCCAAAATCTACAGGTAGGCACTTTGCAAAAAACACCTTTGTTTTCTGTCAAAAAATGGGATGTGTCCACGTTGTGTTTTGGGCAATTTCCTGTTGCGGGCGCTAGGCCTACCCACACAAGTGAGGTATCACTTTTATCGGGAGACTTGGGGAAACGCTGGGTGGAAGGAAATTTGTGTCTCCTCTCAGATTCCAGAACTTTCTGTCCCCGAAATGTGAGGAAACTGTGTTTTTTTTAGCCAACTTTTGAGGTTTGCAAAGGATTCTGGGTAACAGAACCTGGTCAGAGCCCCACAAGTCACTCCATCTTGGATTCCCCTAGGTCTCTAGTTTAAAAAAATGCACAGGTTTGGTAGTTTTCCCTAGGTGCCGGCTGAGGTAAAGGCCAAAATCTACAGGTAGGCACTTTGCAAAAAACACCTCTGTTTCTGTCAAAAAATGGGATGTGTCCACGTTGTGTTTTGGGGCATTTCCTGTCACGGGCGCTAGGCCTACCCACACAAGTGAGGTATCATTTTTATCGGGAGACTTGGGGGAACACTGGGTGGAAGGAAATTTGTGGCTCCTCTCAGATTCCAGAACTTTCTGTCACCGAAATGTGAGGGAAATGTGTTTTTTTAGCCAAATGTTGAGGTTTGCAAATGATTCTGGGTAACAGAACCTGGTCAGAGCCCCATAAGTCAGCCCATCTTGGATTCCCCTATGTCTCTAGTTTAAAAAAATGCACAGGTTTGGTAGGTTTCCCTAGGTGACGGCTGAGCTAGAGGCCAAAACCTTCAGGTAGGCTCTTTGCAAAAAACACCTCTGTTTTCTGTCAAAAAATGGGATGTGTCCACGTTGTGTTTTTGGGCATTTCCTGTTGCGGGCGCTAGGCCTACCCACACAAGTGAGGTATCATTTTTATCGGGAGACTTGGGGAAACGCTGGGTGGAAGGAAATTTGTGTCTCCTCTCAGATTCCAGAACTTTCTGTCACCGAAATGTGTGGAAAATGTGTTTTTAGCCAACTTTTGAGGTTTGCAAAGGATTCTGGGTAACAGAACCTGGTCAGAGCCCCACAAGTCACTCCATCTTGGATTCCCCTAGGTCTCTAGTTTAAAAAAATGCAGAGGTTTGGTAGGTTTCCCTAGGTGCCGGCTGAGCTAAAGGCCAAAATCTACAGGTAGGCACTTTGCAAAAAACATCTCTGTTTCTGTCAAAAAATGGGATGTGTCCACGTTGTGTTTTGGGGCATTTCCTGTCACGGGCGCTACGCCTACCCACAAAAGTGAGATATCATTTTTATTGGGAGACTTGGGGGAACATAGAATAGCAAAACAAGTGTTATTGCCCCTTGTCTTTCTCTACATTTTTTCTTTCCAAATATAAGAGAGTGTGTAAAAAAGACGTCTATTTGAGAAATGCCCTGTAATTCACATGCTAGTATGGGCACCCCGGAATTCAGAGATGTGCAAATAACCACTACTCCTCAACACCTTATCTTGTGCCCATTTCGGAAATACAAAGGTTTTCTTGATAGCTATTTTTCACTCTTTATATTTCAGCAAATGAATTGCTGTATACCCGGTATAGAATGAAAACCCACTGCAGGGTGCAGCTCATTTATTGGCTCTGGGTACCTAGACTCCTTGATGAACCTACAAGCCCTATATATCCCCGCAACCAGAATAGTCAACCAGACGTAACGGTATATTGCTTTCAAGAATCTGACAATGCAGGAAAAAGTTACAGAGTAAAACGTAGAGAAAAATTGCAGTTTTTTTCACCTCAATTTCAATATTGTTTTTTCAGTTGTTATTTTCTGTAGGAAACCCTTGTAGGATCTACACAAATTACCCCTTGCTGAATTCAGGATTTTGTCTACTTTTCAGAAATGTTTCGGTTTCTGGGACCCAGCATTGGTTTCATGCCCAATTCTGTCACTGACTGGAAGGAGGCTGAAAGCACAAAAAATCGTAACAATGATTTATGTCCCAGTAAAATGCCAAAATTGTGTTGAAAAATTGGGTTTCTGATTCAAGTCTGCTTGTTCCTGAAAGCTGGGAAGCTGGTGATTTTAGCACCGCAAACCCTTTGTTGATGCCATTATCAGGGAAAAAAACACAAGCCTTCTTCTGCAGCCCCTTTTTCCTATTTTAAAAAAAAAAAAAAAATCTTTCACTGTATTTTGGCTAATTTCTTGGCCTCTTCTGAGGAACCCACAAAGTCTGGGTACCTCTAGAATCCCTAGGATGTTGGAAAAAAAGGACACAAATTTGGCTTGGGTAGCTTATGTGAACAAAACGTTATGAGGGCCTAAGTACGAACTGGCCCAAATAGCCAAAAAAAGGCTCGGCACAGGAGGGGGAAAAGGCCTGGCAGCGAAGGGGTTAAATACCAGAGAGCAAAAGGACCATTCAAACCAATTGCGGGAGAAGCTCCGTCCAACTATTACAAAACTTCAAGTGAGACAACCATTTTGATATCACAGCTGCATTCCTTACCCTCATAGAAATGTTTAATATATCTACCTTCATTTTCCATGACAACTGCATCCACATCTAGAAGTACCTCAGGTTTACCCTTAACAAATGGCTCTCATCTATGATGGGAAACTAATAGTATACACTTTTCCTCACCATTTCTTCTCTGGTCTGCCTACTTGTATTTTAATGAAATTCTCGAAGCCTCCTGAAGAAATCGAACATGGGTCCTCTTCTATTCAGAAATGCTAGCAGTATACAGACCTTCAATGTGTTGTCATTCCAAGTATGTTCTAGGATAGGAGAAGGGCAGAATGTCATTTTGGTCTCTAGTTACTGAGCCTACTGTGACGCTGTATGAGAGAATATTGAGATACAAAAAGATCACTGCAAAAAATATTGAGGCCCAAACTATTAACTTTACATAGACATAGAGTAATGTACCAGGATACTGACTAGCAAAATATTGTGGACAAAACGTTTGACATTACTTAGGTATATATACATATGCAAGTGTAATACAAATAATTGTAACTTTAAAAAGTTAAATACATTTTTGAAAAGGTAATACATATTTTAAATATATATCATTACAAACCCTTAACCTCTTTCTCCCCGGGAAATATCCACCACACCAGGACGGATCCACATGCAGTCCAAATGCTGCATACTCATTTACAAAATGTATTTATGCCATCCCATCAACCATAGCAGCAGCTGAACGGCAGAACCCAACGTGTTTTGATGCCCAAAGCCTTGTTCACTGCGTTGGACACCAAAAATACATTCTGGAAATGAGTTTAACACATTGGAGTGAATGAGGATCCTTCATGGTGTGGTGGATATATCCCAGGGAGAAAGCAGTTAAAGATACGAGTGGTGAACCCAACTCGCAAATGCAATGCCACAGTGGAGCACTACGGCTGTGGGAGCCCATGAAACAATCATTAAACTTCAATTAATACAAATTATTATATATACATTTGCAATGATTTGATCAAATAATATAATCATTTTAATATTACAATGTAATTTGAATACATTAATGATGCTAATTAACTATTTCATTAATAAAATATATTAGTATTTATAGAAAGCAAAATAATACAACATATAAGCAAATAAGAAATAATAGGTTACAAAAAATTATAAACATATTATGAATAGATATTAAATCATTAAAACTAATGTAAAAGATACTGAAACTAATATTTATCAAATACTAAAACATTTGACAAGAAATATAAAACTTTTTTAAAAAAACAAAAGCACCATTAAATGTGTAAAGAGAATGTGATTATTTTAATTATATATTTATAAAAATGAAATATTCTCAAATATTTGATCAGAATTTAATAATTAAATAAAAAAATAGCTAGGTCTATTCAAATAATAAAAACTCCAGATCAATAATCTTTTGGGAAAATGCATACATTATGTGAATCAGATTTCATATTTTAGCTTCTGTCCAACAAACACTGTGGAAAGTGAATACAATGGAGATGGTCACAGTTAATATTCTAACTACAGCTTCTCAAACATTGGGGACAGTGTATAATGTGGTGGGGGCATCTATATACTATTTGAACATTATTCCACCTCCAACCAACTAACTGACACCAATCCAGCAAAAGTTGGGAAAAAGACATAAATTAAAGAGAGGTTGAATTTCCTATTCTAGCTTCAGTCTACCAAACATTGAGGAAAGTGAACACTTTTCTGGGTCTAATTGACTACACAAATGTAATATAATTACCCATTGAAATATTACACATGCTATAAAAATCACAATAATAATTTCTAACTTTTAGAAACTGTACATTGTTTCTTAATAATTTTAAATTTAACAAAATTATACCCGCCTAAGAAATGTCTGCAATTTAGAATATTAGAATAATCATTTACAGGCCATTCTTGTTAATAAAAAATCAAATCCACTATATATACAACAACCTTCAAAAAACATTTTTCTAAAATTAGATTAAATAATATTTTAAAATGTAAATATATGTCAAACATGCAATTATTTAATTGTCAATTTCTTAAAAGCATAATTGGCTTGATCAAGATTGTGGATGAGTAGGATATTCATTTTACACCTCCACTCCAGGTCTACCAATATAAAGCAAGAACTTGGCTTCATGCCTCTCTATAATTATGGTAGACAGCTCTTGGATTTCTGACTAGTGGCCCATAAGTGGAATGGAATGTGACTTTTTGCCAATGCAGCTTTCTGGAGGACTGTGAGCTTCAGTCTAAAAGAATGCTGCACTGAATCAAGATGGTGACCATCACATTGTAGCCATCCCCAGGGAGTAGGCCTTGACTAGTGAGCTATGGCATGTCAAAGCCTGTCAAAGACTCAGTCCACTGAATCCTTGATCACTGAGCACACCTGAGGGTCACTGAATTAAGTGATGGTCCTCAGCCAACAGCCTCTGGGGAACCCAGAGCAAGGAGGTGACATTATTGGCGCGGCGTCAGAATCCCCAGTGCTCCAATGATGCAGCAACCCGCACCCCAGGGTAGTGAGGGGCATGATCCTGGGCTCTAGGGTGGTACTGGAGAGCTAGCTAGATGACCAGGTCCAGAAAAGGGACCAGTAGTGCCACATGGGCAATGTATCATGAAGGCCCACATCAGAGAAATCTCAATCCTTTCCAGAGGAGATATGCAAGTCCTGGCACAGGCAGACATCATTGCAGGTATATCATGGAAAGAGGGAAGAAACAAGATTTAATACCAAAACGGTAAATGCTCCTCCCCTGATACCAACACAACACAATAAGGCCAATACCAGAGGATTGTATTTTATTAAAGAATCAGTTTGGCATAACAACCAATCAAAGAACGGTGTACAAGGTAGGCCAGAGCTAAACCTAGTACACTCATGTACTAGAAGGATTTTTACATTTCTTACATGAGAAGTATCCTAGCTGGGATTCACTTGGCCACATATTTGGAATCTATAAACTTGAAATCATAACCAGTCCAGACTGGGACTACAGTGATTCTAATGTAACATCTGGAATTAAGGTACCACTGATGAATCCACTTGTCAGGGCAACTTCAACATAAACATAAACAAGACCGCAGCACATGGAACATTTCCATAGCCAATCAGAAAGGGAAGAACAGAATCTTCTCTAAGTGCCAGTCTGCCATGGGTGAGGGGACCTAAAGACACTGTACTGCCTTCTTAACAAATATGTAAAAACAAATTCCAGAGACTCACCTCACAATGCAAGCAAAATTGCAGCCAATGTGGTAAACAAAGACCATTTTGCAAAAGGCTGAAAACATCTACACAAATTCAACTTTTGAGAAAACCCATAACATCGGGTAATTCATGCTTCTAAGATAGTATGGAATGATTTAAAGTGAAGTGGGTTGGAAGTGTGAACCAAGAGAAAGGGTAGACACTCAAACATCGAGGCCGTGTGGGCACCCAGAGGCTCAAAAAAGTGAGTCACGCAACCTTGTCACTGTTGTATGTGATGTAGAGGGGGACCAGCAGGACATTATCAGGTGAAGAGAAGTGGGTTGGGGAAGGAGGGAGCAGCCAGAAAAAACTGAGATGGCAGGGCATCGTTTAACAAAGCTCAGTCCCCTGGGCCTTGAAGTGCTGCATCTGGCTGCCAGGTCCAGGAATGAGGCACCCTTACCTGGGCCTTGCTGCCATTACTCAGTGCTGCGTGGCCCAGGGCAGGGGGCCTCCCTCTCCTTGGGCTCAGTGCTGTGAAGCTCAGGGGCCAAAACGTCCTCATCAAGGCTCTATAGCATGTGGAGTCGTTTAATGGAAGTGGGGAATCAGGTACAGGTCCTGGGATCGGCTCTAAATTTTGTGATTCTGGGCAAATCATTAAGGCCCTCATTACAACCCTGGTGGTCGGTGTTAAATCGGTGGTAAATCCGCCAACAGGCCGGAGGAGAAAAAATTGGAATCACGACCGTGGCGGAAACCGCCAACAAAGACAGCCACTTTAACACTCCGACCGCCAAGGCGGTACAAGCAAACACTGTGGCGGTAACCGCCAACAGACAGGCGGAGGACAATGTACCGCCCACAGAATTACAACAGTCCAATCTGCCATTTTTTCCGGGGCGGATTCACCGCAAACAAAAACACGGCGGAAACAGGACTTGGAAGGCAAAACACTCACCTCTACACACCCCACGAGGAACCAGGACGCCATGGAACCCGAGCTCCAGATTCTTCCAGCCTTTATCTACCAGGAGCACGAACGCCGGCGGCGAAGACCACGGTGAGTACTGCACCTACGACACAGGGGATGGGGAGGGAAAAGAGAGTGACACTCACACGCAACACGCAATACCCCCACCCCCACCCTCACCCACTACAACATACACACTAATACATCATGATACATTAAAGTTCCAACCCCCCTGAAAGAATGCAAGGACAAAAGGAAATGACTCAAATGATTGTAATATATTGAAAGACATGAATCAAAAATATATACATCTATAAAGATATTCACACTATAAACAAATGTATACACTACGAATACAAGTCCAAGGGATTCCACCATCATAGTCAGTGGACCACTGGGCCCAAAATGCATGGGCGAGGCCCACACAAGATACCCGAACAAGACGGAGAGAACACTGCTGGGGCATCAGATAGAAATAAAACAGTCACCTCAGGGGGAAGGGAAGGGGGGGCACCTCAGCCGGATGAGTGCACAACACCAGATCCATGAGGGGGCTCCATGCCCATTGATGTATCCTGGGGAGGGCAAAGCCACAGTCTCTCAAGTCTCTCCAGTGGGTGGTTTGCCCACTGCATTATCCTGGGGAGTGCAAAACCACAGTCTCTCAAGTCTCTCCAGTGGGTGGTTTGCCCACTGCTTTATCCTGGGGAGTGCAAAGCCACAGTCCCCCAAGTCTCTCCAGTGGGTGGGTTGCCCGCTGCTTTATCCTGGGGAGTGCAAAGCCACAGTCTCTCAAGTCTCTCCAGTGGGTGGTTTGCCTACTGCTGCATCCTGGGGAGTGCAAAGCCACAGTCTCGCCAGTGGATAACAGACTCCACTGGTTCTGGAGGGGGCTTGGTGCCCAGAGTGCTTCATCCTGCCAAGGACAGAGGTAGTGGATGTGATACTCCACTGGTTCTTGAGGGCGCGCATTGTGCCCAGAGTGCTTCATCCTGCCAAGGACAGAGGTAGTGGATGTAATACTCCACTGGTTCTGGAGGGGGCTTTGTGCCCAGAGTGCTTCATCCTGCCAAGGACAGAGGAAGTGGATGTGATACTCCACTTGTTCTGGAGGGGGCTTGGTGCCCAGAGTGTTTCATCCTGCTCATGGCGGCCTCAGTAGCGTCGGAATCTTTGGCGCTCAATGGCCTGCGGTGCTGGTGGCGGCTGTATCCTTTTCAGCGGTGCTGGTGGCGGCAGTGCCTGTGGCGGCGGTGTCCTTTTCAGCTGTGCTGGTGGCGGCGGTGGCCTTTTCAGCGGTGCTTGTGGCAGCGGTGTCCTTGGCAGTGGTACTTGTGGCGGTCTTGTCCACCGTGCAGGTTTTCCCAGACTTGCCAGTTTTAGTGTGCCCCTTCCCCATCCTGGATGGTGGTGCAGCTGGATCCACACTCCCACCTGTACCCCTGGAAGCAGCTTTGTTTAAAGATTTTTTCCCTCTCTCCCGCCGGGCACTGGCCAACTTTTTGTGTTTTTCAGGTGGGGGACTGTCCGTGCTCTGGCTCCTTGGCACACTGAATGCCCTGCTGCCTGGCGCACTCCAGAAGCCGGTCACTACTGTCACCACTGCTCCCGCTGATGTTGTGGCTGAGGCGCTGGGTTGGGACCTGGAGAGACGGGCCCTAGGAGACTGAAGGGGTGGGGGAGGTGAGGGGAAGAGGTCAAGGTTGAACAGGAAAAGTTTTTGGGACACACTGGGACAGGTAGATGGAGGGTGTTTGGGAGTGAAGGAAGAGGTAGTGGTTGTAGGAGGTGTACGTTTGGTGACTTTGGGTGAAGGTGCATGGGCTGGAGGCTGTCGTGAGGTGGATGGCTGTTGGGTGGGTGTGTGGCTGTGTTTGTGTACCTGGGGAGGTGGGCTCACAGACACACTGGGAGAGGACTCAGGGTATGTGTGAATGGTAGTGGGGGTGGTGACTGCACGTGAGCGGGGTGTGGTGGTGGGTGTGCTGGTGATGGAGGTAGTGGCTGAGGATGTAGTTCATGCAGGTGTGAGTGGAGACGAGACAGGGAGGGAGGAGGGAGACGAGGAGGAGGGGGACACAGTGGAGGCAGTGGCTGTTGGTATGTCTGCATGGGTATGATGCTTGCGTGAGTGCCTGTGGGATGTGTGGTGCTTATGTTTGCCTGAGCTTCCCTTCTGTGTTGACGTGTGTGAATGCTGGTCTGATGGTGTGCTTGGGATAGGCTGAAGTACAGGGGTTTGGATTTGGGTGGAGGAAGTTGGAGGGGGGAGGCCAGAGACAGGGACAATGGCTGCCATCAGTGCTGAGGCCAGAGTCTGAAAAGCTTGCTGATGGGCTGCCTGACCAGAATGAATGCCCTCCAGGTATGCATTTGTCTGTTGCAACTGCCTCTCTACACCCTGGATGGCATTCAAAATGGTAGACTGCCCAATAGTGAGGGACCTGAGGAGGTAAATGGCCTCCTCACTGAGGGCAGCAGGGGTGACAGGGGCAGGGGCTGAGGTGCCTGGGGCGAAGGAGATGCCCACCTTCCTGGGTGAGCGGGCACGGGGCACATGCTGAGGGGCTGCTGGGAGGGCGGTGCTGGTAGGGGGGTGGCGGCTGTACCTGTAGTTGCGGGGGGCACAGAGGGGCCCCCCACCGCTAGGGAGCTCCCATCAGAGGAGGAGTTTGTGTCGCTGGTCTCAGCTTCTCTCCCCGCCGTGGAGCTCCCCTCACCCTCTGTCCCACTGGTGGCTTCTGACTCCGTTGTCTCGCCCTCCAGGGCCATGTGGGATGCAGCTCCCTCCTGCTCCGGTGGCACTGCTCCTCCGCCTGATGATGCTAATGCACAGAAGCACAGGGAGACCACAAAAATGGGGAGGGGAACAGAAGAAAGACATGTTGAGTGCATGCAATACCGCTACCGTTGGTGGACACTACAGACACGGAAGCCCCCTGCACTACGCCGTGCACTTGGAGTTCCCTAATCAATCCCAGGGACATGGGTTACAAGGCTATGCCCGATTGCTGCACACATGGATGTCACAGGAGCATGACTAGGTGTATTTGGCTCTGTACACAGGTGGGGTGGGGTGCCACAGGACCTGCCTTAAGAAGGGACCTTGCCTACAAAACTCACCCTGGCCTAGGGGAACCCACAGCCACCTCCCCCACCGAGACACCTCCATTGCGCACTGAATCAGCTGAATGAGAGTGTACTCACCCCCTTGTGTCCGCTGTGATGCCATCAAGCGCCCATCCAACTCCGGGTATGCCACCGACAGGATCCGGAACATCAGGGGGGTCATGGTACGATGGGTACCCCTCCCACGTTGGGAGGCCATCCCCAGCTGGGCCTCCGCCGTCTTCTTCCTCCAGTGGCGAATGTCCTCCCATCTTTTCCGCCAATGGGTGCTCCGTCTGTGGTAGACCCCCAGGGTCCGGACTTCCTTGGCGATGGCATGCCAAATATCCTTCTTCTGGTGGGCGCTGACCTACAGGAATAGTACAGGGGAAAAGGAGAAGATATAAGCGCCCGCACCGTCACAGTCATTGGCCCGCATCCCTACCCTTGCCATGTCGCACATGCACTCACCGTTGTTTCAACCATGCCTCATTCTTCCCCCCTATTTTTCATCCACACACCTCCAAACACCCATTGCCCCTACAGCATGCTCACAGTGTACTCACCTGTTTGTCTGGAGGACTGTAGAGTAGCGTGTACTGAGGGATGACCCCATCCACTAGTTTCTCCAACTCCTCCGTGCTGAAGGCAGGAGCCCTTTCCCCAGACACACGAGCCATCGTCGCTTCCAGACTGAGGTCACAGCAGCACTTGCAGTGTAGGTCCTCTCCTGTCGAAGATCAGGTATCAAGTGATTGAACAAAGAGAAAATGGCGGTCACATCTGCGGCGGTGCGTACCGTCACCGCCGGCGTACATCGTCATTGGCTCCTGGGACCCATAGGGTCCAATGTTAACCAATGCAGGTTTGCGCCGCGGTCTTCGACCGCGACGGTGTGCAACACCAGCGCAATTACCTCATATCCCCTTGCCCCACCTTACAGGTCAGGCAACCGCCATTTCAGGGGTCCACATGGCATTAGTTTTAAATGCATCACACATATCTACGCCTTGATTATAGACTAAGACAGCCATATGTCGATTTAAAAAAAAAATCCTATTTAGTTGTGTTTACATACCTCAGTGTTGGTTGACTCTCTGCTCGCTGTTCTCCTCCATACAGCACGTCCGCTGGGGCAGGTGAGGAGATGGCGGCATCCTCTGGTGTACAGACCGCTGGTGGACCTGTCGACGATGGAGGAGCGACATGTGATCATCACCTACAGACTTGATCGTGCCACAATCCAGGAACTGTGTGCCCAGTTGGAGCCAGACCTCATGGCAGCTATCAGCCATCCCACAGGAATCCCCCTCTAGTGCAGGTGCTGTCAGTACTCCATTTCCTAGCAAGTGGGTCTTTTCAAACAACAGCGGCCATAGCATCAGGGATGTCCCAGCCTATGTTTTCCAACGTGTTGGCCAGAGTGTTGTCTGCCCTGCTGAAACACATGCGCAGCTACATCGTTTTCCCTCAGGTGGAGGATTTGCCTACAGTGAAAGGTGACTTCTATGCCCTGGGACATATTCCCAACATCATAGGTGGCATTAATGGGACACATGTGCCCTTGGTCCCCCTGCAGGAGTGAACAGGTGTACAGAAACTGGAAGATTTACCATTTGATGAATGTGCAGATGGTGTTTTTGGCTGACCATTACATCTCCCATGTGAATGCCAAATTTCCTGGCTCAGTGCATGACGCTTATATTATGAGAAATAGCAGCATCCCTTATGTGATGGGGCAACTCCAGAGGCACCGTGTGTGGCTATTAGGTGAGGACATGGACCCAATACAGTGTGACTAGGTGTCTGGGTGTGGGGATGTCCCTAAGAGTTAGTGTGTGTCTAACAGTTGTTCCTCGACATTTGCGGGTGACTCTGGCTACCCCAACCTGTCAAGGCTACTGACCCCAGTGAGGAATCCCAGGACAAGGGCAGAGGAATGCTACAATGAGGCCCATGGGCAAACTAGGAGGATTATAGAGAGGACCTTCGGACTCCTGAAGGCCAGGTTCAGGTGCCTCCATATGACAGGTGGTTCCCTATTCTACTCACCAAAGAAGGTGTGCCAGATCATCGTGGCCTGCTGTATGCTTCACAACTTGGCTTTGCGACGACAGGTGCCTTTTCGGCAGGAGGATGGTCCAGATGGAGGTGTTGTGGCAGCTGTGGAGCCTGTGGACAGTGAAGACGAGGAAGCAGAAGAAGAGGACATAGACAACAGGAACACGGTGATCCAACAATACTTCCAGTGAGACACAGGTAAGAAGACAACACTGCCTGCTACATCTGTTTAATTCTTCTACCTCTCATCTGTCTGTCATTTTTGCACAGTGTATGGACCCTGAGTTGTCACTTTCCCTTTCCATTTCACAGATGTGGGTCCCACTGTGTGACATCTGCTTTCTTTCCTCATGGACTAGAGCTGTGTGACATAGGTATGTTGACAATACAATGGATATAGCATTTTTCCACAGTTATTGCAAATACACATTTGTGAAAGCACAGACTGACTCCAGATAGTTTTGTGATTTAAGGGTGTTTATTTAAGGGCTAAATAGTGGAGGGTGTTGTAAAATAGTCAGGGTGATGGTGGAGGAATGTCCATGGCAGAGTCCAGTCTATTAGTCTCACAAGTGTATTGTCCAAAGGGGCATAGGAAGTGGAGCTGGGGCAGTTTAAGGATGGACAGGGTGACAAAGTGGGACAGAAGGATGACAATCGGGGTGGTCTCATTTCTTGGCGGGGGTCTTGGCATTGTTCTCTGTCTTTGTCCTGGATCTCAGGGACCGCTTGCAGGGTGGTTCTCCATCTGCAGGGGGTGGGGTGCTGGTGTCGTGGTCCTGTGGCGGTGCCTCCTGTCCACTAGTGCCGGCGGAGGTGGTGGGCAGTTCATCATCCAGGCCAGTCTCAGGGGCCCCTTGTTGTGCCACAGTGTCCCTCCTGGTGTTGACGAGTTCCTTCAGCACCCCTACAATGGTGCCCAGGGTGGAATTGATGGATTTGAGTTCCTCCCTGAACCCCAAATACTGTTTCTCCTGCAGCCACTGGGTCTCCTGAAACTTGGCCAGTACCGTTGCCATCGTCTCCTGGGAATGGTGGTAGGATCCCATGATGTTGGAGAGGGCCTTGTGGTGAGTGGGTTCCCTGGGCCTGTCCTCCCCCTGTCGCACAGCAGCCCTCCCAGTTCCCCTGTGTTCCTGGGCCTCTGTCCCCTGAACCGTGTGCCCACTGCCACTGCCCCCAGGTCCCTGGTGTTGTTGGGTTGGTGGATTAGCCTGGGTTCCCTGTAGTGGTGGACACAATGCTGCTTGACGTGTCCTGGGGACAGAGGTATGGGCCCGCTGGGTGGGTGCTGTGCTGGTGTTTCCAGAGGGGGAAGGCTCTGTGGTGGCCTGTGCCAATGTGAGGGGAACCGACTGTCCCGAGGTCCCAGATGGGCCGGGTTGGTCATCTAGATCCAGTTGGACAGAGCTGCTGTCATCACTGTGGGCCTCTTCTGTGGGTGGAGTGGACATGTCTGGACCCTCCTGTCCGGTGACATTGGGTAGGGGTCCTGCAGGGGTGTAAAGGCATGATTATTGCATCTGTGTGTGCCATGGTGTGCAATGGGTGGGTGACCCTGTACCACAGTGATTGCATTCCTGTGTAGGACCTTGTGTGATGATGGTTTGGGGGGTGTATGGGTATGTGCAGTGGCCATGCTTTGGTGATGGGTGTCCATGCTTTGGTGTTCCATGCAGGGCTTGGGTTTGGGATGTGTGGTTTGTGACATTGGGACATACGTGAGGAGTTGGAGTGATGGGGGTGAGGGCGAGGGTGGGGGTATGTGATAGCATGCAGGTAGGGTGGGGAATGAAGTAATGAAAGATGTGACTTACCAGAGTCCATTCCTCCAGCTACTCCTGCGAGGCCCTCAGGATGCAGTATAGCCAAGACTTGCTCCTCCCATGTTGTTAGTTCTGGGGGAGGAGGTGGGGTCCGCCGCCAGTCCTCTGAACCGTGATGTGGTGTCTTGAGACCACGGAACGCACCTTCCCTCGTAGGTCGTTCCACCTCTTCCTGATGTCATCCCATGTTCTTGGGTGCTGTCCCACTGCATTGACCCTGTCCACGATTCTTCGCCATAGCTCCATCTTCCTGGCTATGGTGGTGTGCTGCACTTGTGATCCGAATAGCTGTGGCTCAACCCGGATGATTTCCTCCACCATGACCCTGAGCTCCTCCTAAGAGAACCTGGGGTGTCTTTGCGGGGCCGTGGGGTGGTGTGGGTGATGTGTGGGGTGGTGTGTGTTGTGAAGTGTGGGGTGATATTTAGAGGTGTGTGGTGTTTTGTGCGTGGATGTTGTGTGAGTGATGGTGTTGAGTGCCTGTGGATGCTACTTTGTAGATGGTGGTGTCTCTCTCTGGCCTTCAGTCGCAATTGTGGTCGTAAGGGTTTGTGGGTGATGTGGGTGTGTGTTTTTATATTGTATTGGGTGTGTGGGAGTGGTGTGTGTATGTGTATCAGGTGTGTGTATTTTGATTTGTCCAATGTGGTAGTGTTTTGTAAATGTGCGTGTATTTTGAGCGCAGCGGTGTGTACCGCCAATGGAATACCGCAGTTGAAAGACCGCCACGTGGATTCGTGGGTCGTGATAGTGTGGGCGTATTCCTGTTGGGGTGACGGTGGAGGTTTTGGTATCACCAGTTTATCACTGACCTTTGGTGTGGCGGACTTGTGTGGGTGTATGGATTTTGGTGGATTCCGAGCTGTGGGTCATAATGACCGTGGCGGAATTCCGCGGCCGCAGCGGTGTGTTGGCTGTCTTCTGCGCAGTGGTAAGTGGCTTTTACCGCCAATGTTGTAATGACTCTCTAAATCTCCACATGCCTAAAAACCCCTAACCTTTTGTAATGTGACTGGATCTTTCTGTAGCACTCCAAAAAACTTGTGCAGAGTTCCTGCTATATAAAAGTTCAAAAAAGGAACCACAAAGCCATGGACATGTCACCTCACGTCCTGGCACTATGCATCATGCATGACCTGTGAACCCCCTGCTGAATGGATGGGTGGAAGGGTGGATGGATGGGTGGATTGATGAGCAAAAGGATGGATGGCTGAGTGAAAGGATGATTAGCTGAGTGAAAGGGTGGATGGATGTATAAGTGAGAGTCGGGATGGATGGGTAGATTGATGGAGTGAAAGGGTAGATAGACAAATGAGTGAAATGATGGATAGATGGATGAGTGATTAGTTGGATGATTGACTGAAAGAGTGGATGGATGGATGGTAAGAGTATGGATGAATTACTGAGTAAGTGAAAAGTTGGATGAGTCAAAGAGTAAGTGGATGGATGGATGGGTGGATAGATGGATTGGCAAAAGTGTGGGTGGCTGGGTGAAAGAGTGGATGGATGAAAGAGTGAAAGGGATGATGGATGGATGGAGTGGAAGGGTGGATGGCAGGATGAGTGGACAGATGGATGAGTACATATGTGGATGTAAGGATGGATGAGTGAAAGGATGGATGGATGGAGTAAAAGGGTGGATGGACAGAGGAGCAAAAGGATAGATAAATGTGTGAAAGGATGGGTGGATGAGTGTAAGCACTGGTGTAAGGGTGGATGAGTGAAAAAACGGATAGATAAGTGAAAGTGAGGATGGAGGGATGGAAGCAAGGATGGTTGGATGAGTGAAGGTGTGAATAAATGGATAGATGAGTTAATGGATGGATGGATGGATGGGTGGATGGATGAGTAAGTGAAAGGATGTGTGTAAGGGTAAATGGATGGATGAGGGAAAGGATGGAGTGAACGTGTGGATGAATGGATGAGCGATAGGATGGATGATCAAATGGATGGGTGAATGGATGAGGGAGGGAAAGGATGAAAGGATGAATGAGTGAAATGATGGATGGATATGGATGGAAACATGAATAGACGCACATTCAGAATGGTGAAAGATTGAATGATGGCTAAAAGAATGATAATTTTTACCACAATGATGCCATTCAATGAATATTCTGCAGTAGTCTGGACCTTTTATCATGCACTAGTCCGGAAACAATCAGCGAACACTGAGTAAGGAAATCTATCTTTGTGAGGCCTATGCATAGCTTTTCCGTTCAATGTGACTAGTGTAATCCACTTAATACAGCTTTAAAAAAGACAGACATTTCATTTGGGATATTTATATTTTTACGAATGTTACTGACATCCACACTAGTTCAATTGGTGATACCAAAAAAGATTAAAAGTCCTACGATGTCACTTTCTGCGATGTCACCTCTTGTGATGTCACATGCAAATTAGAGGGGCCTCACATCTTCCCTTTCGACTTTGGCTCCAAAAATCCTAGGACGGCCCTGCCAGCATTACTTTAATTTATTCCCCTGAATTAAGAGGAGCTGTTCTAGCCTGTGGCTCACTGCCGATGTGTGCCAAAGTTAATAACTGAGGCCTGCAGCATCTGTGAGATCATGTTGTGCGCTCAATGCTCTGAGCCAGAAATGCTGTTTAGCCAGATATGCCTTGGATCTAGGGGAGGCTCCTCTGCTAAGGAGGAGGAGCTTCACCCCACTGGTTTTTCCAAAAAGTAAAAGTAAAATGGTAATAACATACATAACGTTATTATCATTTTATTTTTCCTTGTAGTGCAGGGTGGGGCTGAACTGGAGGGAAGGAGGGGGCCGGAGGAGGGCTATGTCTACAAAAAGTGTGCATGCCTGTTTGGCCGGCCGTTTTGGGCTGGCCAAAAAGACATGCGCACTATGCATGTTCTCTACCCGGCTGTATCGCACAGCTGGGTAGAGAACATGCCCAGGCTCCTATTCCCAGTCTGAGCAGTGAAGCAGGCCGCTCATACCAATCACAACGCTGCTGTCTGCAGCGTTGCAATTGGCTGGGAGCCTGTGCATCTGGGAAGAGCAAGAAGACGGAGGGGAGACGGACATGTTTCCCCTCAAAGGTAAGTGTTTGTTTTTTAATTAATTATTTTTTCTAAACACCCCAATCCCTTTGCTCCCTGTCCCACCCCGCCACAGCTGTTCAATGGCAGCTGCCACTGCCTGGATCCAGAAATATTAATACTTGGTGAGCTGATGGAGAGACGAGGGCACAGTTTCACAGGCTGCTTTTTTGCTGCTCTACTCGACATGGATGTAACTTGTTACACTTGCCAAGCTGTCCACTGTTGATGTTGGAGAGAGGTGAGGACATGAAGCTGCCACATTGTAACATTGTTTAAAGACACGTTTAAAGACTGGGTGGGCTGCTAAAAAGATACTTGTTTGCTATTTCCTCTGTTTTGGGTTCATCTGCTACTAGGAAACTAATGTGGCAAGGGTCTGCGCATTAAAAGGCTGCTGTGCCGTGTTTTGTATAGAGAGACACCAAGTACGGAGAGACTGGTGTGCCCGAAGATGAGGCAGATGCCCAATTGAGAAAGCCTGTCTGCCAATGGGGGCAGGGATATATAAAGTGGATCAGAAGCTATTGAGCATGAGTTGGTATGAACAGGCAATTTTTAGAGTTTGGTCGCCCTGGAAAATCTGGCCCCTGTAAATTAAGTACCAGAGAAGGCAAGTGCAAGCATGTTGACAAGCAAAAGGAAAACTAACGAAGACAGCCCTCGAACGGCCCATCATGGGGAAAAAGTTGTCACTGGGATAAGTGGTTGCCTGGGCAATTTTCTGCGTGTCAGCTTCTCATCCCTATAAGATGGGTATGATGGATGTGGACAGACACCAGTTTGAAGAGGTTTAAGGGGGCCTGGATATTTAGTTGGGGCTAAGAACTTAAATGATTAACTGGGCCAAGACTAAAGGTATCTGAATCCATGGCAGATGCCTGGCCACAAGATTAATTTTGACAAGTTAAACAAATTAAGCCAGGATTACGGAAATGTCTGACTTTTGGCACACTGAAATGTTCCAAGCTGGTGGAGTTGACTTTAATGAATCTAGGTGAAAAGGTCCATTGCAAGGAAGAGGCTGAGTGCATTTCATAAATGCCGCCAGCCTATTGGTGGATGGCCCTTGCTCTCTCAGGTATAAATACATGTTTTAACAATCTCATGGGCATGGCCTAATAGGCCAGGGGTTAAATAATCAGAGATCAGCTAGTTAACAGGATTTGGCTACTCTGGGTGGAGTGTTTTGAAAAAGCAATGCCAGCATTGATAGTACTTCAAGCCCAATTATTGATAATTTAATCTCAACTCACTCAAACAGGCATGCCCTTCTTGACAGCAAGGTCTTGTTGGGGATTTGCCTAAAACTGTGGAGCCATTGGACCTGAGAAAAGAGGTGAGAGATTGAAGTAGTCAACATACCAGGTTAAATGAAGAAGAAATCTCTATATCAACTGTTTTTGACCCCACCCAGCAACTGACAGCAACAGCAACCTTGGAGCCTGCTGCACTCTTGAGCAGAAATGATGCAGCAGGGGAAGGACTCGGGAGGCTAGCCTAGCTGCTGATGTAGTGCATGAGTGGGAGGAAAATTTTGATAGTGAACAGGATTAACCATAGCCTTCTAAGGAATAAAATAACTTATTGCAATTGATACTGAAAGCTACCCTGGATTCTAAAAATAGTCAGGGGACATTGGAAGTATGCTATGTAAGAGCCAAACTGGATGTAGTTGATCACAAAATAGCATCCTTCCACAAT
Organism: Pleurodeles waltl; assembly: GCF_031143425.1. Lineage (NCBI taxonomy): Eukaryota > Metazoa > Chordata > Amphibia > Caudata > Salamandridae > Pleurodeles > Pleurodeles waltl. The sequence goes on from NC_090447.1 coordinate 594,090,898, forward strand.
TGCTTGGTACAGTTAGATGGGAAAAGAAGGAAAAACTCAGTAGCATGCAACTAGAGATTTGATGAGACAAGATTGGCAATCACCAAGCTTCAGAAAAAGAATGAACACCTTGAGAATAGGCAACGTTCTTTCAATCTTCTGATTTTACGGATACTAGAAGGAAGGGCCTCATTACGAGTTTGGCGGTGGGACCGCCGGACTGTCATGGTGGCGGTCTTTCGAACGGCCCCAGGCCGATGGTCCCAATTCTACTGTATTACCAGGTCCACACAGGGCTGGCGTGACTGGCGGGGGAGGCAGGGGCAGTATAATGGAGCTACTGCTGGTCATGCTTCCCTACCTGTCAGCATGACGGGCGGATTGTGTCCATGCACCACACCATACATGAGACAAAGTGCACACTCGAAAGCCCCTGCCTCACCCTCCATTGGGCTGTACACAATGTGACCCCCTGTTTTGGGCCCCTTACCTGCCTGATTGCAAAGCTTTCTATGGTTGTGGGTTCACCATTGAAAGCTTGGCGGTTCTACAGGTCATTTGCCAATGGTGGAACACCACCATTGGCAAATGTGGTAAGGACTGCCGCGGTCCCGACACACTCACAATGGCAGTGGCATCGATCTGCTGGCGGTCTTCTGGGGGTCCGACCGCCAAACTGGTAATCTGGCAGTCCGACCGCCAAAGTTGTGGTGGTCGGACTGCCACCATGGCAGTCCCCAGACCTCAGAACTGGTAATGAGTCCCTTAGTCTTCTTCTATGGGCATTTTGAGCAAATTGATCAATGAAGTGGTACTGCGCAATGATACTCATCCAGATATGACTATTATAAGAGTGCATCAAGTGTCATTCAAAGGGAATCAAAATAACTCCAAACCCTGTGCTGTTTTAGCCTGCTTTTCAGGCTATCTGGTAAAAGAAAAAGATTCTTACAATGCCATGAAATAACCATAGTTTTCAAGCTACAATTCGGTTCATGTTCTCCATTGTTCAGGATATGTCATTTGAGACTGCACAGTGGGCGCACATTGTGCATACACTACTTCCTGAAATTGAGTCTCATGCAAAAAGCGGAAGAAATGGATGGCTGCATAACAATCACGCACAGGCAGACAGGGCTCTGAACCAGCACAAGTGGAACAGTGAGTGACCAGTGGCAGAGGTATGGCTTGTACCTCCTAACCGCAAAACGTACTGGAGTGAGGTAAAAGACTGCGCTGCTGCCCATGTCTGCTACTCAGAGGCCGTATTAAGCCAAAACGGGCCCCAGCTTATTCTCTTCTGCTTCCCCATAGACATACCAAGGGAGGTGGAGCGTGTCCACCTGACTGCAGGCACCAAGAGACACTGTACACCAGTAGGAGATGTGCTGCTAATAACACATCACATCTGCAGCCTAGATGGATACACAATAGACTGGGGCTTCCTGCCCACTGCCACTGAAAATAGCCCAAAAACATACGCAAGAGACTCAAGGGGACTGGAATCACTCCTGTGGATTGAAAACACTGCACTGCTGCCTGGAACCTGCACCAGTGAAGTGAGGCTGGGACTGTAATCTTCACTGCAAGAGGTCCTGCAGGAAAAAAAACATCTTCAGAGCAGAGCAGTGACACATGCAGGTAAACAGACACTCCATCATGATTTTTAATTTTGAAGAAAAAATAATCAAGTTTGAATTGGGAAAGAATTGCATGTTCTCCTCACTAGACAGTGGAACTCAGCTCTCTAAAAGAGTGAGCAAACTATGGGCCTCATTCATTAGGAAACTTCGCAGTGCGGTTCCGTAAGCAATATTGCTGCGCTGAGCTGCGTCATTTACAAAACGCAGAAAGATGTTGTATTTTCAAGAATACGGTACATCCCTGTGTTTACCCCTACTCCAGCGCAAAATCAGCTGCCTAGCGCCAACGAAGGCACTCTTGCGCCTCGGTGCAAGGATGCCTGCATTGCGGGGGTGATTGTTTATGTGCAGGAAGGGACACCTTCCTTCACAAAAACAATCATTAATGGTGATTTGCTCCTTCTATGTGTGCTGCAGAATGCAGCACATATAGAACGAGCAAAAAAACAAGGAGAAACACAATAATGTCTCCTCGCTGGGCCACTCTAATGCCACCCCTAGGAAGCTGATAGTTTCTGGTGCTGCCTCAAATTTACGATTTCTTGGAAATCTGAGGCAGAGTCAAAAAGCAATGGGTGTTGTGTGAATACACCCAAAGCAGCACCCAATGCATACCCCTTTGCCACCGAAAACTGCATGGGGCATCCCATGTTTATGACACAGCAGTAAGCCACAAAAAGTGGCTTGACACTGCCTTGTAAATATGGAACAAGGTACAGCGCCACCGGATTATCACTAAAAGTGGTTCTCTGGTGGCGCAAGGGCCTCATAAATGAGGCCCTATGTATTTAAGTAGCCTTGAAAATCATGTGTTTTTCCTGGGCCCTGGTGTCCTAAATACCAGCTAAGAGAATTCATACTGGAGCACAGACATGACCATCATGCACACAAACAAATCAACTCCTGTCACTTTGGGGTGCTTGCTCTCCTCTCAACATGTATAACATACACCCAAGCTTCCTGCACTGTCTGCTGGCTTTCTTGCTCACAGCCGGGAAGGAGTCCCAGTGCTCTGAGGCCCTACATGATATAAATTATATAACTTTTTTGTAATGCTCTTTCACTGAACTGGGCATGAAGATGTTTTACAATTCAAAATGCAGCTCACGAATGCCAGAAACAGGTTGCAACACACAGTTCACCAACCACTAACAGATTTACAGCATTTACAGAGATAACAAATTATGGGTTTTCTTGCAGAAAAGTTAACAAACTGCTCTCTGAATGTGGGAGTGCCCTCAGGTCCAGATAATAGTTAAATTATGTTTTTTTGCACAATCTGCACTAGCACAAAACGTCCAAATAAATAAATAAAAACACTGATGGTTCAATGACTTTTCAGGGCATACTTAAGTGTGTGGACTAATTTTTGTCCAGCAGAGTGTCTGTTGTGTCACCCACATGTTAAGAAGGCCAGTGCTTTGCCTTTGTTTATATCTAGACTCCAGAGTTACCCTTGCATTTTTACCCTTCTTTCTTGCCGGTATCTTAAGGACTTTCACTATTCCTATTTCCAGCCTTCTCAGCATTTGCCAAACTCTAAACATCTTGCTTCCCTCATCCTGACTCATGTACAGGTCTTTGAGGGGGTACCACTAAAGTTATTTGTGGACGGTGAAGGGTGGAGAGAAAGAAGCAAGGAAAGAAAGGAAGCAGCAGTAGAATGAAGATGGGAATGAAAGATGAGGTAAAGTGAGAAAGTGATAATAAGAGGAAGCAGAAGTGAGAAAGTTAGGAAGGGAAAGTAATAGGAAAACAAGGCAAAAAGGAAGGAAGAGCAACATGTATGAGAAAGAAGCAAAGGTGGAGAGATTACAGAGGACAGTAAATGAGGGAAGCTAGAAACAGGTGTCCAGAAGAAAGGAGAGGTGTAGGGTAATCACAGAAGTCTTACATTTGGATAACTGGAGGTAAGAACTTGAGGTAAACAAAGAGGAGATAAGAAAAGGAGTGGTGAGCAAGGCAAAGAGGATGTGAAGAAACAGATATATGTTCTGAAAAATGTGGTGGAAAATGCACTGTTTTCCCCACTTAAAAAAACATGACGGGAAGACCCCTCAAACATTTCCTGTAGTGGTCTGCGTCTCTTGTGCTTTTTGGTCACTCTATGCAGTCTGGGTGGTGGTATGACAGAATCTGCCAGAGCTGCTTTTGTTTTCCAGTCAGACACCGGTGCAAACCCAACTGCAGCTCATACAGACTGAAGTGACACAGCTGCAGTTGTGGGAGGAGGACACGGAAGGCTGCTCAGGACGCAACATTTGCTTACTGGGCATCCCGAAGGAATGGAGGGTCCAACCATGGAACTGTGCCTCAAAAAATATCTAATAGAAATGGCCCTTGAGGGGCAAATTCTTACATTTTTCTCTCTTGAAGCGGCACACCCTCTTCCAGAATGCCCTGATCATCAGGGACAAACCCTTGCTATTTCTCAACTATTGAATTATAGAGACTTCAACCACATGCTGCAGTTATTCAGAATTAAAGACCCATAGATATGTGAAGGCATTACCCTTACAATGTATCCTGATTACACAGTGGAAGTACAACAATGTTGCAACTCCCGTATTGCAGTAAATGAACACCTATTCCTTATGGGTGTGAAATATGCATTTCTTTTTCAGGCTAAACTGAGAGAGGTGGAAAAGTATACATCTGACAACTTCCAAACCACTGATGAGGAGTGAATATGCTCACAAATGAAGGGAGTCCCACTCCCCACAGCGGAAGACCAAACAGCAAAGGGACGGGAACTTAAATGCCAAAGGAGGAAACCCCATAATCCCGGAATCATCTCACCAAGACACAAGCAGCCATTGAAAGTGCACAAGTAGTGGCAGAAGTACTACAACCCAGCCACAAACCCTTTGATGTGCTGTCCTTGGACCATGGATTAGAAACAGATACAGAAACAAATGTATCAGACAAACTTGCAGCTATGGACCGGATCAGGCTTCCAGGTTAGCAGATGATATAGCCTGAATTGAGGACAGTGATAGTCGAATATCAGAACACTCTTCTGGAGTTTCATGCAACTAACACAGGAGACTAAAGTAGACATAGACTGGGGTGGAGGTCCTAAACAGAGGGGGTCATTCTGACCCTGGCGGTAAATACCGCCAGGGCCGGGGTCGGCGGTAGCACCGGCAACAGGCTGGCGGTGCTCCGCCGGGCATTCTGACCGCGGCGGTACAGCCGCGGCCAGAAGCGGAAAGCCGGCGGTGTACCGCCGACTTTCCGCTGCCCATGGGAATCCGCCATGGCGGCGCAGCTTGCTGCGCCGCCATGGGGATTCTGACACCCCATACCGCCATCCTGTTCCTGGCGGGTCGCCCGCCAGGAACAGGATGGCGGTATGGGGTGTCGTGGGGCCCCTGGGGGCCCCTGCAGTGCCCATGGCGATGGCATGGGCACTGCAGGGGCCCACGTAAGAGGGCCCCACAAAGAATTTCAGTGTCTGCTTTGCAGACACTGAAATTCGCGACGGGTGCAACTGCACCCATCGCACCTTCCCACTCCGCCGGCTCCATTCGGAGCCGGCTTCCTCGTGGGAGGGGTGTTTCCCACTGGGCTGGCGGGCGGACTTTTGGCGGTTGCCCGCCAGCCCAGTGGGAAACCCAGAATGACCGCGGTCTTCTGGCGGTTCCCGCTTGGCGGGCGGCTCCCGCCGCCCGCCAAGCTTAGAATCAGGCCCAGAATCTTTTAGGGCAGGAGTGGAGTACAGACTGATACACTCTCCCAACCTAAGAACATGAGGGAAAAGACATTCTAACCGAGGTTTGTTTTTGCATTTACTGCCTTTAATTAGCATGAGGTGTGATACACGACATGCTGGGGAAGTGGCACATGGGGAATTAATGAATCATGTTTATTGTATTTTTATTGTGATATACACCATGTCACTAACACATACCGGAATGACTAAGCCACAGAAAGAGGTATATATGTCTTGTTTGATAGCCTGTGTAGAGAGGAGAGGGGGGAGGGAGAGATGCACCACATAACAAAGGACACTGAGGACCTTCATGCGGCATTAATGCAGAGACACTTCATGACACCACACAACAGACTGATAAAGACAGACACCATAATGACCACAACACCCAAATGTAATTCCTTGACTTGGAACATTTAAGGAATGACTGCAGCTTGCAAACATCATGCAGTGCATAAATATCTCTGACAAAGGTGGATTTATATTGTGTGCCTCCAGGAGACACACCTAACCAGCACAGACCTAATGAAACTACACAAAAGATGTGGGGGCTGACACATGGCACAACACACTCAGCATGTGCCAGGGGAGCACGGATCTGGATTGCGCCAGGGATCCCACAAATAATATTCATAAGAAGGATTGACCCAGAGGGCATATATTTTTTGATTGAGGGTCAACTGGACGGACACAGCCTAACCATAGTGGCAATCTATGCACCAAATACTGATCACTTAGACTTGTGGGTGTCATGTATTTTGGGGAGACTTTAACTGTGTTCTTGATGTGGACATGATGTGGACATGAATCCATCAACACCACCCCTATAAGGCACTAGTTGCCATAGAATAAGGCGATTCCTTCAGCACTAGAGGTGAACGAGCAGGGGCAGGACAAGCGGAGGCCGATGTACCCCAATCAGGGGAATACTCATTCTACCACACAGTGCTTCACCTACATACATGACTGGACCTGTTTCTTTTCAACACAAACCTATATGCAAAAATAGTAGTCATAGAATATTTGGCCCGGACTATCTTGGACCATAGCCCACTGGAGCTGCAACACCAGTATGGCAGGGACAAAGTGAAGAGCCCCACATAGAGACTCCAAACAGAGGTCCTCCGAGACATACCTTTCCGGAATGCCAGAGGTACACACACATATCAAACTACTTCATCGAAAACGAAAAGACAGTTCAGACTAGAGCAACAGAATAGGAGGCCTTTGAAGTGGTAGCTCATGGACACTGAATTGGACCAAAATGGTGGATGAAACAAGCTTTGTGCACGACATCTCAAACATGAAAAGAGACATTTATCAGGTTCAAGCAACATGCAACATGACAAAGTCCTGCAACTCGAAGCTTTGAAGGAACACACTGAACTGCTGACTTGCACAACCAGACAACAAAATTAGGGTTGCACAACCAGACAACATAATGAGGGTGATAATGTGGGGAAACTGCTACTATGCCTTTTGACGGAAGACATGACATGTAACCCCATAGGTATGATAACATGATCCACAAGCTAAATCTTAATATCACAAGTAAATATACATGCAGCTTTATGTGACTACTACATTAGAGAGACATAACGATACCCAGATACAGACTTGATCCACTGCAATGTAGGGAGCTGAACAAACTAATACAAATAGAGGAAATGCAGACTGCCATCAGACCTGTAGCACCCAATAAAACACCAGGGGTAGACGGATTCCTTATTGAATTTTAATCCACCTATGTAGCCTCCCTGTCACTAAAATTGATCGAGGTGTACAATGAGATGCAGAGCCTGGAAATCCTATTGGAGTCCTTAAGAGAAAAAATGATAATGGTGGTTCTTAAAATAGGATGCAACCCCGCAGATGTGAAATCATGTAAATCCCTTTGCTTGTATAACCTAGACTATAAAAAACTGGTGAAAGTCCTGGCAAATAAATTGCTAGCAATTATGGGGTTGTTTGTCCCTTTAGACCAAAAATGTTTCCTTCATGATAGAAGTACTTTCTTGAACTATAGATGATTTTTGGGCATCATTTGGGAAAATTTAACTCACAATACAGAATGCCAAGCATAGTTCTTGAGCATATAAAAGGCATTCCATATCTCCCAATGATACTTCAATGGATGGATGTGGGGCCAACATCCCTGCACTTGATACACACACAATATAGAAACCCAATGGCTAGGACTAAGATTCAATGGTTAATTTCTGACCTCTATGCGATAGGTAGATGCACACATCAAGGCTCCCCATTTTTTACACTGATTTTACATTGGCTATGGAACAACTAGTGTGTCTGCTCTGCACAAAAGCAGTGGAAAGGGTGATACGCACAGCTGGGAGATGGCACATCATCTTGCAATATGCATATGACGGTGTGATATTGTTAGACCTGCCAGCCTTAGGATGGTCTTCCCCCCAAATTTGTTCCTTCCTCCCTCCATTTTCTGACCTTGTTTTTGGTGGTTTTAGGACTCTATATACTTTACTACTGCTTACCAGTGCTAAAGTGCTTGAGCTCTCTCCCCTAAATCATGGTAACATTAGCCTAACCTCGATTGGCATATGTAATTCATTTATAGGTCCTAGTAAAGTGCACGTCTTGTGCCTGGGGCCAGTAGAATAAATGCTACAAGTGGGCCTGAAGCACTTACTGTGCCATGCACTCCAATAGTCCTCTAACCATGGCTCAGACCTGCAGGGCCTGTGTGTGCAGTTCCACGGTTACTTCGACTTGGCAGTTTAAACCCTTTGCCAAGCCTTGAACTCCCCTATTATTATACATCTCAGTCCTAAGGTAAGTCCTTGGGAGCCCATAGGGCAGGGTACTGTGTAAGTAAAAGGTAGGGCATGTACTTTTAAGTTTTGCATGTTCCAAATTTGTTTTTCACTAATGTGAGGCCTACCTCTCTCATAGGTTAACACTAGGAATTCCTTTTACACTTGTAAACTGTAATTCTTGATTGAGAAGGAATAGCTATGTCTGTTTCATAGCATTGGAATGGTAGTGATACATTATCTTTACTGGTAAAGCTGGAGTTAACATTAACTTTTTAGAAAAGCCACTTTTAGAAAGTGGACATTTCTCTGCTCTAGCAGCTCTGTGTGCCTACAGCCTTTCTCCAATACATATCTAGGGTGGGTGACAGCTATACTTTGTACATTCCCTCTAGACAACCACAAACACAGAAAGGTTAGGTGTATCTGAGCGCTCATCTGTCTTCTGATGGCTCTATCTGGTCAGGAAGGGAGGGGATGGCTGACACACCTGAATAGACAGTGCCTGTCCCCACACAAAGGGCTGATTACCCCCTACTGATAGTCTGGAGCCAGAGATGTTAAGAAAGGACCTCTGTGCACTTCAAAGACCCTTCTTTGAAATCACTTCCACTACAAAGACACAACTGTGTATAAGGAGTGGGTGTCTGACCCCAACAAAACAGTACGCTTCTGAACCTGTGAAGTCTCTGCCAGCAAGAAGGACTGCTGTGCTGCTTAAAGGACTGCTGCCCTTGCTGAGCTGCCCTGCAGCCTGCTGTTTCCCAGCCTGGATGAAGAGGACTGGACCTGCATCGTTTGAACCCAGAGTAGCTCCAAGGGGTTGCTGACTTGCTTCCTATTATCTGAAGTCTCAGGGACACAGAAGACTTCCAACAATCCTGCTACAGCGTGTGGACTCTGCCAACCATGAGTCCTGTCCTGCTAAGTGTGGCCAACCCAGTACTGGGTCTTTGGAAGTGGGTTTTTCTGGCTGCTCCTGCAAAGAACCACACATAGACTTTGCTGTGCTGATTGGAACAGATGTATCTCCTTCACTGTTGATGCTCCACTATCACATCACTGAGAGAATTGAGGACACTGCTTCATTGTTGATGACAATGCACTGCTGCTGAGAGAATCAGAACACTGCATTGCTGACTGTATGCCACATAGTCCCCTCTGTATGGCCAGGAATTGAAACATTACCTTCATCCTCCAGCTCAACACCGATGCATTGCTTCTCTTCTTTCTAGACCTGAGCATAGAACTCTGCTCTGCTGGCAGAGTTTGCAGAATTCAGGCACTTTGTGCTGAGCAGAGTAGTGAGGAGTTCCAGAATTCCACACTCTGACATGGAGCAGAGTTTGTTCACACTCCTGAGATTGGATTTTAGGGCTCTATCGCAAGTGTGACAATATTCCCAGGCCACTAATTAGTGCGCACAAGACTTTGCGTTCTCTCTCACATTGCTTCCAGCCATGCCAGCAACGAAAAACAGGGCGGCTCACAAGCACAAACTCACTTCTGAAGTAGATTCTCTACTTTAGGGGCATTAAGGGGGTCATTCCAACCCTGGCGGTCATCGACCGCCAGGGTGGATGACCACGGAAGCACCGCCAACAGGCTGGCGGTGCTTCCCTGCCCATTCTGACCGCGGCGGTAAAGCTGCGGTCAGAAAAGGGGATCCGGCGGTTTCCCGCCGGATTTCCCCTGTCTGGGCTGAATCTCCATGGCGGCACTGCAAGCAGCGCCGCCATGGAGATTCCGACCCCCTTCCCGCCACCCTGTTTCTGGCGGTTTTTACCGCCAGGAACAGGATGGCGGTAACGGGTGTCGTGGGGCCCCTGGGGGCCCCTGCACTGCCCATGCCACTGGCATGGGCAGTGCAGGGGCCCCCTAACAGGGCCCCAGCATGATTTTCACTGTCTGCTTAGCAGACAGTGAAAATCGCGACGGGTGCAACTGCACCCGTCGCACCCCGGCAACACCGCCGGCTCCATTCGGAGCCGGCTTCTATGTTGCAGGGCCTTTCCCGCTGGGCCGGCGGGCGCTCCTTTGGCGGGCGCCCGCCGGCCCAGCGGGAAACCCAGAATGGCCTCCGCGGTCTTTTGACCGCCTAAATGTAGTTAAAAAGAGATTTTTACCACATTTTCTTCTCCAATGGACCCTGCAATTTGTTTTTCAGATTGAGAAGTCTTTTTTTTTCAAACAGGAATTAAGGGCCTGATTCAGACCCTGGCGGCCGGTGACCGCCAGGGTCACCGGCCACGGGAGCACCGCCGACAGACCGGCGGTGCTCCAAAGGGCATTCTGACTGCGGCGGTTCTGCCGCGGCCAGAAAGGGTAAACTGGCGGTCTCCCGCCGGTTTACCGCTGCCCTTGGAATCCCCCATGGCGGCGCAGCTTGCTGCGCCGCCATGGGGGATTCTGACACCCCCTACCGCCATCCTGTTCCTGGCGGTTCGCCCGCCAGGAACAGGATGGCGGTAGGGGGTGCCGCGGGGCCCCCGTAAGAGGGCCCCACTGTGTATTTCAGTGTCTGCCTAGCAGACACTGAAATACGCGACGGGTGCAAACTGCACCCGTAGCACATGCCCACTCCGCCGGCTCTATTCGGAGCCGGCTTCCTCGTGGGGAGGGGTTTCCCGCTGGGCTGGCGGGCGGCCTTCTGGCGGTCACCCGCCAGCCCAGCGGGAAAGCCAGAATGGCCTCCGCGGTCTTTCGACCGCGGAGCGGCCATATGGCGGTTCCCTCCAGGCGGGCGGCGACCGCCGCCCGCCGGGGTCAAAATGACCCCCTAAATGTGTCAGAAAGTTGTTGCACAGCTCAGTACCTTTTGTACATTTTTGTAACATTTGCAATATCATTTTAGTATGTGCCTAGATTACCAAAGGGCCATTTAGCAAGTTGGCACAGTACTAGTAGTCATCAGTCCATGAAATAAATGTTTCAGTAGTATATGTTTTTAAAACTTAATTTAGGGCAGGGATGGCATTGGATTAAAGTGAAAATGTTGGTTATTGTTTGTGTTTCATTTTTTGTGCAAGAAGTGTCTTTATTGGGGGATAATTATATTTGATGGCATAGGAGGATATTGTTTGACGATGTGGCTGGCAGCCATTTTGTGCACGCAGCCAGTGTCTCTTTGACATAGGCTTACATGTGTTCTTCTTTGTTCTCCTTACTCCTTGTTGTTTGACCGAGTGGCTGGCAGCCATTTTGTGCATGCAGCCAGTCTCCCTCCCTTTACCATAGGCTTGCATGTGTTCTTTCTTTGCCATGCCTTCTTGCTCCTTGTTGCTGTTGCTTGATCGTGTTGCTGGCAGCCATTTTGTGCATGCAGCCAGTGTCCCTCCCTTTGCCATAGGCTTGCATGTGTTCTTTGTTTGCCATGCCTCCTTGCTCCTTATTGTTGTTGTATGACCATGTGGCTGGCTGGCAACCAGTTTGTCTATCCAGCCAGTGTCCCTTGCCATAGGAGTGCATGTGTTCTTTGTTTGCCATGCCTCCTTGCTGTTTGACCATGAAGCTGACTAGCAGCCATTCTGTCCATCCTGTCAGTGTTGTTTGCCATAGGCTTGCATCTGTTCTTTGTTTAATATGCCTCCTTTCTCCTTGTTGTTTCTGTTTTATCATGAGTCTGGCAGCCATTTTGTGAATGCATCCAGTGCCCCTTCCTTTGCCACAGGCTTGCATGTGTTCTTTGTTTGCATACCTCCTTGTTCCTTGTTGTTGTTGGTTGCCCATGTGGTTAGCTGGCAGCCATTTTGGCAACCCAAAATGATGATGGACAGAGTGTTGAAACTTTTCAAACACTCACCCTCAGTCACAGATCTGGGTTTAATCCATTGTTCTTTCACTCACCATGCCACCCCAGTTTGGACCCAGCCATATGCAAATCAGTCTTGACCCTGTTCCCCATGGGAACAGTCCAGTCCAATCTGCTGGGCCAGGTTCTTCATGGACAGGAAACAAGCATCCTGGGACTTGTTTCAGGGTATACCCTTCATCAGCCAGAATAGCTTGAATGCAGTGGCACAGTGAGCAAGGGACCCACGTCTGCGCATTCCCTTCCCACTTAGGGCCACTTTAGCAGCACAAAAGGATGATGGACGGAGTGTTGAAACTTTTCAAACACTCACCCCCAGTCATAGACCTGGATTTAATCAGTTGTTCTTTTGCTCACCATGCCACCCCAGTTTGGAACCAGCCATACGCAAATCAATCTTGACCCTGTTCCCCATGGGAACAGTCCAGCCTGAACTGTCAGGCCAGGTCCTCCCTGGACTGGAAACAAGCATCCTGGTACTGGTTTCAGGGTATCACTTTTCATAAGCCAGGCTAGCTTGAATCCAGTGGCACAGAGAGCAAAGGACCCAAGTCTGGGCATACCCTTCCCACTTAGGGCAACTTTAGTGTCACAATAGGATGATGGATGGAGTGTTGAAACTTTTCAAACACTCACCTCCAGTCATAGATCTGGATTTAATCCATTGTTCTTTTACTCACCATGCCACGCCAGTTTGGATCCAGCCATATGCAAATCAATCTTGACCCTGTTCCCCATGGGAACAGTCCAGCCCAAACTGCCAGACCAGGTCCACCCTGGATCGGAAACAAGCATCTTGGGATAAGTTTTTAGAGTATCACCCTTCATCAGACAGGCTAGCTTGAATCCAGTGGCACAGTGAGCAAGGGACCCACATCTGGATATACCCTGTTGAATGTGTATGGACATTCAACATGATAACAAAGTACCAGTTAAAGCCCTGAGACAGGAGGTGCCAACACGTTGGAACTAAATTATCATATATTGCACTGTCAGTTTGAGTAGTACAGATCAGTGACTATGTCATTCGAAGAGGAGCTGATACATTTTGGGAAAACTATGACCGCGGACAAATGGGGCATGGTCAAATGCCTCATACAGGTGCTGCTCCCTTTTGAGCTTTTCACACAGGAAGTTAGCAAGGGGGACAGTACAATGGGCCAAACTATCCCATTGTTGCATCTGTTACAGGAGCAGTTAAAGAAGGTGTTTGAAAGGTTTGCATTCGGGGATGTGAACAAAAACCCAGCAGCGCATGCCTTGGTTACTAGCCTAAACTATTGTTTGACTTGTAATGCAAGGCTGTAAAATTTCACAATCTCATCCAAAGAGTACATCTGTGCCAGCCTACTTGATCTATCCTACAAAAATATTCTTACTGTTAATATTTCTTTTTCTGAAGAGGATGTTTCACAATACAACAGGTGAATTGTTGAGCACTCAGGTGAACTGGAAGACGAACGACTGGAACTTAGAGTCCCACTCTGCAGTTCTGGGGTGCCACCCTCAAATTCCAGAGAGGGCAGTCTTGTCTCACATCCACCATCCCCAACAACAAGAAACCGGCAACAACAGCAACAGATGAATCAGACCAAACCTCTGCATTGGCTTGGTTTCAAGTGGCAGGTCTTAAGTCCAGTGCAGAATCAAAGGAAAAAGTGGTTGAGCAGGTGGCGGCATCAATAACAATTCAGAGGATTTCCCAGGAGTATGTGGATTACCTGAAATAGGTGTATGTGTATCAAAACCCTTTGGTTTATTGGAATGGGAAGATGCGCCAATGGCCAGAGCTCAGCAGGCTGTCAATAAAGTTTCTGGCTTGTCCTGTAGCCAGCATGTCTGCTGAAAGTCTATTCAAAGCAGCTGGTGCAGTTGTTACAGTGAAAAGGACCAGTCTCTCACCTCAAAGTGTGGAGAGATTGACCATGATCAAAATAAACCAGCATTTTATACCACCTGATTATACCATTCCCGAACCACCATAGGAGGAGGAAGACAATGATTCATCAGAATCAAGTGTGTTAGCGCTTTCTGGAGGCGGCAGCAGCTGACAGGGCAGGAGCCCTTTAAATTCATTCCAGCGCTCCTGCCTCACAGGACACGCTTTCTGGAGGCGGCGGCAGCTGACAGGGCAGGAGCCCTTTAAATTCATTCCAGCGCTCCTGCCTCGCGGGACGCGCTTTCTGGAGGCGGCGGCAGCTGACAGGGCAGGAGCCCTTTAAATTCATTCCAGCGCTCCCGCCTCGCGGGACGCACTTTCTGGAGGCGGCGGCGGCGGCAGCTGACATTCTGGAGGCGGCGGCAGCTGACAGGGCAGGAGCCCTTTAAATTCATTCCAGCGCTCCCGCCTCGCGCGACGCGCTTTCTGGAGGCGGCGGTGGCGGCAGCTGACATTCTGGAGGCGGCAGCAGCTGACAGGGCAGGAGCCCTTTAAATTCATTCCAGCGCTCCCGCCTCGCGGGACGCACTTTCTGGAGGCGGCCGCGGCAGCTGACATTCTGGAGGCAGCGGCAGCTGACAGGGCAGGAGCCCTTTAAATTCATTCCAGCGCTCCCGCCTCGCGGGCGGTGCCCGGGCTTTGCCCGGGCCAAGGGCGGGCCCATCCTTTGCCCGTCATCGACCGGAAGAGGCTGGGCTGGGCCCCCCCTCTAACATTTCTTCTTCCCGCTCTGTGGTAAATTCTCTTGGAAGTTGTTAAAGGTGCAGTGGAGATCTCCATCTAAAATGGGGAAGAGAAAGATTAACTTGCAAAAGGGGGAAGGTGGGCCCAGCTCTATCCAGTCCTCCATTACTAGCTATTTATCCTCTGTGATGGGGGCCATTGAATCTGAACTAGAGCAAGTAGAAGAAAGGATTGGGGCTGTCAGAAACACTGTTAAGCAGCCCCATTTGGAACCTATTGTTCATATAACTACTAATTCAAATGATGGGTTACCTCCATTGGCTTCGCCTATCAATATGACACAATCTGCTCAATGTAATATGCCCCCTCCAGTTTTTCCCAAACTCCCGGTCCAAAGTGTCAACTCGTCCCTGGAACGCTCCCCGGCACTCTCTCCACCAATGAAGAAGAGGAGGGCGGGCAAAAAGGCCAAGAATACAAAAAAGACGTTAGGCTTAAAAAATCGTTCACATATTTTACCGGCACTTAGTCCTAATGAAACACCTGTTTTGGTCTCAACGAACAAACATCCTAAAAGAAACTAAGTTCATAGCGACCTTTTTGATGTAATAGACTCCATACTTAAATCTACTCTAGAGGAAAAACTTACTACCATGATAACAAAAAAACTAGATTGTTTTTGTAATAGCGTTCTTAGTACCCTTACTCAGTTACCAAATTTAGAAGTACTGAGCAAGGAAACGGTACCGAGCCGGGTTGTGGCAGCAAATGCAAACCAATTACCCATATTGACACCTTATGATGCCGGTATGACTAGACCTTTGGCTGTATCCGGCTTAGGAAATGCTCCCACTAGTTTGCCACAAGCAACTCCTAAAGAAGCCACTTTCCCTGGCCCAAATTGTCCACTGCCGAATAATTTTACAAACCAAGTGGATGTATTGCATCTTCCCCCTGATTGTATTCCTTATGTTTTGGTGTTATCAAATGTACCTCCTCTAGATAACAATAAAAAAGAAGACACCCAAGCGTTGATTAGGAAGTCTGCCCACTGGCTGAAATCTAAATTTAAGGCCAAATATCATCTGAATAATAAGATCCTTATGGCACGTAGAGTGAGGCAGGTGGGCTATCGAAGAAATAGGGACAATGGAGACTGTGTCGTAATTAATTTTGCCAACCCGTGCTCAGTTGATTATCTCTTGGCAAACTCAGATCATTCTTATTTCCCAGATAAAGGGATACAAATCCACTCATTACGCCACTTTTACGACCTTTCTCTTTTTTCCCAACGCACTAGCGCCGCCCCTAGCTCTTATAGTTTAGCCCCGTTTAGGCCATAAGCGCTTGTAAATGTTTCCACCAGCAATTGTCCTCTGTCTTCTAATTTTCTTGACGAAAATGATTGACTTAAGGTTATTGACAGTCCGGGTCACAAAAACTTGTTGAGATCAACAACTGATGATGATTATGACAAACTTGTTCAGGGAGTTAGATCGAGGATTCCAGACAGTCCCATTTGAACAAAATTGATAGTTTGGTGTCTCACTGGGGATTAAAACCTTTATCCCTGATTAATTGGAATATCGCGGGGCTAAGATCTAAAATAAATAATCCGGACTGGGTGAGTTTTATGTCATCCTTTGATATAATCTGTCTACAGGAAACTTGGTCCCAAGATACGTTTTTTTTGGACGGGTATACAACTCTTTACCAGCCGTCAGAAACTTCTACAATGGGAAGAGCACGTGGAGGTCTTCTAATGTTCATATCATTACGTTTACCATCATTGAAGGCTTCCTTAATTTGGTCCTCTCCTTATTTTATGATTGTTTTATTATCTATCAGGGGGTGTAAAGGCATTTTGATCTTAAATTTTTGTAATAATGTCCCACGCGGTCTCCTTAAAGGAACATTGGAGGACGTTGTGGATTTTATTGATTCTTCTATTAAATTACAGGACGAAGACCTAGTAGTCTTATGGGTCAGCAATTTTAATACCTCCTTATGTTGTCAGGAAGATCTAGAATTGTGTGCTATTCCTACTGAAGGCAGAGAATCGTTAATTCATTTTACTCATTCACCTGAAAGAGAAGTATTGAACTCCTTCTTATGTAATTTTGATCTGGTTTATGTTAGGGAGAAAATGGCACTAGATTCCCTAAATATTCCAACGTATACAGGGAATGTGAAGGGGAGCACTATTGATTTTATTCTTATTGGCTCCCCAGATTATCATTTAATTCGTGATTTTAAAATAATCCCTCATTGTGCCAGTGACCACAACCCTCTGTGTATCAACCTAGACTTAATTATAGATCAGGTACCCAGGGATAAGGGGTTGAGAAAAAATATTACTTTTCATGTAAACTCCGGTTTACGCTTGAAGTGGGATAGAATAAATCCATTGATTTTTAATCAAGAAATCATAAGATCTACATTTGACTCTATAAACATATGTTTATCTCAGCAGCCTGACCATGATTTTATTGTTCAAGAATTTGAAATTCTAAGTAATGCCAATTCACACGCCCTGGTGGTGGACAGGCCTACTATGGGCTTGCCCGCCCATAAATGGTTTGTCTCTGCATGTTCTATCGCCCATAAAAAATTAAAGGATACCCTTAAATCAGTTCCTTCGTCTCGTCACTTAATTAAATCTGTCAGGGCCGAGTATAAGGCCACTTTGGAAAAAAGAAAATCAGAGATAAGGTCTAAGGCATGGGAAGAGCTTCAGGCTGTGGCAAATCTGAAGGATTCCTCAAAATTCTGGAAAGTGGTCAACCATTCCTATTTTACGGATAGTAACACAAAGGTTGACGATTGTTTTATTGTAGAAGAAGTATGGTTGAACCACTTTAGGAAAGTATTCGATCCAAAAAATGATCTCCAAATTAGGGAGGATAACATCAATAACCGGACTAATACAGACCCCAATATTAATGCCTTAGATATTTCTTTTGACCTACATGAGATCCTTGGAGCCATAACCCGCTCTAAACAAGGGAAGGCCCCCGGCACTGATGGTGTTCCCATTGACATTTTTAAATCCATGCCCAATCTCTGGGGCCCTTTAGTAACAAATTTTTAAGAAATGTTGTTAAAATTAATATACCCTCTTCTTGGAAATTGGCAATTATTATCCCTATTTTAAAAAAAGGCAATAGGCAAGACCCTTCCTGCTACAGACCTATATCTTTGATTGACTCCACAGCTAAGATTTTGGGTAGTGTGATTTTATCTCACCTGGAGGACTGGGTGCTACAGACACAAATTTTGTCCCCAATTAAATTTGGTTTTCGACCCGGTTTGGGAACAGTCGAGCAAGTATTAAATCTGCATCTTATACTTAACAAATATGTAACTGCCAAAAGGGAGCCAATTCATATGGCTTTTATTGATTTATCCAGCGCCTTTGATTTGGTAAACAGGGAGAAGCTGTGGCAAATCATGGAAACTCTGGGATGTGATGTATCTCTACTGGATCTTATAAAGCGCCTTCACATGGATTTAAAGGTGTCAGTTCAGTATGGCCCATCGGGACAGAGAACTGCCCCCATTTCCTCTTTTAGGGGAGTGCGACAGGGATGCATTTTGGCCCCCTTTCTTTTCTTGATATATATTAATGGGCTTTATGATTTTTTTACAAAAAATGGGAAGGACGTGCCAAAGATGGGTCAGAGTTTGCTCCCAATTTTACTATATGCAGATGACGCCGTACTTATTGCATGCACTGCAAATGGTTTACAAGGCTTGCTGGATCTTTTTTTGGACTTCATGTTGGACTTAGAGTTAAAAGTAAATTATTCTAAGACATTTGCTAAGACATGTGACCCCCGAAATACAAAATCTAAAACATTTACTTTGGGGGGCAATATCATTAATAAGGTGATGGATTTCTGTTATTTAGGCATGCATATAAGCTCTACTATGCTTTGGAACACTCACCTAAAATTTAAGACTCAGCAAATGTCAAGGAATACTGAAGCAATTTTTCGTTTTACTCGTAAACTAGGCCACAGACTGTCTTCCCAGATTATGACGCTATATAACTCAAAGTGTGTCTCAGCAGCCCTTTATGGGGCTGGAGTCTGGGGATACATGAAAATACCCCCTCTCCAATGTACTGAAAAAAAATGTATGCGCAGACTATTGATGGTACCTAAGTGTATAGCAAACATCATTATCCACGAGGAAGTGGGCCAATGCTTTTTAGAGGACTCGGTTTCTATTGCCCCCCTTCTGTTGTGGATTAGAAGTTGGACGAATCCAGCGGGTAGTCTTATGCGGGAATGTATTACGGAATGCATCCAATTGGCTAACTCGAATAGGATTCCATGGCTTTCGTATTTGCGATCATCTTTTGATAAACTGGGGCTAAAGCATATGTATGAGGAACCGCAAATGCTAACTAATACTGCAAAGCCCCTGTTGAAAGCTCGGCATTCTGAGCATCTTTTGCACAAAAGACTTTATAGCTGTCTTCACTTGAAATCTCTAGATTCTTATATCCAGATTGCTATGGTTTTATATATTGAACCTTATTTGACTTGGTTTTCATGCCCAAAAATATATTCTCTTCTAACCTCTTTTAGACTAAATTTGATTCATTTTAAGGTGGCCTTTCCCGAGCAATGTACCTGGCAAAAAGGTTTACCACCTTGCCCTTGTGATGCCAGCTCAAAACAAAGTACTCCTCATTTTTTCTTCTTTTGTTGTCTCTACGCCTCCCCTAGAAATTCCTTCATTTTACCTATTTTACGTACTCTAAGACCAATCCATTATAAGGAAGCTTTGACACATTTTCAGAAATTACCAAATGAAAAAATTTGCTATCAGGTTTTAAACTTTATTAGATCATCTACAGCTATTAGGAACCGGTATTAACATTCTGTAATTTATTAATTTTATTCTATGCTGATTTTTAAATCTTATTTTAAATTTCAGAATTCTATAATCTATATGTGTTGTTTAGTATAGTTCGTATTTTAGTGGAAGAAATGTTTTTAATTATATTTTAGGGTATTTAAACAGTTCTCCTTTAGTATTATATTGCATGAAATTAGTAAACGTTCTGATAAGAATATTGGAAAATTTATTAAGGAGGAACATGGATAAGATTATTCTGTCATCTTTTTCCTTGACAATATATGTAAGAAGTGTTCTCACTGTTTGTTTTTCGGAAGTATGATTTAAATTTGTACTTTTATGGCATGTGCCGAATAAAGTTCTTTGACTGACTGACTGAAGTGTGTTAGCAGACCAACTTCTGGGAGAATCACCAGAGTTTAAGGAGGAACTCTTCATCCTGGATAGAATATGCCTGTGCCACCATAGAACGTGTTAATTATTTCTTGTTCAGCTTCTTTTTGTCTTTCTTTCTTTGCAAAAAAATTAAAATATGCTAGTACAGCATTATGCTAGTGTTGATTTTGCTGCCCCATCTGTGGTTTTAAAGTCATATATAAGCCCAGACTGTAGTTGGACCTGTGTGTAGTGAAGAAGCCCCCACATTCCCTTCAGGACATTGGAGGTAATGCCTGTCTCCCTCAGAATCCATTGCCTACCCTATTTTTACATCACCCAGCAGGGTTACCCTAGAAGATCATTGATTAAAAGACTGCCAGTGCGGATACCATCAAAGAGGATGTATTTTGTTCATCCACTGTGCTTGGATTCGAAGAGCTAACTAAGTAACTCTTCCACCAATGAGTGGTGATTTTTTGATTGATTGTGATTGTGAATTTGTGAATGATGACTGATGTATATTGTGGCTGACAGTGTGGGAGTTTAACACATTTGTAATCTTGTTTCTGATGATTTGCGATGTTTGGGGGCTGATGGGTGATAATTTTTTTCCTGAAAGTGATTGGCCTTTCAAAATTAGTGAAATTTACCTGCAGGGTCTACTCTTTTTTCTGGTTCCTCAAACCACCCACTTTAGTTCCCAAACACAAATCTAAATAAAAAATACTCCAGTTCTGTTGTTCTATTAGTTCTTCAACAGCAGTGCACTTCACAGGTCTACCTTGCTAGATTTGGCCTGAAATGGAGTTACTCTGAATCTGGAGGAGGAAGATGGAAGGGACTCAGGGCTCACGCATCCTTTTTGATCCACTTCGCTTCCTTTCCTTTCACTCTTTTCACTCATCCTTCCTTTTAACCTTCCATTCTTTCACGTTTCCATCAATAAATCATTTTTAGCATACATTCTGTGTGCTTTTGCAGAGTTGCAGATAAAAGAGGCCATATGTAACCCAACCACCACTGTAGCTGTAATGCGGGGGGGTTCATAAATCTGATCATGACAATGCCCTTGTGGTTAGTGAGTAAAAGTAATTGTCAATAAGCAAGCAATGTGACTTACCAGTGCCCATCCCTGCATCCATTCTTCTCCTGATCCATCTACTTCTGCAGTGGTCGAACTTGAGCCGGCTGCACTGGTTGGTGTGGCTATAAAAAAACAGTATACAGTTTTTAAATGCCAGGTCCCATTCTTACTTTTTTAAATAACAAAATGCTACCACAATCATTACAGTACGGATAGCACTGCAATATCTTCACTGTAGGGATTTGGTTGGAATGTTAGAAAAGCCAAGTAGTTAAGCCAACCAAAAGCTTTGCGTGATGGAGGGGCAGAGCTATAGCCTATGATTGACGATGACTCTGAATCATTGAAGAGCAATGAAGGGATGGGATACAAAATGGTCAATGAAAGACAGAAAAAAGATAATGCAGGGATAACAGCATTTAAACAAAACATAAATAGGGGAGTTGAAAAATAAAGACAGTATAAAAAAGTAAACAAGGCAAAATTAAAAGTAGTATAAAAGTGGGGAGAGGTAAAAGTTAAGGAAATAATAATAATAATATATAATAGGACTTACTGGGATGAGCAGAGCCATCAGTATCAGAGCTAGTGGTCGGCGCTTCCCCAGCTCCTGTCGGACCAGCAGGTGAAGTGCCCATCTTCTTGCCCTTGGGTGCTGATGTAAGATTAGAAAGAAGATACAAAAAATACATTAGTGGTACCATTAATCTCCACAAAATTATTATAAACTAGGAAAATGCAATAACACTGTACTTAATACAATAAATAAAAAAAATAGAGGTAGATCAAGTGTGGGTGGAGGATTACGAAGATTGGGGAAAGATTGAACTTGAAGGCCCAGCACCCTAAACAGAGTGAAAAGCAAGATGGCCGCCCCCATGTGAACCATGTGGTGCCCTTCGCGCTCGACTTTGAATGCAAGTATGTACTTCGTGTTGTGTTTGACGTCAAACACAACCCGAACAGTCGCAATAGAGTACTCCATCCGCTAGCGGAAATCCGCATAGTGTGGTGGATTTTTTAAGCCACATCGTGGAGTTCTGTGTAGCACAGCTCCACACAGTCTGCCCAGGCCTAATTCTTTTTTCAGCACGGATTCAGATCCGATGCATCAACATCGTTGCGCTGATCAGAACCATCAATCGGAATTGCCACATCTCTAGGACACTTGCTCAGCAGGCCCTGCGTGGGTTTTGTATCTGGCCTGTGCTCCATTGCAGTTGGTCCGAACTTTTGACTTAGACCAGTTCTAGTGTGACCAGATAGCCCCAGTTGGAGCTTTCTGCTTCTAAGCATAACAGTTTCATTTTGTCTTTAAAAATTCATAGCTTGACTTCTGCATATGGATTTTTGTTGTTTTGTTCATTTACCCCTTTGCTGCTAGACCTTTTCCCCCCAAGCGCAAAGCTTTTTTTTGGCTATTTGGGGTAGTTCCCACTCAGGCCTCCATACCTTTTTATTTACATAATGTATCCATGTGTCTTTTTTTCCCAAAATCCTGGGGATTCCAAAGGTATACAGGGTTTGTGAATTCTCCCGAAGGGGACTGAGAAATTAGCCAAAAGACAGCTAAATTTGTTTTTTGGGGGGAAAAATGGGAAAAATGTGCTGCAGAGGAAGGAATCTCTTTTTTTCCCAGCAATTAGCATCAACAAAGAGTTTGTAGTGCTAAAATCACCATATTCCCAGCTTTCAGGAACAGGCAGACTTGAATCACAAAACCACATTTTTCAACACACTTTTGGTATTTTACTTGGAAATCGCATGTTTCCTATTTTTTGTGCTTTCATCCTCTGTCAGTTAGTGGTATAAATGAGTATGACACCAATGGTAGATCCCAGAACATTATACATTTCTTAAAACTAGACAGAATTCTGAATTCAACAAGGGGTGACTTGTGTAGATCCTTCAAAGGTTTCATATAGAAAGTAACAGTTGAAATAAATAACAAAGTGAGTTGAAAAAAACAGCCATTTGGCAGATTTATTAAAACAATATACCGATACATCCGCTGGACCCTTCTGGTTATGACCATAGAGTGCTTATAGGTTCAAAAACAACCCTGGGTATCTAGAGCCAATAACTGGGCTGTACCTTGCAATGGTTTTTCATTGTGTACCAGGTATTCTGAAATTCATTTGGTAAAATATAAAGAATGAAACATAGGTATCAAGGAAACCTATGTATTTTTTAAATGGGCACAAGATATGAAGTTTACAAGCAGTGGTTATTTGCACATCTCTGAATTTGTGGGTACCCTTTCTAGCATGGGCATTAGAGGGCATTTCTCAAAATGACTTATTTCTTGCACACAGTCTTACATTTGGAAGGTGCAAATGCAAAGAAAGACAATTGGTAACACAACTTGATCCTCTACTCTGTGTTCCCCTAAGTCTCCCAATAAAAATGGTACCTCACTTTTGTGGGTAGGACCCGTGCCCATGACAGGAAATGCCCTAACTACACAATGCAGACACATCACATTTTTCCACTTTTTTTGCAATATGCCTAGCTGTGCATTTTGGGCCCTAGCTCAGCCAGCACCTAGGGGGACCTAGCAAACCTGTACATTTTTTTAAAACTAGACACCTTTGAAAATCCAGGATGGGGTGACTTGTGTGGCTTTTTCCAGGTTCTATTACCCCAAATCCCTTGCAAACCTAAACAATTGTGTGAAAAAACACAGGTGGTCATTTGACATTGGCGGTGGCTGTTAAAGTGGTAGTAATACCACCAACAGGCTGGTGGTAATTACCACCAAATTATGACCACGGTGGTGATACCTCCCATACACAGCCAGTGTACCACACCAACCGCCAGGGCATAAGCACCACTGACCATGGCGGTAGCTATCAATAGCCAGGTGGAAGTCAAGGTCCCGCCCACCACATTATGACATAGCAAACTGCCAGGATTTCCAGGGCAGTACCAAAGCCATCAAAAGCCTGGCGGAAACACTTCACAGAAGACGAAAGACTCACCATCAGGGACACAGAGGATTCCGCCATGGAACCGGAACTCCAAGTCTTCCCAATGCTCTACCACGCCACGGCCATCCTGGAATCCCAACACCGACTATGAAGACAATGGTGAGTACAGCCGCCTAGCACACAATGGAGGGAGGGAGGAAAAGGAGAGGGACACACACACACAACACACACCATTCACACACACACCATATCCAGAACCAGCTGCAGAGTAAAATGAATGTCACAGGACCCATGTTAAATTAATGCAAGAACAACAATTAGAATATATGAACACTGCCAACAACCACCATAATGTAAAATGAAATGTAAATGCAGGAGTAAATGCCCAGATTGGGCCAATGGCCAGTCCAAAGTACAAAAGGGACACATGGCCACAGGGCACAGTCCAAGGCCCAACTTGACTCCTGACATAATCCGGACTCCACTGTTACTATCTATCTACCACAGAGCTATCATGTTGGAAATGGGCAGGCACCTCAGGGGGAAAGGGAGGTGGGGGGGGGGCACCTCAGCTGAAGTGGGTAACATTCCCACTGGTTCTGTTGTGTTGTTTTATATTTGGATGGCCATTCTGGCAGCGCGGGTGTGTACCGCCAATGGTTTACCACCGTTGAATGTCCGCTGTGGTGATTCGTGGGTCATAATGTGCTGGGCATTGTTCTGTTGGTGTAACGGTATGGGTGTTAGTACCATCACTTTACTACTAACCTGTTGTCTGGTGGATATGTGTTTGTGGCAGTATTCTGTCGGTTTAGTGTGTGTGTGTGTGTCATTATATGATGAATGGATGTTCGCCTCCGCGACAGTATGTTGGCGGGCGTCACCACGACCGTAAGCGGGATTTACCGTCAATGTCATAATGAGGGCCACAGCTTCCTCACATTTCTGTGGTATGAAGATCTGGATTTTAAGGGGAGCCACACATTTCCTACCACCCAGCATTACCCAGGTGTCCTGCTAAAATGCTATCGCACCTGTGTTGGTGGGCCAATTGCCTATGACAAGGAAGGGCCCAATTGTGTTGTGGACCCATCAAAATTGTCTGTCACAAAATGACCTGTTTTTGCAAAGGGTGCACCTATGTTTTTGGTCCTGGGCTTGGTGGACATCTAGGGAAACCTACCAAACCCAGACATTTCTGAAAACTAGAAACCCAGGGGAGTCCAGGGAAGTGTAATCCAGTGCAAACCTCAAATTTAGCTTAAAAAATCACATATTCCTCACATTTCTGTGTGGGATCACTGCACCGGTATAAATTTCCTACCACCCAGCACTCCCTTTGGTTTTCCAATAAAAAATAACGCCTCACTTTTGTAGCTGGGCCAAGGGCCTGTGACAGGGAAGGGCCAAAACTATGTAGAAATTGAGGGGGAACCAAAGCGGGTCCAAAAGAGCATTTTTTAAATACATTTTTAGGCTGACTCTGCTTTGGGCACCCACACAAATGAGGGAGAGTTTTTATTAGTACAGATGGGACAATGCTGGGTGGTAGGAATTTTGTGGATTCCTGCAGATTGCAGAAGTTTCCATCACAGAAATATAGGAAAAATGTGTGATTTCAGGCAAAGTTGGAGGTTTGCAGGACATTGTGGGCAAGAAAATGGTGTGGGGTGCACCATACCCAAGTCCAAAAAGTGCAGCCTCTCACTATTACAAGTGGGAAAATATTGGGAGTTGGCCAAGCTCTCTTGGCCCATATGTAAAATCAAAATACAAAAGAGTCCAATGTCTTCTTGCTTGCCATTGGGATGAGATGCTTTAGTCTGTGGGGACAGAAAGACTGTTGCCCCATTAAGTAGAGGTGGGGGCATAACAGTGCCCATGGTGGTGGGCAGCCACCAGCCCTCTTTTTTTAATTCCCTGGTGTCTAATGGTCTGTCTGTACCCCTGGAGGTGCTAATTGACTGTAAATATTAGTGGCGGGGGCAGAAAGACTATGGGGGTCATTACAACCCTGGCGTACGGTGTAAAAGTGGCGGTAAGACCGCCAACAGGCCAGTGGTAAAATTTTTGCAATTACGACCGTGGCGGAAACCGCCAACAAAGACAGCCACGGCGGTACAAACAAACAGCGCGGCGGACACCGCCAACAGACAGGCAGAGGACAAAGTACCGCCCACAGTATCACAACAGGCCAATCCACCACCTTTTCCGGGGCGGATTCACCGCGGATAAAAACAAGGCGGAAACAGGATTCCGAAGGGAAAACACTTATCTCTACACACCCCACGAGGAACTAGGACACCATGGAGCCGGAACTCCGAATTCTCCCTGCGATAGTCTTCCTGCTCCTCTACCAGGATCACGAACGCCGGCGGCGAAGACCACGGTGAGTACTGCACCTACGACACAGGGGAGGGCAGAGGGAAAAATCAGGAACACACACACGCAACACAACCACCCCCACCCTCACCCACTACAACACACACACTAATGCATATTTATACGTGATAGTTACACCCACCAACCCCCCCTGGAATAATGCAAAGACAAAAGGAAATTAGTGGAACCATTGTAATATATTAAAATCAAGTATGCAAAAATGTATATATACACCATTAACAAAATATACACCAAGCATAGCAGTCCAGGTAGTACTCCAATTAAGTCCGTGGAACACTGGGCCCACACGGTATGGGCGAGGCCCACACAAGATCCCCGACCATGACGGAGAGAACACTGCAGTGGCATCAGAGAGCAAGAAAACAGGCACCTCAGGGGGAGGGAAAGGGGGGGCACCTCAGCCGGTTGAGTGCACGACGCTAAATCCATGAGAGGGCCACATGCCCACCTTTCAATCCTGGGGAGTGCAAAGCCACAGTCTCTCAAGTCTCTACAGTGGGTGGGCTGCCCACTGCCATATCCTGGGGAGTGCAAAGCCACAGCCTCTCAAGTCTCACAAGTGGCTGGTTTGCCCACTGCCATATCCTGGGGAGTGCAAAGCCACAGTCTCTCAAGTCTCTACAGTGGGTGAGTTGCCCACTGCCATATCCTGGGGAGTGCAAAGCCACAGTCTCTCAAGTCTCTACAGTGGGTGGGTTGCCCACTGCCATATCCTGGGGAGTGCAAAGCCACAGTCTCTCAAGTCTCTACAGTGGGTGGGTTGCCCACTACCACATCCTGGGGAGTGCAAAGCCACAGTCTCTCAAGTAGATAACAGTCTCCACTGGTTCTGGAGGGGGCATGGTGTCCAGAGTGCTTCATCCTGCTAAGGACAGAGGTAGTGGATGTATCTCTCCACTGGTGCTGGAGGGGGCATGGTGCCCAGAGTGCTTCATCCTGCTCGTGACTGACTCAGTAGTGTCAGTGCCCTTGGCGCTCATGGCCCAGCGGTGCTTGTGGTGGCGGTGCCCTGTTCAGCGGTGCTTGAGACGGCGGTGCCCTGTTCAGCGGTGCTTGAGACGGCGGTGCCCTGTTCAGCGGTGCTTGTGGCGCCGGTGCCCTGTTCAGCGGTGCTTGAGACGTCGGTGCCCTGTTCAGCGGTGCTTGAGACAGTGGTGCCCTGTTCAGCGGTGCTTGAGACGGCGGTGCCCTGTTCAGCGGTGCTTGAGACGGTGGTGCCCTGTTCAGCGGTGCTTGGAGCGGAGGGCTCCTTTGCAGTGACTCAGCTGCTGGCGGGCCTCTCTAGCCTACCGGGGCTTGTGCTGGTGGTCCTCTCTGTCCCAGTGGGGCTTGTGCTGGCGGTCCTCTCTGTCCCAGCAGGGCTTGTGCTGGCGGTCCTCTCTAGCCCAGCGGGCTTGTGCTGGCGGTCCTCTCTAGCCCAGTGGGGCTTGTGCTGGCGGTCCTCTCTGTCCCAGCGGGGATGATGGCGGTGGCCTCTTGGTCAGCGGGGATGACGGCTGTGGCCGCCTGGGCAGCTGGGGTGATGGCGGTCTCCTCCGCTGTGCTGCTCTTCCCAGACTTTCCTGCTTTCTTGTGGCCCTTCCCCACCTTGGAAGGTGTCACAGCTGACTCCACACTCCCACCGGGACCCCTGGGAGCAGCTTTGGTGGCTGGAGTCTTCCCCCTCTCCCGCCGGGCACTGGCCAACTTCTTATGCTTCACCGGTGAGGGACTGTCTGTGCTGTGGCTCTGTGCCACACTGGCTGCCTTGGTGGCCGGTGCCCTCCATATTCATGTGACTACAGGCACCACTGGTCCCGGAGATGTTGTGGCTGAGGTGCTAGTTCGGGACCTAGGAGACGGACGGGGTGGGGGAGGTGTGGGAAAGAGGTCAAGGTTGGACAGGAAAAGTTTTTTGGGGACACTGGGACGGGTAGCTGGAGGGGGTTTGGGAGTGGAGGAAGAGGTTGTGGCTGTAGGAGGTATTCGTTTGCTGACTTTGGGTGAAGGTGCATGCGCTGGAGGCTGTCGTGAGGTGGGTGGCTGTTGGGTGGGTGTGTGCCTGCGTTTGTGTATCTTGGGAGGTGGCGTCACAGACACACTGGGAGAGGACACATGGGACGTGTGAATGGTAGTGGGGGTGGTGACTGCACTTGAGCGGGGTGTGGTGGTGGGTGTGCTGGTGATGGCAGTAATGGCTGTAGATGTAGTGCATGCAGGTGTGAGTGTAGACGAGACTGGGAGGGAGGAGGGAGATGAGGAGGAGGGGGACACAGTGGAGGCAGTGGATGTTGGTGTGTCTGCATGTGTGTGATGTTTGCGTGAGTGCCTGTGGAATGTGTGGTGCTTATGTTTGCCTGAGCTTCCCTTGTGTGTTGACGTGTGTGCATGCTGGTCTAGAGGTGTGCTTGGGATAGGCTGGGGTACAGGAGATTGGGTCTGAGTGGAGGAAGTTGGAGGGGGGTGTCTAGACACAGGGACAATGGCTGCCATCAGTGCTGAGGCCAGAGTCTGAAAACTCGCTGAAGAGCCGCCTGACCATAATGAATGCCCTCCAGGAATGCATTGGTTTGTTGCAACTGCCTTTTGACACCCTGGATGGCATTCAAAATGGTAGACTGCCCAACAGTGAGGGACCTGAGGAGGTCAATGGCCTCCTCACTGAGGGCAGCAGGGGTGACTGGGGCAGGGCCTGAGGTGCCTGGGGCGAAGGAGATGCCCATCCTCCCGGGTGAGCGGGCACGGGGCAAAGGACGAGGGGCTGCTGGGAGGGCGGTGCTGGAAGGGGGGGTGGCGGCTGTACCTGTAGGTGGGGGGGGCACAGATGTTGCCGCCACCACAAGGGAGCTCCCATCAGAGGACGAGTCTGTGTCACTGGTCTCAGCTCCTGTCCCCGCCGTGGAGCTCCCCTCGCCCTCCATCCCCCTGGTGAAGTCCGAGTCCGTAGTGTGGCCCTCCATGGCCATGTGGGATGCAACCCCTTCATGCTCCGGTGCCACTGCTCCTCCACCTGATGATGCTAATACACACAAGAACAGGGAGACCACAAAAAGGGGGGGACGACAGAAGAAAGACATGTTGAGTGCATGCATTACCGCTACCGTTGGCGGACACAGAAGCCCCCTGCACTACGCCGCGCTCTTGGGCTCCACTGTTCAATTCCTGGGAAATGGCCTACTAGGCTATGGACAACATCTGCACACATGGATGACACAGGGGCATGACTAGGTGTAATTGGCACTCTACAGAGGTGGGGTGGGGTGCCACATGGCCTGCCTTACGGAGGGACCTTGCCTACGGAACTCGTCCTGGCCTAGGGAAACCCACAGCCCACCTCCCCCACCCAGACACCTCCACTGCACGCTAAATCAGCAGGATGAGAGTGTACTCACCCCCTTGTGGCTGCTGT
Organism: Pleurodeles waltl; assembly: GCF_031143425.1. Taxonomy (NCBI): domain Eukaryota; kingdom Metazoa; phylum Chordata; class Amphibia; order Caudata; family Salamandridae; genus Pleurodeles; species Pleurodeles waltl. The sequence continues at coordinate 594,120,510 of NC_090447.1, forward strand.
GATGCCCTCAAGCGCCCATCCAACTCCGGGTACGCCACCGCCAGGATCCAGAACATCAGGGGGTCATGGTGCGACGGGCACCGCTCCCACATTGGGAGGCCATCCCCAGCTGAACCTCAGCCGTCTTCTTGCTCCAGTGGCGACTGTCCTCCCATCTTTTCCGGCAGTGGTTGCTCCGTCTGTGGTAGACTCCAGGGTCCGGACGTCCTTGGCGATGGCACACCAAATATAATTTTTCTGGTGGACACTGACCTACATGAATTGTACAGGGGGAAGAGAAACTTATCACCAACTTAACCGTCAGTCATTGGCCCCCATCCCAACCCTTGCCATGTGGCACATGCGCTCACCGTTGTTTCATGCACGCCGCACTCTCCCCCCTTCCTTCTTACATCCACCCCTCTCCACACAGGCATAGCCCATACAGCATGCTCCCAGTGTACTTACCTGTTTGTCTGGAGGACCGTAGAGTAGCGTGTACTGGGGGAGGACCCCATCCACGAGTTTCTCCAACTCCTCCGATGTGAAGGCAGGGGACCTTTCCCCAGACACTCGAGCCATTGTTTTTTCCAGACCACGGTCACAGCAGCACTTGCAGTGTAGGTCCTCTCCTGTCGAAGATCAGGTATCAAGTGATTGAACAGATAGAAAATGGCGGTCACGTCTGCGGCGGTGCGTACCGTCACCGCCGGCGTACATCGTCATTGGCTCCTGGGACCCACAGGGTCCAATGTTAACCAATGCAGCATTGCGCCGCGGTCTTCGATCACCTACTGCGACGGTGTACAACGCCAGCGCAGTTACCTCACATCCCATTGTCCCAATTTACAGGTCAGGCAGCCGCCATTTCAGGGGCCCACATGGCTTCATTTTTAACTGCGTCACACATACCTAGGCCTAGACTCAACACACATACAGGCCACTTTTTAAATTATGATTGGTGTTCTGTGTAAGCTGTGGGTACGTACCTCTGAGTTGTTTGACTCTGTGCTCGCTGTTGTCCTACATAGGCACCGTCCGCTGGGACATGTGAGGAGATGGCGGAATCCTCCGGTGTACCGACCGTTGGTGGACCTGTCGACAATGGAGGAAAGACATGTGATCATCACCTACAGGCTTTACCGTGCCACAATCCAGGAACTGTGTACCCAGTTGGAGCCAGACCTGAAGTCAGCTATCCACCATCTCACAGGAATCCCCCCTCGAGTTCAGGTGCTGTCAGTGCTCCATTTGCTTGCAAGTGGGTCATTTCAAACAACAGTGGTCATAGCATCAGTGATGTCCCAGCCTATGTTTTCCAACGTGTTGTCCAGAGTGTTGTCTGCCCTGCTGAAACACATGCGGAGCTACATCGTTTTCCTTCAGGTGGAGGATTTGCCTACAGTGAAAGGTGATTTCTATGCCCTAGGACATATCCCCAACATCATAGGTGCCATTGATGGGACACATGTGGCTTTGGTCCCCCCCGCAGGAGTGAACAGGTGTACAGAAACCGGAAGAGTTATCATTCTATGAATGTACAGATGGTATGTTTGGCCGACCAGTACATCTCCCATGTGAGTGCCAAGTTCCCTGGCTCAGTGCATGACGCCTGCATCCTGCAGAATAGCAGCATCCCTTATGTGATGGGTCAACCCCAGAGGCACTGTGTGTGGCTATTAGGTGAGCACCTGGAAGCAAGACAGTGGGAATGGTTGTCAGGTTAGTGTGTGTCTAACAGTTGTCCCTCGCCATTTGCAGGTGTCTCTGGTTACCCCAACCTGTCATGGCTACTGACCCCAGTGAGGAATCTCAGGACAAGGGCATAGGAACGCTACAATGAGGTACATGGGTGAACTAGGAGGGTGATCGAGCGGACCTTTGGCCTCCTGAAGGCCAGGTTCCGGTGCCTCCATATGACAGGTGGTTCCCTATTCTACTCACCAAAGAAGGTGTGCCAGATCATCGTGGCCTGCTGTATGCTTCACAACTTGGCTTTGCGACAACAGGTGCCTTTTCTGCAGGAGGATGGTCCAGATGGCGGTGTTGTTGCAGCTGTGGAGCCTGTGGACAGTGAAGACGAGGAAGCAGAAGAAGAAGACATGGACAACAGGGACTCAGTGATCCAGCAATATATCCAGTGAAACACAGGTAAGAATACAAACCTGCCTACTACACGTACTTTAACACTACTACCTCTCAACTGTCTGTCGTTTTCACCCAGTGTATGGTCACTGGGTTGTCACTTTCCCTTACGATTTCACAGATGTGGGTCCCAATGTGTGACATCTGCTTTGATTCCTCATGGACTACAGCTGTGTGACATAGGTATGTTGATATTACTATTGAAAGAGCTTTTTGCCACAGTGACTGCTAATACAGTATTCCGAAATCACAGACTGACTCCAGATTGTTTTGTGCTTTAAGGGTGTTTATTGTAGTGCTCAATATTGGAGGGGGTAGCAAAATGGTGAGGGGTGATGGTGGAGGAATGTCCATGGCAGAGTCCAGTCTATTAGTCTCAAAGGTTCTTTGCCCTAATGGGCACAGGAAGTGGAGCTGGGGCAGTTTAAGGATGGACAGGGTGACAAAGTGGGACAGTAGGATGACATTCAGGGTGGTCTCATTTATTGGCGGGGGTCTTGGCATCGTTCTCTGTCTTTGTCCTGGATCTCAGGGACCGTTTGCGAGGTGGTTCTCCCTCTGCAGGGGGTGGGGTGCTGGTGTGGTGGTCCTGTGGCGTGGTCCTGTGGCGTGGTGCTGGTGTGGTGTGCCTCCTGTCCACTAGCGCCGGCAGAGGTGGTGGGCAGTTCACCGTACAGGCTAGTGTCAGGGGCCCCTTGTAGTGCCACAGTGTCCCTCCTGGTGTTGAGTACTTCCTTCAGCACCCCTACGATGGTGCCCAGGGTGGAATTGATGGCTCTGAGTTCCTCCCTGAAGCCCACATACTGTTCCTTCTGCAGACGCTGGGTCTCCTGAAACTTGGCCAGTACCGTTGCCATCATCTCCTGGGAGTGGTGGTAGGCTCCCATGATGTTGGAGAGGGCCTCGTGAAGAGTGGGTTCCGCCGCCTGTCGCACAGCAGCCCTCCCAGTTCCCCTGTGTTCCTGGGCCTCCGTCCCCTGGACCGTGTGCCCACTGCCCCCAGGTCCCTGTTGTTGTTGGGGTGGCGGGTTAGCCTAGGTTCCCTGTAGTGGTGGACACACTGCTGATTGACGTGTCCTGGGGACGGAGGTATGGGCCCGCTGGGTGGATGCTGTGCTGGTGTTTCCAGAGGGGGGAAGTTCTGTAGTGGTCTGTGACTGTGAGGGGAACTGACTGTCCTGAGGTCCCTGATGGGCCGGGCTGGTCGTCTAGATCCAGTTAGACAGAGGTGCTGTCATCACTGCGGGCCTCTTCTGTTGGTGGTGTGAACATGTGTGGACCCTCCTGTCCGGTGACGTTGGGTAGGAGTCCTGCAGGGGTATAAAAGGATGTTTATTACATCTGTGTGTGCCATGGTGTGCAATGGGTGGGTGACCGTGTACCCCAGTGCTTGCATTCCTGTGTGTGACCTTGTGTGATGGTGGTTTAGGGGGGTGTATGGGTATGTGCAGTGGGCATGCTTTAGTGATGGGTGTCCATGCTTTGTAGTTGCATGCAGGGCTTGGTGTTAGGATGTGTGGTTTGTGATGTTGGGACATTTGTGAGGAGTTAGTGTGATGGGGTGAGGGCGAGGGTGGGGGTATGTGATGGCATGCAGGTAGGGTGGGGGATGTAATAGTTAAGATGTAACTTACCAGAGTCCATTCCTCCACCTACTCCTGCGAGGCCCTCAGGATGCAGAATCGCCAAGACCTGCTCCTCCCATATTGTTAATTGTGGGGGAGGAGGTGGGGGTCCGCCACCAGTCCGCTGAACCGCAAGGTGGTGTCTTGAGACCACGGAACGCACCTTCCCCCCTAGGTCGTTCCACCTCTTCCTGATGTCCTCCCGATTTCTTGGGTGCTGTTCCACTGCGTTGACCTTGTCCACTATTCTTCGCCATAGCTCCATCTTCCTTGCAATTGAGGTGTGCTGCACCTGTGCTCCGAATAGCTGTGGCTCTACCCGGACGATTTCCTCCACCATGATCCTGAGCTTCTCCTCCGAGAACCTGGGGTGTCTTTGCTGTGCCATGGGGTGGTGTAGGTGATGTGTGGTGTGGTGTGTGGGGTGATAAGTGTGCTGATATGTTGTGATGTGTAGTGTGAGGTGATTAGAAGTTATGTGGGTGATGGTGTTGTGTGCCTGTGGATGCTAGTATTGTTGATGGTGGTGTCTCTTTCTGGCCTTCTCTCAGTAATTGTTGTCGTAGAGGTTTGTGGGTGATGTGGGTGTGTGTTTTATATTGTATTGGGTGTGTGGGAGTGGTGTGTGTATGTGTATCAGGTGTGTGTATTTCAATTTGTCCAATGTGGCTGTGTTTTGTACAAGTGTGTGTATTTTGAGCGCGGCGGTGTGTACCGCCAATGGAATACCGCGGTTGAAAGACCGCCACGTGAATTCGTGGGTTGTGATAGTGTGGGCGTATTTCTGTTGGCGTGACGGTGGAGGTTTTGTTTTCTCCAGTTTATCACTGACCTTTGGTGTGGCGGACTTGTGTGGGTGTCTGAATTTTGGCGGGTTCCGTGCTGTGGGTCATAATAGCTGTGGCGGATTTCCGCTGCCGCGGCGGTGTGTTGGGGGTCTTCTGCACGGCGGTAAGCGGCTTTTACCACCAATGTTGTAATGAGGGCCTATGTCCCTATTTATTTGGGGGTAGGGGCATAGAAACACACATTTTGAGTAGCCCCACCCATCTTTTAAACAAAATAAATAAATGTCCCTGCCATTGAGTCAGCTTTCTACCCAATGGGGGCACAGATTAGGGGTAATTACCCTATCTGCCCACCTTCGGGGGGTCAGAAAGAATTTGGTCCCCGTTTATGTGGGGTGGGGGCATGGCCATGCCCATAGTGGGTGAGTCCCCAACCCTCTTTTATTTAAAAAAAAATCTCAGGTGTCTGGTGGGCTTGAGGGCAGATTGAGGGGGCAGAAAGACTATGCCTATTTTTGTTGGGAAGTGGGGGCATTGCAGTGTCCCTTCTGGGCAGGCCCAACCATTTCCTAAACAAAAAAGAAATCCCTGGTGCTTAGTGGGCTTTTTGTTCCTCTGGGGGCAGAAAGACTTTGGTCCCCATTTATATGGTGTGGGGGCATGGCCATGCCCATGGTCGCCAGCCCCCACCCCCCTTTTTTATTTAAAACAATCCCTGGTGTCTAGTGAGCTTCCTCCTCCCCCACCCCCAGGGAGCAGAATAGGGGTAATAATCCCATCTGCCACCCAGGGAGGGGCAGAAAGAATGAGCCTAATTTTATAGGGGGGGCGAGAGTGCTTTTTGCCACTCCTGGGGTGCTTAAAGACTGATTATGCCCATAAAATTAAGGGGAGAGCAAAAGACCTTGCCCAAGGGGACACTCCTCCCTCCCTGGTGTGTAGTGATTGGATCCCTGCTTGGGGATCACCCTCCTGTGGCAATCACCTACGAGGGATCCAGTAGGGAAGGGTACTATTGGAAAGGGGAGATTCTCCCCTTTCCATTGATACCTCTCTCATCTGCCCGTACTCAGAGCTGAGATAGCCCCCTGAGCACCAAGGCAGAGAAAGTGAAATGAACCGATCGGTTAATTTAAGTTCAATTTTCACGGAAATGACATTAGTGCGAGTGTGCGTTGCTTGTCATTTCAATGAAAACTAAAAATAGCCCTGGGAGCTGGGAAAGCTCTTTCCCAGCTCCTGGTGCTCTTTTTAGAAAAATCAAATCCCTCTGCAGTAAACAGCAGAGGGATTTGATGGTCATGTAACAGTTATATCCTCAGCACGTGACCACCGGTGTTCATGATGGAACCGTTCTGTCATGAGCAATCAAGGGGTTAAATTAAGCTCTATTTTTCTAACCTGATGCAGATTATATTTGTGTGGTATTTTTACTGTTTTTACTGTTTTACTGTTTTAAGTAATGCACAAATACTTTATACATTGCCTCTGAGTGCTCTGTGCCAAGCTACAATAGGGTGAGCACAGGATAATTTAGAATGTGTTGAGTTACCCTGACTAGGATTGTTCTCCCTGCTTGGACAGGGTGCATACCTCTACCAACTAGAAACCCCATTTCTAACAGATATATCTTCGAGACGCTCAGGAGACCCTGCTGAGCCTTGAAGAGCTGATGAACAAATTTGGATCAATATCGGGCTGTACAAGTAATTAGGCCAAATAATGCCTCTTCCCCCTGAGGTTCACAATTGGGGTTTGCAGAACACTAGCCACTCCCACCACGCTGATATGGAGTTTCGATATGTTCAAATACTTAGGCGTACAAAAATATGCCATAAAGCACCAGGGGACTCATTTACATGATTTTGGCAGAGGGCAGCGCCGCAAGGATTCTTGCAGCGCTGCCCTGCGTGAAGAGGAAAGGGCAGGAATGCGCTGTAAGTATGAGATACAGCGCATTCCTGTCCTTTTACCCGGCACTGGTGCACAATGGGCTGCTATGTGCCAATGAAGGCACCCTTGCACCAAAGTGCAAGGGTGTCTGCATTGTAGGGATGACTATTTTTGTGGGGGAAGGGACACTTTCCTGGACAAAAACAATCAATGGAGGATTTTTACTCTTTCTATGAGTGCTGCAGAACTCAGCACACACAGAATGAGAAACAAAATGAGGGGAAATAAGAAAGCTATTTCTAATTATTACGACTCCCCATCGCCCCATCTGGGAAGGTGTCAAATGCCATGGGTGTTACTTGGGAATACCCACTGTAACGTCCATGGCATGCCTCCCTATCGTAGTGTGAGGTAATACAGCGACTTGCTCTGCATTGCCTCACTTTATATCTATGAGGCCATGAAAAGTAACGCAGAGTGGCTTTAGGTGGCCTTGTCGATAGGGCTCTCCAGTGTGTGCCACTGGAGCATCACAGAGGTGATGCTTAGGTGCTTCAAGGGGACTTGTAAGTGAGCACCCAAATCTTATATAGGGTAACCTGGGCAGGGACCTTCTATTGGTCCAGAATTCCATGCCATTTTGGATATCCCTTCCACTCTCCACAATTGGTCAAATAGCAATTGCAAAAATGTAAATCCTACCAAAACTGTTATATTTCTTCACAGCCCTACTACAATTCCTTCCCTAATCCTTTTTCAAGATGATCCATGGCTTTCTATCAGACCTAATAAGGGGATTTGGCAGAAAACAAGTGGCTTTTCAGTGCCCACTAGTTGAGGGAGGACAGGGGACCCCAATTAGGAATCACACTAGTCTGTATCACAATTGCTATAGCTCGATGAGCTGGCTTGGAGAGGGCCCACATGCCCATAGACATGAAAAGATGAAACTCCTTGCTAACATTCACACCCTGACCTGGATCCTTAACCCAGCAGAGCAGACACCAATGGACTCTGCCTTGATAAACACAGCTAAGACACGTTGGCATAAATACCTATACCCACACATTGATGCCACCCTCCATATGCCCCATAGTTAACACTATCTGCACTGCTGGAGACCCAGTTAGTAGCTAAAGATCATGAAACATAACTGAAGGGATGCTGGAGTAACACCAGTGGGGGATCTATTCACTGATATAAAATTAACAATATTTTAAGACATGATGGAGATATAAGTGTAGTAGGCTGTCCTGGTTTGTAGTGGGTACCTTGGGTACTTACACCTTATACCAGGTCCAGTTATCCCTTATTAGTGAAATGTAGTAGTGTTCTAGCAGCTCAGACTGATAGAGGTAGGTATAGCAGAGCAGCTTAGGCTGAACTAGGAGACATGCAAAGCTCATGCAATACCACTTATAGTTACACAGTACTTATACACAAGTAAAGACAATACTTAGTGTTACCAAAAATAAAAGGTAGTTTATTTGGGTGACACAGTACCAAAAATATCTTAGAGGCAATACTGCTTCTGGAGGTAAGTATTATACACAATATATACACTAGACACCAAAATAGGGCAAGTAATTAAACATAGGACAGTGCAAACAATAGGAAATGCTATAGAATGCAATGGGAGAAATAGGTCTAGGGGCAACACAAACCATATACTAAGAAAGTGGAATGCGAATCACGAATTCCCCCATAGACAAGTGTAGTGTGTGCAGAATCGCTAGGAGAGTAAGAATACAGTAAAGGTAAATAAATTACCCCACCCCAGAGCCCAGAAAAGCAGGAATAAATTACTGCAAGTTTCCTTAGGACACACTATACCTCGTGATTGGAATTATTGCAAGAACCAACAAAGTCTGCAAACAACAAACAGTGGATTCCTGGACCTGAAGACATGCAAAAGAAGGAGACCAAGTCCAGAAGTCGAAAGAAGTTCCAGGAAGGACAGGAGCCCCTGCCAACCCAGACAAGGGTGCAAAAGAAGAGTCCCTGGTTGGACGAAGACTGCAGAAATGCACCCCAGGAAGATGCTAGTGGGTTCCTGCATGATGCAAAGGATGTCCCACGTCGTGAACTTGGACACAGGTGAGTTTTGCCGCTGGATTCCTCCAAAGTCGGCAAAGTCGTGTTTTGCATCAACTAGGCCTTATCTGGACCCAGGAGGGACTTTGGGGCCTCAACTCTGTGCGAGGAGCAAGAGGGTGCTCTAAGCACTTCAGAGACCACTCAGAGCACCAAATAGCACACAAGGGTGTCCCAGGACATGGGGACAAAGGAGGTGTAAAATGCGGTTGGTGCAGCGCTACACAGGAAAGCCCCTCACTGCAGGAGAACAACTCAGTGAGTTGAGTATCACAGGATAGAGTACTGGGGACCTGGGCCAGGCTGTGCATGAAGGAATTTTGCAAATAGAGCACAGAAGCCTCAGGAGTTAAAGAAAACAAGGTGCACATGGGTACTGTCGTTCTGGGGGAAGGCAAGGTCTTACCTCCTCCAAATTGATACAGCAGGACCTCAGGACAGTCTGTGTCAATGGGGTCCATGCTCTGTGTTCCAAGGAGCATGCTCGTCACCAGGAGAGGAGTCCAAGAGATCAGGTCTTCGATTTAGAAAGTGCCTGCATGAGCAGAGAAGTGACTCCGTCACCCCATGGGAGATTTCTTCAGTCCTTCTGGTGCAGGGTAAAGACATGGAGTACTCAGAGTGTGCACACCATGGAAACTGTTGCAGTTGCTGGCTGGAGCTGAAGTTGCAGAGGAAAAGTATCCCTTGTGGATACTTTGTTGCTGGTACAGCGGTTCCTGGAGCAGGCTGCGGTTGATCCAAGGACAGAGGATGAAGTAGTAGTTGCAGAGGATTCCTGCTGGAAACTTGCAAGTAGAATCTGAAGAGAACCCACAGGAGAGACCTTAAATAGCACTGAGAGGGGGGTTGGCTACCTTCTCAGGTAGGGACCCATCAGGAGGGGTCTCTGACGTCACCTGCTGGCACTGGCCACTCAGAGCCCTCCATAGTGCCCCACACCTTGCAAAGCAACATGGCTGAAGTCTGGGACACACTGAAGGAGCTCTGGCCACCACTCCTAGGGTGGTGATGGACAGGGGAGTAGTCACTCCCCTTTCCTTTGTCCAGATTCACACCAAAGCAGGGGATAAGGGGTCCCTGAACCGGTGTAGACTGGCTTATGCAAGGAGGGCATCATCTGTGCCCTTCAAAGCGTTTCCTGGGGCTGGGGAAGGCTACCCCTCCCCTACCTACTTCCAAAGGGAGATGGTGTAACACCCTGCTCCCAAAGGAAATGCTATGTTCTGCCTTCCAGGGAATGAGCAGCTCAGACCCCAGGAGGGCAGAACCCTGTCTGTGAGTTGGCAGCAGCTGTAGCTGCACTGCAAGCCTCAGAGAGCTGGTTTGGCAGTACCATAGTGGAGCCTTCAGGATGCATGGAATTGGCTCCCCAATACCATATTTGGAATGGGGGACAATTCCATGATCTTAGACACCTTACATGGCCATATTCGGAGTTACCATTGTGAAGCTACATATAGGTATTGACCTATATGTAGTGCATGCGTGTAATGGTGTCCCTGCACTCACAAAGTCCCGGGAATTGGCCCTGAATTATGTGGGGGCACCTTTGCTAATGCAAGGATGCCCTCACACTTAGTAACTGAGGTTCTGGCTAGCAGGATCCCAGTGACACAGGCAAAAACAAACTGACACACAAATAAAAATGGGGGTACCATGCCAGGCAAGATGGTACTTTCCTACACAATCTCCCCCCAAACGAGGTACAATAAGGCTAACCTTGCCCAGATGAATCTTCATTGTCTAAGTGGAAATATCTGGCGAGTCCATCTGCATTGAAGTGGGTACTCCCAGGTATATGTTCCACTGTATAGTCCATTCCCTGTAGGGAGATGGACCACCTCAACAATTTAGGGTTTTCACCTTTCATTTGTTTTAGCCAAAGTAGAGGTTTGTGGTCTGTCTGAACAATAAAGTGAGTACCAAACAGGTATGGTCTTAACTTTGTCAGTGCCCAGACCACAGCAAAGGCCTCCCTCTCTATGGCAGACCAATGCTTTTCTCTAGGGGTCAACCTCCTGCTGATAAAAGCAACAGGTTGATCCTGGCCCTCAGTATTAAGCTGTGATAGTACTGCCCCAACCCCTAATTCAAAAGCATCAGTCTGGACTATAAACTTCTTGCAGTAGCAAGGGTTTTTTAGGACAGGTGCAGAGCACATGACCTGCTCATCAAAAGCCTTTTGACAGCTAGCTGTCCACAATACCTTTTTAGGCATCTTCTTACTAATGAGGTCATTAAGAGGAGCTGCAATGGAGCCATAGTTCTTAATGAACCTCCTATAGTACCCTGTGAGGCCTAGAAAGGATCTCATCTGGATTTGAGTTGTAGGGTGAGCCCATTCCATAATGGTCTGGATCTTCACCTGCAGTGGTGCAATCTGTTCCCCACCTACCAGGTGGCCCAGATAAACCACTTTCCCCTGCCCTATCTGGCACTTTGAGGCCTTGATACTGAGGCCTGCCTTTTGCAGGGCCTTTAAAATGTTCCACAGGTGGACCATGTGATCATCCCAGGTGTAGCTAAAGACAGCTATATCATCTAGATATGCTGCACTAAAAGCTTCCAAACCTTGCAGGACTGTGTTCACCAACCTTTGAAAAGTGGCAGGTGCATTTTTCAGACCAAAGGGCATCACAGTGAACTGATAGTGCCCTCCTATGGGGGAAAATGCAGTTTTAGGCTTAGCCTCTTCTGATAATATAATCTGCCAATACCCTGCAGTTAAATCAAAAGTGCTGAGATACTTGGCAGAAGCCAGTGTATCTATCACCTCATCTGCCCTAGGTATAGGGTGAGCATCTCTCTTGGTTACTTGGTTGAGCCCTCTATAGTCAACACAAAACATCATCTCTCTTTTACCATCCTTACTGTGAGGTTTTGGGACAAGCACCACTGGGCTAGCACATGGGCTTTCTGAAGGCTCAATCACTCCTAAGTTTAACATTTTCTGTACCTCTTGTTTTATGCAGTCCCTGACATGGTCAGGCTGCCTATAAATCTTAATTTGACAGGTAAACTGTCTCCAGTATTGATTGTGTGCTCACACCAAGTAGTGGTACCTGGTATCAGTGAGAAGAGTTCAGAAAACTGACTTGAGATTTACACAGTTGTCCTTCTGCTCAGCAGTAAGACAATCTGCAAGTACTCCTCCCTCCACTAAGCCATCAGCTTCAGTGGTGGAGAAGAGATCAGGGAGAGGGTCGCTCTCTTCTTCCTGTCCCTCATTAGTTGCCATGAGTAGGGTGAGATCACCCCTGTCATAGTAGGGTTTTAGGCGGTTGACATGGAGCACCCTAAGGGGACTCCTGGCAGTGCCCAGGTCTACCATGTAGGTAACCTCACCCTTTTTCTCAACAATTAGATGGGGTCCACTCCATTTGTCTCGGAGTGCTCTTGGGGACACAGGCTCCAATACCCACACCTTCTGTCCTGGGTGCTACTGGGTCAGGACAGCCTTCTGGTCATGCCATTGCTTTTGCAGCTCCTGGCTGGCCTGAAGGTTTTCACTGGCCTTTTTCATGTACTCAGCCATTTGTGATCTCAGGCCAAGTACATAGTCCACAGTGTCCTGTTTAGGAGCCTTTAAAGGTTGTTCCCAACCCTCCTTAACAACTGCAAGGGGACCTCTTACAGGATGCCCAAAGAGGAGTTCAAAGGGGCTAAAGCCCACTCCTTTTTGGGGTACCTCCCTGTAAGCAAAAAGGAGGCAAGGTAACAGGAAATCCCATCTCCTTCTGAGTTTTTCAGTGAGTCCCATTGTCATACCTTTGAGAGTTTTATTAAACCTCTCAACCAGACCACTTGTTTGTGGGTGGATGATAAGGAGTAGTGAACTTGTATGTTACACCACACTCCTTCCACATTGCTTTGAGGTATGCAGACATGACGTTACTACCCCTGTCTGACACCACTTCCTTAGGGAAGCCCACACTGGAAAAGATTCCCAAGAGGACCTTTGCCACTGCAGGAGCTGTAGTGGTCCTTAAGGGAATTGCTTCAGGATGCCTAGTGGCATGGTCCACTACCACAAGGATAAACCTATTGCCTGAAGCTGTTGGATGGTCAAGGGGGGCAACTATGTCAACCCCTACCCTTTCAAAGGGCACCCCAACCACAGGAAGTGGAATTAAGGGGGCCTTTGGTGTGCCACCAGTCTTGCCACTGGCTTGGCAGGTCCCACAAGAGCGACAGAACTCTTTGGTGTCCTCTGACACATGAGGCTAGTGAAACAAGGGAACACGCCTGTCCCAAGTTTTACTTTGGCCCAAATGCCCAGCCAAAGGAATATCATGTGCCAAGGTAAGACGAAACTCCCTATACTGCAAAGGGATGACCAATCTCCTGGCAGCTCCAGGTTTAGGGTCCCTTGACTCAGTACACAGGAGGTTGTCTTCCCAATACACCTTATGGCCATCACTGACATCCCCCTTCTGGTGTTTGACGGCTTGCTGTCTCAAACCCTCTAGTATGGGACAGTTCTGCTGTGCCACACTCAGCTCTTCCCTAGCAGGCTCCCCTGCACCGAAAAGCTCAGCAGTGTCTACTGCCAGCTCATCTGCTGTAGGTTCTGCACAGGGAGAAGATTCCTCTTCCTCAAAAGGGGAATCTTCTGGAGAGGGAAGGATAGTGGGTTAAGATTTACGCTTACTACCCCTAGCTTTTGGGAGCACTTGGTCCATTGTTCCAGGATCCAAGTTTCCCTGTCCTTTTTGCTTTTTGGCCTGAGCCCTTGTCAAAGCAAAAATATACGTAGGAATGCCCAGCATTGCTGCATGAGCCTCCAACTCCACTTCAGCACAAGTTGATGTCTCCAAATATTGCCTAGTAAGCAATCTACAGGTAATTCAGTGGCTACCACAACTTTCTTTGGACCAGTAACCCCTCCAGTTGAGATTCACAACAGGCATGGGGTGGCTAAGTGTGTTATTGTGAGCATCAGTCACTTGGTACTGGTGACCAAGTAATCAATCAATCAATCAATCATTAAATTTATAAAGCGCGCTATGTACCCGTTAGGGTTTCGAGGCGCTTGGGGGGGGAGGGGGAGGTAGCTGCTATCGTTCGAAGAGCCATGTCTTGAGGAGTCTCCTGAAGGTGAGGAGGTCCTGGGTCTGGCGTAGTGAGGTCGGGAGTGAGTTCCAGGTCTTGGCGGCGAGGTAGGAGAAGGATCTGCCGCCAGAGGTCTTGCGCTAGATTCGGGGGACGATGGCGAGGGCAAGGTTGGCAGAGCGTAGTTGGCGTGAGGGAACGTAGAAGTTGAGTCTGGTGTTCAGGTAGGTGGGTCCGGTGTCGTGTAGTGCCTTGTGTGCGTGGGTGAGGAGTTTAAAGGTGATCCTCTTGTCCACGAGGAGCCAGTGGAGGTCCTTCAGGTGGTGGGAGATGTGACATCGGCGGGGTATGTCGAGGATCAGCCGGGCGGATGCGTTCTGGATGCGTTTGAGTCGTTTGATGTCTTTTGTTGGGATGCCTGTGTAGAGTGCGTTGCCGTAGTCGAGTCTGCTACTGACGAGGGCTTGGGTCACCATCTTTCTGGTTCCTGTTGGAATCCACTTGAAGATCCTGCGGAGCATGCGGAGGGTGTTAAAACAGGAAGAGGAGACAGCGTTGACCTGTTTGGACATGGTGAGAGCGGAGTCGAGGATGAAGCCGAGGTTTTGTGCGTGGCTGGCTGGGGTGGGTGGGGGTCCCAGGGCGGTGGGCCACCAAGAGTCGTTCCAGGCCGAGGGGGTGCGACCGAGGATGAGGACTTCCGTGTTGTCGGAGTTAAGTTTCAGGCGGCTGTTGCTCATCCATTCGGCGATGGATTTCAGTCCCTCGTGGAGGTTGGCTTTGGCGGTGAGAGGATCTTTGGTCAGGCAGAGGGCGAGTTGGGTGTCGTCGGCGTAGGAGAGGATGCTGAGGTTGTGCTGGCGGGCCAGTTGTGCGAGGGAGGCCATGTAGATGTTGAACAGCGTTGGGCTTAGCGAGGAGCCTTGGGGGACGCCGCAGATGAGGTTGGTGGCTTCGGAGCGGAAGAGTGAGAGTCGGACTCTCTGGGTTCTGTCGGAGAGAAAAGAGGAGATCCAGTTGAGGGCTTTGTCTTGGATACCGGCTTCGTGGAGGCGATTTAGTAGGGTGCAGTGGCAGACCGTGTCGAAGGCAGCGGAGAGGTCTAGGAGGATGAGGGCTGAGGTTTCGCCGTTGTCCATTTGTTGTCTGATATCATCTGTGGCGGCGAGGAGTGCAGTCTCTGTGCTGTGGTTGCGTCTGAAACCGGATTGGGAAGGGTCTAGGATGGAGTTGTCTTCGAGGTAGTGGGAGAGCTGTGCGTTGACGATCTTCTCGATGACTTTCGCTGGGAAAGGGAGGAGGGAGATCGGACGGAAGTTTTTGATGTCGTTGAGGTCAGCCTTAGGTTTCTTGAGGAGGGGTTGGATTTCTGCGTGCTTCCAGCTGTCCGGGAAGGTAGCGGTGTTGAAGGAAAGGTTGATGATCTTGCGGAGTTTGGGGGCGATGGTGACGTCGGCTTTGTTGAAAACGTGATGTGGGCAGGGGTCAGAGGGAGATCCTGAGTGGATGGAGTTCATGGTCTTTAGGGTTTCGGCGTCGTCTACTTGGGTCCAGGTGGTGATGAGGTCGGCGTGGGAGGAGTTGTTGGGGGTGGGATCTGGCGGAGGTGTGGTGTTGAGGCTGTCGTGGATGGCTGCGATTTTCTGGTAGAAGAAGGTGGAGAGGTTGTCGCAGAGTTTCTGGGATGGAGGGACGTCGTGGACGTTGGCGTTGGGGTTGGAGAGTTCCTTCTCGATGCAGAAGAGTTCCTTGCAGTCGTGAGCGTTGTTGTTAAGGCGTTCTGGGAAGTGGGAGCGTTTGGCGAGTCAGATCAGTTGGTGGTGTTCGCGGTTGGCTTCCTTGAGGGTAGCAAGGTTGTCGGGTGTGCGCTCGAGGATCCATTTTTTCTTGAGTTTCTTGCAGGTGCGTTTGGAGGTGGTCAGTTCATCTGTGAACCAGGCTGTTTTTTTCTTTTCTTGGTTGACGTGGGTCTCTTGAGTGGTGCTAGGATGTTGGCGCAGTTGAGGATCCATTGTTGGAGGTTGATAGTGGCGGAGTGCGGGTCGGTGGGGTCGGGTGGTGGGTTTTTGGCGAGGGTGCTGGCTAGTTGTTCTTCGGTGACTTTTCCCCAGCGGCGGTGAGGCGATAGAGGGGTGCGGTGGTGTTCGGTGTTTTTCTTGAACGTGAAGTGGACGCAGTGGTGGTTGGTCCAGTGGAGTTCGGAGGTGTGGCTGAATGAGATGTGGTTGCTTGCAGTGAAGAGTGGGTCAAGGGTGTGGCCGGCGATGTGGGTGGGTGTGTTGACCAGTTGACGGAGTCCGAGGTTGGAGAGGTTGGTGGTCAGTGATGCGGTGTTGGCGTCATTGTTGTTCTCCAGGTGGAAGTTAAGGTCTCCCAGGAGGATGTAGTCTGAAGAGGCGAGGGCGTGGGTGCTGGCGAGGTCGGAGATGGTGTCGCTGAAGGGGGCTCTTGGTCCTGGAGGACGGTATATGAGGGTTCCTCTGAGGGTAGTGTTGGGGTCCGTGTGAATCTGGAAGTGGAGGTGTTCGGCTGTCTTGAGGGTGTCGTCCGTGTGGGTGTGGATCTTGAGGGTAGATTTGTGGGCGATGGCTATTCCTCCGCCGATTCCGTTGGTGCGATCTCTTCTGGTGATCTTGTACCCGTCAGGGATGGCGATGGCGATGTCTGGGGCCGAGGAGTCGTTCCACCAGGTTTCGGTTAGGAAGGCTACTGTTTTTACTGTTTTACTGTTTTAAGTAATGCACAAATACTTTATACATTGCCTCTGACTGCTCTGTGCCAAGCTACAATAGGGTGAGCACAGGATAATTTAGAATGTGTTGAGTTACCCTGACTAGGATTGTTCTCCCTGCTTGGACAGGGTGCATACCTCTACCAACTAGAAACCCCATTTCTAACAGGTATATCTTCGAGACGCTCAGGAGACCCTGCTGAGCCTTGAAGAGCTGATGAACAAATTTGGATCAATATCGGGCTGTACAAGTAATTAGGCCAAATAATGCCTCTTCCCCCTGAGGTTCACAATTGGGGTTTGCAGAACACTAGCCACTCCCACCACGCTGATATGGAGTTTCGATATGTTCAAATACTTAGGCGTACAAAAATATGCCATAAAGCACCAGGGGACTCATTTACATGATTTTGGCAGAGGGCAGCGCCGCAAGGATTCTTGCAGCGCTGCCCTGCGTGAAGAGGAAAGGGCAGGAATGCGCTGTAAGTATGAGATACAGCGCATTCCTGTCCTTTTACCCAGCACTGGTGCACAATGGGCTGCTATGTGCCAATGAAGGCACCCTTGCACCAAAGTGCAAGGGTGTCTGCATTGTAGGGATGACTATTTTTGTGGGGGAAGGGACACTTTCCTGGACAAAAACAATCAATGGAGGATTTTTACTCTTTCTATGAGTGCTGCAGAACTCTGCACACACAGAATGAGAAACAAAATGAGGGGAAATAAGAAAGCTATTTCTAATTATTACGACTCCCCATCGCCCCATCTGGGAAGGTGTCAAATGCCATGGGTGTTACTTGGGAATACCCACTGTAACGTCCATGGCATGCCTCCCTATCGTAGTGTGAGGTAATACAGCGACTTGCTCTGCATTGCCTCACTTTATATCTATGAGGCCATGAAAAGTAACGCAGAGTGGCTTTAGGTGGCCTTGTCGATAGGGCTCTCCAGTGTGTGCCACTGGAGCATCACAGAGGTGATGCTTAGGTGCTTCAAGGGGACTTGTAAGTGAGCACCCAAATCTTATATAGGGTAACCTGGGCAGGGACCTTCTATTGGTCCAGAATTCCATGCCATTTTGGATATCCCTTCCACTCTCCACAATTGGTCAAATAGCAATTGCAAAAATGTAAATCCTACCAAAACTGTTATATTTCTTCACAGCCCTACTACAATTCCTTCCCTAATCCTTTTTCAAGATGATCCATGGCTTTCTATCAGACCTAATAAGGGGATTTGGCAGAAAACAAGTGGCTTTTCAGTGCCCACTAGTTGAGGGAGGACAGGGGACCCCAATTAGGAATCACACTAGTCTGTATCACAATTGCTATAGCTCGATGAGCTGGCTTGGAGAGGGCCCACATGCCCATAGACATGAAAAGATGAAACTCCTTGCTAACATTCACACCCTGACCTGGATCCTTAACCCAGCAGAGCAGACACCAATGGACTCTGCCTTGATAAACACAGCTAAGACACGTTGGCATAAATACCTATACCCACACATTGATGCCACCCTCCATATGCCCCATAGTTAACACTATCTGCACTGCTGGAGACCCAGTTAGTAGCTAAAGATCATGAAACATAACTGAAGGGATGCTGGAGTAACACCAGTGGGGGATCTATTCACTGATATAAAATTAACAATATTTTAAGACATGATGGAGATATAAGTGTAGTAGGCTGTCCTGGTTTGTAGTGGGTACCTTGGGTACTTACACCTTATACCAGGTCCAGTTATCCCTTATTAGTGAAATGTAGTAGTGTTCTAGCAGCTCAGACTGATAGAGGTAGGTATAGCAGAGCAGCTTAGGCTGAACTAGGAGACATGCAAAGCTCATGCAATACCACTTATAGTTACACAGTACTTATACACAAGTAAAGACAATGCTCAGTGTTACCAAAAATAAAAGGTAGTTTATTTGGGTGACACAGTACCAAAAATATCTTAGAGGCAATACTGCTTCTGGAGGTAAGTATTATACACAATATATACACTAGACACCAAAATAGGGCAAGTAATTAAACATAGGACAGTGCAAACAATAGGAAATGCTATAGAATGCAATGGGAGAAATAGGTCTAGGGGCAACACAAACCATATACTAAGAAAGTGGAATGTGAATCACGAATTCCCCCATAGACAAGTGTAGTGTGTGCAGAATCGCTAGGAGAGTAAGAATACAGTAAAGGTAAATAAATTACCCCACCCCAGAGCCCAGAAAAGCAGGAATAAATTACTGCAAGTTTCCTTAGGACACACTATACCTCGTGATTGGAATTATTGCAAGAACCAACAAAGTCTGCAAACTACAAACAGTGGATTCCTGGACCTGAGGACATGCAAAAGAAGGAGACCAAGTCCAGAAGTCGAAAGAAGTTCCAGGAAGGACAGGAGCCCCTGCCAACCCAGACAAGGGTGCAAAAGAAGAGTCCCTGGTTGGACGAAGACTGCAGAAATGCACCCCAGGAAGATGCTAGTGGGTTCCTGCATGATGCAAAGGATGTCCCACGTCATGAACTTGGACACAGGTGAGTTTTGCCGCTGGATTCCTCCAAAGTCGGCAAAGTCGTGTTTTGCATCAACTAGGCCTTATCTGGACCCAGGAGGGACTTTGGGGCCTCAACTCTGTGCGAGGAGCAAGAGGGTGCTCTAAGCACTTCAGAGACCACTCAGAGCACCAAATAGCACACAAGGGTGTCCCAGGACATGGGGACAAAGGAGGTGTAAAATGCGGTTGGTGCAGCGCTACACAGGAAAGCCCCTCACTGCAGGAGAACAACTCAGTGAGTTGAGTATCACAGGATAGAGTACTGGGGACCTGGGCCAGGCTGTGCATGAAGGAATTTTGCAAATAGAGCACAGAAGCCTTAGGAGTTAAAGAAAACAAGGTGCACATGGGTACTGTCGTTCTGGGGGAAGGCAAGGTCTAACCTCCTCCAAATTGATACAGCAGGACCTCAGGACAGTCTGTGTCAATTGGGTCCATGCTCTGTGTTCCAAGGAGCATGCTCGTCACCAGGAGAGGAGTCCAAGAGATCAGGTCTTCGATTTAGAAAGTGCCTGCATGAGCAGAGAAGTGACTCCGTCACCCCATGGGAGATTTCTTCAGTCCTTCTGGTGCAGGGTAAAGACATGGAGTACTCAGAGTGTGCACACCATGGAAACTGTTGCAGTTGCTGGCTGGAGCTGAAGTTGCAGAGGAAAAGTATCCCTTGTGGATACTTTGTTGCTGGTACAGCGGTTCCTGGAGCAGGCTGCGGTTGATCCAAGGACAGAGGATGAAGTAGTAGTTGCAGAGGATTCCTGCTGAAAACTTGCAAGTAGAATCTGAAGAGAACCCACAGGAGAGACCTTAAATAGCACTGAGAGGGGGGTTGGCTACCTTCTCAGGTAGGGACCTATCAGGAGGGGTCTCTGACGTCACCTGCTGGCACTGGCCACTCAGAGCCCATCAGGAGGGGTCTCTGACGTCACCTGCTGGCACTGGCCACTCAGAGCCCTCCATAGTGCCCCACACCTTGCAAAGCAACATGGCTGAAGTCTGGGACACACTGAAGGAGCTCTGGCCACCACTCCTAGGGTGGTGATGGACAGGGGAGTAGTCACTCCCCTTTCCTTTGTCCAGATTCACACCAAAGCAGGGGATAAGGGGTCCCTGAACCGGTGTAGACTGGCTTATGCAAGGAGGGCACCATCTGTGCCCTTCAAAGCGTTTCCTGGGGCTGGGGAAGGCTACCCCTCCCCTACCTACTTCCAAAGGGAGAGGGTGTAACACCCTGCTCCCAAAGGAAATGCTATGTTCTGCCTTCCAGGGAATGAGCAGCTCAGACCCCAGGAGGGCAGAACCCTGTCTGTGAGTTGGCAGCAGCTGTAGCTGCACTGCAAGCCTCAGAGAGCTGGTTTGGCAGTACCATAGTGGAGCCTTCAGGATGCATGGAATTGGCTCCCCAATACCATATTTGGAATGGGGGACAATTCCATGATCTTAGACACCTTACATGGCCATATTCGGAGTTACCATTGTGAAGCTACATATAGGTATTGACCTATATGTAGTGCATGCGTGTAATGGTGTCCCTGCACTCACAAAGTCCCGGGAATTGGCCCTGAATTATGTGGGGGCACCTTTGCTAATGCAAGGATGCCCTCACACTTAGTAACTGAGGTTCTGGCTAGCAGGATCCCAGTGACACAGGCAAAAACAAACTGACACACAAGTAAAAATGGGGGTACCATGCCAGGCAAGATGGTACTTTCCTACACAACCTCCCCCCAAACGAGGTACAATAAGGCTAACCTTGCCCAGATGAATCTTCATTGTCTAAGTGGAAATATCTGGCGAGTCCATCTGCATTGAAGTGGGTACTCCCAGGTATATGTTCCACTGTATAGTCCATTCCCTGTAGGGAGATGGACCACCTCAACAATTTAGGGTTTTCACCTTTCATTTGTTTTAGCCAAAGTAGAGGTTTGTGGTCTGTCTGAACAATAAAGTGAGTACCAAACAGGTATGGTCTTAACTTTGTCAGTGCCCAGACCACAGCAAAGGCCTCCCTCTCTATGGCAGACCAATGCTTTTCTCTAGGGGTCAACCTCCTGCTGATAAAAGCAACAGGTTGATCCTGGCCCTCAGTATTAAGCTGTGATAGTACTGCCCCAACCCCTAATTCAAAAGCATCAGTCTGGACTATAAACTTCTTGCAGTAGCAAGGGTTTTTTAGGACAGGTGCAGAGCACATGGCCTGTTTGAGCTCATCAAAAGCCTTTTGACAGCTAGCTGTCCACAATACCTTTTTAAGCATCTTCTTACTAGTGAGGTCATTAAGAGGAGCTGCAATGGAGCCATAGTTCTTAATGAACCTCCTATAGTACCCTGTGAGGCCTAGAAAGGATCTCATCTGGATTTGAGTTGTAGGGTGAGCCCATTCCATAATGGTCTGGATCTTCACCTGCAGTGGTGCAATCTGTTCCCCACCTACCAGGTGGCCCAGATAAACCACTTTCCCCTGCCCTATCTGGCACTTTGAGGCCTTGATACTGAGGCCTGCCTTTTGCAGGGCCTTTAAAATGTTCCACAGGTGGACCATGTGATCATCCCAGGTGTAGCTAAAGACAGCTATATCATCTAGATATGCTGCACTAAAAGCTTCCAAACCTTGCAGGACTGTGTTCACCAACCTTTGAAAAGTGGCAGGTGCATTTTTCAGACCAAAGGGCATCACAGTGAACTGATAGTGCCCTCCTATGGGGGAAAATGCAGTTTTAGGCTTAGCCTCTTCTGATAATATAATCTGCCAATACCCTGCAGTTAAATCAAAAGTGCTGAGATACTTGGCAGAAGCCAGTGTATCTATCACCTCATCTGCCCTGGGTATAGGGTGAGCATCTCTCTTGGTTACTTGGTTGAGCCCTCTATAGTCAACACAAAACCTCATCTCTCTTTTACCATCCTTACTGTGAGGTTTTGGGACAAGCACCACTGGGCTAGCACATGGGCTTTCTGAAGGCTCAATCACTCCTAAGTTTAACATTTTCTGTACCTCTTGTTTTATGCAGTCCCTGACATGGTCAGGCTGCCTATAAATCTTACTTTTGACAGGTAAACTGTCTCCAGTATTGATTGTGTGCTCACACCAAGTAGTGGTACCTGGTATCAGTGAGAAGAGTTCAGAAAACTGACTTGAGATTTACACAGTTGTCCTTCTGCTCAGCAGTAAGACAATCTGCAAATACTCCTCCCTCCACTAAGCCATCAGCTTCAGTGGTGGAGAAGAGATCAGGGAGAGGGTCGCTCTCTTCTTCCTGTCCCTCATTAGTTGCCATGAGTAGGGTGAGATCACCCCTGTCATAGTAGGGTTTTAGGCGGTTGACATGGAGCACCCTAAGGGGACTCCTGGCAGTGCCCAGGTCTACCATGTAGGTAACCTCACCCTTTTTCTCAACAATTAGATGGGGTCCACTCCATTTGTCTCGGAGTGCTCTTGGGGACACAGGCTCCAATACCCACACCTTCTGTCCTGGGTGCTACTGGGTCAGGACAGCCTCCTGGTCATGCCATTGCTTTTGCAGCTCCTGGCTGGCCTGAAGGTTTTCACTGGCCTTTTTCATGTACTCAGCCATTTGTGATCTCAGGCCAAGTACATAGTCCACAGTGTCCTGTTTAGGAGCCTTTAAAGGTTGTTCCCAACCCTCCTTAACAACTGCAAGGGGACCTCTTACAGGATGCCCAAAGAGGAGTTCAAAGGGGCTAAAGCCCACTCCTTTTTGGGGTACCTCCCTGTAAGCAAAAAGGAGGCAAGGTAACAGGAAATCCCATCTCCTTCTGAGTTTTTCAGTGAGTCCCATTGTCATACCTTTGAGAGTTTTATTAAACCTCTCAACCAGACCACTTGTTTGTGGGTGGATGATAAGGAGTAGTGAACTTGTATGTTACACCACACTCCTTCCACATTGCTTTGAGGTATGCAGACATGACGTTACTACCCCTGTCTGACACCACTTCCTTAGGGAAGCCCACACTGGAAAAGATTCCCAAGAGGACCTTTGCCACTGCAGGAGCTGTAGTGGTCCTTAAGGGAATTGCTTCAGGATACCTAGTGGCATGGTCCACTACCACAAGGATAAACCTATTGCCTGAAGCTGTTGGATGGTCAAGGGGGGCAACTATGTCAACCCCTACCCTTTCAAAGGGCACCCCAACCACAGGAAGTGGAATTAAGGGGGCCTTTGGTGTGCCACCAGTCTTGCCACTGGCTTGGCAGGTCCCACAAGAGCGACATTAGCAAAACAAAATGATGATGGACGGAGTGCTGACAATGCAAACACTCACCCCCAGTCACAGATCTGGGTTTAATCCATCGTTTTTTTGTTGCCCATGCCATTCCAGTTTGGACCCAGCCATATGCAAATCAGTCTTGACCCTGTTCCCTATGGGAACAGTCCAGCCCGAACTGCCAGGCCAGGTCTTCCCTGGACTGGAGACAAGCATCCTGGGACCGGTTTCGGGGTTTCACCCCTCATCAGCCAGGTTAGCTTGAATCCAGTGGCATGGGAAGCACGGGACCCACGTCTGGGCATACCCTTCCCACTTAGGGCGACATTAGCAAAACAAAATGATGATGGACGGAGTGCTGACAATGCAAACACTCACCCCCAGTCACAGATCTGGGTTTAATCCATCGTTTTTTTGCTGCCCATGCCATTCCAGTTTGGACCCAGCCATATGCAAATCAGTCTTGACCCTGTTCCCTATGGGAACAGTCCAGCCCGAACTGCCAGGCCAGGTCTTCCCTGGACTGGAGACAAGCATCCTGGGACCGGTTTCGGGGTTTCACCCTTCATCAGCCAGGCTAGCTTGAATCCAGTGGCATGGGAAGCACGGGACCCACGTCTGGGCATACCCTTCCCACTTAGGGCGACATTAGCAAAACAAAATGATGATGGACGGAGTGCTGACAATGCAAACACTCACCCCCAGTCACAGATCTGGGTTTAATCCATCGTTTTTTTGCTGCCCATGCCATTCCAGTTTGGACCCAGCCATATGCAAATCAGTCTTGACCCTGTTCCCTATGGGAACAGTCCAGCCCGAACTGCCAGGTCAGGTCTTCCCTGGACTGGAGACAAGCATACTGGGACCGGTTTCGGGGTTTCACCCCTCATCAGCCAGGCTAGCTTGAATCCAGTGGCATGGGAAGCACGGGACCCACGTCCCGGGGATGCATTAAACCCAGATCTGTGACTGGGGGTGAATGTTTGATTGGTTCTGCATTCCGTCCATCCAGTTACGCTATCCCACAGCATTGTGTTTTGCTTTGCTTTTGCCTTGCTAAGTGTGCCGGGTATGCCCAGACGTGGGTCCCGGGCTCACTGTGCCACTGGATTCAAGCTAGCCTGGCTGATGAGGGGTGAAACCCCGAAACCGGTCCCAGGATGCTTGTTTCCGGTCCAGGGAGAACCTGGCCTGGCAGTTCGGGCTGGACTGTTCCCATGAGGAACAGGGTCAAGACTGATTTGCATATGGCTGGGTTCAAACTGGGGTGGCATGGTGAGCAAAATAATGGATGGATTAAACCCAGATCTGTGACTGGGGGTGAATGTTTGATTGGTTCTGCATTCCGTCCATCCAGTTACGCTATCCCACAGCATTGTGTTTTGCTTTGCTTTTGCCGCGCTAAGTGTGCCGGGTATGCCCAGACGTGGGTCCCGGGCTCACTGTGCCACTGGATTCAAGCTAGCCTGGCTGATGAGGGGTGAAACCCCGAAACCGGTCCCAGGATGCTTGTTTCCGGTCTAGGGAGAACCTGGCCTGGCAGTTCGGGCTGGACTGTTCCCATGAGGAACAGGGTCAAGACTGATTTGCATATGGCTGGGTTCAAACTGGGGTGGCATGGTGAGCAAAATAATGGATGGATTAAACCCAGATCTGTGACTGGGGGTGAATGTTTGATTGGTTCTGCATTCCGTCCATCCAGTTACGCTATCCCACAGCATTGTGTTTTGCTTTGCTTTTGCCGCGCTAAGTGTGCCGGGTATGCCCAGACGTGGGTCCCGGGCTCACTGTGCCACTGGATTCAAGCTAGCCTGGCTGATGAGGGGTGAAACCCCGAAACCGGTCCCAGGATGCTTGTTTCCGGTCCAGGGAGAACCTGGCCTGGCAGTTCGGGCTGGACTGTTCCCATGAGGAACAGGGTCAAGACTGATTTGCATATGGCTGGGTTCAAACTGGGGTGGCATGGTGAGCAAAATAATGGATGGATTAAACCCAGATCTGTGACTGGGGGTGAATGTTTGATTGGTTCTGCATTCCGTCCATCCAGTTACGCTATCCCACAGCATTGTGTTTTGCTTTGCTTTTGCCGCGCTAAGTGTGCCGGGTATGCCCAGACGTGGGTCCCGGGCTCACTGTGCCACTGGATTCAAGCTAGCCTGGCTGATGAGGGGTGAAACCCCGAAACCGGTCCCAGGATGCTTGTTTCCGGTCCAGGGAGAACCTGGCCTGGCAGTTCGGGCTGGACTGTTCCCATGAGGAACAGGGTCAAGACTGATTTGCATATGGCTGGGTTCAAACTGGGGTGGCATGGTGAGCAAAATAATGGATGGATTAAACCCAGATCTGTGACTGGGGGTGAATGTTTGATTGGTTCTGCATTCCGTCCATCCAGTTACGCTATCCCACAGCATTGTGTTTTGCTTTGCTTTTGCCGCGCTAAGTGTGCCGGGTATGTCCAGACGTGGGTCCCGGGCTCACTGTGCCACTGGATTCAAGCTAGCCTGGCTGATAAGGGGTGAAACCCCGAAACAGGTCCCAGTATGCTTGTTTCCGGTCCAGGGAGAACCTGGCCTGGCAGTTCGGGCTGGACTGTTCCCATGAGGAACAGGGTCAAGACTGATTTGCATATGGCTGGGTTCAAACTGGGGTGGCATGGTGAGCAAAATAATGGATGGATTAAACCCAGATCTGTGACTGGGGGTGAATATTTGATTGGTTCTGCATTCCGTCCATCCAGTTACGCTATCCCACAGCATTGTGTTTTGCTTTGCTTTTGCCGCGCTAAGTGTGCCGGGTATGCCCAGACGTGGGTCCCGGGCTCACTGTGCCACTGGACTCAAGCTAGCCTGGCTGATGAGGGGTGAAACCCCGAAACCGGTCCCAGGATGCTTGTTTCCGGTCCAGGGAGAACCTGGCCTGGCAGTTCGGGCTGGACTGTTCCCATGAGGAACAGGGTCAAGACTGATTTGCATATGGCTGGGTTCAAACTGGGGTGGCATGGTGAGCAAAATAATGGATGGATTAAACCCAGATCTGTGACTGGGGGTGAATGTTTGATTGGTTCTGCATTCCGTCCATCCAGTTACGCTATCCCACAGCATTGTGTTTTGCTTTGCTTTTGCCGCGCTAAGTGTGCCGGGTATGCCCAGACGTGGGTCCCGGGCTCACTGTGCCACTGGATTCAAGCTAGCCTGGCTGATGAGAGGTGAAACCCCGAAACGGGTCCCAGGATGCTTGTTTCCGGTCCAGGGAGAACCTGGCCTGGCAGTTCGGGCTGGACTGTTCCCATGAGGAACAGGGTCAAGACTGATTTGCATATGGCTGGGTTCAAACTGGGGTGGCATGGTGAGCAAAATAATGGATGGATTAAACCCAGATCTGTGACTGGGGGTGAATGTTTGATTGGTTCTGCATTCCGTCCATCCAGTTACGCTATCCCACAGCATTGTGTTTTGCTTTGCTTTTGCCGCGCTAAGTGTGCCGGGTATGCCCAGACGTGGGTCCCGGGCTCACTGTGCCACTGGATTCAAGCTAGCCTGGCTGATGAGGGGTGAAACCCCGAAACCGGTCCCAGGATGCTTGTTTCCGGTCCAGGGACAACCTGGCCTGGCAGTTCGGGCTGGACTGTTCCCATGAGGAACAGGGTCAAGACTGATTTGCATATGGCTGGGCTCAAACTGGGGTGGCATGGTGAGCAAAATAATGGATGGATTAAACCCAGATCTGTGACTGGGGGTGAATGTTTGATTGGTTCTGCATTCCGTCCATCCAGTTACGCTATCCCACAGCATTGTGTTTTGCTTTGCTTTTGCCGCGCTAAGTGTGCCGGGTATGCCCAGACGTGGGTCCCGGGCTCACTGTGCCACTGGATTCAAGCTAGCCTGGCTGATGAGGGGTGAAACCCCAAAACCGGTCCCAGGATGCTTGTTTCCGGACCAGGGAGAACCTGGCCTGGCAGTTCGGGCTGGACTGTTCCCATGAGGAACAGGGTCAAGACTGATTTGCATATGGCTGGGTTCAAACTGGGGTGGCATGGTGAGCAAAATAATGGATGGATTAAACCCAGATCTGTGACTGGGGGTGAATGTTTGATTGGTTCTGCATTCCGTCCATCCAGTTACGCTATCCCACAGCATTGTGTTTTGCTTTGCTTTTGCCGCGCTAAGTGTGCCGGGTATGCCCAGACGTGGGTCCCGGGCTCACTGTGCCACTGGATTCAAGCTAGCCTGGCTGATGAGGGGTGAAACCCCGAAACCGGTCCCAGGATGCTTGTTTCCGGTCCAGGGAGAACCTGGCCTGGCAGTTCGGGCTGGACTGTTCCCATGAGGAACAGGGTCAAGACTGATTTGCATATGGCTGGGTTCAAACTGGGGTGGCATGGTGAGCAAAATAATGGATGGATTAAACCCAGATCTGTGACTGGGGGTGAATGTTTGATTGGTTCTGCATTCCGTCCATCCAGTTACGCTATCCCACAGCATTGTGTTTTGCTTTGCTTTTGCCGCGCTAAGTGTGCCGGGTATGCCCAGACGTGGGTCCCGGGCTCACTGTGCCACTGGATTCAAGCTAGCCTGGCTGATGAGGGGTGAAACCCCGAAACCGGTCCCAGGATGCTTGTTTCCGGTCCAGGGAGAACCTGGCCTGGCAGTTCGGGCTGGACTGTTCCCATGAGGAACAGGGTCAAGACTGATTTGCATATGGCTGGGTTCAAACTGGGGTGGCATGGTGAGCAAAATAATGGATGGATTAAACCCAGATCTGTGACTGGGGGTGAATATTTGATTGGTTCTGCATTCCGTCCATCCAGTTACGCTATCCCACAGCATTGTGTTTTGCTTTGCTTTTGCCGGGCTAAGTGTGCCGGGTATGCCCAGACGTGGGTCCCGGGCTCACTGTGCCACTGGACTCAAGCTAGCCTGGCTGATGAGGGGTGAAACCCCGAAACCGGTCCCAGGATGCTTGTTTCCGGTCCAGGGAGAACCTGGCCTGGCAGTTCGGGCTGGACTGTTCCCATGAGGAACAGGGTCAAGACTGATTTGCATATGGCTGGGTTCAAACTGGGGTGGCATGGTGAGCAAAATAATGGATGGATTAAACCCAGATCTGTGACTGGGGGTGAATGTTTGATTGGTTCTGCATTCCGTCCATCCAGTTACGCTATCCCACAGCATTGTGTTTTGCTTTGCTTTTGCCGCGCTAAGTGTGCCGGGTATGCCCAGACGTGGGACCCGGGCTCACTGTGCCACTGGATTCAAGCTAGCCTGGCTGATGAGAGGTGAAACCCCGAAACCGGTCCCAGGATGCTTGTTTCCGGTCCAGGGAGAACCTGGCCTGGCAGTTCGGGCTGGACTGTTCCCATGAGGAACAGGGTCAAGACTGATTTGCATATGGCTGGGTTCAAACTGGGGTGGCATGGTGAGCAAAATAATGGATGGATTAAACCCAGATCTGTGACTGGGGGTGAATGTTTGATTGGTTCTGCATTCCGTCCATCCAGTTACGCTATCCCACAGCATTGTGTTTTGCTTTGCTTTTGCCGCGCTAAGTGTGCCGGGTATGCCCAGACGTGGGTCCCGGGCTCACTGTGCCACTGGATTCAAGCTAGCCTGGCTGATGAGGGGTGAAACCCCGAAACCGGTCCCAGGATGCTTGTTTCCGGTCTAGGGACAACCTGGCCTGGCAGTTCGGGCTGGACTGTTCCCATGAGGAACAGGGTCAAGACTGATTTGCATATGGCTGGGCTCAAACTGGGGTGGCATGGTGAGCAAAATAATGGATGGATTAAACCCAGATCTGTGACTGGGGGTGAATGTTTGATTGGTTCTGCATTCCGTCCATCCAGTTACGCTATCCCACAGCATTGTGTTTTGCTTTGCTTTTGCCGCGCTAAGTGTGCCGGGTATGCCCAGACGTGGGTCCCGGGCTCACTGTGCCACTGGATTCAAGCTAGCCTGGCTGATGAGGGGTGAAACCCCAAAACCGGTCCCAGGATGCTTGTTTCCGGACCAGGGAGAACCTGGCCTGGCAGTTCGGGCTGGACTGTTCCCATGAGGAACAGGGTCAAGACTGATTTGCATATGGCTGGGTTCAAACTGGGGTGGCATGGTGAGCAAAATAATGGATGGATTAAACCCAGATCTGTGACTGGGGGTGAATGTTTGATTGGTTCTGCATTCCGTCCATCCAGTTACGCTATCCCACAGCATTGTGTTTTGCTTTGCTTTTGCCGCGCTAAGTGTGCCGGGTATGCCCAGACGTGGGTCCCGGGCTCACTGTGCCACTGGATTCAAGCTAGCCTGGCTGATGAGGGGTGAAACCCCGAAACCGGTCCCAGGATGCTTGTTTCCGGTCCAGGGAGAACCTGGCCTGGCAGTTCGGGCTGGACTGTTCCCATGAGGAACAGGGTCAAGACTGATTTGCATATGGCTGGGTTCAAACTGGGGTGGCATGGTGAGCAAAATAATGGATGGATTAAACCCAGATCTGTGACTTGGGGTGAATGTTTGATTGGTTCTGCATTCCGTCCATCCAGTTACGCTATCCCACAGCATTGTGTTTTGCTTTGCTTTTGCCGCGCTAAGTGTGCCGGGTATGCCCAGACGTGGGTCCCGGGCTCACTGTGCCACTGGATTCAAGCTAGCCTGGCTGATGAGGGGTGAAACCCCGAAACCGGTCCCAGGATGCTTGTTTCCGGTCCAGGGAGAACCTGGCCTGGCAGTTCGGGCTGGACTGTTCCCAAGAGGAACAGGGTCAAGACTGATTTGCATATGGCTGGGTTCAAACTGGGGAGGCATGGTGAGCAAAATAATGGATGGATTAAACCCAGATCTGTGACTGGGGGTGAATGTTTGATTGGTTCTGCATTCCGTCCATCCAGTTACGCTATCCCACAGCATTGTGTTTTGCTTTGCTTTTGCCGCGCTAAGTGTGCCGGGTATGCCCAGACGTGGGTCCCGGGCTCACTGTGCCACTGGATTCAAGCTAGCCTGGCTGATGAGGGGTGAAACCCCGAAACCGGTCCCAGGATGCTTGTTTCCGGTCCAGGGAGAACCTGGCCTGGCAGTTCGGGCTGGACTGTTCCCATGAGGAACAGGGTCAAGACTGATTTGCATATGGCTGGGTTCAAACTGGGGTGGCATGGTGAGCAAAATAATGGATGGATTAAACCCAGATCTGTGACTGGGGGTGAATGTTTGATTGGTTCTGCATTCCGTCCATCCAGTTACGCTATCCCACAGCATTGTGTTTTGCTTTGCTTTTGCCGCGCTAAGTGTGCCGGGTATGCCCAGACGTGGGTCCCGGGCTCACTGTGCCACTGGATTCAAGCTAGCCTGGCTGATGAGGGGTGAAACCCCGAAACCGGTCCCAGGATGCTTGTTTCCGGTCCAGGGAGAACCTGGCCTGGCAGTTCGGGCTGGACTGTTCCCATGAGGAACAGGGTCAAGACTGATTTGCATATGGCTGGGTTCAAACTGGGGTGGCATGGTGAGCAAAATAATGGATGGATTAAACCCAGATCTGTGACTGGGGGTGAATGTTTGATTGGTTCTCCATTCCGTCCATCCAGTTACGCTATCCCACAGCATTGTGTTTTGCTTTGCTTTTGCCGCGCTAAGTGTGCCGGGTATGCCCAGACGTGGGTCCCGGGCTCACTGTGCCACTGGATTCAAGCTAGCCTGGCCGATGAGGGGTGAAACCCCGAAACCGGTCCCAGGATGCTTGTATCCGGTCCAGGGAGAACCTGGCCTGGCAGTTCGGGCTGGACTGTTCCCATGAGGAACAGGGTCAAGACTGATTTGCATATGGCTGGGTTCAAACTGGGGTGGCATGGTGAGCAAAATAATGGATGGATTAAACCCAGATCTGTGATGGGGGTGAATGTTTGATTGGTTCTGCATTCCGTCCATCCAGTTACGCTATCCCACAGCATTGTGTTTTGCTTTGCTTTTGCCGCGCTAAGTGTGCCGGGTATGCCCAGACGTGGGTCCCGGGCTCACTGTGCCACTGGATTCAAGCTAGCCTGGCTGATGAGGGGTGAAACCCCGAAACCGGTCCCAGGATGCTTGTTTCCGGTCCAGGGAGAACCTGGCCTGGCAGTTCGGGCTGGACTGTTCCCATGAGGAACAGGGTCAAGACTGATTTGCATATGGCTGGGTTCAAACTGGGGTGGCATGGTGAGCAAAATAATGGATGGATTAAACCCAGATCTGTGACTGGGGGTGAATGTTTGATTGGTTCTGCATTCCGTCCATCCAGTTACGCTATCCCACAACATTGTGTTTTGCTTTGCTTTTGCCGCGCTAAGTGTGCCGGGTATGCCCAGACGTGGGTCCCGGGCTCACTGTGCCACTGGATTCAAGCTAGCCTGGCTGATGAGGGGTGAAACCCCGAAACCGGTCCCAGGATGCTTGTTTCCGGTCCAGGGAGAACCTGGCCTGGCAGTTCGGGCTGGACTGTTCCCAGGAGGAACAGGGTCAAGACTGATTTGCATATGGCTGGGTTCAAACTGGGGTGGCATGGTGAGCAAAATAATGGATGGATTAAACCCAGATCTGTGACTGGGGGTGAATATTTGATTGGTTCTGCATTCCGTCCATCCAGTTACGCTATCCCACAGCATTGTGTTTTGATTTGCTTTTGCCGCGCTAAGTGTGCCGGGTATGCCCAGACGTGGGTCCCGGGCTCACTGT
Source organism: Pleurodeles waltl (assembly GCF_031143425.1). NCBI lineage: Eukaryota > Metazoa > Chordata > Amphibia > Caudata > Salamandridae > Pleurodeles > Pleurodeles waltl. Next base: position 594,152,289 of record NC_090447.1, read on the forward strand.
GCCACTGGACTCAAGCTAGCCTGGCTGATGAGGGGTGAAACCCCGAAACCGGTCCCAGGATGCTTGTTTCCGGTCCAGGAAGAACCTGGCCTGGCAGTTCGGGCTGGACTGTTCCCATGAGGAACAGGGTCAAGACTGATTTGCATATGGCTGGGTTCAAACTGGGGTGGCATGGTGAGCAAAATAATGGATGGATTAAACCCAGATCTGTGACTGGGGGTGAATGTTTGATTGGTTCTGCATTCCGTCCATCCAGTTAGGCTATCCCACAGCATTGTGTTTTGCTTTGCTTTTGCCGCGCTAAGTGTGCCGGGTATGCCCAGACGTGGGTCCCGGGCTCACTGTGCCACTGGATTCAAGCTAGCCTGGCTGATGAGGGGTGAAACCCCGAAACCGGTCCCAGGATGCTTGTTTCCGGTCCAGGGAAAACCTGGCCTGGCAGTTCGCGCTGGACTGTTCCCATGAGGAACAGGGTCAAGACTGATTTGCATATGGCTGGGTTCAAACTGGGGTGGCATGGTGAGCAAAATAATGGATGGATTAAACCCAGATCTGTGACTGGGGGTGAATGTTTGATTGGTTCTGCATTCCGTCCATCCAGTTACGCTATCCCACAGCATTGTGTTTTGCTTTGCTTTTGCCGCGCTAAGTGTGCCGGGTATGCCCAGACGTGGGTCCCGTGCTCACTGTGCCACTGGATTCAAGCTAGCCTGGCTGATGAGGGGTGAAACCCCGAAACCGGTCCCAGGATGCTTGTTTCCGGTCCAGGGAGAACCTGGCCTGGCAGTTCGGGCTGGACTGTTCCCATGAGGAACAGGGTCAAGACTGATTTGCATATGGCTGGGTTCAAACTGGGGTGGCATGGTGAGCAAAATAATGGATGGATAAAACCCAGATCTGTGACTGGGGGTGAATGTTTGATTGGTTCTGCATTCCGTCCATCCAGTTACGCTATCCCACAGCATTGTGTTTTGCTTTGCTTTTGCCGCGCTAAGTGTGCCGGGTATGCCCAGACGTGGGTCCCGGGCTCACTGTGCCACTGGATTCAAGCTAGCCTGGCTGATGAGGGGTGAAACAACGAAACCGGTCCCAGGATGCTTGTTTCCGGTCCAGGGAGAACCTGGCCTGGCAGTTCGGGCTGGACTGTTCCCATGAGGAACAGGGTCAAGACTGATTTGCATATGGCTGGGTTCAAACTGGGGTGGCATGGTGAGCAAAATAATGGATGGATTAAACCCAGATCTGTGACTGGGGGTGAATGTTTGATTGGTTCTGCATTCCGTCCATCCAGTTACGCTATCCCACAGCATTGTGTTTTGCTTTGCTTTTGCCGCGCTAAGTGTGCCGGGTATGCCCAGACGTGGGTCCCGGGCTCACTGTGCCACTGGATTCAAGCTAGCCTGGCTGATGAGGGGTGAAACCCCGAAACCGGTCCCAGGATGCTTGTTTCCGGTCCAGGGAGAACCTGGCCTGGCAGTTCGGGCTGGACTGTTCCCATGAGGAACAGGGTCAAGACTGATTTGCATATGGCTGGGTTCAAACTGGGGTGGCATGGTGAGCAAAATAATGGATGGATTAAACCCAGATCTGTGACTGGGGGTGAATGTTTGATTGGTTCTGCATTCCGTCCATCCAGTTACACTATCCCACAGCATTGTGTTTTGCTTTGCTTTTGCCGCGCTAAGTGTGCCGGGTATGCCCAGACGTGGGTCCCGGGCTCACTGTGCCACTGGATTCAAGCTAGCCTGGCTGATGAGGGGTGAAACCCCGAAACCGGTCCCAGGATGCTTGTTTCCGGTCCAGGGAGAACCTGGCCTGGCAGTTCGGGCTGGACTGTTCCCATGAGGAACAGGGTCAAGACTGATTTGCATATGGCTGGGTTCAAACTGGGGTGGCATGGTGAGCAAAATAATGGATGGATTAAACCCAGATCTGTGACTGGGGGTGAATGTTTGATTGGTTCTGCATTCCGTCCATCCAGTTACGCTATCCCACAGCATTGTGTTTTGCTTTGCTTTTGCCGCGCTAAGTGTGCCGGGTATGCCCAGACGTGGGTCCCGGGCTCACTGTGCCACTGGATTCAAGCTAGCCTGGCTGATGAGGGGTGAAACCCCGAAACCGGTCCCAGGATGCTTGTTTCCGGTCCAGGGAGAACCTGGCCTGGCAGTTCGGGCTGGACTGTTCCCATGAGGAACAGGGTCAAGACTGATTTGCATATGGCTGGGTTCAAACTGGGGTGGCATGGTGAGCAAAATAATGGATGGATTAAACCCAGATCTGTGACTGGGGGTGAATGTTTGATTGGTTCTGCATTCCGTCCATCCAGTTACGCTATCCCACAGCATTGTGTTTTGCTTTGCTTTTGCCGCGCTAAGTGTGCCGGGTATGCCCAGACGTGGGTCCCGGGCTCACTGTGCCACTGGATTCAAGCTAGCCTGGCTGATGAGGGGTGAAACCCCGAAACCGGTCCCAGGATGCTTGTTTCCGGTCCAGGGAGAACCTGGCCTGGCAGTTCGGGCTGGACTGTTCCCATGAGGAACAGGGTCAAGACTGATTTGCATATGGCTGGGTTCAAACTGGGGTGGCATGGTGAGCAAAATAATGGATGGATTAAACCCAGATCTGTGACTGGGGGTGAATGTTTGATTGGTTCTGCATTCCGTCCATCCAGTTACGCTATCCCACAGCATTGTGTTTTGCTTTGCTTTTGCCGCGCTAAGTGTGCCGGGTATGCCCAGACGTGGGTCCCGGGCTCACTGTGCCACTGGACTCAAGCTAGCCTGGCTGATGAGGGTTGAAACCCCGAAACCGGTCCCAGGATGCTTGTTTCCGGTCCAGGGAGAACCTGGCCTGGCAGTTCGGGCTGGACTGTTCCCATGAGGAACAGGGTCAAGACTGATTTGCATATGGCTGGGTTCAAACTGGGGTGGCATGGTGAGCAAAATAATGGATGGATTAAACCCAGATCTGTGACTGGGGGTGAATGTTTGATTGGTTCTGCATTCCGTCCATCCAGTTACGCTATCCCACAGCATTGTGTTTTGCTTTGCTTTTGCCGCGCTAAGTGTGCCGGGTATGCCCAGACGTGGGTCCCGGGCTCACTGTGCCACTGGATTCAAGCTAGCCTGGCTGATGAGGGGTGAAACCCCGAAACCGGTCCCAGGATGCTTGTTTCCGGTCCAGGGAGAACCTGGCCTGGCAGTTCGGGCTGGACTGTTCCCATGAGGAACAGGGTCAAGACTGATTTGCATATGGCTGGGTTCAAACTGGGGTGGCATGGTGAGCAAAATAATGGATGGATTAAACCCAGATCTGTGACTGGGGGTGAATGTTTGATTGGTTCTGCATTCCGTCCATCCAGTTACGCTATCCCACAGCATTGTGTTTTGCTTTGCAGGTCCCACAAGAGCGACAGAACTATTTGGTGTCCTCTGACACATGAGGCTAGTGAAACAAGGGAACACGCCTGTCCCAAGTTTTACTTTGGCCCAAATGCCCAGCCAAAGGAATATCATGTGCCAAGGTAAGAAGAAACTCCCTATACTGCAAAGGGATGACCAATCTCCTGGCAGCTCCAGGTTTAGGGTCCCTTGACTCAGTACACAGGAGGTTGTCTTCCCAATACACCTTATGGCCATCACTGACATCCCCCTTCTGGTGTTTGACGGCTTGCTGTCTCAAACCCTCTAGTATGGGTCAGGTCTGCTGTGCCATACTCAGCTCTTCCCTAGCAGGCTCCCCTGCACCGAAAAGCTCAGCAGTGTCTACTGCCAGCTCATCTGGTGTAGGTTCTGCACAGGGAGAAGATTCCTCGTCCTCAAAAGGGGAATCTTCTGGAGAGGGAGGGATAGTGGGTTAAGATTTACGCTTACTACCCCTAGCTTTTGGGAGCACTTGGTCCATTGTTCCAGGATCCAAGTTTCCCTGTCCTTTTTGCTTTTTGGCCTGAGCCCTTGTCAAAGCAAAAATATACCTAGGAATGCCCAGCCTTGCTGCATGAGCCTCCAACTCCACTTCAGCACAAGTTGATGTCTCCAAATATTGCCTAGTAAGCAATCTACAGGTAATTCAGTGGCTACCACAACTTTCTTTGGACCAGTAACCCCTCCAGTTGAGATTCACAACAGGCATGGGGTGGCTAAGTGTGTTATTGTGAGCATCAGTCACTTGGTACTGGTGACCAAGTAATCAATCAATCAATCAATCATTAAATTTATAAAGCGCGCTATGTACCCGTTAGGGTTTCGAGGCGCTTGGGGAGGAGGGGGAGGTAGCTGCTATCGTTCGAAGAGCCATGTCTTGAGGAGTCTCCTGAAGGTGAGGAGGTCCTGGGTCTGGCGTAGTGAGGTCGGGAGTGAGTTCCAGGTCTTGGCGGCGAGGTAGGAGAAGGATCTGCCGCCAGAGGTCTTGCGCTAGATTCGGGGGACGATGGCGAGGGCAAGGTTGGCAGAGCGTAGTTGGCGTGAGGGAACGTAGAAGTTGAGTCTGGTGTTCAGGTAGGTGGGTCCGGTGTCGTGTAGTGCCTTGTGTGCGTGGGTGAGGAGTTTAAAGGTGATCCTCTTGTCCACGAGGAGCCAGTGGAGGTCCTTCAGGTGGTGGGAGATGTGACATCGGCGTGGTATGTCGAGGATCAGCCGGGCGGATGCGTTCTGGATGCGTTGGAGTCGTTTGATGTCTTTTGTTGGGATGCCTGTGTACAGTGCGTTGCCGTAGTCGAGTCTGCTACTGACGAGGGCTTGGGTCACCATCTTTCTGGTTCCTGTTGGAATCCACTTGAAGATCCTGCGGAGCATGCGGAGGGTGTTAAAACAGGAAGAGGAGACAGCGTTGACCTGTTTGGACATGGTGAGAGCGGAGTCGAGGATGAAGCCAAGGTTTTGTGCGTGGCTGGCTGGGGTGGGTGGGGGGCCCAGGGCGGTGGGCCACCAAGAGTCGTTCCAGGCCGAGGGGGTGCGACCGAGGATGAGGACTTCCGTGTTGTCGGAGTTAAGTTTCAGGCGGCTGTTGCTCATCCATTCGGCGATGGATTTCAGTCCCTCGTGGAGGTTGGCGTTGGCGGTGAGAGGATCTTTGGTCAGGCAGAGGGCGAGTTGGGTGTCGTCGGCGTAGGAGAGGATGCTGAGGTTGTGCTGGCGGGCCAGTTGTGCGAGGGAGGCCATGTAGATGTTGAACAGCGTTGGGCTTAGCGAGGAGCCTTGGGGGACGCAGCAGATGAGGTTGGTGGCTTCGGAGCGGAAGAGTGAGAGTCGGACTCTCTGGGTTCTGTCGGAGAGAAAAGAGGAGATCCAGTTGAGGGCTTTGTCTTGGATACCGGCTTCGTGGAGGCGATTTAGTAGGGTGCGGTGGCATACCGTGTCGAAGGCAGCGGAGAGGTGTAGGAGGATGAGGGCTGAGGTTTCGCCGTTGTCCATTTGTTGTCTGATATCATCTGTGGCGGCGAGGAGTGCAGTCTCTGTGCTGTGGTTGCGTCTGAAACCGGATTGGGAAGGGTCTAGGATGGAGTTGTCTTCGAGGTAGTGGGAGAGCTGTGCGTTGACGATCTTCTCGATGACTTTCGCTGGGAAAGGGAGGAGGGAGATCGGACGGAAGTTTTTGATGTCGTTGAGGTCAGCCTTAGGTTTCTTGAGGAGGGGTTGGATTTCTGCGTGCTTCCAGCTGTCCGGGAAGGTAGCGGTGTTGAAGGAAAGGTTGATGATCTTGCGGAGTTTGGGGGCGATGGTGACGTCGGCTTTGTTGAAAACGTGATGTGGGCAGGGGTCAGAGGGAGATCCTGAGTGGATGGAGTTCATGGTCTTTATGGTTTCGGCCTCGTCTACTTGGGTCCAGGTGGTGATGAGGTCGGCGTGGGAGGAGTTGTTGGGGGTGGGGTCTGGCGGAGGTGTGGTGTTGAGGCTGTCGTGGATGGCTGCGATTTTCTGGTAGAAGAAGGTGGAGAGGTCGTCGCAGAGTTTCTGGGATGGAGGGACGTCGTTGACGTTGGCGTTGGGGTTGGAGAGTTCCTTCACGATGCAGAAGAGTTCCTTGCAGTCGTGAGCGTTGTTGTTAAGGCGTTCTGGGAAGTGGGAGCGTTTGGCGAGTCAGATCAGTTGGTGGTGTTCGCGGTTGGCTTCCTTGAGGGTAGCAAGGTTGTCGGGTGTGCGCTCGAGGATCCATTTTTTCTTGAGTTTCTTGCAGGTGCGTTTGGAGGTGGTCAGTTCATCTGTGAACCAGGCTGTTTTTTTCTTTTCTTGGTTGACCTGGGTCTCTTGAGTGGTGCTAGGATGTTGGCGCAGTTGAGGATCCATTGTTGGAGGTTGATAGTGGCGGAGTGCGGGTCGGTGGGGTCGGGTGGTGGGTTTTTGGCGAGGGTGCTGGCTAGTTGTTCTTCGGTGACTTTTCCCCAGCGGCGGTGAGGCGATAGAGGGGTGCGGTGGTGTTCGGTGTTTTTCTTGAATGTGAAGTGGACGCAGTGGTGGTCGGTCCAGTGGAGTTCGGAGGTGTGGCTGAATGAGATGTGGTTGCTTGCAGTGAAGAGTGGGTCAAGGGTGTGGCCGGCGATGTGGGTGGGTGTGTTGACCAGTTGACGGAGTCCGAGGTTGGAGAGGTTGGTGGTCAGTGATGCGGTGTTGGCGTCATTGTTGTTCTCCAGGTGGAAGTTAAGGTCTCCCAGGAGGATGTAGTCTGAAGAGGCGAGGGCGTGGGTGCTGGCGAGGTCGGAGATGGTGTCGCTGAAGGGGGCTCTTGGTCCTGGAGGACGGTATATGAGGGTTCCTCTGAGGATAGTGTTGGGGTCCGTGTGAATCTGGAAGTGGAGGTGTTCGGCTGTCTTGAGGGTGTCGTCCGTGTGGGTGTGGATCTTGAGGGTAGATTTGTGGGCGATGGCTATTCCTCCGCCGATTCCGTTGGTGCGATCTCTTCTGGTGATCTTGTACCCGTCAGGGATGGCGATGGCGATGTCTGGGGCCGAGGAGTCGTTCCACCAGGTTTCGGTTAGGAAGGCTACGTCTGGGGCGGCGGTGTCGAGCAGGTCCCAGAGCTCAATGGCGTGCTTTCGTGCGGAGCGTGTGTTGAGGAGGATGCAGTGCAGGTGGTTTGTGTTGGTTGTTGCTGGCTTCGTTGTTCTGTTGCAGGTGAAGTTGCAGGTGCGGCAGGAAAAAGGTCCTTTGGTGTGCTTTGGGGTGGCCTGGAAGCATTCTGTGGAGGAGCCAGGGTTGAGGGCGAGGAGTTCGCTGGCCGAGTAGCGAAGGCTGGGGACGCGGGGGCGTGCGGACCAGGGGGGGTGGCGCAGGGCGCAGTCCAGGCACGGACGGGCGCAGACGGGCTTGATCAGGGTGTTGATCAGGGTGAACCATTTTCTCTATCACCATAGTTACACTGGCTCCTGTGTCCCTGTAGGCTTCAACCTCAACACAATTTATTAGGGGAAGTTGCTTGTACTTACCCATAGTAAGGGGACAAGCAACCAAGGTGGCAAAGTCAATACCACCATCAGAGACTAAAACAGCCTCTGTGGTCTCCCTAACAAGACCAACCCCAACTATACTGCCAATGGTGAGCCAGCTAAACCCTTGGATTGGCTATTCGTTGTAGACTTCCCACCACCACTGCTATTACTAGGGGCATAGAGGTTGCAGTTGGGGTTGTGGTAGTGGGAGCCTTGGTGTTTTTCTTTGGACAAGTGGCGTCACTTGCCCAGTGGCCTTTTATTTTACATAAATAACACCAAGGCTTTTCTGATTGTGAGCAGAGGAATTGGACCCACCACCCCCAGAGGATTTTTGTGGGCCTGATGAAGACTCAGAATGTTTTTTATCTTTGTTCCCACCCTTGTCAGAAGGCTTACCATCCTTCTTCCTGTCATCCTTGTCACCCCCTGTTTTAACTTTTCTGTTCACTCTTGTTCTGACCCATTAGTCTGCCTTCTTTCCCAATTCTTTGGGAGAGGTCAGATCTGAGTCTACCAAGTACTGGGGCAACAACTCAGACACACAATTGTTCAAAATATGCTCTCTCAGGATTAGATTGTACAGGCTTTCATAGTCAGTCACCTTATTGCCATGTAACCAACCCTCCAAGGCCTTCACTGAACAGTCTACAAAGTCTGTCCAGTCTTGAGAGGACTCTTTTCTGGTGTCTCTGAACTTAATCCTGTATTGTTCAGTAGTTAAGCCAAATCCATCCAAGAGTGCATCCCTCAAAACCTTATAGTTATTAGCATCTCTTCCTCTGACAGTAAGGAGCCTATCCCTACCCTTATCAGTGAAAGATAGCCACACTATAGCAGCCCACTGCCTTTGAGGGACCAAATGTACCATACAGGCCCTCTCAAGTGCAGCAGACCACTTGTTAATATCATCCCCCTCCTTGTAAGGGGGGACTATCTTATGCAGGTTTCTGGAATCTTGCTCTCTAACAGGATTTCTTTAAACAACACTGCTGCTGCCATCATGGGGAACTAACCCAACCTCTGCCTTTCGATTTCCACATCCAGAGATTCCCTGTCTAAGGCCAGCTGCTGCTTTTTAAGCTTCAGCCTGGCCTCTTCCAACCTCAGCTTTCTGAGTTCCCTTTCCATAATGTTATCCTCAGGGTGGGAGGCTTGGGAATTGTGAGACACAGAAGAAATGTGGGAATTGGCAGAGTGTGACCTGCCCTAACTCGCTGGACTCTAGTAACCTGGCCTTTAGGAGTGAAAGGTGCCCCACTAGTGTGTGACCCACTCCCACTACCAGTGTCACTAGATGGCCTGTTAGCTGGCTGGTCCTTGGAAGAACCCTCCCCAGCATCCTCAGGGGACTCCTCTGAGTCTTGCTGGGTACCCCCCTCCTCTTCCTCCTGATCCTGGGATGGGACAGACTGGTTCTGGTCACTTTCTAGGAGAAGGCTAAGGAGAAGATCTTTGGTAGGAGTCTTACCAATGGCAAAACCTCTTTCAATGCAGAGACCCCTCAAACGTTTAAAGTTTAAACTACCATATGTTACCTGGACAAGTGTGGGTTTAAGTTCTACAGTAGACATGATAGAAAAGGTTTAGGACCAAGAGAGAAATAAAAAGAAGTTTAGAAACTTTTAGAGAAAAGAGAAAACTTTTTAAAAGTTTTCAAAAACTTTGAACACTTTTCTAAAACTTCTTAGAAAGTTTAGAGAAGGAAAGTTAAACTGTTTAGGTTAACTGTGTATATTCTGAAGTATTTGGTATATGTTTTTCTTATGAAAAGCACCAATGACAAAGTGGTAAAGCAGTTAAAAGTACTTATCCAACCGCTGCACAACCAATGTAGTAGGCTGGCCTGGCTTATAGTGGGTACCTGATGGTACTTACACCTTGTGCCAGGTCCAGTTATCCCTTAATAGTAGATTAGTAGTGTTCTAGCAGCTTAGGCTGATAGAGGTAGCTATAGCAGAGCAGCTTAGGCTGAACTAGAAGACATGCAAAGCTCCTACTATACCACTTCTATCATATAGTACTATATCATAGGAATCACAATACTCAGAGTTACTAAAAATAAAAGTACTTTATTTCAGTGACAAAAAGCCAAAAGTATATCAGAGGATATACTCCCTTGGGAGGTAAGTAATATGCACAAAATATGCACACAAACCAAAATCAAGTAAGTAAACAGTTAGAAAAGTAGTGCAAACACTGTATAGGGATCTCCTGGAACCCCAATACCCTGGGTACCTAGGTACCATATACTAGGGAATTATAAGGGTGTTCCAGTGTGCCAATCAGAATTGGTAAAAAAGGTCACTAGCCTACAGTGACAATTTTAAAAGCAGAGAGAGCAGAAGCACTGAGGTTCTGGTTAGCAGAGCCTCAGTGACACAGTTAGGCACCACGCAGGGAACACATATTGGCCATAAACTATGAGTTTGCAAGATCTGGGGTCCTGGCTAGCAAGATCCCAGTGACACAGGCAAAAACAAACTGACATACAAGTAAAAATGGGGGTAACATGCAAGGCAAGATGGTACTTTACTACACCAGGTCCATCAGATAGGTGACCTCACCTTTCTTTTCTACAATGAGATGGGGTCCACTCCATTTGTCCTGGAGTGCTCTTGGGGCCACAGGCTCCAATACCCACACCTTCTGTCCTGGGTGGTACTCTGTCAGGACAGCGTTCTGGTCATGCCATTGCTTTTGGAGCTCTTTGCTGTCCTGAAGGTTTTTAGTGGCCTTTTTTATATACTCAGCCATTCTACACCTTAAGCCAAGTACATGGTCCACAATGTCTTGCTTTGGAGGTTTTAAAGGTTGTTCCCAACACTCCTTAACAAGAGCAAGGGGATCCCTTACAGGGTGACTAAATAGAAGTTCAAAGGGGCTGTAACCCACTCCTATTTGGGGTACCTTCCTGGAGGCGAAAAGGTAATGATACAAACCAGGCAATAAGAGCAACATTGCACTGGGGCATAGATAATTACCCTTAGGTAAGGAGTGTGCCACCGAACTGTAAACTCTGATAGTCCTCCACATAACAGATCACTACAGACCAATCAGGAGTGGTGCTGCTCATTCCCCCTGGATATTGAATACAAGAAGAACTCATAAAAGGACCCTGAATACTTTGTCTATAAATAACTGATTGATGGCCTGTGAGTGGCTGAAAGATGATGCTCAAACCTGACACTAGCACACCACACAGAGAGGGTGGGTTACAGTAAATAATTGCACAAATGGTTCACTATTAAAAATTAATAAAGAAAATTCAAACAAAAAATTACATCACTTTCAGTCACAGTTTTATGGCAGTTGGCCATCTGCATCACAATGTAAAATTCATGTTCTTAGTTCTAGGAGCTTAAGGTTCTTTGTTGGAACACTAATGGTTTAAATGCACATAGCAAGCATCAGCAAATTAAGGGGGTCATTCCAACCCTGGCGGTCGGTGTTAAACCAGCGGGCAAACCGCAAACAGGCTGGCGGGTAAAAAAATGGAATTCCGACCCTGGCGGAAACCGCCAACAGAGACCGCCACATTACCACACCGCCCGCCACAGCGGCACAAAAAAACAGCGCAGCGGTCACCGCCAACAGACAGGCGGGAGTCAATGTACCGCCCACCCTATCACAACACACCAATCCGCCACCTTTTCCGGGGCGGTAGCCCCGCCGATAAAAACATGGCGGAAACAGCCATTTCAAACGGAAAACGCTCACCTCCATACACCCCACGAGGAATCTGGACAGCATGGAACCCGAACTCCACACCCTCCCAGCGATTGTCTTCCTGCTCCTCTACCAGGAGCACGAACGCCGGCACAGAAGACAACGGAGAGTACTGCACCTACGACACAGGGGAGGGGGGAGGAGAAAATATTACGGGGACACACATACGCGACACACCCACCCCCACCCTCACCCACTACAACACACACATCAATGCACAGTAATACATCACAGTTACCCCCCCAAACCCCCCGGAAGAATGCAAAGACAAAAGGAAATGATTCTAAACATTGGAATATATTGTATTACTGGCTGAATTATATATATATATATATATATATATATATATATATTTACACATCAAAAACACTTATATACATATATGTACAAGTCCAAACATTGTAGCAGGCATTGTCCGTGGACCACTGGGCCCAAATCACATGGGCAAAGCCCACACAGGATACCTGACTCCAACGGAGAGAACACTGCAGGGGCATCAGATAGGAAAACTACAGGCACCTCAGGGGGAAGGGAAGGGGGGGCACCTCAGCCAGATGAGTGCACGACGCCAGATCCACGAGGGGCCTCCATGGCCACTGTTCAATCCTGGGGAGTGCAAAGCCACAGTCTCTCAAGTCTCTCCAGTGGGTGGGTTGCCCACTGTGCCATCTTGCCCACTGTGCCATCCTGGGGAGTGCAAAGCCACAGTCTCTCAAGTCTTTACAGTGGGTGGGTTGCCCACTGTGCCATCCTGGGGAGTGCAAAGCCACAGTCTCTCAAGTCTCTACAGTGGGTGGGTTGCCCACTGTGCCATCCTGGGGAGTGCAACGCCACAGTCTCTCAAGTGGATGCATGTCTCCACTGGTTCTGGAGGGGGACTGGTGCCCAGAGTGCTCGTGCAGCCCTGCCCGACACAGATGCAGGCCTGCCCCTGCCGCTAATGGGCCAGTGGTGCTTGAGACGGCGGTGCCCAGTGCAGCGGTGCTTGAGACGGCAGTGCCCAGTGCAGCGGTGCTTGAGACGGCGGTGCCCAGTTCAGCGGTGCTTGAGATGAAGGGCCCAGTTCAGCGGTGCTTGAGATGAAGGGCCCAGTTCAGCGGTGCTTGAGATAAAGGGCCCAGTTCAGCGGTGCTTGAGACAGCGGTGCCCAGTTCAGCGGTGCTTGAGATGGCGGTGCCCAGTTCAGCGGTGCTTGAGATGGTGGTGCCCAGTGCAGCGCTGCTTGAGATGGCGGTGCCCAGTTCAGCGGTGCTTGAGACGGCGGTGCCCAGTGCAGCGGTACTTGAGATGAAGGGCCCAGTTCAGCGGTGCTTGAGATGAAGGGCCCAGTTCAGCGGTGCTTGAGACGGCGGTGCCCAGTTCAGCAGTGCTTGAGACGGCGGTGCCCAGTTCAGCGGTGCTTGAGACGGCGGTGCCCAGTGCAGCGGTGCTTGAGACGGCGGTGCCCAGTTCAGCGGTGCTTGAGACGGCAGTGCCCAGTTCAGCGGTCCTTGAGATGAAGGGCCCAGTTCAGCGGTGCTTGAGATGAAGGGCCCAGTTCAGCAGTGCTTCAGACGGCGGTGCCCAGTTCAGCAGTGCTTGAGACGGCGGTGCCCAGTTCAGCGGTGCTTGAGACGGCGGTGCCCATTGCAGCGGTGCTTGAGACGGCGGTGCCCAGTTCAGCGGTGCTTGAGACGGCGGTGCCCAGTGCAGCGGTGCTTGAGATGAAGTTCCCAGTTCAGCGGTGCTTGAGATGAAGTTCCCAGTTCAGCGGTGCTTGAGATGAAGGGCCCAGTGCAGCGGTGCTTGAGACGGCGGTGCCCAGTGCAGCGGTGCTTGAGATGAAGGGCCCAGTGCAGCGGATCAGGCCATGGCGTGCAGGTCATTTGCCACTTGTCCTGTGGCTGGCGGGGCCTTCCTGCCCATCTGTCGGGTGGCTGGGGGGGCCTTCCTGGTCTGCAGTACCGGGCCTGTTGGTGTCCTCCTGCCCACCTGGGATGGGGCTGGCGGGGTCCTCCTGGCCAGCTGGGCTGATGGCGCTCTCCTCAGGCGTGCTGACCTTCCCAGCCTTCCCTGTTCGCCTGTGGCCCTTCCCCACCTTGGGCGGTGTGCCACCTGTTTCCACACCACGTGCCGGAGCCATGGTAGGGATTTTAGTGCCTGGTGTTTTCACCCTCTCGCGCCGGCCGCTGACTATCTTCGGGTGTTTCTCCGGGGGTGGGCTGCCCGTGCCTTGGCTCCGTACTGAACTGGCTGCCCTTGAGTGTGGGGGACTCCACAGTCCATGGCAGACTGTCATCACAGGGCCCGGTTTTGTGGTGGCTGAGGTGCTGACTGGAGATGGATGGGGTGGGGGTGTTGTAGGAAAGAGGTTAAGTTTGGACAGGAATAGCAATTTAGGACCAGTGGGACGGGTAGGTGTAGTGAGTATGGGAGTGGAGGAAGAGGTTGTGGTTGTAGGAGTCTTAAGTCTGGTGTCTTTGGGTGCAAGTGCTTGGGCTGGAGGCTGTCGTGAGGTGGATGGCTGTTGGGTGGGTGGCTGCCTGCGTTTGTGTATCTTGGAAGAGGGGGTGACAGACACACTGGGAGAGGACACAGGGGACGTGTAAATGGTAGTGGGGGTGGTGACTGCACGTGTGCAGAGGGTTCTGGTGTGTGTGCTGGTGATGGACGTAGTGGCTGAAGATGTTGTGCATGCAGGTGTGAGTGGAGACGTGACAGGGAGGGAGGAGGGAGACGAGGAGGAGGGGGACACAGTGGAGGCAGTGGGTGTTGGTATGTCTGTATGTGGATGTTGCTTGTGTGAATGCTTGTGTGATGTGTGGTGCTTATGTCTGGATGAGCTTCCCTTGGGTGTTGAGGTGTGTGCAGACTGGTCTGATGGTGTGTCTGGGATAGGCAGAGGTACAGGTGATAGGGTATGGGTGGAGGAAGTTGGAGCGGGGAGGCTAGAGACAGGGACAATTGCTGCCATCAGTGCTGAGGCCAGAGTGTTGAACGATCGCTGAAGGGCAGCCTGACCAGAATGAATGCCCTCCAGGTATGCATTACTCTGGTGTACCTCTCTTTCGACACCCTGGATGGCATTCAAAATGGTAGACTGCCCAACAGTGAGCCTCCTCAGGAGGTCAATGATCTCCTCACTGAGGGCAGCAGGGGTGACTGGGGCAGGGCCTAAGGTGCCTGGGGCGAAGGAAATGCCCACCTTCCTGGGTGAGCGGGCACGGGGCAAACGCTGAGGGGCTGCTGGGAGGGCGGTGCTGGTGCGCTGGGTGGCGGCTGTACCTGTTGTTGCGGGGGCACGGATGTTGCCGCCACCACAAGGGAGCTCCCTTCAGAGGACGAGTCCGTGTCACTTATGTCTGCCCGAGTCCCCGCTGTGGAGCTCCCCTTGCCCTCCGTCCCACTGGTGTATTCAGAATCCGTTGCATGGCCCTCCAGGGCCATGTGGGATGCAGCTCCCTCGTGCTCCGATGCCACTTCTCCTCCGCCTGATGATGCTAATGCACACATGAACAGGAAGACCAAAAAAAGGGGGGGGGGAAAGACATGTTGAGTGCATGCATTGGCGACACAGTTGGCGGAGAGGACAGACACAGAAGCCCCCTGCACTACGCCACGCACTTGGGGTCCACTACTCAATCCGTGTGACATGGCCTACAAGCCTATGGACGACATCTGCACACATAGATGACACAGGGCCATGAATAGCTGTACTTGGCACCCTACAGAGGTGGGGGGTGGGGGCACAGGGCCATGCCTTACGGAGGGGCCTAGCCTACAGAAATCGCCCTGGCCTAGGGATACCCACAGCCCTCCTCCCCCACCCAGACACCTCCACTGCACGCAAAGTCACCAGAATGAGAGTCTACTCACCCCCTTGTGTCTGCTGTGATGTCCTCACGCGCCCATCCAAATCGGGGTAGGCCACCGCCAGGATCCGGGACATCAGGGGGGTCAAAGTCCGACTGGCACCCCTCCCACGTTGGGAGGCCATCCCCAGATGAGCCTCCGTCGTCTTCCTGCTCCAGAGTCGGATGCCCTCCCATCTCTTCCGGCAGTGGGTGCCCCGTCTGTGGTGGACCCCCAGGGCCCGGACGTCCTTGGCGATGGCACGCCAAATGTCTATCTTCTGGTGGGCGCTGACCTATGTGAAATGTACAGGGGGAGAAAAAGAGTCATCACCTTCTTCACCCTCAATGTGAGTGGCCCCCGATCCCTACCCTTGACATGTGGCACATCCTGTCATCCGTCGTTTGATGCATGCCTCATTCGCTCCCCTCCCCACCATCTTTCATCCACCCGACTCAACACAGGCATTGCCCCCAAAGCATGGTCCCAGTGTATTTACCTGTTGGTCTGGAGGACCGTAGAGTAGCGCATACTGGGGGAGGACCCCATCCACGAGTTTCTCCAATTCCTGAGCAGTGAAGGCAGGGGCCCTTTCCCCAGTCGCATGAGCCATTGTCTCTTCCAGACCGAGGTCACAGCAGCACTTGCAGTGTAGGTCCTCTCCTGTCGAAGATCAGGTATCGAGTGATTAAGCAGATAGAAAATGGCTGTCACGCCCGCGGCGGTGCGTACCGCGACTGCCGATGCACATCGTCATTGGCTCCTGAGACCCATTGGGTTCAATGTTAACCAATGCTGTTTTGCGCTGCGGTCTTCGACCGCCTACCGCCACGGTGTGCCACACCAGAGCATTTACCTCACATCCCATTGTCACACTTCACAGGTCAGGCAGCCGCCATTTCATGGGCCCACATGGTTTACTTTTAACTGCGTCACACATACCTAGGCCTTGCATCAACACTCATACAAACCATTCAATGCATTGGGAATCGTATTATGTGCAAGCTGTGGTTACGTACCTGTGGGTTGATTTACTCTGTGCTCGCTGTTGTCCTTCATAGGCACCGTCCGCTGGGACATGCGAGGAGATGGAGGAATCTTCCCGTGTACAGACCGCTGGCAGACCTGTCGACAATGGAGGAAAGACATGTCATACTGACATACAGGCTTGACCTAGCCACTATTCATGAACTGTGTGCCCAGCTGGAGCCAGACCTGATGTCACCCATCCGCCAACCCACAGGGATCCCACCTCTAGTGCAGGTGCTGTCAGTACTCCATTTCTTTGCAAGTGGGTCATTTCAAACAACAGTGGCCATATCATCAGGGATGTCCCAGCCTATGTTTTCCAAGGTGTTGTCCAGAGTGCTGTCTGCCCTGCTGAAACACATGCAGAGCTACATTGTTTTCCCTGAGGTGGGGGATTTGCCTACAGTGAAAGGTGATTTCCATGCCCTTGGACATATCCCCAACATCATAGGTGCCATTGATGGGACCCATGTGGCTTTAGTACCCCCCAGCAGGAGTGAACAAGTGTACAGAAACAGAAAGAGTTATCATTCGATGAATGTACAGATGGTGTGTTTGGCAGACCAGTACATCTCCCATGTTAATGCCAAGTTCCCTGGCTCAGTGCATGACGCGTACATCATGCGGAATAGCAGCATCCCTTACATGATGGGTCAACTTCAGAGGAACCGTGTGTGGCTATTAGGTGACTCTGGTTACCCCAACCTGTCATGGCTACTGACCCCAGTGAGGAATCCCCAGACAAGGGCAGAGGAACGGTACAATGAGGCCCATGGGCGAACTAGGAGGGTGATCGAGCGGACCTTCGGCCTCCTGAAGGCCAGGTTCAGGTGATTCCATATGACAGGTGGATCCCTATTGTACTCACCAAAGAAGGTGTGCCAGATCATCGTGGCCTGCTGTATGCTTCACAACCTGGCTTTGCGACGCCAGGTGCCTTTTCTGCTGGAGGATGGTCCAGATGGTGGTGTTGTAGCAGCTGTGGAGCCTGTGGAGAGTGAAGACGAGGAAGCCGAAGAGGACGACATAGACAACAGAAACACAGTAATACAGCAGTATTTTCAATGACACACAGGTAAGATTCCAACCCAGCATATTACATATACTTAACCCCTACTACCTCTCTACTGTCTGACCTTTTCCCCCAGTGTATGGTAACTGAGTTGTGACTTTCCCTTCCAATTTCAGAGATGTGGGCCATACTGCGTGACATCTGCTTTATTTCCCCATGGACTACAGCTGTGTGACAGTGGTATGTTGGCATCACAATGTAAGTATGCATTTTGGGACGGTAATGTCTAATACATTAGTACAAAATCACAGCCAGACTCCTGATTGTTTTGTGCAATAACTGTGTTTATTTCAGTGCTCTATATTGGTGGGTGATTGCAAATCGGTGAGGGGTGATGGTGGAGGATTGTCCAT
This sequence comes from Pleurodeles waltl, assembly GCF_031143425.1. Classification (NCBI taxonomy): domain Eukaryota; kingdom Metazoa; phylum Chordata; class Amphibia; order Caudata; family Salamandridae; genus Pleurodeles; species Pleurodeles waltl. The sequence continues at coordinate 594,169,726 of NC_090447.1, forward strand.
GGCAGAGTCCAGACTATTAGTATCACAGGTGCATTGTCCAAATGGCTGTGGAAAGTGGAGCATGGGCAGTATAAGAATGGACAGGGTGTCAATGTGGGACAGTGGGATGACAATCAGGGAGGTATCCTTTCCTGGCGGGGGTCTTGGCATCTTACTCTGTCTTCTTCCTGGATCTCAGGGCCCGCTTGCGGGGTGGTTTTCCTTCTGCAGGGGGTGGGGTGCTGGTGGCCTGTTGGTCCTGTGGCGGGGTCTCCTGTCCACTAGCGCCGGCAGAGGTGGTAGGCAGTTCTTGGTCCATGCTAGTTTCAGGGGCCCTTTGTGGTGCCACAGTGTCCCGCAATGTGGTGACTACCTGATTCAGAGCCCCTACAATGGTGGCCAGGGTGGAACTGATGTTTCGTAGTTCCTCCCTGAACCCCAAGTACTGTTCCTCCTGCAGAAGCTGGATCTCCTGAAACCTGGCCAGGACCGTCGCCATCGTCTCCTGGGAGTGGTGGTAGGCTCCCATGATGGAGAAGAGGGCCTCGTGGAGAGTGGGTTCCCTGGTCCTGTCCCCCCCCTGTCGCACAGCAGCCCTCCCAGTTCCCCTGTTTCCCTGGGCCTCTGTCCCCTGGACCGTGTGCCCACTACCACTGCCCCCAGGTCCCTGTTGTTGTTGGGGTGGTGGGTTAACCTGGGTGCCCTGTAGTGGTGGACACACCGCTGATTGACGTGTCCTGGGGACAGAGGGATGGGCCCACTGGGTGGGTGCTGTGCTGGTGTTCCCAGAGGGGGGAAGGTCTGCTATGGGCTGTGGCTGTGTGAGGGGAACCCACTGTCCCGAGGTCCCCGATGGGCCGGGCTGGTCATCTAGATCCAGGTCGACAGAGGTGCTGTCCTCACTGTGGGCCTCTTCTGGGGGTGGAGTGGACATTTGTGGACCCTCCTGCGCGGTGACGTGGCGTTCGGGTCCTGCAGGGGTATAAAAGTACGGTTATTGCATTTGTGTGTGCCATAGCGTGTAATGGGTGGGTGCCCTTGTATCCCAGTGCTGGCATTACCGTGTGGGGGCTTCTGTGACGGTGATTTGGTGGGGGATGGGTATGTGCAGTGGGCATGCTTTGGTGATGGGTGTCCATGCTTTGTTGTCGCATGCAGGGATTGGTGTTGGGATGGGTGGGCTGTGATGGTGAGACATTTGCAAGGAGCAGGATGTGACGGGGATGAGGGTGGGGGTATGAGTTGGTATGCTGGTGGGGCGGGGGGGATGAAGTAGTGATGATTTGCCTCACCAGAGTCCATTCCTCCAGATACTCCTGCGAGGCCCTCAGGATGCAGGATCGCCAAGACTTGCTCCTCCCATGTTGTAAATTCTGGGGGAGGAGGTAGGGGTCCGCCGCCAGTTCGCTGCACCGCGATGTTGTGCCTGAATACCATTGAACGCACCTTCCCACGTAGGTCGTTCCACCGCTTCCTGATGTCGTCCCTATTTCTAGGGTGTTGTCCCACAGCGTTGACCCGATCGACTATTCTGCTCCATAGCTCCATCTTCCTGGCAATGGTGGTGTGCTGCACCTGTGTCCCGAAGAGCTGTGGCTCTACCCGTACAATTTCCTCCACCATGACCCTGAGTTCATCCTCGGAGAACCTGGGGTGTCTTTGCGGTGCCATGGGGTGGTGTGGATGATATGTGGGGTGGATTGTGTGGTGATGTGTATTGGTGTGTTGTGTGAAATGCGTGGAAATATTGCTGGGTGAAAGTAAAATGTGCGTCTGGGTGCTCAGTTCTCTTTTTCTCAGTGCGTGGTCCTGATTCTGTAGCAGTGGGGATTTGTGGGTGATGTGGGTGTGTGTTTTAAATTGTGTTGGGTGTGTGGGATTGGTGTGTGTATGTGTATCAGGTGTGTGTATTTGTAATTGTCCAATGTGGCTGTGTTTTGTAAGTGTGTGTGTATATTGAGCGCGGTGGTGTGTACCGTGGATTCGTGTGTCGTGATAGTGTGGGCGTATTTCTGTTGGCGTGACGGTGGAGGTTTGGTCATCGCCAGTTTCTCGCTGCCCTTTGGTGTGTCGGACTTTTGCGGATGTTTGTATTTTGGCGGATTGCCTGTTGTGGGTCAGAATGACCGTGGCGGTTTACTGCGGCCGCGGCGGTATGTTGGCGGTCTTCTGACAGCGGTAAGCTGCTTTTACCGCCAAGGTTGGAATGACCACCTAAGTGTCAACTGGACAAATGTACATATAATATTATCTGCCTAAAAGAAACACATCTGTCTGACTCAGACAAGGCTTGTTATCAGCCATTGGGTCAACTCACAGGTACAAAAAGTGTTGCCACAGCTGTACTTTGGGAAAGCTCAAAAGGTGTAGGATTTGGAAAAAGCTCAGTGGATAAAAATGGTTGCTGGGTTATTGGTGTGGGTGGGCAGAGTTTGCAGATTCACACAACTCGGAACTCTGGGAAGTGGTAAAAAAACTCTGCCACACTACACAGAGGTCCGCAATTGGGGAGAGTTCCCCATTGCATCCATTCATGTTGCATTTTACATTAAATGCAATGACAAGTATGTTCTCACATTCAAAATCGTGCTCGAATGGCACCATGCGGTTCGCAAGGGCATGACCATCTTCTTTTTCACTCTGCTTATAGTGCTGGACCTGTTTTTTTCATCCCTCAAAAATTATTTCAACCCTCCACTCTTATAATTAATCGACCCCTTTTTTCATTTATTGTACTAGTGTGTCTTTTTATGTCCCTAGTTTTTACGTTTTTAATTTTTTTTTGTGCTTTTTGTGACTTTTTGTATTTTCCTTCTCCTGTTTCTTTTTTTATTTCACCCAACAACCCAGCGCCATGGCAGAGCAGGGCAGCGCCAGCAAAAAAGGGAGCAGAAGCTCCAGGTCCCCAGAACAGCCAGCACCACCATCTACCTTGTGGGCAGAGGTGCTGCCAATGGGTGCAGCCCCGTCAATCTTCTGTGAGGCAGAATTGTCAGCACTGGTTTTTCTACATGCAGCACTGTCTCTCCTCAATTCTGGGAACAAGTGGCAGGTCTAGCAATGGGTATCCCCTGTGGGAGTATCAGCTGCGTTGGGACAGGGTGCGCAAGTGTGTTCGCGCACCACCCTGGTCCAGTGCACCACCCAGCAGCTGAAGCACTGCTGGGCAAATATCATCAACCAAGAGCAGGGCATGCTTGACCTGCTAGGCATTGAGATTCCAGGACTTGGTGAGTGTATTAACTATATTGTTTTGTTTATGTTCTACAATGATATCTTTGTTTCAAAATAGCGTGCTGCTCACACTGAGAGGTAAGTTATATTTAGTTTATGTTAATAATATTATTAAGTGATCCAGTCGAGCTAGGCAGGTGCTCGGCGCCACCTCATCGTACTCATCTGCGCTCACTTTTGTTGATTATTTAAGAAGCCATTGCAATGCAGACTCCCCTGTCCTCTTGTCACCATGTGAATTAGTGATATCAGAGAGTAGGCATTCTCTGTGACTTTCTTTATGTATCTTGTACAGTTCCAAGCAATTTCACAGGGATGTGCAGCACTAGTATGTATCCATGCATTGCACAGGAGACAGAGTTGGTCCCTCAAGGGGGTTAAGAAATGAGAATAGAATCAAAGATCATTAACTGTAATGAATGAGTTCCAAATGCAGTTTTTGTGAAGGAAATTTGGAATAGAGATTTTAGGATTAGTATAGCCAACTCACCGATAGTCAATAATAGTACGATAGGGGACCTATTTACTTAAGTACAATGTTACTGCTTGTGCCTGTTATAATAATTTTGTGGAGATTAACTGTACCACTAATCTATCTTTTTATCTTCTTTAATCTTACATCACCACCCAAAGGCAAGAAGTGGGGCACGACGAGGTGGGTCTGGGAAGAGCTGGGGATGAGGCGTCAGCCACCAGGGCCTTTGCTGAAGGCTCTGCTCACCCCAGTAAGTCCTAATATTTATTATTAATAATTTCTTAACTTTTACCTCTGCCCACTATTATACTACTTTTAATTTTGCCTTGTTTATTTTTTTTATACTGTCTCCTTTTTTTCCAACTCCCCTATCCAATTTCTGCTCAATTCCTGTTATCCCTACATTGTCGTTTGCTTCCTTATTTCATGCTTTTTTGGTAGCTGATCTTTTTCAGTCTGTACTAGCCTGTAGATTTCTTCTGCTTTGTTTGTTATCTTTCCCTTTCCTGTATATATATCTTATTATACTGCAAGACTAAGAACATATTTTTGGTTCTCTACTGTCTAATGTGAAGATTGTAGGCCCAAGTAAGCTAGTAATATTAATAATATTCACCATGTATGTTTGTGGAGAAAGTTTTCTTTTTCTTACTCGTGCTCTAACAGTTAACAAGAGAGTGGCCTTGGTCATGGACAATGCCCTCAACCCCCAATGTTGTGCTGTGTAATTAATTTATACAGTATGCAAGCAGTCTCCATGACAGCGTAGCATTGCAGGAAAGTTTGAGGTCCCATTGCATTTTCCACCTAACACCATATGTCTTTCATTGACCATTATCACTCTACTCCTTCATTGCACTTCAATGATTTAGGGGCACATTACAACCCCAGTGGTAAAAACCACCTACCGCAGCGGTGACAGCCGCCAAAAGACCGTCGCCGCGGCTACCAGCCGTTTGCCCTATTATGACCACAGTTGGATTTCCACCAGAAGGTTGGCGGAAATCAAGCTGTGGTCATGCCAGCGGATGGAGGTAAGGTGGCTCTGCTGCCAGCAGCAGCGCCACACCAGTAGACCGCCACAGACCGTATCATGACCCACGATACGGGCTGGTGGTGTTCTGCTGGTGGACGTTGCTGCTGGAAGCAGCGCCCTGTCTCCTGCCAGAGGACCCCCTGACATCAGATAAGTTGGGTGCCCCGACAGGGGAGGGGGTAGGGGGTGTTGTGTGTGTGTGTGTGGGTGTGTGTGTGTGTGTCTGTGCATGTGTGTCTGCAGGTGTGTGATGCGTGTTGTATGTGTGTGCATGTATGGATGTGTGAGTGCATGAATGTTGTGTGAATGCATGTGTGCTTGTATGTATACTCAAAAACCAAAAAAGGGGGGGTCCAAAGACCACAAAACTCCCTGTATATGAATGCCTATTGATTTTTATGGGGCGTAGGAACTTCACCAGAGGACATTGGACCCTAGTCCTCCATGAGAACACTGGCAATCTGACTGTTTTCTGGTTACTATTGACGTTGTCAGCCTCTACACTTCCATAAAACATAGTGACGGTATAGAAGCTGTTAGAAGATGTCTATCTACAAAGTCTGTGAAGTATCTGGAACGTAACCTGATGATCATGGAAATGTTGCAATTCTGCCTAGAAAATAACTACTTTCTCTTTGACTGCAAATTCTACTTACAACTTCAAGGGACCGCGATGGGGGCAAAATTTGCACCACCATACGCTTGTATACTGATGGGTGCAGTAGAAAATTACTGGCTATGGAACGATCTAACTGAACATCTGGCTCAACATATAATTTTCTGGGGACGTTACATCGACGACATTTTACTAATTTGGCAAGGTCAGAAGGACCTCCTTAACCAATTTCTACATTCATTAGTCCCTAATAGATGTGGTATTGATATCACTTATCAAATCTCTAACTCATCAGTAGAATATCTGGACCTCCTGATCTTTATCAAAGATGACAAGCTGCAGACAAAATTCTTTCGGAAAACAACAGCAGCAAACTCAATTCTCCATGCTACCAGCTATGACCCTCTTAGCACCATCCGGAATATTCCTCAGGGTGAATATAAAAGAGCCAGACTGAACTGCTCTACTACAAAAGATTATGACAACATTTCCACCCAAATGACCGAGAGACTATCTGCCAGAGGGTACAATTGTCAATCACTTAACACCATCAAGGAAAAATTACGTGAAATGGACCGCAACAAGTTACTAAACAAATCCCAAACAGTCAATATGAAACCTGCTATTCGGTTTATCACTGAATTCCACAATGGTCATCACTTGATTCGGAAACTTCTACGCAAACATTGGTACCTTCTACAAAATAATCCCTCCATTAATCAACATATAACTAACTTTTCACAAATAGGCTTCATACGGGCTCCCAACCTAAGAGACAAACTCTGCTCATCATTTTTTCATAACCAGTCTCCAACTACATTTTTGCCCTCTAAACCCAAGGGCTTTTATACTTGCAGCAAATGTTCAATCTGTAAGTGGGGTCTCTCAAAAACTACAACTACCATTAATGATCAATGTTTCCACATCAAAGATTTCATCAACTGTGAAAGCTCGAATGTTGTTTACGCAATATGGTGCCCATGCCACCGTGCCTACATAGGTAGTACCATTCGCCCACTCAAAATAAGAATTCAAGAACACTACCGTAATATTCAAAAACTGGAAACGAAAGCCCCACTTGTTGAACACTTTACAGAATTCCATTATCAGGAACGTATCTTTACATTCTGTGGTCTCCGACGGATCAGACCAACCCCTCGAGGTGGAAATACTCCTTTACGTCTGCGCAAGGAGGAAAGTAGACTTTTAATCCGATTTGACACAGTAAATATTGGACTAAACAAAGACTATGAGTGGTACTATTGGCTATTGTAAAATAGAGTCACTCAGTGACAATGTCATCTGCAACCCTTGTAAACAATGCATTAAGTTTGCTCTACAATTCTGTTATTCTTTATTTTGTTTTCTCTTTTCACTCTGGTTATGTATTATAGACCTGTTATATGTGCACTTTATTTAATCTGCATGTTTGTTTCCCACTCATAATTGATTTTCCATAATATGCTCCCTTTACTATAAAGGTAGGAGTCAGTATAAATGTTGCCAATATGTTCTCTTCGCAATCATTATTTTAATTCCTTAATTACCGTAGTTAATTGGATTTAAAAATAGACTGCTGTTTCATCATGCAGTACTTTTGTGTCACCTCTCTTCTTTTCCTCGGACGTAATTTTTCAAAGACATAGATGGCGCCTCGATTGGGTACTCCCAAGATGGCGCCGCTGACTCTATGTGCTTGCTCTCAGCGTGGCTGTAGGATTAGAGTCATTTTTCTCTGTCCATACCCGATAGTCTACATCGAGGTATGACAACTGAAACTACTCCCCTGTCGCGTATAAAGACGCGAAGGAAAACCGGCGTGCTGCCTCTTCCTTAAGCATTGTTGCAGGCGACGGATAGCAATACTCTTCATTGTAATTTTAAAACCAGCATAAACGGGTGAGTGCTACCATAGCGTTTTCGTTTTAGATAAAACGTACATCACCACTTCTACTTAGCATTCATAATTAACTTTTTCCGATGAAATCTAATATGTTTACAGTAGATATAAATCGGACTAGCTTCTTACTATGATGTATCTCTTTTGGATATAATTTAGGGCATTTTTCTTTATCTATTTCGTTTTGTTAATCACAAACATAAAAATGCCTTCTGTCTTTCCTCCTTATATCAACTTAATTCTTTTCTTCTTCTGAATTACGATTGCACTTCATAATATTGTAATGTTTCAGTACTATTGGATATCCTTTTAATATGTATTATCATTCAGCCATGTTGCTTTCTCTCAAAGAGGCTACCTTCTGATGACACCTTTCTGCTCAATCTAACTTTACAGACAAAAGGTGTTATATGCATATACTTATGTTTTCAGGCTAACAGCTGATGTAATACCTATATGATCAATTGTCTTTGACTATCTGAACACTACTTACTATAAATGGTATGTCTTTTTGCGTTTCCTTAGTATAGTCACAATTTTCATTCTCAATCACATCTTTTCTCTTACTACAACGTTAAAGCATTTCTTTCTATTTGCATGCTTTCCATCATAATCTAGTCAATCCAGGTAACCTCTTCACATGGTTGCTTGATTTTCTTCATTTACCCTTAAGGACACTTGTAATATGTTGTTACTATCATATATATTTAAATTTTTGATTACCTCTACCTTTTCACTTGGTTTCTCATCTATTATTTCATCACCCGGCACAGGCCTTTCCTTGACCTCTTTGGACTTGAACCATATTTGGACAGCATGATTCTTTTTTACTGACCTTAGGTCCTCACTCCTTGAAATCTCTTGGGACTTCCTTTGCACAATTTCCTTGCACGACCTTTTGGCTTCCCTTTACCCATTTCAACAAATCTACACTTTATTTTATAATGTTATCTAGTCTCACGACATTTATTTTTCTTTCCCAGCCTTGAGAAAGCCCTGGCCTACGCGCCTGTGGGGCGAAACACGTGTTGGCTGGCCTAACTCATATATTCCTTTGGACCTATGAGTGTCTACATCTCTACTGCGTATCGTTTACCTTTCTCAAACAATGATTTGGAGCAACACTGATATTGACTTTAGCCTTGTTGATGTAAGCCACATGTCTTTAGACACAACTCACTTGGAGAAGTTTAATTACATTTATACAGTGGGCACCTCACCATCTTTTGACTTATGTGCTTGTATGTATGTCAGTGTGTGTGGATGTGTGTGTGAATGGATGTATGCATGGATGGATGAATGTGGGTATGAATGTGTGTATGTGCATGTTCGTGTGTGCATGAAGGTGCATGTATGTAATGGGGGAGGTCTGGGGAAGGAGGGTGGGAGGGAGACCTCGGGAGGGGGCGGGGAAGACCACTATCAGTGACAGGGAAGGGATTCCCTGTCACTGATAGTGCCTACCAACATGGTTTTCATGGCGGTAAGGTTGCTACGAAAACCATGGCCGTAGGTGGGGTCATAATCCCGCAGGCGGGCAAGTGACAGCCGCCCAGCTGGAGACTGAAGTCTTTTGATAGACAATACTGCAGTGGTAATCAAACTGTGATGCGCTTGTATTTTTTTGATTAAAAAAATTAAGAGGAGTCGTATCTGGCATCTAAAAAATAAATAATGTTTCTTTCTAGCAACACGAAGTGCTGCCAGCTCAAGTTCTGTCACAGGAACAGAAGGAGCAAGGGGAGAAGCAGCCGCAGGTCACATGGCTTGCTTATTGATAATTACTATTATAATCACTAACTACAAAGGCATCATCGTCACTTGTGATCATGAACCCCCTGCTTTACCAGTTACAGAGGTGGTTGAGTTACAGCGTTTTCTATCTGCTACTCAGCAAAAGTTCACATAATGTACGCTAAAAATGATGGCTTGATGGAAACAGGAAAGAACAGAAGGTTAAAAGAAAGGATGGGTGAAATAAGTGAAAGGAAAGGACGTGTAGGTGGGTGAAAGGATGCATGAGTGAGTATTGGGCAAATGGATGAATGGGTGAAAGGATGATTGAAAGAAAGGGTGGATAGTGAATGGTGGATAATGGATTGAAAATGTTTGTAAAAGACTGGATGAGAAAAACTAAAGCTTAAATCTATGGGTTTATTGGTGAAAATACTTAGGAAGAATGAAAGGATGATTGAATAATTGCTTGAATGAATAAACAAGGCAGCTGTTCTGGAGAGGGGCATTCTACTCACCTACTTCCCTTACTTTGTTTTATGATTATCAAAGATGTGGTTCAAAGTGGGGGGTACTTTAATTAATGTTCTTCTAATCCCTTGACTCACTATGACCCTCATTACAACCCTGGCAGTCGGTGTAAAAGTGGCGGTAATACAGCCAACAGGCCGGCGGTAAAAAAATGGAATCACGACCATTGCGGAAACCGCCAAGATAGACAGCCACTTTAACACTTCAACTGCCACAGCGGTAGCAACCAACACCGCAGCGGTAACCACCAACAGACAGGCGGAAGACAATGTACTGCCCACACTATTACAAGGCACCAATCCGTCAGCTTTTCCGGGGCGGTACCAACACCATCAAAAGCACGGCAGAAACTGAACAACGAAGGAGAACCACTCGCCTCTCGACATTCCACGAAGAACCAGGATGCAATGGAGCCTGAATTGCAGATCCCTCCCATGTTGCTGTATCTACTAGTACACCACGAAGTAGAAAGAAGGTGGCGGTGTAGGAGGCTGGCCTGGCTTATAGTGGGTGCCTGATGGTACTTACACCTTGTGCCAGGTCCAGTTATCATTTATTAGTAGATTAGTAGTGTTCTAGCACCTTAGGCAGATAGAGGTAGCTATACCAGAGCAGCTTAGGCTGAACTAGGAGACATGTAAAGCTCCTACTATACCACTTATATCATATAGCACTATATCATAAGAGAACACAATACTCAGAGATACTAAAAATAAAGGTACTTTATTTTAGTGACAATATGCTGAAAGTATCTTATAGAATATACTCCCTTAGGAGGTAGGTAATATACACAAAATATACACTCAAACCATAATCAGGTAAGTAAAACACTTAGAAAAGTAGTGCAAACACTGTAGAACACAATAGAATGCAATAGGAGAAAATAGGCCAAGGGGCAACACAAACCATATACTCCAAAAGTGGAATGAGAACTACGAATGGACCCCAGGCCTAGTGTAGTGTGCAAAGGGTCACTCGGAGTGTAAGAAAAAACTAAGGGTGTCCAAGATGCCCCACCCCAAGACCCTGAAGAGTAGGAGTAAAGTTACCCTACTACCCCAGAAAGACAGTAAAGTCAAGATAGGGGATTCTGCAAAGACAACAACTGTCTGCAGAGCACTGAAGATGGATTCCTGGACCTGAGGATCTGCAAAGGAAGGGGAGAAAGTCCAAGAGTCACGCAAGTGTCCAGGGGGGCAGGAGCCCACTAAACCCCAGATGAAGGTGCAAAATGGCTGCCTCCGGGTGGAAGAAGCCAAAGATTCTGCAACAACGGAAGGTGCCAGGAACTTCTCCTTTGGTCAGAAGATGTCCGGCGTGCTGGAGGATGCAGAGTTGTTTCCATGCAGAAAGAACGCAAACAAGCCTTGCTAGCTGCAGGAGTCACGGATGAGGATTTTGGGTGCTGCCAGGGCCCAGGAAGGACCAGGAGGTCGCCCCTTGGAGAACGAGACAGAGGGGGCGCTTAGCAACACAGAGAGCCCATGCAGAAGCAGGCAGCACCCGCAGAAGCACCTGAACAGGCGTTCAGAAAATCTGAGCACGGCGGTCGTCTCAGCACAACAAACGTGGGTCCCACGAAGTCGGAGGTCAACTCAGCGAGTTGGGCAATGCAGGACGGAGCGCTGGGGACCTGGGCTGTGCTGTGCACGAAGGAAGTCTTGCAAAAGTGCACAGAAGCCCAAGCAACTGCAGTTAACGCAGTACACAGGATTACTGTCTGGCGTGGGAGGCAAGGACTTACCTCCACCAAATTTGGACAGAAGGACCACTGGACTGTCGGGGTCACTTGGATCCAGCTCCTGTGTTCCAGGGACCATGCTGGTCAAGATGAGAGGGGACCCAGAGGACCGGTGATGCAGAAGATTGGTGCCTGCGTTAGCAGGGGGGAGATTCTGTCGACTCACAGGAGATTTCTTCAAGATCTGGGACACACTGGAGGAGCTCTGGGCACCGCCCCTGGGTTGGTGATGGACAGGGGAGTGGTCACTCCCCTTTCCTTTGTTCAGTTTCACGCCAGAGCAGGGGCTGGTGGCTCCCTGAACTGGTGTAGTCTGGCTTATGCAAGGAGGGCACCATCTGTGCCCTTCAAAGCATTTCCAGAGGCTGGAGGAGGCTACTCCTTCCCAGCCCTTAACACCTATTTCCAATGGGAGAGGGTGTAACACCCTCTCTCAGAGGAAATCTTTTGTTCTGCCTTCCTGGGACTGGGCTGCCCAGGCCCCAGGGGGGCAGAACCCTGTCTGAGGGTTGGCAGCAGCGGTAGCTGCAGAGAAAACCCCAGAGAGCTAGTTTGGCAGTACCCTGGGTCCATGCTGGAGCCCTGGGATGCATGGAATTGTACCCCCAATACCAGAATGGTATTGGGGTGACAATCCCATGATTCTAGACATGTTACATGGCCATGTTTGGAGTTACCATTGTGAAGCTACATATAGGTATTGACCTATAGGTAGTTCACGTGTGTAATGGTGTCCCCGCACTCACAAAGTCTGGGGAAATTGCCCTGAACAATGTGGGGGCACCTTGGCTAGTGCCAGGGTGCCCTCACACTTAGTAACTTTGCACCTAACCTTCACTAAGTGAGTGTAGGACATATAGGTGGCTTATAAGTTACTTAAGTGCAGTGTAAAATGGCTGTGAAATAACGTGGACGTTATTTCACTCAGGCTGCAGTGGAAGTCCTGTGTGAGAATTGTCTGAGCTCCCTGTGGGTGGCAAAAGAAATGCTGCAGCCCATAGGGATCTCCTGGAACCCCAATTCCCTGGGTACCTAGGTACCATATATTAGGGAATTATAAGGGTGTTCCAGTGTGCCAATGAGAATTGGTCAAATTAGTCACTAGCCTGCAGTGACAATTTTAAAAGCAGAGAGAGCATAAGCACTGAGGTTCTGGTTAGGTGAGCCTCAGTGATACAGTTAGGCACCACACAGGGAACACATACAGGGCACATTTTATGAGCACTGGGGTCCTTGCTAGCAGGATCCCAGTGACATAAGCAAAAACAAACATACATACAAGTAAAAAATGGGGGTAAAATACCAGGCAAGATGGTACTTTCCTACAGGCGGCGACGGCAGTGAGTACTGCACCTAGCACACAGGTGAGGGGAGGAGGGAAAAGAGAGTGACACACACGCGGCCCGCAACACCCCCACCCCCCACCCTCACCCACTACAACATACACAAATACATATCCAACAACATCACAGATACAGCCCGTCACCCCCTGGAAGAACACAAGGGCAAGAGGAAATTAGGTTAACTAGTGTTATATTGGAACAATCAGATAGATCAAGAGAAAAGCAAATAATCAGTATACATAAATATTTACATCAAGTACACAAGTCTGTACAATGTCCCTTGGAAATGTCCGTGGACCGGTGGTCCCAAAAAGCATGGGCGAAGCCCACACATGACACCAGCCTCAAAACAGAGAAAACACTGCAGGGGCATCGGGTCGAAAAAAAACAGGCACCTCAGGGGGAAGGGGGGCACCTCAGCCGGATGATGGTATGATGCCACTGCTCCTTGACGGGGCTCCATGCCCACTGATTGGCCCTGGGGAGTGCAAAACCACAGTCTGTCAAGTCTCTCAAGTGGGTGGGATGCCCACTGCTTGGTCCTGGGGAGTGCAAAGCCACAGTGTCTCAAGTGGGTGGTTTGCCCGCATGATCTGGAGGGGGCTTTGTGGCCAGTGTGCTTCATCCTGCCAAGGATTTGGGGAGTGGATACATTTCTCCACAAGGTCTAGAGGGGGCTTTGTGCCCAGTCTTCTTTATCCTGTCAAGGATTGGGGAGTGGATGCATTTCTCTACTGGTTCTGGAGGGGGCTTTGTGCCCAGTCTGCTTCATCCTGCCAAGGATTGGGGGAGTGGATGCATTTCACCACTGGCTCTGGAGGGGGCTTTGTGCCCAGTCTGCTTCATGCTGCCAAGGATTGGGAGAGTGGATGCATTTCTCCACTGGTTCTGGAGGGGGCTTTGTGCCCAGTCTGCTTCATCCTGCCAAGGATTGGGGGAGTGGATGCATTTCTCCACTGGTTCTGGAGGGGGCATTGTGCCCAGTGATGCTGCACCTGGGGTGTGGCAGTTCACATCCTCTCACCTGGGTGTCTTAGCCACGCGATGTACCTGGAACAGGTAGCATGATACTCCATGGAGGCAAAGCCACACTCCATCCTGCGGCGACTTAGGCTGGCAATTGCTGGTTCGTGTCAGTGCTGGAGGTGGTGCATCAAGTGGCGTGTCCAGGTTACAGGACGTCACCTGCAGACTCGGACGGCTGCCCACTGGGGATCGTGCTGACGTCCGACAGAGTGGTATCGGCTGTGCATGTGGCGATGCTGATGGTTGTGCAGGTGGCAATGGCTGCGGCGGAGATGCTGCCAGTGCTGGCCGTGGTGCAAGTGTCTGTTGTGGAGGAGGGAGACACCATACCGTCTCCGGCAGCCTCGGATGGCTGATCCTTGGGGAGGATGCTGCAGACTGACGCTGTGGCAGCGGCGGTGCAGGTGGCGGTGCAGGTGGCGATGCTGCTGGCGGTGCAGGTGGTGGTCGGAGCGGCGTTGGTGACTGTGGTGCAGGTCGCTGCCATCCCTGATGATATGGTGGTCACCAGCCCCTTACCAGGAGGCGTCGTGCCCTCAAATCAAATCAAATCATAAACATTTATAAAGCGCGCTACTCACCCGTGCGGGTCTCAAGGCGGTAGGGGGAGGGGGTTACTGCTGCTCGAAGAGCCAGGTCTTGAGTAGTCTCCGGAAAGCGGAGTGGTCCTGGGTGGTCCTGAGGATGGTGGGGAGGGAGTTCCATGTCTTGGCCGCCAGGTAGAAGGACCTCCCACCCGCCGTGGTGAGGCGGATGCGAGGGACGGCGGCGAGAGCGAGTTTGGCGGAGCGAAGAGGACGGGTGGGTGTGTAGAAGCTGAGGCGGCGGTTGAGGTATTTGGGTCCCTTGTTGTGGAGGGCTTTGTGTGCGTGGGTGAGGAGTCGGAAGGTGATCCTTTTGTTGATGGGAAGCCAGTGCAGGTGTTTCAGGTGGGCGGAGATGTGGCTGTTGCGGGGTATGTTGAGGATGAGGCGGGCCGAGGCGTTTTGAATTCGTTTCAGACGTTTCTGGAGTTTAGCGGTGGTTCCTGCGTATAGGGTGTTGCCGTAGTCCAGGCGGCTCATGACGAGGGCGTGGGTCACGGTCTTTCTGGTGTCGGCGGGGATCCAACGGAAGATCTTTCGGAGCATGCGGAGGGTAAGGAAGCAGGAGGATTATACGGCGTTGACTTGTTTGGTCATGGTGAGAAGTGGGTCCAGGATGAAACCGAGGTTGCGTGCGTGGTCTGAGGGGGTCGGTGCGGTGCCAAGGGCCGTGGGCCACCAGGAGACATCCCAGGCGGTCGGGGTGTTTCCGAGGATGAGGACTTCCATTTTGTCTGAGTTCAGTTTCAGACGGCTGAGTTTCATCCAATCTGTGACGTCTTTCATTCCATCTTGCAGGTTGGTCTTGGCGCTGGTGGGGTCCTTGGTGAGGGAAAGTATCAGTTGAGTGTTGTCGGCGTAGGAGGTGATGATGATGCTGTGTTTGCGTACGATATCGGCGAGGGGGCTCATGTAGACATTGAAGAGAGTTGGGCTGAGCGAGGAGCCTTGTGGGATGCCGCAGATGATCTCGGTGGGGTCTGAGCGGAAAGGTGGGAGGTAGACTCTTTGGGAGCGGTTGGAGAGGAAGGAGGTGTTCCAGTCCAGGGCCTGTCCTTGGATCCCGGTGGAGCGGAGGCGGGTTATTAGGGTGCGGTGACAGACGGTGTCGAAGGCAGCCGAGAGGTCGAGGAGGATGAGGGCGACTGTTTCTCCGTTGTCCATCAGGGGTCTGATGTCGTCTGTGACTGAGATGAGGGCGGTTTCTGTGCTGTGATTGGCTCGGAATCCGGACTGAGAGGGGTCGAGTAGGCTGTTGTCTTCAAGGAAGTTGGTAAGTTGCTTGTTGACGGTCTTCTCTATGACTTTGCTGGGAAGGGGAGGAGCGAGATGGGGCGGAAGTTCTTCAGGTCGCTTGGGTCCGCCGTGGGTTTTTTCAGTAGGGCGTTGACTTCAGCGTGTTTCCAGCTATCTGGGAAGGTAGCAGACGAAAACAAGCTGACTTGCCCTTTGGCTTGTGGCCCTTCCCCACCTTGGCAGTCGCTGCAGGGACCTTTGCACTGTCCTCTCTGTGTTTGGGCGAGGCCTTGCTGGGTGGGTGGTGTGACATTCCCCTGCTGGAAGCCGGCTCCTTTTTGACCTTTGCAGGTGGTGGAATAGGGTGGTCCTTCATATCTGTTGGTGCCACACTGGCAGCTCTGACAGGTGCACCCTTCGATCGTACTGGACTTGCAGTGACCACAGCAGATGAAGATTTGGTGGCTGAGGTGCTGGGCTGGGATCTAGACATCCTGGCCCTAGGGGAAGGATGAGGGGGAGGTGTAGGGAAGAGGTTAATGTTAGCTAGGAAAAGATTTTTAGACACACTGGGATGGGACGATGGAGGGGGTGTGGGAGTGGAGGAAGAGGTAGTGGTTGTAGGAGGTGTACGTCTGCTGAGTTTGGGTGAAGGTGCATGGGCTGGAGGCTGTTGTGAGGTGGACAGCTGATGAGTGGGTGTGTGCCTGCGTTTGTGTACTTTGGGAGGAGGGCTCACAGACACTGGGAGAGGACACAGGGGACGTGTGAATGGTAGTGGGGGTGGCGATTGCATGTGAGCGGTGTGCTGTGATATGCGTTCTGGTGATGGAGGCAGTGGCTGATGATGTAGTACATGCAGGTGTGAGTGGAGATGAGACTGGGAGGGGGATGGAGGACTTGGAGCAGGGGGACACAGTGGAGGCAGTGAATATTGGTATGTGTGCATGGGTATTGTGCTTGTGTGAGTGCCTGTGGGATGTGTGGTGCTTATGTTTTCCTGAGCCACTTTTGTGTGTTGATGTGTGTGCATGCTGGTCTGATGGTGTGCTTGGGATAGGCTGAGGTAGAGGGGATTGGGTTTGGGTAGTGAAAGTTGGAGGCTGGACACAGGGACAATGGCTGCCATCAGTGCTGAGGCCAGAGCCTGAAATGTTCTCTGTTGGGCCGCTACGCCAGAATGAATGCCCTCCAGGTATGCATTTGTTTGCTGCAAATGCCTCTCAACACCCTGGATGGCATTCAGAATGGTTGACTGCCCAACAGTGAGGGATCTCAGGAGGTCAAAAGCCTCCTCACTGAGGGCAGCAGGGCTGACTGGGGCAGGGCTTGAGGTGCCTTGGGCGAAGGAGATGCCCACCAACCTGAGTGAGTTGGCACGGGAAACTCGTGAGGGGCTGCTGGGAGGGCGGTGCTGTTGCTGGTATCTCCTCCTGTCCCCCGTCGTGGAGCTCCCCTCGCCCTCCGTCCCATTGGTGCCTTCACCCTCGGGGGGATTCACCCTCCTGGGCCATGTGGGATGCAGCTCCCTCCGTCACCGGTGCCTCTGCTCCTCTGCCAGATGATGCTAATGCACAGAAGGACAGGGTGACAAAACAAGAAGGGGGGAAAGACAGAGAACACACATGGTCAATGCCAACAACACCACCATCGTTGGTGGACACAACACACAGGGAGCAGCCCTATGCACTTGGCCATGCACTACCAGTTAGTAGGAAAGTCACCAGCCCATGGGGTACAATGCCTAACGCCATTAGCTACAAACCTGAAACTCACAGGACCCTGCCCAGTAGTAAATGCCCACTCACACTATTGGGGTTGGAGTGCTTCATATACTGCCCAACAAGGGACCTACACTGCCATGTTCGCCCTGGCCTAGGGGCATCCACAGCCCACATCCCCGCTGACCTATAGGAAAGGTACAGGAGGAAAGGAAATTACTCACCCTTCCAGACCGTCATACTCATTGCCCACCAATTTCCATCCTGTCGCTGATGCACATACACTGACCATCCTCACAAGCAGCCCTGAGCCCCCCCAACATGTATCTTCCATCCACACCACTCCAAACAGGCATTGCCCACGCATCATGCTCACAGTCTACTTACCTGTTTGTCTGGAGGACCGTAGAGTGGCTTGTACTGGGGGAGGACCCCATCCACCAGTTTGTCCAACTCCTCCTCAGTGAAGGCAGGGGCCCTTTTCCCAGACACTAGAGCCATTCTCGCTACCCGACTGAGGTCACAGCCGCACTTGCAGTGTAGGTCCTCTCCTGTTGAAGGTCTTGTATCAAGTGAGTGAACAGATAGAAAATGGCGGTCATGTCCGCGGCGGTGCCTACCGTCAGGGCCGGCATACATCAGCATTGGCTCCTGGAACCCATAGGGCCCAATGAAAACCAATGCTGACTTACGCGGTGGTCTTCGACTGCCTACCGCGACGCAGCACAACGCCAGCGCAGTTACCTCATTTCCCCTTGTCTCTCCTCACAAGTCAGGCAGCCGCCATTTCAGGGGGGCACATGGCATGGCACCTAACTGCGTCACAGCACATGTAGGCACATATACGGACTAACTACATCACACATGGATTTACTAACATTACTTCAGAAACACTTGTGCAACCTATGTGGTAAATGACCCTCTGCTCACCGTTCTCCTCCATAGGCCACAACCGCTGGGGCAGATGATGAGATAGTGGCATCCTCCGGTGTACAGACCCCTGGAGGACCTGTCGACAATGGAAGACAGACACATCATAATCACATACAAACTTGATCGTGCCACAATCCAAGACCTGTGTGCCCAATTGGAGCCAGACCTGATGTCATCTATCCGCCATCCCACAGGAATACCCTCTCTAGTGCAGGTCCTGTCAGTGCTCCATTTCGTGGCAAGTGGGTCCTTTCAAACAACAGTGGCTATGTCATCAGGGATGTGTCAGCCAATGTTTTCTAACGTGCTGACCAGAGTGTTGTCTGCCCTGCTGAAACACATGCGCAGCTACATCCTATTCCCCCATGGGGGAGGATTTGCCCACAGTGAAGGCTGACTTTTATGCCCTGGGACATATCCCCAACATCATTGGTGCCATTGATGGTACACATGTGCATTTGTCCCCCCCCCCGCAGAAATGAACAAGTGTACAGAAATATAAAAAGCTACCATTCGATGAATGCGCAGATGGTGTGTTTGGCGGACCAGTACATCTCTCATGTGAATGTCAAGTATCCTGGCTCTGTGCATGATGCCTACATTTTGAGGAATAGCAGTATCCCTTATGTGATGGGCCAACTCCAGAGGCACCGGGCGTGACTAATAGGTGAGGCCACACAGTATGAGTAGGTGTCTGGGTATGGGGTTGTCCCTAAGGGTTAGTGTGTCTAACAGGTATCCCTCGACATTTGCAGGTGACTCTGGTTACCCCAACCTCTCATGGCTACTGATCCCAGTGAGGAATGCCAGGACAAGGGCAGAGGACCGCTACAATGAGGCACATGGGCGAACTAGGCATATCATTGAGAGTACGTTCGGACTCTTGAAGGCCAGATTCCAGTGCCTCCATCTAACAGGTGGCTCCCTATACTACTCATGGAAGAAGGTGTGCCAGATAATCGTGATATGCTGCATGTTGCACAACCTGGCATTGCAAAGCCAGGTGCCTTTTCTGCAGGAGGATGAGCCTAGTGATGGTCTTGTGGTAGCGGTGGAGCCTGTGGATAGTGAGGAAGAGGAGGGAGAAGATATTGACAACCGAACGAACATCATCATGCAGTACTTCCAGTGGCACACAGGTAAGAGACTGTAACTCCTCCTCACATTTCAGAATTCTGTAGGACATTGTACAAGTCAGCCTCTTAACCTCTGTCTATGGACACTGACTTTTCACTTTGGATTTCCAGTTTTCAGATCTGGGTACCCCATTCTGCCTTCTGCTATATGTACTGCTACCCAACAACTGTAATACATTGGTATGAGTAAATGAACATTTACATTGCTATTTGTTACTAATGTTGTCATTATACATTTGTGACACATCAGACTGACTCCAGATTGGTTTGTGCTTAAAGGGTGTTTATGTAGGGACTAATGGGTATGAGGGTATGTGCAAGGGGCTGGGGTGATGGTGGAGGAAGATCCATAGTAGAGTCTAGTCTCTTGGTATCACAGGTGCATTGTCCAATGGGGCATAGGAAGGGGAGCAATGGTAGTTCAAGGTGGACAGGGTAACAGAGTGGCAATGTTCTTTGTCTTCTGCCTGGATCGCAGGGACCATTTGCGGGGTGCTTCTCCTTCTGCAGGGGGTGCGGTGCTGGTGGCCTGTTGGTCCTGTGGCGGGGCCTCCCGTCCAGTAGCGCTGGCGGAGGTGGATGTCTGTTCCTCGATTTGACTAGTGTCAGGGGCCCTTTGTTGTGCCACTGCCTCCCTCATGGTCTTGCCTATGTCAGGCAGCACCCCTGCTATGGTGACCAGGATGGTGTATATGTTGGTGAGGTCCTCCCTAATCCCCATGTATTGTCCCTCCTGCAGCCGCTGGGTCTCCTGAAACTTGGCCAGTACTGTGCCCATGGTCGCCTGGGAATGGTGTTATGCTCCCATGATGTTGGAGAGTGCCTCGTGGAGGGTCAGTTCCCTTGGCCTGTCCTCCTCCTGTCGCACAGCAGTCCTCCCAGCTTCCTTGTTGTCCTGTGCCTCTGTCCCCTGAACCGTGTGCCCACTGCAACTGACCCCAGGTCCCTGATCGTCCTGTGTTTGTGGGGTTGCCTGGGGTCCCTGTAGTGGTGGGCACACTGCTGATTGACGTGTCCTGGGGACAGTGGCATGGGCCCACTGGGTGGGTGCTGTGCTGGTGTTTGGGACTGTGGCAGAGGAACCGATTGTCCAGAGGTCCCAGATGGGCCAGGCTGGTCATCCTCATCCAGGAGTGCAGAGCTGCTGACATCACTGTGTGCCACTTCTGTAGGGGGACTGGATATGGCTGGCACCTCCTATCGGTGACGTTGGGTAGGGGTCCTGTTGGGATGTAAATGCATTGTTATTGTATTTGTGTGTGCCATCTTGTTCAATGGGTGTGTTTCCCTGTATTAATGTGCTTGCACTATCGCCTTGGGCCTTGTGTGATTGGTGATTTTGTGGCCTGGGTGAGTCTCTCTATTGGGCACCCCCAATTTTGACACCCCCATTCCGCCAGACCTTGCGTGGCGATGGAACTGCCATGCAAAGGCTGGCGGATTTTGGAGTCTAAATCCAGAGGGCTGCACTGCTTGCAGTGCTGCCCTGGCATATTAAGACTGCTGGGACTGCCAGGCAGCTGGCTGGTGGCAACCTGGCAATGTTGGCAGTCCAACCTTGATCATAATGTGGGGGGTCATACTGCCATGACTGCAGCGGTCCAACTCCTACTGTGAGTCTGGCATTCTTGAGACCACCAGATTTGTAACGAGGGCCAAGATGATTGACACAACAATCATCTGCCACTAAGGCCCACTAAGTGTTGCACTGCATGCGTAGTGCCACATGCCTACATCGTCGGAATAGACTGGCTTTGTAGGGCAACTATGCTGGCCACACATCTGACACGATTGTGCTGCAAGGATTTGGTAGCCTCAATCTAATATGAGGTCCCTGATACTAAAATGTACTACACAAAACATGTTACATACATGATGAGCACACATATTGGAATCCAGATGGTTACATACAGGTCCTTGAGTCAGTACCCAAGAACGACATGTACATCAAGACAGTCAAATTGAACCATATTACAAGACCTGGAACATACACAACACCACAAGCACCTCTGAGTCACCCCTCAAACTGCAACCAACTACTGCCATGGAATATTTGTTGTCATTCTCAGCTCTTCACTAAATTTCTCCCTCTTTTCTTTGCAGCTGACCAAGGTTATGACATACAGTCTTGGGTCATGACCCCATTTGCAAATCTAGATACCAATGAACCGCGTGCCTACAAAGAAGCACCCTGGAAAACATGCAATATAGTGGAAAGGAGCTTTGGCATTCTCAAATCCTGGTTCAGGTACCTGGACATGACAGGAGGAAGCCTCCTGTATGCTCCCCAGCTGGTATGCAAGATTATGCTGGTATGTACTAACCTGCACAACATGTGTATCAGAAACAATATCCCCTGAGATGGACAAGTAGATGTCCACAATGAGGAGGAGGAGGATGATGGGGCTGAGGACCTTGAGGGGGACCGACCAAACACAGCGGCAGGAGACAGACGATTGTTGACAACTTTTATACATAGTCAATCAAAAGGTACTCTGTAAATACCTCAAATACATTTTGTTCAATAGCATAATCCTTGGTCTACCCATTGTCCAATACATATACCTTTTGAATGTGAATCTAACTAACCTCAGTTAGTGTGTCAGAAAAACAAACACAAGTACGGTAAACACATCTTTGGTGAAATAGGGGGTTCTACAGACTCCATCACACATATCACTAACGCCCAAATCCCTGGCATGTGACTTCTGAAGGCCAAGATCCATGCACCACTTCATATATTGTTACATCATGTGAACACTGGAATTTCATGGGCCATTCACCAACACAACACCATCCCTAACAGGTAGCATGCAAGGAGATCACAAATCAAGTAGGGGTTGTCAGGAAATGGAGGTTAAGTGATGTCAGAACTGAACACTATCACAACTCGGTGGGAGAGTAGCTTGGCCCGCGCTGTACATGTGTGTCAAGGGACATCATAGGTAACGTTGCTTGTTCAGTAATTGCCCAGGGTAATTAGTCAATGTTGGAAGCTGAGCCTGCACAGTGTATCCATGGGACTATGTACTGGCACTACAATAGACCACATCCCTGACACACGGAGGACTGTAAATCATGTCTACCACATACACATAGGCTCTGGAATGGTCAATAGCTTAGCAGTGACATAAAGCAACTAGGGGTGTTGAATCCATATGCAAACACATTTCAGATTGTATGATAAATGATTTTCAATGGGAGAATGCATCTGCCAAATGATAGTCTGGCTGGAATGTAGGCAGAGTGTGTGACACAACCATCTACATAGGATGCACACCTGTCACACAAATAGGCTTGATTCACACATGCCAACTGCTAATAATGAGAAATACATGTAGACTGTATGGGTGTCCATCCTAGGTAGCGGGTATGCCATTATCCACAATTATTGACCTGTGTCTGCATGTCTATACAGTATGCCCCGTATCACAACATTACCGAGCACAAAGCAATACAAACCACTCATTGTCACTTACGTGACAGATCCATTGCATGGTACCAAATGTAACTAAATTACTCATACATGTAATGGCCTCCAATATCACAATCATGTGTGGCATGTGTGAACATGTGCAGCATTCACCTGTACAGTCAGAGACCCACATCACACTGAGTGGGAGTAGACACAGCCATATCATCAGCACCTGGCAAAGGATTATAACGTACTAAGGAGATTATACACCTCAACATCAGACAGTCATGGTAAGAGTCTGCTAGGTTGTGGCATGCTGGGAGGGTAGCATTACAATGTTCAAATTTGGATGTGTATGGACAGCTGTGAGATACCCCCAAATTCGAGCTGATACAACATGCCATGTCACGTGGAGACTACTCAAGTGCAGTGGCATGTGCAATGTCATGTATGTCTGGCACTCATTCCATCTCCCTAATATTACCAATGGGACATTGACTACTGAGTTGACAGTTGTATGAGAAGAGAATATTTACACAAGTCACATGAAGTATCTGTAGGACGCTGGCCTGGCTTGTAGTGGGTACCAGAGGTACTTACACCTTGTGCCAGGTCCATTTATCCCTTATTAGTGTAGAAGAGGTGTTTCTAGCAGCTTAGGCTGATAGAAGGTAGCTATGGCAAAGCAGCTTAGGCTGAACTAGGAGACATGTAAAGCTCCTACTATACCACTGGTGTCATATGCACAATATCATAAGAAAACACAATACACAGATAAACTAAAAATAAAGGTACTTTATTTTTATGACAATATGCCAAAAGTATCTCAGTGAGTACCCTCAGTATGAGGATGAGAAATATACACAAGATATATGTACACAAACCAAAATTATGCAGATAATAGCAAAAGGAAGTAATGCAAGCAATGTAAAGTTACGGTAGATTGCATAAGGAGCACAAAGGGATAGGGGCAACACAAACCATATACTCCAAAAGTGGAATGCGAACCACAAATGGACCCCAAACCTATGTGAGCTTGTAGAGGGTCGCTGGGACTGTAAGAAAACAGTGAGGGTTAGAAAAATAGCCCACCCCAAGACCCTATAAGGTAGGTGTAAAGTGCACCTACAACCCCCAGAGAACACAGAAGTCGTGATAGGGGAATTCTGCAAGGAAAACCAACACCAGCAATGCAACAACAGTGGATTTCCAGACCTGAGTACCTGTAATACAAGGGGACCAAGTCCAAGAGCCGCGACAGTGTCGAGAGTGGGCAGGAGCCCAGGAAATGCTAGCTGTGAGTGCAAGGAAGCTGCCACCGGATGGAAGAAGCTTGGTGTTTTGCAACAACGAAGAGGACTAGGAACTTCCCCTTTGGAGGATGGATGTCCCACGTCGAGACAAAGCTTGCAGAGGTGTTCCCACGCAGAAAGACTGCAAACAAGCCTTGCTAGCTGCAAGGGTCGCGGTTAGGGTTTTTGGATGCTGCTGTGGCCCAGGAGGGACCAGGATGTCGCCACTTGGATGAGGAAACAGAGGGGCTGTCCAGCAAGTCAGGGAGCCCTCACAGAAGGAGGCAGCACCCGCAGAAGCACCTGAACAGGCACTTGGAATAAGAGTGAACTGGAGTCCACGCGAAGTCACAAAAGGGAGTCCCACGACGCCGGAGGACAACTCAGAAGGTTGTACACTGCAGGTTAGAGTGTCAGGGACCCAGGCTTGGCTGTGCACAAAGGAAATCCTGGAAGAGTGCACAGGAGCCGGAGCAGCTGCAAATCACGCTGTACCCAGCAATGCAGTCTAGCATGGGGAGGCAAGTACATACCTCCACCAAACTTGGACTGAAGAGTCACTGGACTGTGGGAGTCACTTGGACAGAGTTTCTGAGTTCCAGGGACTATGCTCGTCGTGCTGAGAGGGGACCCAGAGGACTGGTGATGCAGTCTTTTGTTGCCTGCGCTTGCAGGGGGAAGATTCCGTCGACCCACGGGAGATTTCTTCAGAGCTCCTGCTGCAGGAAGGAGGCAGGCTACCCCCAGAGCACGCACCACCTGGAAACAGTCGAGAAAGCCGGCAGGATGAAGCAATACAAGGTTGCTAGTAGTCGTCTGGCTACTTTGTTGCGGTTTTGCAGTCATCCTGAGCAGTCAGCGGTCGATCCTTTGACAGAAGGTGAAGAGGGAGATGCAGAGGAACTCTGGTGAGCTCTTGCATTCGTTATCTGAAGAATTCCCCAAAGCAGAGACCCTAAATAGCCAGAAAAGGAGGTTTGGCTACCTAGGAAGGAGGATTGGCTACTAAGAGAGGTAAGAGCCTATCAGAAGGAGTCTCTGACGTCACCTGCTGGCACTGGCCACTCAGAGCAGTCCAGTGTGCCAGCAACACCTCTGAATCCACGATGGCAGAGGTCTGGGGTACACTGGAGGAGCTCTGGGCACCTCCCCTGGGAGGAGCAGGTCAGGGGAGTGGTCACTCCCCTTTCCTTTGTCCAGTTTCACACCAGAGCAGGGCTGGGGGATCCCTGAACCGGTGTAGACTGGCTTATGCAGAGATGGGCACCATCTGTGCCCATCAAAGCATTTCCAGAGGCTGGGGGAGGCTACTCCTCCCCAGCCCATTACAACTATTTCCAAAGGGAGAGGGTGTAACACCCTCTCTCAGAGGAAATCCTTTGTTCTGCCTTCCTGGGCCAGGGCTGCCTGGACCCCAGGGGGGCAGAAACCTGTCTGAAGTGTTGGCAGTAGCAGCAGCTGCAGTGCAAACCCTGAAAAGGCAGTTTGGCAGTACCCGGGTTCTGTGCTAGAGACCCGGGGGATCATGGAATTGTCCCCCCAATACCAGAATGGCATTGGGGTGACAATTCCATGATCTTAGACATGTTACATGGCCATGTTCGGAGTTACCTTTGTGATGCTGTACATAAGTAGTGACCTATGTACAGTGCACGCGTGTAATGGTGTCCCTGCACTCACAAATTCCGGGGAATTTGTCCTGAACGATGTGGGGGCACCTTGGCTAGTGCCAGGGTGCCCACACACTAAGTAACTTTGCACCCAACCTTCACCAGATGAAGGTTAGACATATAGGTGACTTATAAGTTACTTAAGTGCAGTGGTAAATGGCTGTGAAATAACGTGGACGTTATTTCACGCAGGCTGCAGTGGCAGGCCTGTGTAAGAATTGTCAGGGCTCCCTATGGGTGGCAAAAGAAATGCTGCAGCCCCTAGGGATCTCCTGGAACATGAAATACCCTGGGTACCACAGTACCATATACTAGGGAATTATATGGGTGTACCAGTATGATAATGTGAATTGGTAAATTTAGTCACTAGCCTGTTAGTAACAAATTTGGAAAGCAGAGAGAGCATTACCACTGAGGTTCTGGTTAGCAGAGCCTCAGTGAGACAGTTAGGCATCACACAGGGAACACATACATTTAGGCCACAACTTATGAGCACTGGGGCCCTGGCTAGCAGGGTCCCAGTGACACATGACAAACGTACTGACAACATAGGGTTTTCACTATGAGCACTGGGCCCTGGCTTGCAGGATCCCAGTGAGACAGTGAAAACACCCTGACATATACTCACAAACAGGCCAAAAGTGGGGGTAACAAGGCTAGAAAGAGGCTACTTTCTCACAGTATCCTATTCCAATGTCACCTGACAATGTTGCTGTTGAAGTTGTGTACAAGGTGCTAGCAAACAAAAGACTGGGAACAATGGAGGACACAAACATACCTCACCAGTTCTGGCAGATAAAAGGGATAATGACAAGACAGACACCAAAACAGACATTGTAAGACACCAATGTCTACATATCAAACTCTAACTGATGCACAGAGAGGGTGGGCACGTTAGTACATGTCCCTAGACATGTTTGCCACCACCATACCATGGTAATTACCCTTAGCACGGTACCAGAACAGGCGACAGTCACATACAATTCCATCTGAACCATTTCATTTGTACAACCTTTACGTCACAACAATCATGCAACCCCTCAGCAGGCTGAACATGGATGGAATTTGGACTCCTAAACATTCATACATGTTACACATGTGTAAGCACATGACCTCTGTACCTGAGAGGGGAAGGCTGACATCTCGTATTGCACTGGAATGATTCACAACGAGGCCTGTATGTCCACATTTGTGCATGTCTCCTTCTACTAGGGAGTGTGCACAGGTTGGAAATTAGCTCACTAAACCCATGCATCACTGCTCTGACAACATCAACATGTGATAATGTCAGATGCTTGATGCACAGGGGGCACAGTGACATGGACCACAATTAATCTGCACCCTCACATGCAACCATGGGTTTGTTTTGCCACACAAACTCACATATTGATGTAAATGAGTAGGCCAGCCATCTATTCTACACTTCAACACTGCAACACAGTGGTACGGCATTGTATGTGACAGTCATGATTGACATGATGTTGACAGATCAGAAAACACTTATGGAGGCAGGCATACATATCCCAAAGATCTCTGCACATGTGTACCACCATAGTGGGCCAGCTTAATACAAAAGCTAACCTAGCAGCAACATAATGACATAGGTGTCACAAAACCTGCAAGAGTATGAATGCACCCATTAATTGTGTACTGACATACAGCACATATGTACCAGTGAAGTGACTGCACAGGCAATAGTTAAAAGGACAGCTTTTGTCTATGCAGGAAGATGTCAATGTGAGCTTGCACATCCCCTTGACACAGCAATGTTGTGACGTATGACACAAACAACACAACACATGTCCATACAGATACATGGAATATAGCATTGTTCACCAACATACGTGTACATAACATCTGCAACAACTAAGATGCATAGGAAAATGCATGGCACAAGTGTAGCTGTCCTATAACTAGTTAATTACGATGAGTAGCCAGTGAGTAGACACACATGCACACTCAACTTGACAGGGGATACGTGATGTCAATGCAGTCCCAAACCACTGTATACTCTGAGAACAAAATCTAATGGTTGACACTTGCCTTAGCATGTGTATGACATAGGCCTAAATAAAAATATGCTTGTAGGCATGTAGACATGTATTGCCCACAGACATGACTATGTACTCTACCTTCTACTCACTAGTCATACACATATGTTAACACATAGCCCACATGTGCCAATATACATCTGGACACAGTGTAGGACACATGCGACCAAAGTATGGGTGAGTGCCTACAGCTGATGCATGAAAACACGTATTGGTTCCACATACAATGACAGTGCAATGACATTCATGCATAGACTTGCACATGTAGCCAAAAAAAATATACCTCATATTAGAATAGGCCATGTAACATGTGAAATGATGCATTTAGGGCTACAATGGGTAAAAAATTATGCAAATTCAATATGCGTAAAAATAATTATGCTAATTCATCAACACCACACAGCAAAATTGCGAAAATGACACCTGTGCCCTGCGCGGAAATTCAAAGTTACCACTACTCTCAGTGTACCATGAAGAAAAATCGACGCATGACTCTCATGTGTCAAAAAAATACATGCATGATGCTAAAAACGTAATGCACATGCCCAGGAAGTGATGTTTAAGGATAGCCTGCCTGCAAGCATGGTACAGTAAGTGTAGTTTCACTTTCACTTCACAGTCTATTCCCTGTGACTGTGTTTGGTTGTGTTTTGGAGGTGCTGGTGGATTTGTGGTGTGTTTGGAGGTCTTGTTGTGTCTCTTGTGCTGCGTCCTGGGTTGTTGGTGTATAAATTGTCTATTTACTTGTTATGTGTATTATTGGCGTACTGTTGTTTGTCATTGTATTGTGGAGTGTCTGCCTGGGGTAGTTTAATTGTTAGGGTAGTGTTGGGAGTTTGGATAAGTGTTGGGTTTAAGTTTCCTTTATTATATTTTTTGGGTGACATCCTGTACCCTTTTGCAATGTCGGGTAAGGATAGGAAGGGGAGAATGTCTCCTGATGAACTTGGGGGGGGGGGGCGGGGGTTCATCTGGTTGGTGGCCCATTACATGCCCCTCATGCTGCAACTGGGTGGCCGGGTGATCTTGGGTGACCCCACTGAGGAAAGGCCGCTGCGGAGGGGGCAAGGTTGTTTATCATCTGGGGAAGATGTTCAAGACCGGACGCAATGAGCACCAACTCCAGCAACGGTGGGCAGATATGATGGCAAGAGAGCAGGAATTGGCGGATCTATTGGTAAGTCTCCCGTTGCCATACAATTGGCTGCATTTAGCTTTTGACTAACAGTTGCAAATAAGCCTCACTGCTACTTGTAATGGTTATGAACATATCGTATGCACTCTTTATGAGGTGTCTCTGCCCCACTTAAGGCCTACAGATCAAATGCCGTACAATTTAGACAATGCTAGACATATGTATGTTGAACTCTGCATAACCATCACGAAGGGGCATATGTAAGTGTCCCTAAGTCAACCTTGGTGCTGCCATAGTGTCATGTGATTGACGGTAAGGCGGTGCTAACCTGCCATTTACCCCACGTAGTCTGTACAAAGTGGTGCAATGCATGCATTGCACCACTTTTGCAAGACTTGACACACATCATGGCTGTACCAGCCACAATATATGCAAGGGGGGCGTTCTGGCGCAAAGGGGTCCTCCATATATAAGCAAAAATAAATCAATGAAACTGCTCCACTCCATTTGTAGTGGATTTCCTAATGCCTGCTCTTTGCAGACATTAAGCATAAACTCCCAGCATGATCAATGGGTCCCTGGTTGCTTAGACTCTGGAAAATAAATTATGATGCTAATCCTGCAAAGCGCCAGACTACTGCCAAACAATTTTGACCCTACTCCCCCTATCACCATGGTGCGCAATCTAGTGGAGGTGGCACACATGGTGGTATCAGGAGTGTGCTAGGGCCCACCTTCAAAAGGCCCAGCACTAGGTGCTGCACCACTTCCATATCTCTGGCCACAAGTGTAGTGATGAATGTACAGTTTAACTTTCTAATTATACAGCCAGGAATGACGGCTGTGCCATTAAACAGGCATGAAAGGGTGTGTAAAAATTAGTTAGGGAGTGCTAAATCCAGACCTCAGTGTCACAACAAATGTTCCAAAGTATGAATTCCAATCACTCTGTAGGGCTGCTGAGTGAAGGTGTGAAATTTGTGCATAGATATGTTTGAGAAGGGCCCCTATGTACTCAGCAAGAGTTTCTGTGATATGTAGCATCTCCTGCTGAGTGCACCATTGCCCTTCACATGTAAACATGATGTTGGCCCAAATTGCCATCATGCTGTGACTTAATAAGGACTACGCACACACATCGATGTGAGTAAGGGGTGCACTAACACCCACATTAACAGTATAGATGCAGTGGATGCTGCAATACTGTAGTCCCATTGGCCTCTTGGTGACATTATGCAAGCCCATTTAATGGAGCCTGACCATGCACTGGGTCCAGACTACTGGCAGTTCCGTTTCACCTGTGCATTGTGTATCAGAGTCAGCCTGATACACTGAACTATGTTGGCCATTTGTATTAACTAGGATTTACACTAAGCAATTTTCTACATTTGTGTCTTACAGGTGGACCTTCCCCTTACACCATCAGAGAGGTGGCGAGACTTGAAGACCGCAATGCGTCCAGTAAGTGAAATATTTTGGCTCCTGTTAGCTACTTCAGGGTTTGGTGTGAGTCAGTCAGAAAAGTTTTCAGGACCGATGATAAGAAATCATAGGAGGATGGGTGGTGAAATCATGGGCCATGTGTAAGAGGCTCAACCACCACCGGAGCTTCTATATTTAAGAGGCTCCGGGGACGCTATGCCCTGCACTGTGTATACATGGTGGGCTTCAGACACATTTTGTGGCTTCACATTTAATTGTGAATTTGGCCCCTTCACATACAGTACTTTGTGTGGAAGGAGCGTGCAATGGGTGTCGAGGTGGATGTTCCATAGCAACACCCATACTAATTAGACAGTGTCCCAGAACTACGCATTTTCTTACACTAGAGGCTGTAGCAAATCCTGAAAACACACCAAGATGTGGCTTTAGCAGGCCACAGTGAGCTAACATATATGTTGCTGTGCCTTCCATACTTTGCTCTCTCAATGGATGCTGCATTTGGCAGCATACATCGAAAAATGCAATGTCCTTTTCAAAATTTTGTTTGTGTAGGAAGGTGTCCCTCCATGCACAATGACTATCTCCCCTTCAACGCAGCCAGCTAAGCACCATGGGGTAAGGGTGGCTGGGTCAAGTACTGAAAGCAAGATTAGCGTCGGCCTAGGTGACAACCACAGTGATGTGACCTCTCCTATTCAATATGCTGCATCCCTGGGTTGTGAATTTGGCGGAATGCTGCACTGCCAATTGTCAGTCAGCATGGTGGTTCGTCACAGTGATGTGACCTCTCCTATTCAATATGGTGCATCCCTGGTTTGTGAATTTGGCGGAATGCTGCGCTGCCAATTGTCAGTCAGCATGGTGCTCCGTCACATTCCCATCATGTACGTTGTGAGGTTGTGCAATGAGAATGGCTTGCATGTAGTTCTAAGTGTAACGTGTGTTGGCATGGAATTGTGTGTAAAAGGATTAGTAATGGCTGACCACATATGTATTGATGTCTGCCATTATAGGTCACTGACCAGCTGTATATGTACATAGCATGGCTGTTGTTAACAACCTTGTCACAGCACCATAATCCGCAATTCGTGCCACACATAGCTCACACTTGATGACAATATAGCACAGATATTGGGTTCTAATTGCATTACTCTCTAGGGAGATTCTATAGAAGACATACACACACTACAGGTGCCACAGTACCCTCCAGAGATGATGAGGTAGTGGTACAGCAAGGAGCCATAATGTCCTGAACTGCAGTAATCAGTGTGCACAATATGTGGACAACTCCACTCAAGATGTTTCAGGTCAAAGTCTATATTTACAATATCCAGGTCAGTCACCCCATATTTGAAATCCAGACATTTGTGACACAATACAAGTCCAGGGTTGAAGGACATGTCATGGGACATGCTTCAGAGAAGTGTCAGTAAGTGTGGAGGAACAATAATTGCCAATTAATTTTAGACATCTTATCCGGCAAAATATATGCTCTATGTATAGTGTAAAGGTGATTCTTCCTTAATAAGGCTGATTTTACTACCTCAAACAAAAGTGCCAAAGACTTCTTCCACCACCTATGAACCCTCTCCTTAGGAATAAAATCACCCCAAAGATCTATAGGCAATTTAAAATCCCCATCTAATCCTTCTAAAATTTCCCAATACCAAACCGCAACCTTTCTTGAAGCTGGGGAGAGCAACGGGAGAGAGTCTTCCAAAGCGTTAACAACACCCACACCCCACTTAACCCCTTGTGACCATTTCTTTATCTGCAAAAACGTCAGTCTTGACAGGGATCCTCTAGTTTTCTTTGTCAACTCTTCCCATGAAAGCAAAATACCCTCATGAAAGAGATCTCCCCAAACTTCCATCCCCGCCTCTTTAATTGGTAAAGCCAGAACATCTTTAAAATAATCTGGTGTGCCCGGAGAGTCCCAAATGGGCACATTACAACTATAATAGGTTGCCTTTGCTGCTGATCTTAACTGATACAAACACTTCGCAAGACCCTGCAATGTTTTCAACGTAACCTTTTTGAAAAACGTAGGGTCTCCAAATTTAAACAAAAAGTGTCTTGAAGCTCCCTTAATAGTTGAAACCATGGCCTTAAACATAAGACCCGTTGCTGTAGTGTCTGGACAAAAAAATAACATCCTTGAATTCTTAAGTAAAAAAGCCCAAGCATAATACCTCAAATCTGGTAATGCCAGGCCTCCCTTTTCCCTCCTTCTACGCAATTTTTTTCAAATATATTCTTGGCCCCTTTGACCTCCATATGAAATTGTTTAAAGGAGAGGTGGTTAAATGCTTAAAATGCAGTCTTGAAGGGGCAATAGATATTCATATGTTCTGGGAATGCCCAGACATTTGTTTATTTTGGGAGGAAGTATGTAGGACAGCTCAAGCATATTAGGTTGGGATATTATAGCATCTCTCCCTTTGATAATAGTTGGGCAACCACAGGAACAGGAATTATGGAGCAGAAGGGGAAGTAATGAAAGGCTTAAACTTTTGTTTTATATGATTATGTTGGGCAGAAGAGAAATATTTAAGAAATAGATGTCTGTTTCCCCTCGGCCCACTCTGAGTGGCTTAATGCTATGTTTTATACCTCAGAACTGAACTTGAATTTACAAAATACTAGGAGGACAAGGGTGAACTTTTGGGCCCCTTTACTATATTGGAGAGAATCTATGAGAATCTATTTGAAGTTTGTTTGAATGGGTGGGTAGTAAGCATTTAGTAGGCATTTAATGACAATTTTTCTTTAAGTTGTCCAATGATTATACACCTCTCTCTA
Organism: Pleurodeles waltl; assembly: GCF_031143425.1. NCBI lineage: Eukaryota > Metazoa > Chordata > Amphibia > Caudata > Salamandridae > Pleurodeles > Pleurodeles waltl. Next base: position 594,202,759 of record NC_090447.1, read on the forward strand.
GGATCTCCTGTCCGACAGTGGTCTCCCCCCTTTTGTTGAAGATTGAATGAGAGTTAAATGGAGTCCCCTGGCACGGACCATTCTCTTGTTGAGAGGGTGAGAACGGAGAGTTGGTTCAGGGGCCGTGGTGAATGAGGACAAAAAAATAATAATAGTAATTGCCAATTGGTAAATGAGAGACAATGACAGTCCATAGCAGACAGGTCAACAATATGTAGGTGAAGAGTGCACATATCCTACTATGACAACACTAGCATGATGTTTAGCACATAACCAAGGGGAACACTGCCTATGCGGCAAAGGTTGGTGCTACTGTGTACTCTTCCAAGTAAAGGTGATCTGTTTTACATCTTTATCCTCTGATGTGTGTTGTGTCTCCTTTACTATTGGTGGTGGTGGTGGTGAGGAGTTAGAGGGGGCCACACACACTTTAGTGGTTGAAGATGTGGAGTCCCAATCCCCGGCAGCTGCCATTTGTGGTACAACATATGGCATCAATGCAGCAAGGAGGAACTGCTGATTTTTCAGGATAGCAGCAACATCCCAGTGCTAGACAGCCATGTCTGCCGTGAGGGAGTCCACTTCACGCTGAATGGAGTCCAGCTTGTTCTCAATCATGCTGCTGCCAGTTTGGGAGGGCAGTTGTTGTGGCCTTTCCCTCATGGGAGTAGCTATGTCCATCAGACACTGTTGGACTCCACGCAGTGGGGAGGGGAGTGTGTGCCTCGGTTGGCAGCTGTGTATTCATTAGCTGTCATGAGGCACATGCGCATTCCCTCTAGGTTGGTTGCCACGGCCTCCAAACCCACATGCACCTGCTTGGCCAGCTCCCATTGGACTCCTACCATGGTCCTCCGGAAGCTTGTCCCTGGGTCCTCAGCGTCCTAAGCTGTGTCAGTTCTGACAGGAAGTGAATTTTGGGGTTTGGGTGGGTCATCTGGGATGGCTGCTACATTGGTTGTCCTCCTTGCAACTGAGGGTGGTGCCTGGAGAGTCTCTTGGCCGATGGTTGTCATCTGGTCATCCAGGTCATAAGAGAACTCCAGGACAGGCAGATCAGCAGGAGGATCATCATCCTCTGCAATGAGATGGTGTAAAGTCAATCTTCCTCTGTCACCAAGGTGCAATATTGTTGTTTACTTTGATGGCTCCTCATGTTGATGTATGTGTATGTGTGCTACATTGCACAGCACACATGGACCTAGCAGATTGCCATTTTAGTTTCTGGTTGTGCTGGGAGGTGCTCCTTCTTACACAACTATGATCTCCCCCTCAATGCAGCCATCCTTGCACTATGGTGCAAGAGATGCAGCATTGTGGCAGTGCAGCTAATTTGACACTGGCACAGGGTGGACCCAGGGATGGCCAGCATGGGTACCACTTGTTGATGTGAACATAATTTTCTACATGACAGTGCCTGATGCCACAAGTGGACATAGCCAGTTGACTAACGTTGAACTTAGATCAGGGTCTCAAGCTAGTTAGATGGAGTTTTTGCAGGTAGTTGTACTAGTGCATACATGGACCCGCATTACAAGTCTGGCAGTCCTTTGACCACCAGACTGCCATTGGCAATATGTACACCACCAACAGAGCAGGTGAAAGTCGCACATGTTGTCCATGGGGAATTCCCCATGGGCAAATGGTCTGGCGCTGGCGGGTTGCCAGCAGCTTACATACTGGAAATGCCACCTGTCTTGTGACACCAGACCAGTATTACGATCAGCGCTACCCTCCAGGTATGTTCCCACTTTTCCGCCAGCCTTTGCATAGTGGTCAATCCACTGTGCAAAGGTTGCTGGTAATATGGTGTGGTGTGCCCTTGGGTGCCACTGCATAGCCCATGCCCAGGCCCTTTGTGCGGTCCACTTTCTGATTTGCAGTGATAAGTGCAGCTTGTGCTGTCACACCAAATGCACCCCAATATTGGTGCTGGTTCTATTTGATCCAGCAACAATGTAGTGGTAACTGCCCCACAGATGTGACATAAGCAGACAGATTTCCACCCGCCATCTCAGTGTGTTACTCATAGTGCCAACCGCGGAGGGTACACTGCCTTACCAACCCCAGACTTGCCCATGCGCCATCCCCCACCTGTCAATGTGAAACTGTGCACAATGATGTTTATGTTTACAGATATACACCATATGTTGTGTTTGTGTAATTGTTTCCCCATTCCTATGTGGCTCACATGGTTGTGTCAGAGTTGTTGTGGGCTCAGCCTGTATGTGTTGTGACCTACAGATTGCAATCTGTAGTGCATATGTTCTCTAGTGGCACAGTTCTGGCTCCACACTGCACCAGGTTAGTTACACTTGGTAGTGTCATGTTTCCTGTGATACGGGACCATCCTGCAAGTCCCCCAGGAGCAGCACATATTACTATTCCCTGCACCCAGAGAGGCATTCTTACTGCATGATGGAAAAGTGGCTGCCTTATGAGGATGTGTTGTTTATGTGCAGGGTGGTGGTGCTTTCTGCGCATGTCTGAGTAATGTTAGCTAAGGTGCCATTTCAATGTGTGCTTTAAGATGCAGCACACATGTGTTTCGGCAATGGGACAAGGCAGTTGCGAAGTGTTTCTGCAAGAGGTACCACCATGACGTAACCCCAGGAATGGTATTGACTGACTTCCTAGTCTCTGATGTCTAAGTTTTGTAGGTAGAGTAGGTTTAACTATATGCAAGGGATGTTGTGATGACACAAGAGCAGGCACAGTGATTAGACATGCCTTCCATACTAGGTGCTGCATATGTACGTGTTGCCATGTAGCCCTGGTGATTAACAGATGTCTACATTGTATATGTGTTGTCGTACATGGCACAACCAAGGCGTGTGTACATGTGTTGCTTATGTTTGAAAGGTGCAACTTGAATAATAGGCAATTTGTCTCGCTGCACTACTTTCGCATGCATTGAGTGTGTCCAATATGCCTCCCCCTTCTTGCATTTGTTACATTTTCATTTATTTGGCCTATGCAACTAACCCTGCATTTGTGGTGGTTGTTCGAAGTCTGCGCTGTCCTGTCCTGCAATTCCAGTGACCAGTTCCTCCCGGATGACCGCTGCAACCATCTCCTCCATCTCCTCCATCTCATCCAGTTTGCAGCGCTGCCTTTCTGTTCCTTGCCATTTTCTCCTTAGTTCTTCACTTACAATCATGCCATCATTTCTTGTACTCAGTGACAGTCCTCCTCACCTCTGCCACACTGTTAATTTTGTCCACTGTTTGCTGCCATATTGTCGCTCTCTTGCAAATTGGCAAATTTGGAGGTGACGAATAGCTGATGTTGGTCCTCTCTCACAAGGATTTCATGCTCCTCTGCACTAAACCGACACTTTCTCTTTTTCTTCTCCTTCCCCTGGGACTTCTGTGTGTCTGGGGTCTAGGCTGGTTTCTGGGTATATTGGATCACCCTGGGGTCTATCCTAGCCTGCTGCTTCCATCTTCCCTCTGCTTTGCAAGCTTTCCTGCATTAGTGTCTAAAGTTGATGAAAATGCGGGGTGAAAATGGTCTATATCCATTTGCAACCTTTTTATTTGCAGAAAAACAGGTTAGAGTTAATTTTGCAACATTAATGACAGTTTGCCTTATGACAGGGTGCAAGAGTTAACTTCAAAATTTTTGACTCTAACCATTTCTTAGCGCCATTGTGCGTCATAATATAAGTATGAGACCCGGTGGTGCTAAAAAATGGTGCAAGTCAGCGCTAAACGTTTTGATGCAAAATAGCGTTTGCGCAGTTTTACGTCAAAAAGTATAAATTTGCCCCTAAATTGTTTGAAATAATTTGTGGTGGTTAGCGAGGCTAGTGAGTAAAGTGGGACTAGTAAGACCTGATTTGATTTCAAGTTTGGCATAAGGGATACTCTGTGATGAACTTTCTAAATATAATCTATATAGCCCATTCCTTTCCTTGTAGTGCAGTGCATAATTTTCTTCATCATCTACTTATGGCAGACAGGAAAATATATCTACATTTTATATGTGACATGTGTGAAGTAGTATCTTATTTATTAGTCATCTGCCTCTTTGGAGGTAGGGTAAAAACAAAGTGAAATGCATTTAGAGAAGAGCGGGGCCACTGGAATGAAAGCTAGATATTTGTCAACTAAAGTTGCCCCAGCTGCAGACAGCAGCAAAGTACCTGAAGCGCTGGCTAGCATGCGTCCATTAATTTAGTATAAGTACAAGTCCATGGAGCATAATGCCCTACTCATAAATGAGAGGTAAATGATTTTTATTTTTCTACTAATAGTCTCTGTTTAGTTACTAGAAAAACCTTTGAAAGAAAAAAAATCAAATCACTGTTTTTTTCATCTGGTGTTATACTGCCTTGATTCTTTTCTACCAGACAGTCAGAGCTTTTTTATATGAGGCATGTTTATATAAACAAATAAAATTGTCCCTGTGTCTCTCTCTTATCATAATGACATCGAATTCCGATGTCCCTAGGTGACAAGCAATGTATTGCTACATTGCCACCCATTACTTACTTTGAAAGTAGTATTTGCTGACAGCATAGTTTACAATTTGTATTTTTGTATTTTTGTTTTTCTCAATATAGCTACTGTTGCTGGTTGACCTGCACCACCAGGCAGGAGATAGTGACCCATCTGTGGCAGCAGAGGCCGGAGGCTATACAGTCTGTATACCAGTGGCTGGCCATCCAAGAGGATGAAGAGGTGGAAATAGCTGCCTCTGACCCAGGACCCAGTTTAACTACATACCAGCCTCCAGGCCATCACATCGCAGGCATCACCACCAGCTATCAGGGGGCCTGACTGCTGCTGCTGCTGCCCCATTCTGCTCATACAGGCAATTTCAGATTCTTGTCCTGCAGCAGTTCAACCACATTGAAAGCCAGCTAGGGAGCGGACTTATATGGACAAAGCCCTCTTATGAGCCCGTCTTTAAATTTTTTGTTTTGGTGGGAGGGACTAGTTGTGTGTGGAGAGACTTGGGACCAGGTTTCACTTTGGACTTTCTACTTTCGTAGGACTTTTTGGGGATGAGCTATTTGTTTGGGGAGAGGGCATGCCTGTTGTGGATGGAAAGAGTGGGTTTTCTATTTATAAAATAAAATGGGATATTTTACTTGATTTATGCCTCAAATATTTATTTTGGTGTTTTAGTTTGCACTGCTGTCTTTTAGTGTAGCCTGTTTTTTAAATTTGCTGAAAAGTGTATGTCATTTACTTATAACATTGCTCTACTGCCTTCAGTAACTATATTGACCACTAGGGGATGATTGCCATTGCCTATTTTTTCTACAAAAACATAGATACACACAAACAACATCTTCTTCAGAAGACGTTAATCATTAACTAAACAAGTTCACTTCAATCCATTGTTCCTCTCTTACCTGAATAGGGCTAATACCTCACTTCTTACTACAGGGTTTTTCCCAAGGAAGCATCTTAAGGTGTGGTACTAGTAGCAGGTTAGCACGCTAACAGGGAAGGGGAAACATCCTGAACAACTAGGTCTGAACCACTACTTGCCTGAACCACTACTGCTAAACAACTAAAAAGTCTCTACAACTAAGCACTGAACAACTACTGTCTAAACAACAATTGTGCCTGAATAACAATTTCCTGAACAAGTAATTTTAAGGTAAGGTTTTCTTTTTGTTTTTTATGGTTTATTAGTTGTTTAGAATATATATATATATATATATATATATATATATATATATATATATATATATATATATATATATATATTAGTTGTTCAGGCAATTGTTATTCAGGCACAATTGTTGTTTAGACAGTAGTTGTTTAGTACTTAGTTGTAGAGACTTTTTAGTTGTTTAGCAGTAGTGGTTTAGGCTACAGTTGTTTAGGACCTAGTTGTTCTGTCACATATTCGTCAATTAGATTGAGAGAAAACAGACAATTAGTGGATCATATTATTATTATATAATAACTTTAGGAAGACTGAGACCAGAGTACTACCTTGACAGTATTTGACACACAACAAAGAAGACCTGATATGATAATAAAAACTAATAATATCAACTTCCTCTGAACAATGGGGAGCTGTTATTTAAAAACTAAACTTAGGAAATTCAATCCTTGAGTCAGAAGAAGTGGGCTGAGAGTCAGAAGTGGTTGTACATGGTTAAGCGATTATCCAGCACACAACACAATGCCTTAATGATGTTGTCTTGACATATGCCTGCAGCTAATCTGGAAATACATGTGAAGACTGATGTAACCAGTGTATGGCCTTGGTATGAAAGGGTTAGCACTTATCTATGACGTATGATATGTGTCTGCAAGCTAAACTCAGAATAGTCTGTATGATACCATCACACACCACATATGAAAACACACCTTTAATTGGCACTCACATGCCTGACCAAGAGAAAGTGATCTACTGGGACCAATCCCCTAAAATGTCTAGGTCTCCCACATGCCAATCCCATTTGGGATGTGCATGTAAGTCTAGCAATGTCCAATCATGTCACAGACCCATTCTAAATTGTATGGGTGAATAAGGAGACAGAAATGTTGCACATGGCAAATCAAATAATCATAGCTGAGATGAATTCACACACTAACAATATACACTCATGGTGAAAGTGACATAGGTTGTGGAATGCAGATGTGAGTGCTTGCCCATATACACCAAAGGATGCAGAAGAACAGCTAAGAGACTCCCTCATCCACTTGGAGATATAACATAGGGCGGGCACTTGGACACTTCACAAGTGCTTTGGCTGGTGTACTGTCATGTGTGTGTGTAGGTCATGTAATCTAGCAGAGCCTGAAAATGGGAGGGATACTATCACATAGCCAATACAAGAAGATGAATCCATCTTCAAATTACACAAGTCACACGTAGCAGCCTGTCCATGTATCACCAGACAATGTTGCAGTAGAAGATGTGTACCAAGGGTAAGCACGCTAAAAAATGCCAGCAATGTAGGACCAAACCAATTCCAAACAAGATATGCTGTTTATGTTGGAGAAGGTACACACATAGAACAATACTGACTGTGCAGCACAATAATGTTACCATGTGATCACCAACAAATATTCATAGAGGATGTCTAGGTCAGTATATAACCCATTCATGTTTGCAACTACAACAAACGATTTAGTTGCCCATCGCATACTATTCTGGCAGAAGACAGTGACAGATGACATCATCCGTTCCCTGGGTCAGAAAATACAATCAAGTTATACTAGAGATACGTGCGGTAACCAAGCTGCATATGGAAAATGCAAACAATGTATAACCATTTGCCTCAGACAATGCAAAATGATAAGACTTGTCCTACACAAAAAAGCAGCCAGTACCCTGTACCTGATAAGGCAAGCCTGACATCAGTAATGAGAATGTATTGAAATAAACAGCTACCAAATGAACCATTTGTATGAAAAACAGATATGTACAAATGTACACAAAGGTCCAATGCCCATTCCCAAGAATTAAGGGCCCACACGGCCACAGGGCACAGTCCAAGGCCCAACTCGAATCCTGACTTCTTCCAGATAGAACTCTGCAGGGGCATCAGTTTGCAAGTGGGCAGGCACCTCAGGGTGATGGGGGTGGGGGGCACCTCAGCTGTTGACGGGAACAAGCCCACTGGTTCTGGAGGGGGCTCCATGCTCATTTGTCCTTGCTGGCGAGTGCAAGGCCAAGGTCTCTGGAGTTGGTGACTTTCCCATTGGTTCTGGAGGGGGCTCCATGCCCATTTCTCTTTGCTGGGGAGTGCAAGGCTACAGTCTCTCAGGTGGGTGACTTTCCCACTGGTTCTGGAGGAGGCTCCATGCCTATTTGTCTCTGCTGGGGAGTGCAGGGCCACAGTCTTTCAGGTGGGTGACTTTCTCACTGGGTCTGGAGGGTGCTCCATTCCCATTTCTCTTTACTGGGGAGTGCAAAGCCACAATCTCTCAGGTGGGTGACTTTCCCACTGGTTATGGAGGGGGCTCCATGCCCATTTCTATTTGCTGGGGAGTACAAGGCCACAGTTTCTCAGGTGGGTGACTTTCCCACTGGTTCTGGAGGGGGCTCCATGCCCATTTCTCTTTGCTTGGGAGTGCAAGGTCACAGTCTCTCAGGTGGGGAACATGCCCACTGCTTCTGGAGGGGGCCCCTTGTACAGCAGTCCCTAGAGGGTGGCCTACATGGCTTCCACTGGTGGTGATGCTGCACTGTGTCATCTGGAGGTGAGGGCTGCACAGTGTCAGCAGGTGAAGGTTCCTACTGGGCAGCCTCTGCAGGAGGTGAGGGCTGCACTGTGTTGGCAGGTGGAGGTGCCGCCTGAACAGCCTCTGCTGGAGGTGAGGGATGCACTTCCTCAGCTGGCAGTGAGGGCCCCGTGACCACTGGTGGTGGTGTCACCCCGAAAGCCTCTGCTGCAGTCCAGGGCTTCTTCCCCTTCATGGCAGGATGGGTTGGGGTTGAGGTGACTGGGACTGAGAAGTGGTAGTTGGATGGGGGACGGTAGAAACAGGGACAATGGCTGCCATCAGAGAGGAGGCCAGAGACTGAATTGATCTCTGTTGGGCCACCAATCAACTGTGGATGCCCTCCAGGAATGCATTGCATTGCTGAATCTGGGATGCCAACCCCTGGATGTCATTCACAATGGTTGACTGCTCTGCAGAGATGGATCTCAGGGGGGAAATAGCCTCCTCACTCGGTGCAGCAGGGTTCACTGGGGCAGGGCCTGACATGCCTGGGGCAAAGGAGATGCCCACCCTCCTCGGTGAGCGGGCACGTACAACTCACTGAGGGGCTACTGGGAGGGCAGTGCTGGTACAGGGGGTTGCGGCTATACCTACAGCTGGGGTGGTCACAGAAGTGTCTGCCACCACCAGGGAGCTTCCCTCAGAGGAGTTATCTGAGTCTGTGTTGTCACCTTCTGTCTCCGCCGTGGTGCTCCCCTCGCCCTCCCTTCTAATGATTCCCTCGGCATCGGTGGACTCTCCCTCCAGGATCCTGTGAGATGCAGCTCCCTTTGTCGACGAAGCCCCTGCTCCTCCGTCAGATGATGTTAATGCACACATGGACAGAATGCCAGAAGAAAAAAGAGGTACCTTTTCTGCAGGAGGAGGAGACTGGAGATGCCCCTGTGGCAGCAGTGGACCCTGAGGACAGTGAGGATGAGGAGGCAGAGGATGAGGATGAGGACAACAGAACATCAGTTATACATTAATACTTCCAATGACACACAGGTGAGACAGTGCAACTGACCATTCCTCTGACTATTGATGTTTTCTATGTGGCTGTAGCATGATGGCGTTAACATTCATTGCATCTCAACTTACTGTCACCTATGGCTTGTCATTTTACAGATGTTGGTGAGATCACATCTGTCTACTGATGTGATGGGTACAGACAGCTACAGGTCATTATTTCCATGCTCTTGTGGTGTCCAGATCATTTGCACTAGATGTAACTGTTTCCATAAATGCACATTTTCAACACATAAAATACTAGAAGTCAAGTTTTGATCAAGGGTGTTTATTGCAGTGCTATGAAATTGAAGGAAAAGTGCAATGGAATGGGGTGATGATGGATGAAAGTCCAGGGTATTGTTCCAATCTGTTTGTAGCACAGGTACAGTGTCCAAAGGGCCATTGGAAGGGGAGCAAAGGCAGTTCAAAGTGGACAAGGTGACAGTGTGGGACAGAACGGGGACAATCAGGAGAGTCTCATTTCCTGGAGGTGGCCTTGGCAAGTGTCTCTGGCTTCTGTCTGGGTCGCACGGAACATTTGCGGGGTGGTTTACCTTCTGCAGGGGGAGGGGAGCTGGTGGCCTGTGGGTCCTGTGGCTGGGCCTCCTGACCACTAGCTGCAGTGGAAATGGATGGCTGGTCTATGGACTGGCTAGTGGTAAGGGCCCGCTGGTGTGCTGTTCCTTCCCTCATGAGGTTGGCAATGTCTGTCAGCACCCCTGCTATGGATATCAATGTGGTGTTGACGGCCTGCAAGTCCTGGCTGATCCCCTGATACTGTTCCTTCTGCAGCTGCCTGTTCTCCTGCATCTTGTCAAGGATCTGGCCCATCCTGTCCTGGGACTGTTGGTAGGCTCCCAAGATCTCGGAGAATGCCTCAAGGAGAGTCGGTTCCCTGGGCCTGTCCTCCGCCAGGCGCACAGTGGACCTCCCACTGTCCCTGTTGGCCTATGCCTCTGTTCGCTGAACGGTGTGCCCACTGCCACTGACCCCAGGTCCCTGATTGTCTTGGGTAGGAGGTGTGGCCTGGGGTCCCTGTACAGGTGGGAACACTGCTGATTGATGTGTCCTGGGGACATAGGTGTGGGTGCACTGGTGGGTGCTGTGGTGTTGGATAGTGATGGGGGAGGCTCTGTGGTGGACTGTGAGTGGGCTTGGGTGACCGACTGTCAAGTGGTCCCTGATGGGCCAGGTTGTTTGTCCAGATCCTGAAGTCCAGAGTTACTGTCATCACTGGGGGCATCTTCTGTTGGGGGACTGGATAGTTGTGGCACCTCCTCTCCTCTGAGATTGGCTGGGGCACCTGTGGGAATGAAAGTGATGTATTATGCTTCATGTCTGTGACATACTGTACATCCCTGGCTTCCCCTCTATTGTTGCTGTTGCCCTGCCACCTTTGTTTCTGTATGGTGAGGTATTGTGGGATTGTTAGTTTCCCTAAGCTGTGCATGCTTCAGTGATGGGTGTCCATGCAGGGCTGGGAGGGCTGTCCATGCATTGGTATGGCATGCAGGGACTGGCACTGGGGTTAGTCATCTGTGTTGGTGCAATGTGTGGGATGGAGTGGAGTGATGGGAGTGAGGGTGAGGGTGTGGGATGGCATGCAGGTATGAGGGGTGATAAGTGGTAAATGTGACTCACCAGTGTCCAGTCCTCTGGCTACTCCAGCGAGTCCGTCAGGATGCAGTAATGCAAAGACATGCTCCTCCCATGCTGTGAGCTGTTGGGGAGGAGTTGGGGATCCACTGCCAGTCCTCTGTATGGCGAGCTGGTGCCTTGCTGCCACAGAACGTACCTTCCCCTGTAGGTCGTTCCACATTTTCCTGATGTCGTCCCTTGTTCTTAGATGCTGTCCCACCGCATTCACCCTGTCCATAATTCTGTGCCATAGCTCCTGTAGGAGGCTGGCCTGGTTTGTAGTGAGCACCTTCGGTACTTACACCTTATACCAGGTCCAGTTATCCCTTATTATGGAAATGTAGTAGTGTTCTAGCAGCTTTGGCTGATAGAGGTAGCTATGGCAGAGCAGCTTAGGGTGAACTTGGAAACATGCAAAGCTCCTGCAATACCACTTATAGTTACACATTACTTATACACAAGTAAAGACAATACTCAGTGTTACCAAAAATAAAGGTAGTTTATTTGGGTGACAAAAGGCCAAAAATATCTTAGAGGCAATACTCCTTCTGGAGGTAAATGTTATACACATTATATACATTAGACACCAAAATAAGGTAAGTAACTAGACATAGGATAAAACAAACAATAGAAAATGGTATAGAATGCAATGGGAGAAAATAGATCTTGAGCAACACAAACCATATACTAAGAAAGTGGAATGCAAACCACAAATTCACCCGTAGACAAGTGTAGTGTGTAGCGAATCGCTGGGAGAGTAAGAATATAGTAAAAGTAAGTAAATTACCCCACCCCAGAGCCTACAAAAGAGGGTCCCACACCGCCGGAGGTCAGCCCAGCAAGTTTAGCATCATAGGATAGAGTGCTGGGGACCTGGGCCAGGCTGTGCATGAAGTAATTTTGCAAATAGTGCACAGAGGACTCAGGAGGTGAAGAAGACGTGGTGCACATGGGTACTTTAGTTCTTGGGAAGGCAAGGTCTTACCTCCTCCAAATTGGGACAGCAGGACCTCAGGATAGTCTGTGTCGAAGCCGTCCACCCTCTGTATTCCAAGGAGCATGCTCGTCACCAGGAGAGGAGTCCAAGAGAACCGGTCGTCGACTTAGAAGGTGCCTTCTTGAACACAGAAGTGACTCCGTCACTCCATGAGAGATTTCCTCGGTCCTTCTGGTGCAGGGTGAGGACAGGGAGGGCTCAGAGTGTGCACACCATGGAAACTGTTGCAGTTGCTGGCTGGAGCTGAAGTTGCAGAGGAAAGGTAGCCCATCTGTATACTTTGTTGCTGTTACAGTGGTTCCTGGAGCAGTCTGAGGTCGATCCGAGGTCAGAGGATGAAGTAGTAGTTGCAGAGGATTACTGCTGGAAACTTGTAAGTAGAATCTGAAGAGAAACTCACAGGGGAGACCCTAAATAGTCCTGAGAGGGGGATTGGCTACTTTATCAGGTATGGACCTATCAGGAGGGGTCTCTGTCGTCACCTGCTGGCACTGGCCACTCAGAAGCCTCCAGGGAGTCCCCACACCTTGTAAAACAAGATGGCTGAAAGTCTGGGACACACTGGAGGAGCTCTGGGCACCACCCCTAGGCTGGTGATGGACAGAGGAGTGGTCACTCCCCTTTCCTTTGTCCAGTTTTGCACCTGAACCAGTGTAGACTGGTTTATGCAAGGAGGGCACCATCTGTGGCCTTCAAAGCATTTCCAGAGGCTGGGGGAGGCAATTTGCTGTACCTGTGCTCCAAACAGCTGCAGCTCTACCCCGACAATTTCCTTCACCATGACCCTTAACTCCTCATCAGTGAAACGGGGGTGCCTTTGTGGGGACATGAGTGTTGTGTGGTGGGTGTTTGTGAGAGTATGTTGAGTAATGTGGTGGGGTGTGTGATGTGGGGTGCGTGAGGTAAGTATGGGTGTATGTGGTGTGTGTGTCTAGTTGTCTCTGTGTTGTTCGTGTCAATCTCCTGGCAGGAACTGTTGTTTGTAAAGGGTTGTGGGTAATGTGAGTGTGTGTATGAGTGTCAGGTGTGTGTTTTTAGTATTGGCCATTGTAGTGTTGTTTTGAATGTGGATGTCCATTCTGAGCGCAGCAAAATGTACCGCCAATGGTTTACCGACACTGAGGCCCTGATTCTAATTGAGGCGGGCGGCGGTAGCCGCCCGCCTCGCGGGAACCGCCATATGGCCGCTCCGCGGTCGAAAGACCGCGGAGGCCATTCAGGCTTTCCAGCTGGGCTGGCAGGCGACCGCCAGAAGGCCGCCCGCCAGCCCAGCGGGAAACCCCTCCCCACGAGGAAGCCGGCTCCGAATGGAGCCGGCGGAGTGGGTATGTGCGACGGGTGCAGTGGCACCCGTCGCGTATTTCAGTGTCTGCATAGCAGACACTGAAATATATAGTGGGGCCCTCTTACGGGGGCCCCTGGAGTGCCCATGCCATTGGCATGGGCACTCCAGGGGCCCCCAGGGGCCCCGCGGCACCCCCTACCGCCATCCTGTTCCTGGCGGGAGACCCGCCAGGAACAGGATGGCGGTAGGGGGTGTCAGAATCCCCATGGCGGCGGAGCATGCTCCGCCGCCATGGAGGATTCTAAAGGGCAGTGGAAAACTGGCGGGAGACTGCCGGTTTTCCGCATCTGACCGCGGCCGAACCGCCGCGGTCAGAATGCCCTGCGGGGCACCGCCGGCCTGTCGGCGGTGCTCCCACCGACCCTGGCACCGCCGGGGTCAGAATGAGCCCCTGAATGTCCGCCGTGGTGATTCCTGTGTTATGATATGGTGGGCGTTGTTCTGTTGGTGTAACGGTATGTATGTTGGGACTGCCACTTTAGCACTGACCTTTGGGCTGGCAGATTTGTGTATGTGACTGTATGCTGTCGGATTGGTGTGTGTGTGTGTCATAATATGGGGAATGGATATTCGCCACCGCGGCGGTATGATGGCCGCCAATGTCATAATGAGGGCCTAAGAGTCTTAATCCTTTGAAAACAGTGAGAACACTGTTATTGCACAAAAATACCTGGGTAGCATCAAAATAAAGCCACACGGGTGAGTGTGCATCAAAAAAGGCCAGCGATGCTTAGATTTCTCACTCGCAAGCAAGACCATGCATTGGTCCTCCTCAGGTCGGGTCAGCATACCTCGTTTCTTCCCTCCCTCAAGAGAGCGATGCATCGATTCCAGATGGGCACCTCGGGTTCAGGCAGGCTTTGCGTTGATTTTCTGCGCCCAGCGATGTTGCGTTAAAATACTGTTGCACGGTGTCAAGAAACCGTGCTGCGTGGGGACTTGAGTCGTTAACAATAGCTGCTGCGAGTGTTGCCCGTCGTTTCTCCAGCTGCGTTGTGTCGATATCTCAGCTGCGATGCAGGTGGAGCATCAATTATAGCTGCAAGGCCGACGGTGCATCGTTTATCAGCTGTGGGGCGGGTGCTGCGTCGAAAGTTCCCCCCACAGCAGTCTTTGCTTGGATTTCCGTCCTTTTCCACCAGCTGCACCTTTCAAGGGCCCAGAGACAGGTAAGGGCACCACTTGGCAGGCGGGACTTTCAGCAGAAAGCCTAAGTGCTGGCAGAGAGAAGTCTTTGTTGTTCAACCGGAGGCAAGCTCAGTTCAAGCCCTTGGAGATTCTTCACAGATGGGAAGTCACACAAAAGTCAGTCTTTGTCCTCTCTCAGGTAGAAGCAGCTGTTGCAGGCCAAACCAGCAAAGCACAGTCACAGTCAAAAGGCACTCCTCCTCTTCCAGCTTCTCCAACTCTTCTCCCGGGAAAAGGTTCCTCTTGGTTCCAGAAGTAATCTGCTTTTCAGGGGTTTTGGGTGTTCTACTTATATCCCTTTCTGCCTTTGAAGTAGGCCTACTTCAAAGAGAAGTCTCTGTTGTTTTCTAAATCTTGCTTTGCCCAGGCCAGGGCACAGACACACACCTGGGGTTGGAGACTGCATTGTGTGAGAGCAGGCACAGCCCTTTCAAGTGTAAGTGACCACTCCTCCTCTCCCATTACTCCAGATGGCCCATCAGGATATGCAGGCTACACCCCAGATCCCTCTGTGTCACTGTCTAGAGAAGAGGTGCAAACAGCCCAACTGTCAAACTGACCCAGACAGGAAATCCACAAACAGGCAGAGTCACAGAATGGTTTAAGCAAGAAAAGGACTACTTTCTAAAAGTGGCATTTTCAAACACACAATCTAAAAACCAACTGCACTAAAAGATCTATGTTTAAATTGTGAGTTCAGAGCCCCTTACCTCCATATTTCTATCTGCTCCCAAAGGGAATCTGCACTTTAATTATATTTGAGGCAGCCCCCATGTTAACCTATGAGAGAGATAGGCCTTGCAACAGTGACAAACTAATTTGGTAGTATTTCACTGTCAGGACATGTAAAATGCATAAGTACATGCCCCACCTTTAATATACAATGCACCCTGCCCATGAGGCTACCTAGGGTATACCTTATGAGTGCCTTACATGTATAAAAAGGGAAGGTTTAGGCCTGGCATGTGAGTACACTTGCCAAGTCGAATTGGCAGGTTAAAACTGCACACATAGAAACTGCAGTGGCAGGTCCGAGCCATGTTTATAAGGCTACTAACTTGGGTGGCACAACCAGTGCTACAGGCCCACTAGTAGCATATGATTTACAGGCCCTTGGTACTTCTAATGCACTTTACGTCAGACTTACTAGCCAATCATGCATAATCCAACGTACACATATAATTTATACAGCGAACACTTACACTTTAGCACTGGTCAGCAGTGGCAAAGTGTCCAGAGCAAACAAAACAGCAAAAACAGAGTCCAGCACAGAGAAGCGACCTGGGAAGTAGAGACATAAAGTTAGGGGAGACCATGCCAATGATGCCAAGTCTAACAAATATACAGCCATGAAACTATGGCCAACATATGACCATGCTGGAAGTTTGATTTTTGAGGTTTCATATCCCATTAACACACCCCTTTGGTATTCATTACACATATTACACTACACATATTTTTCCACGCACATGTCTCATATCAACCTTCATTGACACACATTAGAACACCATCTCCTGCATCATAGATGCATGGGGAACCATATGTTACATGTGTAGCATAACATCATGAACCCTGAATCAGATAACACACCACAGTGTGGACACACATCCACTCACATTACCCTGGGTTACTTGAAATCAACCCAGCCATAGTCCACTGCATTCTGTGAGTATGATTTCTCAAGAATATCACATGCATGAATGTATATTGGAGAGAGCCCGTTGATAGAAATGGGATCTTTAGTTGGCCTTTGTCCAAATAGGGACCACAATCCTAGTCAGGGTAACTCTCACATAATCCAAATTATCCTGTCCCCACACATACCTGGTTTGCATTAAAAATAACACGAATGGAGACCACAGAGGAGGAGATGTGTGGAAAAATAGGGTGCGACGTAGATGCGTTGTTTCTTTCCACGCTGCAAGGGGATTTGTGTTGATTTCCAGCATGCAGTCTTGGTTCCTCACTGCGATGCGGGGATCTTTTTGAGGCCCAAGGACGATGGTGGAAATCCTGGGCGTACAGGATGAAGTCACAGGCGTTGTGTCAATCTGGTATGGCAATGCATCACATTTTCTGTCACACAGCAGGTGCTGTGTTGATTCTTCACTCTGGAAGTAGGTCTGCGTTTTTCTGGTTCTGCTGTGTGTCAATTCCGTATGGCTGTGCGTCAAATTTCCAGCAGCAAAGCAGGTGCTGTGCCGATTCTTCACTCAGGAAGTTGGGCTGCTTCATTTGGGTTCACCTTTGGGGCAATTTTCTCATCGCAAGGCAGGCTGTGCATCGTTTCTGGCAGGCTGTATGACGATTTTTGGCGCACAAGGAGTTTCCTGAACAGTTGAAGTCTTTTTCACCCTGAGCCTTCAGAAAACAGAGGCAAGCTCAATCCAAGCCCTTGGAGAGCACTTCTCAGCAAAGTCAGAGGGAAGTAAGGCAGCAGAGTAACAGCAGAGCAGCATTCCTTCTCAGCAAAGCAGTCCAGATGAGTCCTTTGGACAGCAAGGCAGTTCCTCTTGACAGGTTGCAGGTTCAGGTCTAGAAGTGTCTGATTTGGTGGGGTCAGGGACCCAGTTTATATACCCCAAAATGCCTTTGAAGTGGGGGAGACTTCAAAATGTGATTTTTAAGTGTACAAGGTCCCCTTTCAGTACAGGTCTATCTGTCAGGGTCCCAGTAGGGGTTTGGCAGTTCATTGTGTGAGGGCAGGCCATTAGCCTTTGAAATGTAAGTGTCAATGTGTCAGGCCCTCCACTCTCCCAGCCCAGGAAGACCCGTTCAGTAAGCAGATGAGTGCACATGTGACTTAGTATCCTGTGTTTGTGGTTGTCTGGGTGACATGCACAAGGGAGCTGTCAACCAACCCAGCCCAGACCTGGACTGGAGACAGGCTGTAAGGCACAGATGGATTTTAAGTGCAGAGAAATGCTCACTTTCTAAAAGTGGCATTTCTAAAATAGTAATATAATATCCAACCGTACCAATAAGCAGGATTTTCGATTACCATTTTGGCCATACTAAATATGACCTGGTTATCCCATTCTGATCAGAATCTACCACTCAAACAGTATATGAGGCTAACCCTAATGCGTTCCTTTGAAAGGAGCGGGCCTCACAGTTATGGAAAACCAATTTAGGAGTGTTTCCACTACCAGGAGATATAAACCACACATGTACATGTCCTGCCTTTTACCTACATATCACCCTGCCTTATGGGTTACCTAGGGCCTACCTTAGGGGTGACATATATAGAAAAAGGGGAGTTTAGGGCTTGTCAAATACCTTTAAATGCCAAATCGAAGAGGCAGTGAAACTGCACACACAGGCCTTGCAATAGCATGGTTAAGGGGCTACTTATATGGGTGGAACAACCAGTGCTTGAGGCCTTTTAATAGCATTCAATTTACAGGCCCTGGGCACATGTAATGCACTTTACTAGGGACTTACAAGTAAATCAAAAATGCTGATTGGGTATAAGCCAATGTTACCATGTATTAAGGGAGAGAGCATATTCACTTTAGCACTGGTTAGCAGTGGTAAAGTGCTCAGAGTCCTAAAACCAGCAAAAACAGTGTGAGAAAAGTGGAGGGAGGCAGCAAAAAGTTGGGGGATGACCACCCTAAGGCTGTCAGGTCTAACACCCATTATATCTAAAGCCCCTGTAAGAAGGTATGTGAATCTTGCTCCACTGAAATTATAGGGCGTCCCGGAGGTCTATCCAGGTTTTTATGTATTTTAGGGAGTGTGTAAATTGTAGGAACTTGTGGATATTTTTTAATTCTGAAAATTATATTCCATTTCTGTAAGGAAACCCATCAATAGTCCCTCATCTGTTATACTTTGGATCAAAACTGCCAACTCCTTAGGAGGATCGATATCAAGCTTCTTATACCTAACTCCATCTGAAAGTTGTGATAGAATCTCATTCTTGTAATCTCCTGTATTCTGATCTACTGTTGCACCTCCTTTATCAGCCGCCTTAATAACTATTTTGTTGTTAGACTTCAAGGCCATTAATGCATCGTTTTCGGCTTTTGTGATGTTATATTTTACGTATCTGTCCTTTAAAACCAGATTCATTGTATCCCTCATCACTACTTGTTCAAAGGCCAAGATCTTATGGGACATCAAATGTGAAGGTGGGGTAAATGTGGAGGGCATTCTATATCCAGTAACAGAGAACGATGGAGAGGCAGGGATTTTATTAAAGTAATATCTTAGTCTCACCTTCAGAAAATACTGATGCAATTCCATCTGAAGGTTGAAAGAGTTGGGTAATGTAGTGGGTAAAAATGATAAACCTTTCAACAATACCTGTTCTTTCACCTGTGACAAGTGATGGGTAGACCGATTCACAACGGGGGTAAGTTGAAATGAGTTCACCATCTGTATTGTTGCCTCCGTGTCTGCATATCCCCATGGTTGCCCCCTGTCCCATGTTCGGCCCCCTCCCCTGTGTGGGGTCCATTGACTGGTTCCTAAAAAAGGGCCCAACGTCAAATCTGGATAACTCAATTCTTGTTCCTGAGGGACAGTGCTTGTACTAGTTGTTTGCTGTCACTTTCTCCTCCACTTGTACCTGGGGATTCTGAAAAAGTGGTATACCATTTAAAATAACCCGTACTTGAGTTTCTTCCTTATGCCTTATTCTTCAGGATCTTCTTCTTAAGATCTGCAATCTCCCTAGTCAGTTTCTGAACTTCCTCTAATGCTGTTTCCACACCCAGGACCATCCAGTGTCTAGAGCAATTATTCGCTACAAAGCTGAAATGTTCTTTAAATTTGGGATTATCCACAAAAATTACTGGTTAATTCCTCACAAGTGGTCCCAATGGGATGGTATTTGATTGTAAATGTTTTGTTAATAAATGTCCATGTAAACGGGTCCATACCAACTTTTTCTCAAGTCTCTCCAACCTACTGATCGTCTCACTCAATGATAAATCAGTTGAGGAAGTAGTTGTACCCAGAAATCATGTACCAGTGTGGCCCTGTATCAGCCTATTGATGCAATTTTCACTATATGAGAGAATCTCCCTTTCCGATGTCATATGTAGAAAACATATATATTCCAAAATCCTAAACAATCAATTAACAAAAAGAAAAACAAATTATATCAAAATTCCCAAAAGAAGAAAACCCTTCGCAGATCAGCATCTGCTCTGAGAATATATTACAATAACCTAACAGTAACCTGAAGGACCTTGGTTAATCATAATACAAGACTACATTGGTCTATCCCGAGAACATTTCTCGTCAATAATGTACAATTAATGATCCATACAAGATAAGAACTATATTCTAAACATGCAACATAACATGACAAAAACAATCAAGAAAACACGTAAATTACTCCATATAAGAAAATCTACACTTTTAATTATTCCTTACATAATTCTAAAATTCCTACCACATCAAAACAGAGAAGAAGACAGAATACATTGTGCAAAAGTAAAGTGCTCATGAATAGATGTGAGATTAAACAAATCTACAATATATCTACAAAAACTTCAGCTAAGAAGCCTGTTGGTTGACCATTCATACAGTTAAATCAAACTCATTTCTTCTGGGTCATGTTCCCCTAACCTGCATTGTCCTCCACTTGACTTAATAAACTAGTCCAAGCTAAAACATTATTGTTGATGTTTCGACCCCATAACAACAATAGAGCCAATTCCGTGCTCCAAGGTGGGTCTTCATCAGGACTCAGTGGTAGGAAAGATCCATACACTTCCTTCTACGGAGAGATATCACCGCCAACTTCCAATATATGTCTTTTCGAACTGGTCCCCAAATTTTCACAGTTCTATGATATATGAATCTCCTCCATATTCAAGATCTTCTTCATAAAGCTAGGGGGTGCATTAGTCACTACTATCCCAATTTATTCCTCAGGGTCCCGGCCGGTGTGTCCGAGTTATTTGTTCCACTCCCCAAACAAAGAAACCTCCGTCTTCTGGGTGCACTGTCAGCCTTTCCAACAAAATCCATGCATTTCCGTTATTCATCAAAATGTTTGACGCAAACTGCAATACTCCATACTTCGCTAATCAAAAAAATGACACCTGGTCCCTGCCAGTCAATCGTCAGGCCTTGTCAGCCATAATGGAAAAAAAATCACATATGACCATCATGCGTCAAAAAAGACGCAAATCAGAAAACGTGACTTGTGATGAAACAACTCTTCCTTGCTGCAGACATGGTACAGTGATTTCATTTTCACTTTTACTTTATAGTCTTTTTGTCTGTGATTGTGAGTGTGTGGAGCTGGTGCTGGTCGAGCAGTGGTGGTTTTTGAGAGTTTTGTCCTATGTCCTGTTGCTGTCCTGTCCATTTTGTCATTTTGCTGAGTCTTGTGTAGTGTTTTTGTCCTGTCATAGTTATTGTATTGTCGGGTGTTTGTCTGTTGGGGTATTTTAGGTAAGGTGGGGTAGTGTTTTTTTTTATTTTTGAGGCTATTATTATTGCAGTGGAGGGAAACTTCAATATGCCAGGAAAGGGGAGAGCACAAAGAATGAGTGCAGATGAGCTGAAAGGGTTCATCAGGCTGGTCAAACACTACCTCCCCATGATGTTGACTTTGTGTGGCTGCGTCATCCAGGGCTACCCAACAGAGGCACAGAAGCTGCAGTAGGGAAAGGTGCTCCACCACCTATGGTGGATCTTTCGTGTTATGTGCATCGACCACCAACTCAAAGACCATTGGCAGACCTCATTGCATGAGAGCGAGATCTACTGGATCACCTGGTGATTCGTAGTGGTGGCCCAGTTGGTAAGTACACCTTTTGCATTGCAACATCCTCATTTGCATGTCCATGAAAGAGGGACATATGTTTGACTGCAGCATGTTTTATCAAGGGTCAGGACAGGAAGTTTTGTGTCTTAAGCAAATATTATTTAAGAGAGCTTAGCTATGCACCGGGTGCAGACTACTTGCACATTCCTCTTTGTGTACATTGTGTACATTGTGTATCATATATACCCCACAACATGTCAAACATCAGACACACATGTGCAATGGTGCAAGGGTACATATTTCATAAGCACAAAAGTACATGTCCCTCATGGTCATTACAATGTGTAAATGGGGTAAGTAAAGTTGAAGTGATGGGAAACATGACGCAGGAGGATTGTCAGTCAGGGGTGTGTGTGTGCTAAGAGTCATGATTGTGTAGAGTGACATGACATTTACACAAATGTAAGCAGGAGTGATTGCCTCATGATGCTACATCTGTGTCTAATTATGCCTGTGGAAGCAACTACTACCTAACCATATGTAAAAAACGACAAGTACAAGCATTGTGGCAGCGTGAAAGGCTGGTGCCACAGGACAGCAGAACCAGGCCTGAGGAATGGAAGCTGTGTATTCCTGCTGTAGTGGCAACCAAAAAGTATAGGCCCTCATTACAACCCTGGTAGTAAATCCCGCTTACCACCGTGCTGACGGCCGTCAAGATACCGTGGCCGCAGTGGAAATCCGCTACAGGTATTACAACCCATATCTCGTAATCCGCCACAATACAGACACCCACACAAGTCCGCCACACCAAAGGTCAGTGATAAACTGGCGATAGCAAAACCTACACCATCACGCCAACAGGAATATGTCCACAGTATCACGGCCCACAAATCAACGCAGCAGTCTTTCAACCGTGGTAATCCATTGGTGGTACACACTGCCGCGCTCAAAATACACACACATTTACAAAACACATCCACATTGGACAATTCAGAATACACACACCTGATACACATACACACACCACACCAACACACTCACACCACTTTAAAACACACACCCACATTACCCACAACCCCTTACAACAAACATTTTGGAAGAAGCAGAGAGAGAGAGAATAGCAAACACAACACCAGCATCCAGAGGCACACAACACCATCACTCATACAACATCCACGCACCTCAAAGAACACACCACAATACAACACTTCACACAGCACAACAAACATCACCTCACACATCACCCACACCTCATTATGGCATCTCAAAAACACCCCAGGTTTTCTGAGGAGGAGCTCAGGGTCATGGTGGAGGAAATCATCCGGGTAGAGCCACAGCTATTCGGATCACAGGTGAAGCAGACATCCATTGAAAGGAAGATGGAGCTATGGTGGAGAATTGTCGACAGGGTCAACGCAGTGGGACAGTACCCAAGAACACAGGATGACATCAGGAAGAGGTGGAACAACCTACGGGGGAAGGTGCGTTTCGTGGTATCAAGACACCAGGTAGCTACAGAGGACTGGCGGTGGACCTCCACCTCCTCCCCCACAACTAACAACATGGGAGGAACAAGTCTTGGTGATCATGCATCCTGAGGGCCTCGCAGGAGTAGCAGGAGTACTGGACTCTGGTAAGTCAAATCTCTATTACTATACCCCCACCCTAAATGCATGCCATCACAAACCCCAACCCCTACCCTCACACCTATCACCCCAACACCTCACAGATGCCCCACTATCACAACCCACACATCCCAAAACCAAGCCCTGCATGTAACACCAATGCATGGACACCCATCACCAAAGCATGTCCAGTAGAGAGACTCACCCAGGCCACAAAATCACCAATCACACAAGGGCCAAGGCAATAATGCAAGCACAGGAGTAGAGGGTAACTCACCCATTGCACAAGATGGCACACACAGATACAATAACAATGAATTTTCACCCAAACAGGACCCCTACCCAACGTCACCGGACAGGAGGTGCCAGCCATATCCAGTCCCCCCACAGAAGAGGCCCACAGTGTTGACAGCAGCTCTGCACGCCTGGATCAAGATGACCAGCCCGGCCCATTAGGGACCTCTGGACAGTCAGTTCCCCTGCCACAGTCACAAACCACCACTGAACCTCCCCCTCAGGAAACACAACCACAGCACCCACCCAGAGGGCCCATGCCACTGTCCCCAGGACACGTCAACCACTGCTCCACGAGGGTGCTCCATGCCCACTGCTTGCTCCTGGGGAGTACAAAGCCACAGTCTCTCAAGTCTCTCAAGTGGGTGGTTTGCCCACTGCTTGGTCCTGGGGAGTACAAAGCCACAGTCTCTCAAGTGGGTGGCTTGCCCACTGCTTGGTCCTGGGGAGTACAAAGCCACAGTCTCTCAAGTGGGTGGTTTGCCCACTGCTTGGTCCCGGAGAGTACAAAGCAACAGTCTCTCAAGTGGGTGGTTTGCCCACTGCTTGGTCCTGGGGAGTGCAAGGCCACAGTCTCTCTAGTGGATGCCTTCTTCCACTGGTTCTGGAGGGGGCATTGTGCCCAGTCTACTTCATCCTGGCAAGGAGGGGCAGAGTGGATGCCTTCTTCCTCTGGTTCTGGAGGGGGCATTGTGCCCAGTCTCCTTCCTCCTGGCAAGGAGGGGCTGAGTGGATGCCTTCTTCCACTGGTTCTGGAGGGGGCATTGCGCCCTGTGATGCAGATGTTTTGGAGTGCAAGGTCACAGTCTCTCATCTAGGTGTCACAACAACAGATTTTGCAGGGGTCAGGGCGCACTGCAGCCCATGCAGTCACCACTACACACTGCTCAGTGTATGCCAGTTTCGCTGCAGGTGGCGGTACTTCCAGTGGTGGTAGTAGCCTCCAGGCTTTCACCTGCAGCCCTGGACGGCTGCCCACTGGGGCTGCTGCTGCTGGCAGTGGGCTGCTGGCAGCAGTGCAGGTGGCGGTGCTGGCAGTTGTGGTGGTAGCCTCCAGGCCTTCACATGCAGCCTCGGACGGCTGAAGTGCCATGGCTGGTGTTCTGTGCCCCTTCCTGCCCTTGGCAGATGGTGGTGCCTCCTTGCTTCTGCCAGCGGGAGTCTTTGACTTGGCCTTGCTGGCTGGATGTGCCTCCTTCCCCTTGATGGCTGCTGTCCCATTCTTGCCCTTGCCAGGTGGCGGACCCTTCTTGGCCTTGGCAGGTGTTGGTGGCACACTGGTTGGGCTGACGGGTGCCTCTTCGGAGCCTCTCACAGCTGCAGAAACCACAGTGGCCGTGGACTGGGTGGCTTAGGTGCTGGGTTCTGGCAACCCTTGCCCAAGTTGAAGGACGGGGGGAGGGGTGGGGAATAGGTCAATGTTGGCAAGGAAAAGCTTCTTATGGACACTGGGGTGGGAAGAGGGTGAAGGTTTGGGAGTGGAGGAAGAGGGAGTGGTTGTTGGAGGTGTCAGTCTGGTGTGTTTGGGTGCAGGTGCATGGGCTGGATGCTGTTGTGAGGTGGATGGCTGTTGGGTGGGTGTGTGCTTGCATTTGTGTACTTTGGGAGGAAGGGTCACAGACACAGTGGAAGAGGACACAGGGGATGTGTGCATGGATATGGGGGTGGTGACTGCCAGTGAGGGGCATGGAGTGATAGGCTTGCTGGTGATGGAGGTAGTGGATGATGATGTAGTGCATGCAGGTGTGAGTGGAGATGCAACTGGGAGGGGGTGGACGAGGAGGAGGAGGGGGACAAAGTGGAGGCAGTGGATGTTGGTGTGTCTGCATGGGGATGGTGCTTGTGTGAGTGCCTGTGAGATGAAGTGTGGTGCTTGTGTTTGCCTGAGCCACCTCTGTGTGTTGATTTGGGTGATTTCTGGTCTGAAGGTGTGGTTGGGATAGGGTGGGGTTGAGGGGATTGGGACTGGGTAGAGGAAGTTGGAAGAGGGAGGCTGGAGACAGGGACAATGGCTGCCATCAGTGCGGAGGCCATAGCCCGGAATGCTCTCTGTTGGGCTGCCACACCAGAGTTAATGCCCTCTAGGTATGCATTTATTTGTTGCAGATGCCCTGCTACACCCTGGATGGCATTCAGAATGGTTGACTGCCCAAAAGAGAGGGATCTCAGGAGGTCAATAGTCTCCTCACTGAAGGCAGCAGGGCTGAATGGGGCAGGGCCTGAGGTGCCTGGGGCGAAGGAGATGCCCACCCTCCTGGGTGAGCATGCACTGGAAACACGCTGAGGGGCTGCTGGGAGGGTGGTACTGGCACGGGGGTGGCGCCTGTACCTATTGTTGGGGTGGGCACAGAGGTGTCCGCCCCCGCCATGGAGCTTCCATCGGAGGAGGAGTTGCTGTCGGCAGGGTCTCCTCCTGTCTCCGTTGTGGTGCTCCCCTTGCCCTCCGTCCCACTGGTGCCCTCACCATCGGTGGATTCGGCCTCCAGGCCCATGTGGGATGCAGCTCCCTCCGTCACCGGTGCCTCTGCTCCTCCGCCAGATGATGCTAATGCATTCAAGGGCAGGGTGGCAAAACAATAAGGGGGGGAGAGACAGAGGATACACTCTGGTCAATGCCAGCAACAACACTACTATTGGTGTACACAACACACAGGGAACAGCCCTATGCACTTGGCATGCACTACCAGTTACAATGCTAGTCACCAGCCCATGGGGTACAATGCCTAACGTCATTAGCTGCACACCTGAATTCCACAGGACCGTGCCCAGTAGTAGATGCCCGCTAACACTGTTGGGGTTGGAGTGCATCTGATCTTGCCCATTATTGAACATACCCTGCCATGTTCACCCTGGCCTAGGGGCACCCACTGCCCACAGCCCCGACCCAGGTAAAACCTTAACACGTGCAAAGTCATGATTCTGATTCTGTACTCACCCCCTTGTGGCTGTTGTGATGCCTTCAAGCGCCCATCCAACTCCGGATAGGCCACCACCAGGATGCGGAAGATCAGGGGGGTCAGGGTACAATGGGTACCCCTTCCTCGTTGGGAGGCCAGCCCCAGCTGGGCCTCCGCCATGTCCTTGCCCAGCGGCGCAGGTCCTCAAACTGTTTGCAGCAGTGGGTGCTCTGCCTGTCAAAGACCCCCAGGGTCCGCACCTCCTTGGCGATGGCATGCCAAATACCCTTTTTTTGATGGGCACTGACATGCAGAAATAATACAGCAGAAAAGGGATTAGTCATACCGTCTGGACTTTCAAACTCATGGGCCACCATATCCCTCTCATCCCCTTACGCACATACATTCCATAATATACATGCAGCACTCTGGCCAGGACCCCTCAGACCTACCCCTACATGAGTCTTACACACACAGCAATCCATACATTTGAGCCCCACGCATCATGCTCACAGTGTATTCACCTGTTTGACTTGAGGACCATAGAGTAAAGTGTACTGGGGAAGGACCCCATCCACTAGTTTCTCCAACTCCTCATAAGTGAAGGCGGGGACCCTTTGCCTAGACACTCAAGACATTGTCACTTCCAGACACAGGTCACAGCAGCACTTGCAGTGTAGGTCCTCTCCTGTTGAAGGTCAGGTAGCAAGTGAGTGAACAGATAGAAAATGGCGGTCATGTCCGCGACGGTGCGTACCGTCACTGCCGGCGTACATCGCCATTGCCTCCTGGAACGCATAGGGCCCAATGATAACCAATGCAATGTTGCACGGTGGTCTTTGACCGCCGACCACAATGGGGCACAATGCCAGCGGAATTACCTCATTTCCACTTTTCCCTCCTCACAGGTCAGGCAGCCACCATTTCAGGGGGGCACAGGCCATGGCACCTAACTGCATCACAGCAGACATTGGCACATCAACTAACTCTTGAGTTCACATACTGTTTCTGTAAATGAAAAAATGCATATTAATATTGACATATGTGTGAATATGAACCTCTGCTCACCGTTTTTCACCCTAGAGTTCAACCGCTGAGGATGAATAGGAGATGGAGACATCCCCCCGTGTACAGACCCTGGTGGACCTGGCAATAATGGAGGACAGACACATTATCCTAGCCTACAGACTTGATAGGGCCACAATCCAAGAGCTGTGTGCCCAATTGATAGTTTTCAGCTATCCGCCAGCCCACAGGTATACCCCCTCTTGTGCAGGTCCTGTCAGTGCTCCATTTCCTGGCAAGTGGTTCCTTCCAAGCGACAGTTGCCATGGCATCAGGGATGTCTCAGCCAATGTTATCAAATTACTGACCAGAGTGTTGTCTGCCCTGCTGAAACACGTGCGCAGCTACATCGTATTCCCCCATGTGGAGGATTTGGCCACAGTAAAGGCTGACGTTTATACACTGGGACATATCCCCAATATCATTGGTACCATTGATGGTACACATATTGCATTTGTCCCCCCCCCGAGAAATGAACAAGTGTTCAGAAATAGGAAAAGCTTTCACTCTCTGAATGTGCAGATGGTGTGTTTGGCGGACCAGTACATCTCCCATGTCAGTGCCAAGTATCCTGGCTCTGTGCATGATGCCTTTATCATGAGGAATAGCAGCATTCCATATGTGATGTCTCTACTCCAGAGGCACAGGGTGTGGCTAATAGGTGAGCCCATGGTCCCCACCCAGTTGATGTAGGTATATGGGTGTGGGTTTGGCTCTAAGGGTGAATGTTTGGCTAACAGGTAGCCCTCGAATATTTGCATGTGACTCTGGTTACCCCAACCTCTCATGGGTTGTGATGGTGGGGTATATGTGAGGTGATGGAGTGATGGGAGTGAGAGTAAGGGTGGGCGTATGTGATGGCATGCAGGTAGGGTGGGGGATAAAGTAGTAAAGATTCTACTTACCAGAGTCCAGTCCTCCCACTACTCCTGCGAGGCCATCAGGATGCATGATCGCCAAGACTTGCTCCTCCCATGTTGTTAGTTGTTTGGGAGGAGGTGGGGGTCCACCGTCAGTCCTTTGTACAGCTACCTGGTGTCTTGCTACCACGGAACGCACCTTTACCCGTAGGTCGTTCCACCTCTTCCTGATGTCATTCCTTGTTCTTGGGTGCTGTCCCACTGCGTTGACCCTGTCCACGTCTTTCCGCCATAGCTCCATCTTCCTTGCAATGGACGTCTGCTGCACCTGTGATCCGAATAGCTGTGGCTCTACCCGGATGATTTCCTCCACCATGACCCTTAGCTCCTCCTCTGAGAACCTGGGGTGTCTTTGAGGTGCCATGGGTGTAGTGTGAGTGGTATGTGTGAGGTTTTGTGGCGTGATGTGTGAGGGTGTGTGCTGTGAGGTGCATGGATGGTGTATGGGTGATTGTCTTTTGTAGCTCTGATTCACTGGGTGCTCCTGGCTTGTCTCTCTCTCAGTTGCCGAAATGTTTGGGTCGTAAAGGGTTGTGGTTAATGTGGGTGGGTGTTTTATATTGGTGTGGGTGTGTGGGTGTGGTGTGTGTATGTGTGTCAGGTGTGTGTATTTTGAATCGTCCAATGTGGTGTTGTTTTGTATGTGTGTGTGTATTTTGAGCGTGGCTGTGTGTACCACCAATGGTTTACCGCGGTTGAATGACAGCCGCAGAAGTCCCTAGTACGAACGGAGAGCAAGATGGCGGCCGCGTAACGCAGCTGCGAAGCGTCTGCTCCGACCAAGGAAACCTCCCAGTGCTGCGGCAGCTCTCCCGCGGGTCGGAGCCTCCTTCGGCAGCCGCTCTCACAGGAAACAATGTAGCGGCATTGTAGCAGCATTGTGTTGACTCGCGTTGCTTTACCTGCTCCCTCTTTTTTTGGGGATGACTGTCCCAGGGCTGTCAGGAGGGGCGGCACAGGGGAAATATTGCGGATGATATCATTTTTCGAAGGACTGCTTTTCATGTGAGGATTGTTTTAGGCTACTTGGCTCCTGGTTTTTGCGGGGCCTTTTTTTTTTTTTTTCCTCTGGGAGAAGCAAACTACGTGGATTTGTTGACAGAGGCTAAAAGGATTGCAAAGTGCCTCCCCGGGATGCGGTCTGGACTGCTCCTGTTCCTACCTGAAGACAACTACAGGTCTGTGCTCACGGGTGCCAATTGGGGGCAATTTTCGCCGTGGACTCAAAAAACGGTCAGAGTTTCTTTATTCTATTACAAGTATTTGACACTGGGCGTATATCATAATAACGCATTTTGCATCAAAAAGCAAAAAAAAGTAAAAATGCCACCTAAGGGAGTGAAAAATGTGACTCTGTCTGGACGAGGCAAGCCGGTAAGAGTAAGCTTGTCAGCACGGCAGGGGGGTGGTACGGATATAAAACAAGGCTTAGGTGAGAAGGTTGTCTCCAAAAACAAGAGCGCTTCACTGGACAGGTATTTTGAGAAAGGGAAGGACATACTGGTGGGGGGCACAGAAACCCCCCCGCCGCCGTGGAGGAGGCCGATCCTCTAGTAACCGAGGAGATGGCGGCTATAGATGGGCCCCCCCCGCATGAAGATGGGCAGAGTGATGTTGTAGATGTGGCAACTTTACAAAAACAAGCTACCGGGAGTCAGATGGAGCAGAGGGAGCAGAGGGAGCAGAGGGAGGGCGCACAAAGCGCTAGGACATTATCACAGGTGGATCGGAGGCCGGTGGAATTACGTGATAATGAGACAATACAAGGAGACAAGTTTTTTTCACTATCAGATCATTCAAGTTGGTCAAGTAACGAGAAGCTGGATTTGGAGGCGGATAAAACTTCTTCTGAATTTGAATCTGAGGTATCCTCCTTGGCACTGGGAAAGGAATTACAGGAGAGTAGCAGGAGTGCCACTGTTAGGAAAAAACAGAGGAAGAGAAGTGAGCAAGTAGGACCTAATAAGCACTCCACTAACCCATTGGACACTAAGGGTCTTCAGGGGTTTCAGTGGGAGTATTCCAAGGATGATTTAACTCTATAATGGTGAAAAACAGCCTAATCCTGTGTCACTGGAAACCATATATCAAAGCATTATGGAACACCGAGAGGAATCTAAATTAGAGAGCCGTAGGACTCAAATGGCTTGCCGCAAGATGCAAATCCAAATTCGTCGAGTAGCCAAGACATGTTCAGAGTTTACTACACGGATGGAAGAAGCAGAGACTCGGATCTCGCGTCTGGAGGATGAGGCTGGAGCTCGCCAGTCATCTCGAGAAATGATGGAGAAACAACTTGAGGACACTCAGTGGAAATTGACAGATTTAGAGGACAGAATGAGGAGGAATAATCTGCGCGTCCTGGGTGTACCAGAAGGACTTGAAGGATCAGACATACATAGTTTTATGGTCGCACTTTTTAAGGAAGCTTTTCCGGATCTACACCAGTGGGATTGGGACAAAGAGGTTCAAAGAGCCCATCGATTTCCTTTTAGCAAAATAGGACCAAACTCAGAAGGAGGAAGTGGTAGACCTAGAGTAATATTAATCTCTTTGCTTAATTATCAGGCAAGGCAGGCTATATACGACCGAGCTCGACCCAATGCTAGAAGTAAGGCTAAGGGATGTGAGTTTTTTGTGAGACCAGACTATTGCCATAGTACTGTTGAAAAAAGGTGGAGGCTCCGGCAGCTAATTCAGCCACTTCAAAGTAAGGGGGCACAGGTTTTTTTATTAAATCCGGCTAAATTGAAAGTAGTAATGGATAATAGGACTCACTTCTTCACGACAGAGGAGAAAGCAAGGGCTTTTTTTGGGTGGACTTAACGGTCCGGTTTCCTAAGATAGATTTTCTGGATTGGGACATAGGGGTGGGGGTAAAGTAGAGGGTAAAGTAGAGAGGGTTAGGAGTTAGGCCCTGAGAAGTCGAGCCGGGGGTAAGAGAGAAGCCTCTTAGGATTAATCCCCCCTTTAGGAAAAAAGAAAAAAAATATATATATATATTTCTTTGGCTGAAACAGGGGTAGATAGAGAGAGATAAAGACAAAGAAAGGGAGAAAAGGAAAAAGAAAAAAAAAGAAAAATAAAATCATGCACTGGGTAGGGACGGTCAGAGCGGAAGCTTTACCATCATTAGGGACAGTGAGATCCCATACTCTCCATAAATTGGGTGTAAGGGTAGGGGTAAGCGGTGCAGGGGGGTGGGGGGGGGTGGTTGGTAGCAGGGTTGGGGTACAAGGGGTGGGAGGATGGGAGAGGGGGGAGAGGGGTGATGGGGAGTGGGGGGGCACTAATATAGGCAGAAACGTTCAGAACAATTTAAGGAAGACATATCAAAAGAAGTGGATGTATAGGATTCAATATCAACAAGTTGGTTTCTTTAAGGGAGAAAGTATTGACGTGAGATTGGTACATCAAACTGAGTGATATGGCAAATAGATTAAGGATTTGTACATTGAATATTTGCGGTCTAAATAGCCCCCAGAAAAGGAAAAGAGTGGCAGCTGGTCTTAAACTAATTAAATCAGATCTATATTGCTTGCAGGAAACACACATTGCATGGAGTAAGCGAGAGCTCATACGAGAGCTTGGGTTGACGCCTCTTGTTTGTACCAGACAGGAGGTTTCGACACGTGGGGTGACGATACTTGCCAGAAATAACAATGTACAATGTACAAGTTTGTAGATCTCGAGCAAGTAATGATGGGCGGTGGGCTCTCTTTGAATTATCCGTGAATACATTTAAATTTACCCTCTGCACTATATATGGATCAGTTTTGGACGAGGCTGAGCCTCTGGATACGTTGAACATGGAACTAGTTGGATGGCCCTTACCAATAATTATTTGTGGCGACTTAAATATTCATTTAGAGGTAGGTAGCAGGAGCATGGGCACCCAGAGTTTATATCAGGGACGAAAGCCTAAAGTATGGAAAGCTCTAAGGAGGTTAGTAAGGGAACATGGGTTGAGAGATGTCTGGGAAAATATCAAAACTTTAGATCCAGGGTATACCTATTACTCGTTCCCACATGCTAAATTGGTAAGGTTGGATTATTTTTTTGTATCACAAAACTTAATCCATGGGGCTGAAATAGAATGCAAACCCAGATTCTTATCAGATCATAATCCATTAATATTGTCCATAACAATTAAGGGACCATCTAATCCGCGTCGTGTATGGACATTTGATAGGAAATTGTTGGTTGACCCAGGATATATATCCCATATGAAAGAGTGGATTCACCACTTTTTTTATATCAATAGGAATACGGCAGATCCGGGGATGGTATGGGACTCATTTAAAGCTGCAGTGAGAGGTGAAACTCTTAGCTATAGTTTGGGAATACAGAAAATTAGGGGGAAGGAAATTTTAGAACTTCAAGAAAGATTAATAACAAAAGAGAGGGAATTAGCTAGTAAAATTACTAGTAGAGAAGACATTACTCTCACTCAGACCCAAATGGCGATTCTTAAGGCTAAAATAAATGCTTACTTGAATAAAACAGTGGCAGCCATCTATCAAAGTCACCGATTGGAGTGTTATGAGTTTGGTGAATCCACAGGAAAAATCCTAGCTAGACGGGTCAGACAAAAGGCAGTTAAACAGAATGTTTTGAATATAATTGATGGTAATGGGCGGAAACATACAGAGCTAGAAGGAATTCTAGAGGTTTTTAAGGGTTACTATCAGGAGTTGTATAGTGAAGATATAGGCCCTCATTACGACCCTGGCGGTTTGTAACCGCCAGGGCCGCGGGACGCGGTGGCACCGCCGACAGGCCGGCGGTGCCCCGCGGGGCATTCTGACCGCAGCGGCTTAGCCGCGGTCAGAGAAGGGAAACCGGCGGTCTCCCGGCGGTTTCCCGCTGCCCCCAAGGAATCCTCCAATTGGCTTGGGGATTCCGACTCCCCCTCCCGCCATCCAGTTCCTGGCGGTTCTCCCGCCGGGAACCGGATGGCGGGAGGGGGAGTCGCGGGGCCCCTGGGGGCCCCTGCAGTGCCCATGCCAATGGCATGGGCACTGCAGGGGCCCCCGTAAGAGGGCCCCGCTTGTATTTCACTGTCTGCATAGCAGACAGTGAAATACGCGACGGGTGCAGTAGCACCCGTCGCACCTTCCCACTCCGCCTGCTCGATTACGAGCCGGCTTCATGGTGGGAAGGTCGTTTTCCCCTGGGCTGGCGGGCGGCCTTTCGGCGGCCACCCGCCAGCCCAGGGGAAAACTTGGAATGCCGGCCGCGGTCTTCAGACCGCGGTGCGGTATTCCTGCGGCGCAACTTTGGCGGGCGGCCTCCGCCGCCCGTCAAAGTTGTAATGAGGGCCATAGTGTATTCTGAACAGCTACAAAAAAAGGTTAGTGAATTTCTGGGGGGATTAAAAAGTACAAGGCTCTCTTCTGAGGAACAAATTACATTAGATGCACCAATTTGTATTGATGAGATAATTGAGGCAGTAAGCTCCCTGGCAACAGGGAAAGCTGCTGGGCCGGATGCAATACCACTTGAATTTTATAAGACCTTCCTGACAGATATTAAAAAGGATATGCATAGCATTTTTTATATAGCGCAGGCAGGTCAGGCACCTTTATCGTGGGAATGTGCAAGTATTATAGTGCTAAAAAAAAAGGATAAATCAACAGAGCTCCCCAGTTCATATAGACCCATATCTTTGTTAAACGTAGATGGAAAGATTTATGCAAAGATTTTGGCCAGTAGATTGGCAAATGTGATAGTCAGGTTGGTTAGAAAACAACAACATGGGTTTATTCCGGGTAGAGATACAATAGATCATATAAGAAGAATAATAGCCATGTTTGATCTTGCAGAACTATATCAAACAAATTTAGGATTATTACTTTTGGATGCCGAGAAGGCATTTGATCGTGTATCGTGGAAGTTTCTATGGGAAGTCATGCGCTGGAAAGGTATAGGGAGTGGATATATTACAGCTATAAAAACTTTATATGTAGCCCCAAAAGCTAGAATTTGCATTGCTGGTTTGGAATCAGATATTATCTTAATCTCTAGGGGGACTAGACAGGGGTGTCCATGTTCCCCCCTGCTCTTTGCTTTATATATTGACTCTTTCTTGCTGAGATTAGAAGAATGCAAAAATATTCAACCTCTATTATATCATGGAGAAACATATAAGGTGTTTGCATATGCTGATGATGTAGCTATAGTGACAAGTAACACGGAGGAAGCTATTAAGGCAATAGAAATAGAGGCAAGAGAGTTTGGAAGATACTCCGGATATAAGCTGAACTCAGATAAAACACAAATAGTATGTTCTGGGCACGTTTCACTAGTAGATAGACGATTGGTATCTGAAGCAGTGTATTCGGGGGTGAAGATTACATCAGTGGTTAATCGGTTGGTGGAAATCAATTTTATCCCACTATTAAATAGAATAAAGAGGGATTTAGACCGAATGCATAATTTGCACTTATCGCTAGAGGGTCGCTGCAATGTATTGAAAATGATGGTTCTGCCAAAAATCCTATATTTATTTCGGGCTATTCCCCTTGAGGTTGATAAAAAATGGCTTAAAAGATTGGAAAAGATGGGGAATAATTTTTTATGGGGATATGCTAAAACGAGAAGGGCAATGAAGTATATGACACTTCCCAAAGATCGAGGCGGGTGGTCAGTCCCTAATTTTACACTGTATTACTACGCCTGTTGTCTTCAACATATGGATGAACTTATAAGGGGAATTTTTAAGGGTAATGAAGAAGTAAAATCAACCCCTATTTATACTATGATGGCGGGTGGGGAGGCAAGTGGTTGGTTATCAAAATTTGAGGAACCAAGTTACTTTAAAAAAGTAAGATTTAAGCCTTTTTTGTCCGCCTTCAAGGTTTGGGCTCAGATAAAACAGAGTATGGGACTGGGAAAGATTACGGCTTATACACCAGTGAAATTCTCAGCTATCCCAAATCATATCTTTAGGGATCCTATATTAGATTTTTGGCGTTCTAGGGGAATAAATAAAGTCGGAGACTTGTATTGTAAATCCGGTTGTAAATCATTTACGGATTTGCAGTCTCAATTTGGCTTACCTAAGACCCATTTTTTAAAATTTTTGCAAATACGAAATTTTTTACAGTCTCAGAAGTACGGTAGGGTACAGTTGTCGGAGATCCCGGTAGTTGAGGCTGTTATAAATGGGGCAAAGATTGGCAAGTTATATAAGCTACTAACAGAGTTACAAGTAGATGATATGGCACAACAGAATGAGCGATGGATTGCACGATTTGGGGTGGCTGGAGAGTGGGTGGACCAATCCTTAGCCATGGCTGAGACAACATTTCTATCAGCTAATTTGAAAACCCAGCATTACAAAACACTGATGGACTTATATTATACTCCAGCAAAACTGAAAAAGTGGGGGATATCCTCTGGAAGCTGCAATCGATGTGGGGAAGTTGAAGCTGAGATAACGCATATGTTTTTTGTATGCCCAATGTTGCAGGGAATACTAAACGAGATAGAGGTATTCCTTAAGAAGATCACGCATTGCAATATTCGGGTTACTGTTATGCTGGTAGTATTGGGAGTCGTGGACTCACCTGAAAGTATGGAACCTGCACTGTATAAAATAAGGCGATTTTTATTTTTGTCCATGGCAATATACCGCTTATGTATTGCTACAGATTGGCTCAAAAAAGAACCCCCCACGTTTGAGAGTTGGCGCTCTAGATTACTTACCATCTATAATACTGAATTAAGTCTTTATAAGTTAAAGGGTCATAAGAAGAGACATAGAGGAGAACGAATGTGGGCACCAATGACTAGATGGTTGGAATATCAAGACACAGTTTAAAAAAAAAAAAAAAAATGCTAATTGTTTCGATATGTGATATATATAACTGTTGTATTTTTAAAGGTCTTCTTTCTCCCGTTGTTTTGTTTACTCTGCTTTCTTCGCACGGATATATTATGTCTTCTTCTTTTTTTTTTCTTCTTCTTATGTAACCCCCTCCCTCCGACATATTAAAATAAAAAAAATAAAAAATGAATGACAGCCGCAGTGATTCGTGGGTCATGATGCTGTGGGCGTATTTCTGTTGGCGTAACTGTGTGGTTTTGGTACCGTCAGTTTATCACTGACCTTTGGTCTGGCGGACTTGTGTGTATAGTGGCGGATTTCTCTGTGTGGGTCATAATACCCGTAGCGGTATACCTCCGCGGTCACGGTATGTTGGCGGCAGTCAGCATGGCAGTAGGCAGCACTCACCGCCAAAGTTGTAATGAGGGCCTAAGTTTCCTAGAACACACAAGAAGTCTTGAAAGAAGATAATGCAAGAACCAAAAGAGACTGCAAGACACCAAGGATGGATTCCTGGACCTGAAGACCTGTAGAAGAAGGAAACCAAGTCCAAGAAGCACTGAAGAGTCCAGGGATAACAGGAGCTCCTGCTAACTGAGATGAAGGTGCAAAAAAAGAACCAACGGTGCAGAAGAACAGTCAGTACTGCACCCAAGAAGATGAATGCAGGTTCCTGGTTGGTGCAGATGATGTCCCACACTGGATGGATGATTACAGTCTGGTTTGCATCGCTGTATTCCGCCAACAAGCCTTGGCACAAGCGAAGCTCACGGTTAGTGGAAAATGGTGCTGCCCCGGTCCAGGAGGGACCTGGTGGCCTCTACCCAGGAGGGAGAGACAGAGGGGGCTCTCAGCAACTCAGAGAGCCCTCAGAAGACTAGGCAGCGCACACAGGAGTCCCACAGCATGGGGACAAAGAAGGTGCAAATGGAGGCTCATGCAGCACGACACAAAGGGATCCCACACCACTGGAGAAATACTCAGGAACCTGTGCGTCACAGGAAGGAGTGCTGGGGGCAGGAGCTGTGCTGTGCACGAAGAACATCATAGAAAGTCGCACACAAGCCATGGCAACTGCAAATCACGCAGTGCACAGGGATACTGTCTTGCGTGGGGAGGCAAGCTGTTACCTCCATCAAAGTGGACAGCTGGACCTTAGGACAGTCAGGACAACTTCAGTCCACCACCCGTGTTGCTGGATCCACGCACTCTGTCAGGAAAGGGGACCCAGGCCACTGGTCATCACTGCAGAGGGGTGCCTGCTGAAGCAGGGAAGTGACTCCTTCATTTCAAGGGAGATTCCTTCATTCTTCTGGTGCAGGCTGAAGACAGGCAGTCCTCAGAGGATGAACGACCTGGAAACAGTTGCTGGCTGGAGCTGAAGATGCAATGTTGCAGAAGTCGCCTTTGCTTCTTTGTTGCAGTTTATAGAGTTCCTGGAGAGTCCAGGTGTAGTTTCGTCGGTAGCAAAGGATTCCTGCTGGAGTCTTGCAATTCAAATCTGAGGAAACACCCAGAGGAGAGACCCGAAATAGCCCTGAAAGGGGGATTGGATAGCTACACAGGTAAGCACCTATCAGGGGAGGGCTTTGATGTCACTTGCTGGCACTGGCCACTCAGATGCTCCCAGGGTGCCCCACCACCTTGGAATCCAAGATGGCAAAATCCAGAGACACTCTGGAGGAGCTCTGAGTACCACCCCTGGGGTGGTGATGGACAGGAGCGTGGTCATTCCCCTTTCCTTTGTCCAGTTTCTCACCAGATCAAGGACTGGGGGGTCCCTGAACCACTGAGGACTGGATTATGCAAGGAGGGCACCATTTGTGTCCTTCAAAGCATTTCCAGAGGCTCTGGGAAGGTAACCCTCCCATGCCTGTAATGCCTGTTTCCAAAGGGAGAGGGTGTAACACCCCTTTCCCAAAGGAAATGCTTTGTTCTGCCTTCCCGGGGTTGAGCTGCTCAAGCAACAGAAGGGCAGAAATCTGCCTGTGAGGTGGCAGCAGCTGGGGCTGCCTGGAAAAACTCAGAAGTCTGGTATGGCAGTACTGGCAGGTCCACTGTGAAGCCCCCAGAGTGCATGAAATTGTAAAACCAATACTAGAATCAGTATTGGGGTACAATTCCCAGGTGCTAGACACCTTACATTACTATATTCTGAGTTACCATTGTGAAGCTGGACATAGGTATTGACCTATGTCCAGTGCACGTGTAGAATGACGTCCCTGCACTCACGAAGTTCGGGAAAATGGTCCTGGACGATAAGGGGGCACCTCTGCTTGTGCAGGGGTGCCCTCCCACACAGGTACTTTGCACCCAGCCTTCAGGGTTGGAAGGCCTGACATATAGGTGACTTATAAGTGACCTGGTGCAGTGAAAATGGCTGTGAAACTGTGTATGCACCATTTCACACAGGCTGCAATGGCAGTCCCACAGAAGCCTTTGCATGGGTGGCAAAAGTAATGCTGCAGCCCATATGGATCCCCTGGAACCCCAATGCCCTGGGTACCTAGGTATCATATACTAGGGACTTATAAGGGGACACCAGTATGCCAATTTGGGGTGAAATACTGGGTTACCAGTGTGTAGTCACAAATTTGGTAGGAGAGAGAGCATAAGCACTGGGGTCTTGGCTAGCAAGATCCCAGTCAAACTCACTTACAAACATGCCAAAAATGGGGGTAACTATGCTAGAAAGAGGCTACTGTCTAACACATTGCATGTTTGTTCTACCTCCACCCAGTGCAGTATTTGATGCCATGTTCTCCTCATGTTTTAGCTGCTACTAGGACTAGATCACAGAAGCACACTTTTGAAAAGAGGGCAGAGTGTTTCTGCAGGCAGGATACCGGAAGATGGCCAGGAGGTATCAGCAAGAAAATCTTCACGCTTGGTTTGACTTTCAACATGAGGGACCTCCAAAACAGGCCACAACTGTGCAGGGCACATCGGGAACAACATCAGAGGTCAGGGGAGCCTCAGCTAGTCCGACCCTCTCCACATCAACAGCACCTATACCAACTCAGCCTCTGCAACAGCCACCTGCGGCAGCCACATCCTCAAACTTTGAGGCGGACATGGTGAGGGACATGGCAGCCATAATCGCAAGGTTGGACCAACCTGAGAGCAGGACAATGCTAGAAATTACAAGTTGCTGATGTTTTGTAAAACAAAAAAAAGCTGAAGAAGCTTTAAACATGTTAATGCACAGCCTTCCAATTCCTTCCCTTCTCCCACTGTATATTTTTATCAGTGTTAGTGGGTTTTAGGTGGGTAGTGATAGATAAGTTAAATAGATTAGGTTAGTTTCATGATAGAGTAAGTATAGTTGGGGGGTGGGTTTTAGTATTGTGTTTTGCTTTGGGGGGTTGGATGGGGGGTTATGTATAGGGTTCTATATTTATAATAAAAAAATCCCCCCAAAAATTGACAAAAATATATATATTTATTTAGGCTATAGGTTAAGTTAGTATATTTGTAGCCTTAGTTTATGTTGTCTTACTCGTATCTTGTCTCTTAAGGGGGATGGGGACAATGTTTAGCATGCAGCATTAACTTTTAGGATAAGTTTTGAATAGGGTAGATAGCTGTAGGGGTAAGTTTAGATAAGTTAGTATAGGTTACTTTAGTGTAGGATAGGGTCTTGGTTAGTTTTTAATAAGGTGTCGTTTTAATGTTTCAATAAATCCTGTTAGTTTTAGACTATTAGATGTCCATGTTGATTGAGTGTCTGGGTATTCTCGTGTGCACTTGTCAAGTTAAAAGAATGACTTAGGGTATGCTTTCTTTATTGATTTGCATGTATGACTATGTGTAACCCCTATGACAAGGAGCTGTCAGGCTGGCTGCAATATGACATCAGTTACTCAAAACATTTGTCATCCCCAGTTCCTGACATTCACATTGTGTATGTATACAGAAACTTTGACAAGTAGGCATGGAACTTCACCTGGAACTTCATCACTGAAGTCTGTCAGAAATAATCTTGTAAAGTGTGGCACATATTACTTAAACTTATTTGGGGTATGTATCCTGGCACATTGACAGCTGTCCATCACTGATCAAATTTGCCTCTTCTGTTTCACATATCCTAGTTGTACTGGTGCTCTCATCAGGGAAAATTCTAGACACTTGGTTCTGACCCATACATGGCATATGTCAACTTGCATGGATATCTGTTCAATACATGCTTTTGAGGCTCTGTAAACTGGTTATAATCCACAACACTATCAGTCACCTTTTTCGTGTTAGAGTCCTAGTGTGCGGCTTTGTGTCTGACAGTAGGCCACACATGTAATTAGGTTCTGTTCTCATTGATTTAGCTTCATACAATGCATTACATTTAGCTGGGTAGATGGCTCACAGTAGAAGTTAACATGATACATGTGAATATGGAGATTTATTAACATGTGTAAGTACTTCTAATGCAATACAATGTCCAGTTCAAAGACTCCATGAGAGATCCTAAGCCATTTGTTGTACATTCAGGGCCCAAGGGTGAGGGACATGTCATGAGACACGGGAAGGAGAAGTGTGCATTAGTGAGGAGGTGTCCAAATTGACAATAAGTAGCAACTGAGATAATGACAGTCTTTAGCAGATAATTCAACAGTGGTTGAGTGAAGAGGGCACATTGCCAGCTGTCACAACACTGGCATGATCTTAAGCTCAGAACTTAGGAGATGCTGTCTATGTGACACAGACTGGTGCTATCGGGTGGTTTTCAATGTGAATGTTGTTCCTTCCACATCGTCATCCTCTGATGTATGTGGTGCCTCCTGTGCCATGGGTGGTATGGTTGTTGAAGTTGAGAGGGCAACACACACATCAGGTGATAGAGATGTGGAGTCAAAGTTCCCAGCAGCTGCCATTTATGGGAACACATAAGGCATCACTGCAGCAAAAAGGAACTGCTGATTTCTGAACACTGCAGCAACGTCAAGGTGGTAGGCAGACAAGTTTTTTCTGAGGGAGGCCACTTCCCACTGTATGGACTCCAGGGTATTTTGTATAGCCCCCAGCATGTAATCTATCATGCTGCTGCCACTTTGGGAGGACAATTGTTGAAGCCTCCGCCTCCTGACAGCTGCTAAGTTGGCCAGGGACTTCTGGAGTTCACATAGGAGGGAGAGGGTGTCTCTGATGTCAGCTGAGTTGTCCTTATTTGGACTGAGGCATCTCTGCACTCCCTCTAGGCTGCCTGAAATTGTCTCCATCCCCATACGCACCTGCTTGGCAGGCTCCCGCTGGACTCCTACCACTGTCCTCTGAAAGGTGATGTCTGGGTCCTCGAAGACCAGGGCTGTGGCAGGACTGGTTAGTGCTGTGTGTTGGTAGTTGGGTGGTTCATGTGGAGACCCCACAATGCTGTGTGTCCTCCCTACGACTGTAGGTGGTGTCTGGCAGGAACCAAGGACATCCTGGAGAGTCTCTTCATTGATGGTCAGCAGCTGGTCTTCCATGTCATCTGTAAAATCCAGGACATGCAGGTCGGCAGGAGGTAAGGCATCATCCTCTGCAATGAGATAGTGAAATGCCACTACTTTGACTGTTGTGGCTTTTGACATGGCTCATCATTTACTTGCTACTGTAGGCTCAGTGACATGTTACAGACCCCAGGTTGTAGTTGTTAATTATGTATTGCATTGTGCATCATACACGGGGTAACCTTTCAAGGTATTTTGTGCATTGATCCCACACCACCATATTCCTTGCA
Source organism: Pleurodeles waltl (assembly GCF_031143425.1). Classification (NCBI taxonomy): domain Eukaryota; kingdom Metazoa; phylum Chordata; class Amphibia; order Caudata; family Salamandridae; genus Pleurodeles; species Pleurodeles waltl. Next base: position 594,244,202 of record NC_090447.1, read on the forward strand.
GGCCCCTTGCACAAAGCACAGGGCGGTCCATTGCTTACAATGCTTGGGTTACTTTGTCATCTGCCTTTAGCAGGCTGCACACAAGTGCTAATTGAATGGCACAGTGCAACCATTATGGATTGTCAGCCCCATTAGTTCCTACCTCCCTACACTAAGGACATTTCCTTGCATAAAGCATACCTGCCACAGGCATATGTTGGTGTAAGGATGTACAATGTGGACCAATGCATGAATTTTGTGACTTTGTTAATGTGGCACGAGGGGAATGGGCAGCTTGGATCCACATGGCAACTGTTTGTATGATGGTACAGTTGCATTACGGGCTAGTGACATTGTGCCCGCAGTGTAACACTTATGGCAGTTGTGCCAGTTCTTTCACATGAAGGTGTCCCTATATACACAACACCAACCATTCAGACAACACTGACAACCTTGTTGCATGGTGAAATTGAGGCTACTTGTACAGCAGCACAAATGATGATTACAGACATGCCCTATATGTTGTATGAGTTCACTTTTGTGCCCATTCCCAAATGGCGCATGGAGGTGTGTGAGAGTTGTTGTTGGGCCACCCTGTACGTTCCACATGTTGCACACTGAGGCCCTGATTTATTCCTAAGTGGTGCAGCAGCAGTAATAGTTGCACCACACTGCACCACTTTTGAAACACAGGGATGTGCTGTGTTTTCTGGAATACGGCGCACCACTATGTTTCCCCAGCACCTGAGCAGATTTGTTCTCCTTACACCAATGCAGGCATCCTTGCACATAGTGCTAGGGTGCCTGCATTGTGGGAATAGATTGCTTAAATGCAGGAAGGTGACTCTTCCTGGACATAATATATTATGACAGGGGGGCATTTCTATGTGTGCTGGAGGATGAAGCACACATGAGAAGGGCAAGCATTCTGCCTTGACAGTTCTCCTCACCTCTGTCACGCTGTTGACTTAATCTACTATTGCCTGCCGTATTGCCTCTCTCCATCTCTCCTACCTATTGGCAACTTGGAGGTGACAAAGAGCTCCATCACCTCACTGACCAAGATGCAATTCTCCTCCTCACTAAAGGAACACTTCAGCTCCATCTTCTCCTTCTCCTGGGACTTTGCTGGACCCCCCAGGCTGCTAAGTGGCTGATTGGGATCTCCCTGGGGTATCTCCTGGCCTGCATTTTCCATCTTGTCTTCCCATTTTTTTCTTGCTGTGTGTTTTTTTTACGCTAATGCTGTTGAATGTGGCACCAAAAAAACATGCCACAAAATGTTCTAACGTCACACTTGCAGCATTAGTATCATTTTTACTTACGGCATGTCGTGATGGTTAGCGTAACTCTTTTTACGCTAACCATTCCTAAGCACCATTGTGCGTGATTCTATAAATATGGCGCACAGATGGGGCTAGGGAATGGCGTTAGCTTGTGGTACTTTTTTTGATGAACAACTGCACTAGTTGTGCTTCAAGGCCACATCACACATGGTTACACACAATAGATTCAACAAAGAAAGACAGTTGTTGGAGAAATTGTGGAGAGAGGGAGATAACTACAGATCTGATCTGAGGTTATTATAACATCTGAATTTCTGGATCCAATTCCTGAATGTCATCAAGATAGAGTTGAGTGTGCAGCTATCAGATGAACCAGAGAGCACCCTTTCGAGTTGGTTTCCAAAAAAGGCATGTTCTCATATAAATGACTGATAGGCTTCATGAACATTGTGCTATGGTCAGGGGAACAAGCAAATAAATCTACTGAAATGGGGCACTAGTCCTCCACCACATACACATGAATGTTTCCACTAATTGTGGAACATTTTACCCATGGAACAATCATATACAATGTTGTGAGAGAGGAAAAATCTTTCCCCCATGGTGAATATTGTTACTCTCTTATTTTGAAAAGGATTGCAAAAACCTCACATGCCTAAGGACATTGAGGGCCGTGCAAATACTAAATACTAACCAATGAAGATAAATGGATTAGGCGACCAGCAATTGAAAAGATGTGCATCCCAAATGAAAACTCTTCGTATACCACTGACCAACCTAAGGTGAGTGGGTATTTCTAATTGGAGGTAAATTATTTAATTTGTTTCTTTTGGGGATTTTGAGACCTGTGCTACCTGACAATTCCCTTTTTATCCCTCATCTGCCAATTGCTTTGAGGTAATGTGGATAACTGTGTGTGTAACCTTTAACCATACCTCTCAGGTGTTCACCACAGTCCAAGTTTAGAAACTACTCAGGCTAAAATGAACAATTCCAAATATAAAAATGTATGCAAAATCTGACTCTGGAATTCTCTTACAGTAATTCTTGAGCGACAAGCAAGTCATCTACTGATGAGGAAGGTTCTCAAATCTTTCCTATTTTGTTAACACATGGCCAGATGGGTTCCCGGAGGCAGGATTCCTAAGTATGAGTGCGTAGCACCATTATGCTTCTTGGAGTGGCCATGCATTCTGTAATTACGTAAACAAATAATAGTAAAAAAATAATAGTAATGATAGTAAAAATAATTGTAATTATATTGATTCAAATAATAATAATAATACGTTAGTATTCCAAGAGTCCACTCATTGAGTTTAGTCATGCATTTTCCACTTCTGGTAAGTGACTCCTATAAGGATTGCCATTTGACTAACACTTTGTACTGTGTATTGTAACTGAAAGTAATATAGAACAACATACTAATGAGAGGAAACCATCCTCTGCTTTCATCACTCCTCACATCCATATACATGTATAATTAAGTTGGCCATTGGACTTCGACTGTTAACATGTTGATTATGTCACCATGTTATCAGAGGAGTACCTGAGGAAGTAGATTCCCCCATCCATGAGGCACTAGATTTTATGAATGATATTGACCCTTTAAGTGCCCCAATCACTGGCCTATCATGATTATCTGTCCAGAGTATGATTTCCAACTCATCTTTTTCACTTGTGAAATCTGCCTCTAAGTGTCAGATCTGCAGACGTAGGCAGTCACGTGGAGCTCCCCTCATGCTCCGTGACTGAGAGCCCACACACAGAGCAGCAAAATGGCGGGTGGAACGCGCTGGCTGTCGCGTAGCCGCTTCGTCGTGTAAGGCGGCTTCAGCCCTTCTTTGTTTTCCGGCTGTCCAGAGGAGCTGTTTTGATATCCTGTCGCTGGTTTTTGGCAGATTCGGGCCCCCGGCAGGCGGGTGGCCCTGTCATACACAGCTAAGGCAGGTGGACATCATGGACCCCCTGGCGATGGAGCAACAGTAGGCAGCTTGGGGCACTTGGGCATATTGGCACGCAAGTGAGGAGGAGTGGTTCCTGGCAGTGATCTGGATCAAGCGGGCTGTGGGTCTTTGCCAGTTGGACGGTAGCCCTTCCTCTCATTGGACTCTGATGAAAAAAAAGAAGAGAGAAGAGCAAGTGGAAGAGAGCCAAAGTTAAGTAACAAAGACAGCTTGTTATGGGGAAGATATCACATGGATAGCCTTTAAGTATTTACCGCTCTCAGGACTGCCTGATTAAAGCAACCCTAGTGGCGTTTTTAGAACAGGTGGCAGTATCAGGGGCACTGCATTGTTAGAAGTGTCTTTGAAACTTGGTTGAACTACAAAGACTTAATTTTTGTGGGGGATATGACCCAGGGGAGTCCTAAAAAATTAAATGCAGCAGTAGTATTGGGCTCTCCTTGGAGATAGGAGATAGGGGCGCGATGGAAGCGGTCCACATGATTGTGTATGCAGCTTGTTGCCCCCCCTTTTTTTTGCCTCCCCCCCTTTTTTCATGTCCCCTTGCCCCCCTGTTTCCCCTCTCCCTAATTTAGGACCCTCTTTTTGGCGTGCTGGAATATTGACTCTATTCTGCAATAAAACGCCTGGCCCGAGATGCAGGCTATAAAGTATGGACAATGGGGAAAGCTCCGAAAGGCCCTAAATCTAAGACTTTGACCCCCACCATGGGAAGGCACAGACACAGTTCTGAACGACAAGATTTAGGGGGGCTCTCAGGAGAATCCACCAGGATTCAGGATCTTCTTCCCCCGTCCTCAGAGCTTTCCGCAATTCTGGAACCAAGCACGGTAGTGGGTCTGGAGCAACCAGGGCTGTGCTTGTCACAACACATTGACCCTTGTCCTCAGCTGTGCTCACAGTCCTCCACCTCTCTGTTGAATTGCCCAACCAGTGAGTCTTCTACACCATCGCCAACCTTAGTCTCACTAGGCAACTTACCCTTTGTTGGCTATACTGCATCCCCTCAACATAAGGAAAAACCTGCTTATCCCTTGTTTTCGTCTGCTAGCAGTAACGTCAGAGGGTCACTCGAAGCAATCGAAAGGAGTTCACTCCAAGGGGGGGGGTGTTGACAGCGCTGCTTTCTTGAGCAAAGATATTGGAACAGATAGCAGAATATCTTCCGTTACAGCTCCAAATCCTGTGACTGGCGGGTCTCGTCCAGCGGCGGCCGATTTTACGCTAGCTAATACTAGTACTAATGTTCTGACTCAAAATCCTGCTTCTGCCCCTCATCCCCTCATCCCAGTTAGCTTAGGATGTGGGGGTACTGGGTCTTCAACACTGGAGGAACTGATGGGGCAGGTGCTAGCTGAGCTTCAAGCATTAAAGGTTTCCCAGGAGGAGACTCGCAGGGAAACTAAGGACCAGTTTAGCCAATTGAACATCTATCTAACTCTTCTCTCTACGCGAGTTTCCCAGATGGAGCAGAGGGTTTCAGATCTTGAGGACGCAGGTGTAGGAGGCTGGACTGGCTTGTAGTGAGTACCAAGGGGTACTTGCACCTTGCACCAGGCCCAGTTATCCCTTATTAGTGTATAGGGTGTCTAGCAGCTTAGGCTGATAGATAATGGTAGCTTAGCAAAGCAGCTCAGGCTGAACTAGGAGACGTGTGAAGCTACTACAGTACCACTTAGTGTCATATGCACAATATCATAAGAAAACACAATACACAGTTATACTAAAAATAAAGGTACTTTATTTTTATGACAATATGCCAAAGTATCTTAGAGTGTACCCTCAGTGAGAGGATAGGAAATATACACAAGATATATATACACAATAGCAAAAATATGCAGTATAGTCTTAGAAAACAGTGCAAACAATGTATAGTTACAATAGGATGCAATGGGGAAACATAGGGATAGGGGCAACACAAACCATATACTCCAGAAGTGGAATGCGAACCACGAATGGACCCCAAACCTATGTGACCTTGTAGAGGGTCGCTGGGACTATTGGAAAATAGTGAGAGTTAGCAAAATAACCCTCCCCAAGACCCTGAAAAGTGAGTGCAAAGTGCACTAAAGTTCCCCTAAGGACAAAATAGTCGTGTTAGTGGGAAAATGCAAGGAAAACACAAATCAGCAATGCAACAACGATGGATTCCTGACTGAGGGTACCTGTGGAACAAGGGGACCAAGTCCAAAAGTCACAAGCAGCTCGGAGATGGGCAGATGCCCAAGAAATGCCAGCGGTTGGTGCAAAGAAGCTCTTACTAGGCTGAAGAACTGTGAATACTGCAGGAACGACAAGGGCTAGAGACTTCCCCTTTGGAGGATGGATCCCCCACGCCTTGGAGAGTCGTGCAGAAGTGTTTTCCCGCCGGATGGACGCCAACAAGCCTTGCTACACGCAAATCGTGCGTTTGGCGTTTTTGGACGCTGCTGGGGCCCAGGAGGGACCAGAAGGTCGCAAATTGGACCTGCAGAGAGAAGGGACGTCGAGCAAGACAAAGAGCCCTCACTGAAGCAGGTAGCACCCGGAGAAGTGCCAGAAACAGGCACTACGAGGATGCGTGAAACGGTGCTCGCCGAAGTTGCACAAAGGAGTCCCACGTCGCCGGAGACCAACTTAGAAAGTCGTGCAATGTAGGTTAGAGTGCCGTGGACCCAGGCTTGGCTGTGCACACAGGATTTCCGCCGGAAGTGCACAGGGGCCGGAGAAGCTTGCAAAGTCGCGGTTCCCAGCAATGCAGCCCAGCGAGGTGAGGCAAGGACTTACCTCCACCAAACTTGGGCTGAAGAGTCACTGGACTGTGGGAGTCACTTGGACGGTGTCGCTGGATTCGAGGGACCTCGCTCGTCGTGCTGAGAGGAGACCCAAGGGACCGGTAATGCAGCTTTTTGGTGCCTGCGGTTGCAGGGGGAAGATTCCGTCGACCCACGGGAGATTTCTTCGGAGCTTCTGGTGCAGAGAGGAGGCAGACTACCCCCACAGCATGCACAAGCAGGAAAACAGTCGAGAAGGCGGCAGGATCAGCGTTACAGAGTTGCAGTAGTCGTCTTTGCTACTATGTTGCAGGTTTGCAGGCTTCCAGCGCGGTCAGCGGTCGATTCCTTATCAGAAGGTGAAGAGGGAGATGCAGAGGAACTCGGCTGAGCTCGTGCATTCGTTATCTAAAGTTTCCCCAGAGACAGAGACCCTAAATAGCCAGAAAAGAGGGTTTGGCTACCTAGGAGAGAGGAAAGGCTACTAACACCTGAAGGAGCCTATCACAAGGAGTCTCTGACGTCACCTGGTGGCACTGGCCACTCAGAGCAGTCCAGTGTGCCAGCAGCACCTCTGTTTCCAAGATGGCAGAGGTCTGGAGCACACTGGAGGAGCTCTGGACACCTCCCAGGGGAGGTGCAGGTCAGGGGAGTGGTCACTCCCCTTTCCTTGGTCCAGTTTCGCGCCAGAGCAGGGGCTAAGGGGTCCCTGAACCGGTGTAGACTGGCTTATGCAGAATTGGGCACATCTGTGCCCAACAAAGCATTTCCAGAGGCTGGGGGAGGCTACTCCTCCCCTGCCTTCACACCATTTTCCAAAGGGAGAGGGTGTCACACCCTCTCTCAGAGGAAGTTCTTTGTACTGCCATCCTGGGCCAGGCCTGGCTGGACCCCAGGAGGGCAGCTGCCTGTCTGAGGGGTTGGCAGCAGCAGCAGCTGCAGAGAAACCCCAGGAAGGGCAGTATGGCAGTACCAGGGTCTGTGCTACAGACCACTGGGATCATGGAATTGTACCAACAATGCCAGGATGGCATAGAGGGGGCAATTCCATGATCATAGACATGTTACATGGCCATATTCGGAGTTACCATGGTGAAGCTACATATAGGTAGTGACCAATATGTAGTGCACGCGTGTAATGGTGTCCCCGCACTCACAAAGTTCAGTGAATTGGCTCTGAACAATGTGGGGGCACCTTGGCTAGTGCCAGGGTGCCCTCACACTAAGTAACTTTGCACCTAACCTTTACCAGGTAAAGGTTAGACATATAGGTGACTTATAAGTTACTTAAGTGCAGTGTAAAATGGCTGTGAAATAACGTGGACGTTATTTCACTCAGGCTGCAGTGGCAGGCCTGTGTAAGAATTGTCAGAGCTCCCTATGGGTGGCAAAAGAAATGCTGCAGCCCATAGGGATCTCCTGGAACCCCAATACCCTGGGTACCTCAGTACCATATACTAGGGAATTATAAGGGTGTTCCAGTAAGCCAATGTAAATTGGTAAAAATGGTCACTAGCCTGTCAGTGACAATTTGGAAAGAAATGAGAGAGCATAACCACTGAGGTTCTGATTAGCAGAGCCTCAGTGAGACAGTTAGTCACTACACAGGTAACACATTCAGGCACACTTATGAGCACTGGGGCCCTGGGTTACCAGGGTCCCAGTGACACATACAACTAAAACAACATATATACAGTGAAAAATGGGGGTAACATGCCAGGCAAGATGGTACTTTCCTACACAACCCCCCCCCAAACGAAGGACAATAAGACTAGCCATTACCTGATGAGTCTTCATTGTCTAAGTGGAAATATCTGGAGAGTCCATCTGCATTGGAGTGGCTACTCCCAGGTCTATGTTCCACTGTATAGTCCATTCCCTGTAGGGATATGGACCACCTCAACAATTTTGGATTTTCACCTTTCATTTGTTTTAGCCAAAGTAGAGGTTTGTGGTCTGTCTGAACAATGAAGTGAGTGCCAAACAGGTATGGCCTCAACTTCTTCAGAGCCCAGACCACAGCAAAGGCCTCCCTCTCAATGGCAGACCAACGCTTTTCTCTAGGGGTCAACCTTCTACTAATAAAAGCAACAGGTTGATCCTGGCCCTCAGAATTAAGTTGTGATAGGACTGCCCCTACTCCTAATTCAGATGCATCAGTTTGGACATAGAATTTTTTAGAGTAACAAGGGCTTTTCAGGACAGGTGCAGAGCACATGGCCTGCTTCAGCTCCTCAAAAGCTTTCTGACAGTTTGCTGTCCATAATACCTTTTTAGGCATTTTCTTGGATGTGAGGTCATTAAGAGGGGCTGCAATGGAGCCATAGTTCTTAATGAACCTCCTGTAATACCCAGTGAGGCCTAGGAAGGCTCTCACCTGAGTCTGAGTGGTAGGGGGAATCCAATCAATGATAGTTTGGATTTTCCCCTGAAGTGGTGCAATCTGTTCCCCACCAACAAGGTGTCCCAGATAAACCACCTTACCCTGCCCTATCTGGCACTTCGAAGCCTTGATAGTGAGGCCTGCCTTTTGCAGGGCCTCCAAAACTTTCCAAAGGTGGACCAGGTGATCATCCCAGCTGGAGCTAAAGACAGCTATATCATCCAAATATGCTGCACTGAAAGCTTCCAGTCCTTGCAGGACTGTGTTCACCAACCTCTGAAAAGTGGCAGGTGCATTTTTCAGACCAAAAGGCATTACAGTAAACTGGTAATGTCCTCCAATGGTAGAAAATGCAGTCTTAGATTTAGCATCTTCTGACAATTTGATCTGCCAATACCCTGCAGTCAAATCAAAAGTGCTTAGATACTTGGCAGATGCCAGTGTATCTATGAGCTCATCTGCCCTGGGTATAGGGTGAGCATCAGTTTTGGTTACCAAGTTGAGACCTCTATAGTCGACACAAAACCTCATTTCCTTCTTTCCATCTTTAGAATTGGGTTTTGGTACCAGTACCACAGGAGAAGCCCATGGACTGTCAGAGTGCTCAACCACTCCTAGTTCCAACATCTTCTGAACTTCTTGCTTTATGCAGTCCCTGACATGGTCAGGCTGCCTATAGATCTTACTTTTGACAGGTAAACTGTCTCCAGTATCTATAGTGTGCTCACACCAAGAAGTGGTGCCTGGCACAATGGAGAAGAGTTCTGAAAATTGTCCTAGGAGATTTATGCAATTATCTTTCTGCTCAGCAGTAAGACAATCAGCCAAAACTACACCTTCCACAAGAGCATCTTGCTCTGTGGAAGAGAAGAGATCAGGTAGAGGATCACTGTCTTCTTCCTGTCCCTCATCTGTTGCAATGAGCAGGGTGAGATCAGCCCTGTCATAGTAGGGTTTCAGGCGGTTGACATGGAGCACCCTAAGGGGACTCCTGGCAGTGCCTAAGTCAACCAAGTAGGTGACTTCACCCTTCTTTTCAACAATTGTGTGGGGTCCACTCCATTTATCTTGGAGTGCTCTTGGGGCCACAGGCTCCAAGACCCACACTTTCTGCCCTGGTTGGTACTGAACCAAAACAGCCTTCTGATCATGCCATTGCTTCTGGAGCTCTTGGCTGGCCTGAAGGTTTTTACTGGCCTTTTTCATGTACTCAGCCATCCTTGATCTGAGGCCAAGTACATAATCCACAATATCCTGTTTAGGAGCTTTTAAAGGTTGTTCCCAACCCTCCTTTACAAGTGTGAGTGGACCCCTAACAGGGTGTCCAAAAAGAAGTTCAAAGGGGCTGAAGCCCACTCCTTTCTGGGGTACCTCCCTGTAGGCAAAAAGGAGGCATGGTAGAAGGATATCCCATCTCCTGCGGAGTTTTTCAGGGAATCCCATAATCATGCCTTTGAGAGTTTTATTAAATCTCTCCACCAGTCCATTTGTTTGTGGATGATAGGGTGTTGTGAACTTGTAAGTTACACCACACTCCTTCCACATGGCCTTTAAGTATGCAGACATGAAATTGCTTCCTCTGTCTGATACTACTTCCTTTGGGAAGCCCACCCTGGAAAATATTCCCAGGAGGGCCTTTGCCACTGCAGGAGCTGTAGTGGTCCTTAAAGGAATTGCTTCAGGATATCTTGTGGCATGGTCCACTACCACCAAGATAAACCTATTGCCTGAAGCAGTAGGAGGGTCAAGGGGGCCAACTATGTCAACCCCTACCCTTTCAAAGGGAACCCCAACCACAGGCAGTGGGATAAGGGGTGCCTTTGGAGTGCCACCTGTCTTGCCACTGGCTTGACAGGTTTCACAGGACTTACAAAATTCTTTTGTGTCCTCAGACATCCTAGGCCAATGAAACAGTGGTACCAATCTGTCCCAAGTTTTCATTTGACCCAGGTGCCCAGCTAAGGGAATGTCATGTGCCAGTGTTAGGAGGAACTTTCTGTACTCCTGAGGAATCACTAATCTCCTGGCAGCTCCAGGTTTAGGATCCCTATGCTCAGTGTACAAGAGGTTGTCCTCCCAGTAAACTCTGTGAGAGTCACTGACATCCCCATTAGCCTGTTTGACAGCTTGCTGTCTGAGACCCTCTAATGTGGGACAGGTTTGCTGTGCCACACTCAGCTCCTCTCTGGCAGGCCCCCCTTCACCCAAACGCTCAGCAGTGTCTGCTTCCAGCTCCTCTGGTGTAGGTTCTGCACAGGGAGGGAATTCTTCTTCCTCAGAAGTAGAATCCACTGTAGAGGGAGGGATAGTAGGAAGTGGTTTACTTCTACTAGCCCTAGCCTTAGGGAGCACTTGGTCCATTGTTCCAGGATCCAAGCTTCCCTGTCCTTTTTGCTTTTTGGCCTGAGCCCTTGTCAAAGCAAAAATATGCCCTGGGATGCCCAGCATTGCTGCATGGGCCTCCAACTCCACATCTGACCAAGCTGATGTCTCCAAATCGTTCCCTAATAGACAGTCTACAGGTAAATCTGAAGCTACCACAACTTTCTTTGGACCAGATACCCCCCCCCAGTTGAGATTTACAACAGCCATGGGGTGGCTTTGTGTTATGTTGTGAGCATCGGTTACTTGGTACTGGTGTCCAAGTATGTGTTGTTCAGGGTGCACCAGTTTCTCAATCACCATTGTGACACTGGCACCTGTGTCCCTGTAGGCCTGGACCTCAACACCATTTATTAGGGTTAGTTGCTTGTACTTCTCCAAGTTATGGGGGCAAGCAACCAAAGTGGCTAAGTCAATAGCCCCTTCAGAGACTAAAGTAGCCTCTGTGGTCTCCCTAATCAGACCAACCCCAACTAAATTACCAAAAGTGAGCCCAGCTACTCCCTTGGATTGACTATTAGTAGGTTTGCTCCCACCACTACTGCTATTAGTAGGGACACTAGGTGTAGCAGTAGGGGTTGTAGTGGTAGGAGCTGTGGTGCCTTTCTTTGGACAACTGGGATCTGTTGTCCAATGGCCTTTTATTTTACATAAATAGCACCATGGTTTCTTTTCCTTGTTCTGATTAAAGGAGGATTTGGGCCCACCACCCCCACCAGAGTGTTTTTGTGGGCCTGATGAAGACTCATTTTTAGATTTGTCCCCACCCTTGTCAGAAGACTTACCATCCTTCTTTTTGTTGCCATCTTTGTCACCCCCTGTATGAACTTTTCTGTTCACTCTTGTTCTGACCCATTTGTCTGCCTTCTTTCCCAATTCTTGGGGAGAGGTCAGATCAGAGTCCACCAAGTACTGGTGCAACAAATCAGACACACAATTATTAAGAATATGCTCTCTCAGGATCAAGTTATACAGGCTGTCATAATCAGTAACTTTACTGCCATGTAACCACCCCTCCAAGGCCTTCACTGCCTAGTCAATGAAATCAACCCAGTCTTGTGAAGACTCCTTTTTGGTATCTCTGAACTTTATCCTGTACTGTTCAGTGGTTAAGCCATAACCATCCAGGAGTGCATTCTTAAGAACTTGGAAATTGTTAGCATCATTTTCTTTTACAGTAAGGAGCCTATCCCTACCTTTTCCAGTAAATGATAGCCATAGGATAGCAGCCCACTGCTTTTGAGGGACATCCTGTACAACACAGGCCCTCTCAAGTGCAGCAAACCACTTGTTAATGTCATCCCCCTCCTTGTAAGGGGGAACTATCTTATGCAGATTCCTGGAATCATGCTCTTTTGCAGGATGACTATGGGGAATACTGCTGCTGCCACCATGGGTATCTAAACCCATCTTCTGTCTTTCCCTCTCTATTTCTAAAGACTGTCTATCCAAATCCAGCTGTTGCTTCTTAAGCTTCAGTCTGGTTTGCTCCACTCTCAATCTATTGAGCTCCCTTTCTAACAATCTGTCATCAGGGTGGGTGGGAGGGACATTTCTAGATACAGAGGTATGATGGGAATGAACAGAAGGAGACCTGTCCCTTACAGAGGGCACCCTAACAGCTTGGCTACCAGTATAATGTGAGAGCACATCATCAGTATGATGTGATTCAACCTCTGTACCAACTATGCTAGACTGTCTAGTAATGGGCAGGCTGAGAAGTTTCTTTCCTGAACCTTTTCCTGGGGGAGTCCCTGGATCAGATTGAGAACCATTAGCTACTTTTTCTACAGATTGGGCACTTATGGCCTTATCCTGTACTCTAAGCATATTAATTAACAGTTCTAAAGAAGGATTCTTCCCTACACTCAAACCTCTCTCTATGCAGAGACTCCTTGCTCCTTTCCAGCTAAGGTGATCATATGCAAGTTTGGACAGTTCAACTTTTTGGCCTGTGCCAGACATTTTTTAGAGAGAGTTAAAGTGATAGACAAAGAGAAAAAAGTTTTCAGAACTTTTTGGAAAGACAGAAAAAACTTTTAAAACTTTTAAGAACTTTTTGAAAGTTTAGAAGTACTTTTCAGCACTTAGAAAAGAGTGAAAAGAGGAAATGCAAAACTTTTTGGCTATGTGTATATACACTGACCTTGTTTTGTATATTTTTCTCTTATGAAAAGTACAATGACAAGAGTGGTAAGTAGTCTCAAAGCACTTATCCCACCGCTGCACAACCAATGTAGGAGGCTGGACTGGCTTGTAGTGAGTACCAAGGGGTACTTGCACCTTGCACCAGGCCCAGTTATCCCTTATTAGTGTATAGGGTGTCTAGCAGCTTAGGCTGATAGATAATGGTAGCTTAGCAAAGCAGCTCAGGCTGAACTAGGAGACGTGTGAAGCTACTACAGTACCACTTAGTGTCATATGCACAATATCATAAGAAAACACAATACACAGTTATACTAAAAATAAAGGTACTTTATTTTTATGACAATATGCCAAAGTATCTTAGAGTGTACCCTCAGTGAGAGGATAGGAAATATACACAAGATATATATACACCATAGCAAAAATATGCAGTATAGTCTTAGAAAACAGTGCAAACAATGTATAGTTACAATAGGATGCAATGGGGAAACATAGGGATAGGGGCAACACAAACCATATACTCCAGAAGTGGAATGCGAACCACGAATGGACCCCAAACCTATATGACCTTGTAGAGGTTCGCTGGGACTATTGGAAAATAGTGAGAGTTAGCAAAATAACCCTCCCCAAGACCCTGAAAAGTGAGTGCAAAGTGCACTAAAGTTCCCCTAAGGACAAAATAGTCGTGTTAGAGGGAAAATGCAAGGAAAACACAAATCAGCAATGCAACAACGATGGATTCCTGACTGAGGGTACCTGTGGAACAAGGGGACCAAGTCCAAAAGTCACAAGCAGCTCGGAGATGGGCAGATGCCCAAGAAATGCCAGCGGTTGGTGCAAAGAAGCTCTTACTAGGCTGAAGAACTGTGAATACTGCAGGAACGACAAGGGCTAGAGACTTCCCCTTTGGAGGATGGATCCCCCACGCCTTGGAGAGTCGTGCAGAAGTGTTTTCCCGCCGGATGGACGCCAACAAGCCTTGCTACACGCAAATCGTGCGTTTGGCGTTTTTGGACGCTGCTGGGGCCCAGGAGGGACCAGAAGGTCGCAAATTGGACCTGCAGAGAGAGGGGACGTCGAGCAAGACAAAGAGCCCTCACTGAAGCAGGTAGCACCCGGAGAAGTGCCAGAAACAGGCACTACGAGGATGCGTGAAACGGTGCTCGCCGAAGTTGCACAAAGGAGTCCCACGTCGCCGGAGACCAACTTAGAAAGTCGTGCAATGTAGGTTAGAGTGCCGTGGACCCAGGCTTGGCTGTGCACACAGGATTTCCGCCGGAAGTGCACAGGGGCCGGAGAAGCTTGCAAAGTCGCGGTTCCCAGCAATGCAGCCCAGCGAGGTGAGGCAAGGACTTACCTCCACCAAACTTGGGCTGAAGAGTCACTGGACTGTGGGAGTCACTTGGACGGTGTCGCTGGATTCGAGGGACCTCGCTCGTCGTGCTGAGAGGAGACCCAAGGGACCGGTAATGCAGCTTTTTGGTGCCTGCGGTTGCAGGGGGAAGATTCCGTCGACCCACGGGAGATTTCTTCGGAGCTTCTGGTGCAGAGAGGAGGCAGACTACCCCCACAGCATGCACAAGCAGGAAAACAGTCGAGAAGGCGGCAGGATCAGCGTTACAGAGTTGCAGTAGTCATCTTTGCTACTATGTTGCAGGTTTGCAGGCTTCCAGCGCGGTCAGCGGTCGATTCCTTATCAGAAGGTGAAGAGGGAGATGCAGAGGAACTCGGCTGAGCTCATGCATTCGTTATCTAAAGTTTCCCCAGAGACAGAGACCCTAAATAGCCAGAAAAGAGGGTTTGGCTACCTAGGAGAGAGGAAAGGCTACTAACACCTGAAGGAGCCTATCACAAGGAGTCTCTGACGTCACCTGGTGGCACTGGCCACTCAGAGCAGTCCAGTGTGCCAGCAGCACCTCTGTTTCCAAGATGGCAGAGGTCTGGAGCACACTGGAGGAGCTCTGGACACCTCCCAGGGGAGGTGCAGGTCAGGGGAGTGGTCACTCCCCTTTCCTTTGTCCAGTTTCGCGCCAGAGCAGGGGCTAAGGGGTCCCTGAACCGGTGTAGACTGGCTTATGCAGAATTGGGCACATCTGTGCCCAACAAAGCATTTCCAGAGGCTGGGGGAGGCTACTCCTCCCCTGCCTTCACACCATTTTCCAAAGGGAGAGGGTGTCACACCCTCTCTCAGAGGAAGTTCTTTGTTCTGCCATCCTGGGCCAGGCCTGGCTGGACCCCAGGAGGGCAGCTGCCTGTCTGAGGGGTTGGCAGCAGCAGCAGCTGCAGAGAAACCCCAGGAAGGGCAGTATGGCAGTACCAGGGTCTGTGCTACAGACCACTGGGATCATGGAATTGTACCAACAATGCCAGGATGGCATAGAGGGGGCAATTCCATGATCATAGACATGTTACATGGCCATATTCGGAGTTACCATGGTGAAGCTACATATAGGTAGTGACCTATATGTAGTGCACGCGTGTAATGGTGTCCCCGCACTCACAAAGTTCAGTGAATTGGCTCTGAACAATGTGGGGGCACCTTGGCTAGTGCCAGGGTGCCCTCACACTAAGTAACTTTGCACCTAACCTTTACCAGGTAAAGGTTAGACATATAGGTGACTTATAAGTTACTTAAGTGCAGTGTAAAATGGCTGTGAAATAACGTGGACGTTATTTCACTCAGGCTGCAGTGGCAGGCCTGTGTAAGAATTGTCAGAGCTCCCTATGGGTGGCAAAAGAAATGCTGCAGCCCATAGGGATCTCCTGGAACCCCAATACCCTGGGTACCTCAGTACCATATACTAGGGAATTATAAGGGTGTTCCAGTAAGCCAATGTAAATTGGTAAAAATGGTCACTAGCCTGTCAGTGACAATTTGGAAAGAAATGAGAGAGCATAACCACTGAGGTTCTGATTAGCAGAGCCTCAGTGAGACAGTTAGTCACTACACAGGTAACACATTCAGGCACACTTATGAGCACTGGGGCCCTGGGTTACCAGGGTCCCAGTGACACATACAACTAAAACAACATATATACAGTGAAAAATGGGGGTAACATGCCAGGCAAGATGGTACTTTCCTACACAGGGAATCAGGCAGAGTCAGCAGCTGCTCGGGTCCAATCAGAACTCGAGGAGCTCCAATTGAAATTGGATGAGATGGAAAATAGATCTCAACGCTCGAACCTTGGATTTGTAGGGGTCCCTGAAGAGATTGAAGCAGCCTCAACCTTGACCCAAGTAGTGTCGGAACTCATCTACAAATCCATCCTTCTGGATAGGACAAAATCGGGAGACTATCTTTCAATTATGAGGGCTCAAAGGGTACCATTCACCCATTCTGCTAACTCTAAGTTTCTTCGTATTATATTGGTTAATTTCGGTGATTACAGAATTAAGGAACAAATTCTCTCTCAAGCTATAAAACTAAGGAATTTTAAGTCTGGCGACAGCTTCAGCTCCCATGTGTTTTCAGATATGTCAATTGCAGCGGCTCATCGGCGTCGTGAGTTTATTGGATTAATCAACAACTTCAAGAGACTGGGGGCTTTGGCTGGTATAGTACAACCTGCCAAACTCAAAGTATTCCATAAAGGCCAAGCTCAAATTTTCCAGAATGTGCAGGATGCAAGGAGCTTTCTGAAGCCCTTAAAAAAACAATGATGGTACTCTTGACGAGGGTGGGGGGAGGGGGCAGAGGGGAGTTGAGGGAGGAAGAAGGTATATCTAAAAAAAGAGAAAAAAGAGAGAAGAAAAAGTATATTGTGCAGTTTGGCATCCCGCTTTCTGGGAGCATTTTCGATTACTATGTATTGGTGTACCCGTACTATATGTTTGCCTATTGTTTTTTGCTGTTTCTTTATCGTACTTCCGTTTTCTCTGAGATCAGGCGCTTAGACAAGGATAGGTCCTGGCGGGGGACCGGGGGAGGTGGAGGAGGTGGGGGGAGAGAAAGCAAAGGTAAAGGTTAAAAGATTGGTTGGGTTTTTTTTTTTCCGTTAACAGGCCTTGTTTGTTTTATAGAAGCGCGTATCTGTCTCGCCGCTTTCTTTCTCTTTCTTGAGATCAAGGCTCTTGGAGTACCATGTCAATGCACTCTGGTTTTGGGTATTTGGGGGAGGGTGGGGGGGTGGCTCACAGCTTGGTGGGGTCATGATGGGTTGGACCCGCCGGGCAAGTGGGAGGAGAGATCCTGTTGAAGGTTGGGTGGGATGGCATTTGGATGGGGGAAAAGAGCAGATGACAAAGCAGATGACAAAGTAGATGACAGAGCAGACTTTAATTCAAAAAAATTATTTGCACAGAGAGAATTTTTGGAAGTCACCTATAAGTTTGCTCTAGGATGATTGCATTTGGTAAAGAGGGGGGAGGGGGTGAGCTAAGAGTTCTTTCTTGTAATATTAATGGCACTAATAACCAAGTTAAGTTTGCTGCCTTACTTAATTGGCTCAGGACTTCACAATCGCAGATTTGTTTCTTGCAGGAAATGCATTTAAAGTGCCAGAATAAGCTCCCCAAGCTCCCCAACTTTATTGCTCAGGCCTACTATGCTTCGGCTAATGCCGCTGTTTGAGGGGTCGCTATTCTAGTGTCTAAAGAATTCCCAGAGAAGGTATATCAGGTTTATCGTGATCAGCAGGCACGTTGGGTTGTAATTAGTACTCTCATTTCAAATAATCACATTCATTTTGCAAGCTTTTATGGCCCATTAGAGGACGATCCTACCGCCCTCCAGAGTCTTTACAATGCGTTAAGCTTACTCCCCGGCCTTTTAATCATTGGAGGCGATTTTAATATTATTTCTGATGTACAGATGGATTCCTCTCGCAAAAATCAAAAGCAGAATACACCTAAAGTCTCTCAGTGGTTGGCTAAAATCATCTCAGACCTGGCATTAGTTGATGCCTGAAGGACTGACCATGCACAGGATTACGACTTTACGTATTTAAAAAATATATATAATACGGCTTCTGGAATAGACTTCATTCTTATTTCATTCCTTCTTCCTCTAAACAATTCTCATATAAATGCCAATCCTTTTACGGACCATTTAGCACCTCAGGTCAATCTCAATGTTTCTGGTGAGCTGGGACTTCGTCCACGTTGGAGCTTCAATAAATCTTTGTTTGTAGATGAAGGATCGGTTCAGATTCTTAAAACTTCTATTACTACCTTCATTGAAGTTAACAAAGACTCGGCATCTCCATTCTTTAGCTGGGAAGCAGTTAAAGCATATATAAGGGGAAAAACTATATCTTATAAGGCTTTTATGGTAAAATCTAACAAGCAAAAGGTCAATGAGCTCCAACTAGAGGTCAACCAAGCACAAAGGGCCCTTCTGACTTCCCAAAACCCAGAGGTGATTCTTAGATTAAGAAGGGCACAGGCCAAGCTAAGCAACTATTTTTTATCTCGCGAGATAGTCAATCAACATTGAAGCTTGCAGAGCTGGTACGAAGAAAGTGAACACACAGGTACATTTCTGGCCAGGTCATTAAATAAAATAAAAGCCCAAAAAGACACCATTAATTCTATTTTTGATGAGGGGTCGGATACGCTGGTAAGCCATTCGGAAGATATCGAAAGGGCTTTTGTTTCTCATTATTCAAAAATGTATTCTTATTCCATTCCAACTAACGGCCAGCAGATTAAGCACTATTTGGATTCCATTACTCTGCCCAGTTTAGATTCATCTTCAAGGGCAAACTTTATATATCCCATCTCACTTGTTGAGATAAAGGAGGCAATAATGGCCTCATCAAACTGGAAGGCTTGCGGGGATGACGACATTCCGGCAGAAGTCTATAAAACAGTTGTAGATCAGATTGCCGGGTGTCTCGTTGTTCTGTTTAATAGTATTCTTCAGGGGGTAGACATGCCTGCATCCTTTACAAGAGCCGCGGTGATTAGTTTTGTGAAAAAAGATAAGCCATTTCAGAAGCCGGATTCATATTGTCCGATCAGCTTATTAAATTTTGATTATAAGCTTTTAGCTAAGATTTTGGCACGAAGATTGACTTCAGTAGCGCAGGATCTTATTCATGAAGACCAGTGCAGCTTTCTGCGGGGTAGGCTGCTAGCATCAAACACCAAATGTTTAATTCAGGCGATAGACTACTATTCCAACAATGATAGAGGGGCGGCTATTATAATGTTGGATGTTGAGAAAGCCTTCGATTCAGTTCAATGGGAGTTGCTTTTTCAGATCTTAGCAAAGTTTAAGGGCCGGATGTAGCAAAGGTTTTTACCCATTCTGTGTCTATGGGAAAAAGTGTTCGTACATATGGCCCTAAGTTTCCTAACCAATTTATTCAGATTTTGCGTAATCTGTATTCTAAAGCTCAAATAAAAATTCTTGTCAATTCACGTATAGCAGGAAATCTTCAAGTCCAGGGGGGCTTGCGTCAAAGATGCCCCCTTTCCCCTGTGCTCTTCGTGTTGTTCATTAAACCCTTAGCGGCGGCACTGCATCAAGACGCTTCTATCCTTCCTCCTATGATCCAGGCCCCAAAACTAAAACTGTTTGCTGACAACATGATTCTTTATCTGGCAGCAGAATCTTCAAATATTGCTACGGCTTTTGCCAAAATACCGGCCTTTACAGAGTTAGGGGGGTATAGGATCAATCACTCTAAATCAGAAGCCCTATTGTTTAATACCACTGAGAATGTTCTTCCTTTGGAGTTGAGGGTCCAGTATCGCCTTCGTCGCCCGATAATGATTTCTGGGTATCTATGGCTGCCGCAATTTTTTGGCGCTTTTTGGCCTAAATTATGTCCCTACGTTCAAGAAAGTGCAACACCTACTACAAAAATGGCAAGCTTCCCCACTATCAATTATTTGACGTGTAGCCCTGATGATTCTTCCTCTTCTTTTGTTCATTTTTTCTGGTGTGATTATCAAAATTCATCAACATTTTTTTAAAGAACTTGATGTGCTATAACAACAGTTTGTATGGGGCAATAAAAAACCAAGGGCCCAGTTGGAGACTCTATCCCTAGCCATTGAAGATGGAGGACTGGCCATTCCAAACTTTAGGAAATGTTATGATTCAGCATTCATTGATTGGGTCTTTAAAGCAACCATATCCCCCAGCTCAAGCTTCTATTTCAATATTATGCAAGTTGAGAATGGTTGCCAGTTAATTTATTTTCTTAAGTTTCCGCGGCAACCCAAATGCACTAGATACAAAGTCTGTACCATAATTTATGCTAGGCTTTTTCAATTTTGAGAAAAATATCAAGTTCTTGGGTTTTATCCCAAAATGTCGTTGACTCAGTCAGGGATAATGGGACTAAATCTGATTCCTGCTCATTTAAATCAATGGTTAAATTTGGGGTTTACTAGCTTTTCCGACTTTTTAGTAGGCAACCAAGTCAAGACCTGGGTTCGATGTCAGGCTGGAGCACCTATTCCTGACTTTTTAAAATATTCTTATCTTCAGATTCTGCATTTTTTCCTTCCTTATACTTCCTTAGTAGATCAACCCTTCTCTCTTATCTCTCAGGCATTCTATGGGAATCAGAAGGGGTTAGGCAATTGGTATCGGATTTTCAACCCCCAGGGAGCAACGGAAGTACTTTCCTGTTTTGTAACAAAGATCGAAAAGTCCACTGGGTGTAAAATCGAGTTGCAAACGTGGAGGTATCTCAATAGCACATCTCATAAGGGGATAAGGGGGGCTAATTTTGAAACAATGTTTTTTTTCACAAAATGGATGCTATATCTCACTCCAGCTCAAATTAAAAAAAGCATTCCCGACTGTTTCAGGCTCTTGTCCGCGATGTAATGACAATCCAGGGGACTGGCTGCATATGTGTTTTACCTGTCCCAAGAATATGTATTTTTGGGTTAAAGTATTTCAGTGAATAAGCAGGAAGCTATGTTGTGTACTTATTCCAGACACACTTGGGACTCTGTTTATTATTTCGTATCATCCAGACTTAAAGCTGCGGGCAAAGCAGTTGTTTTTTATAGCCTCATTGATCGCGAAATCGCTCCTTTTGAGCCCACAGGCCCCTTAACGCCTACCCTGACCCAGGCGTTAAAATGTGGTGCAAATGCAGGTTTTTTTGACCCGCCACCTCCCGGGCGTGATTTTTGCCCGGGAGTATAAATACGACGCATTTGCGTCGCCGTCATTTTTTTAGACGGGAACGCCTTCCTTGCATCTCATTAACGCAAGGAAGGCGTTCACGCTAAAAAATGACGCTCTTTGCCAATACTTTGGCGCTAGACGCGTCTAACGCCAAAGTATAAATATGGCGTTAGTTTTGCGCCGAATTTGCGTCGAAAAAAACGACGCAAATTCGGCGCAAACGGAGTATAAATACGGGCCACAGTACTTATACACAATAGAAGACAATACTCAGTGTTACCAAAAATAAAGGTACTTTATTTTAGTAACACAATGCCAAAAATATCTTAGATGCAATACTCCTACTCGAGGTAAGTATTATACACAATATATACACTAGAGACCAAAATCAAGTAAGTAAATAGTCACAGAATAGTGCAAACAGTAGAAAATACAATAGAATGCAACAGGCCTAGGGTCAACATAAGCCATATACTAAGAAAGTGAAATGCGAATCACAAATTCCCCCCTAGGCAAGTGTAGTGTGTAGAGGGGCGCTGGGAGTGTAAGAGAACACCAAAGGTAAGTAAAATACCCCACTGCAAAGCCCAGGAAAGTAGTAGTAAAGTACTGCAAGTTTCCTCAGGACACACTACATGTCGTGATGTGAGTTATTGCAAGAACCAAGCAAGACTGCAAGCAACAAATGGTGGATTCCTGGACCTGAAGTCCTGTGAAGAGAGAAGATCAAGTCCAAAAGTTGCAGAAGATTGCAGGAAGGACAGGAGCCCCTGCCAACCTAGAAGATGGTCCAAAAGAGGATTCTTCGGTTAGAAGAAGTCTGCAGAAGAGCACCAAAGAAGATGGCTGCAGGTTCCTGCATGGTGCAGGAGATGTCCCACGTCGAGATGTTGGATGCAGGCTGTTTGCGTCGCTGGATTCATCTAACAAACATTGGTTCAAGCAAGGGAGCTGCCTGGACCCACGAGGGATCTGGGGGCCTCAACTCAGACTGAGGAGGCAGAGGGGGATCCCAGCACTGGAGAGAGCCCACAGATGACCAGGCAGCACCCACAGGAGGTGCAAATTGCAGTTGATGCAGCTCAACAAAAGAAGGCCCCACGTCACCGGAGAACAACTCAGCGAGTTGTGCATCGCAGGATGGAGTGCTGGGGACGTGGGCTACCCTGTGCAAAAAGTATTCTTGGAAGAAGTGCACAGAAGTCCAAGGAGCTAGAGATGACGCAGTGCACAGGGGTACTGTCGCAGACTGGGAAGGCAAGCTCTTACCTCCTCTAAATTTGGACGGCTGGACCTTAGCACAGTCTGGGTCGGATGGGTCCACCACCTGTGTTCCAGGGAGCATGCTCGTCATCTGTAGAGAAGTCCCAGAAACAGGTTGTCGTCTTGTAAGGTGCCTGCAGGAGCAGGGAAGTGACTCTGCCACTCCATGGGAGATTCCTTCGGTTCTTCTGGTGCAGGGTGAAGACAGGGAGTCCTCAGAGTGTGCACACATTGGAAACTGTTGCAAATGCTGGCTGGAGCTGAAGTTGAGGGTCACAGGAGTCTTCCTGGATACTTTGTTGCAGTTAGAGCAGTTCCTGGAGCAGTCTGCGGTTGATCCGACGGTCAGACGCTGAAGCAGAGGATGCAGAGGATTCCTGGAGGAGCCTTGCAAGCTGAATCTGAAGACAAACCCACGGGAGAGACCCTAAATAGCCCTGAGAGGGAGATTGGCTACCTACCCAGTTATGTACCTATCAGGAGGGATCTCTGACGTCACATGCTGGCACTGGCCACCCAGAGATCTCCAGAGTGTCCCCACATCTTGGAAAACAAGATGGCTAATGTCAGGGACACACTGGAGGAGCTCTGGACACCAGCCCTGTTCAAGGACATGTCGGGCTCACCCTGAGAACCCTGCCCTCCTAAGGTTCTCAAAACTGTTTTACCAACCCTCTCAGGTCCTGCTCTGTCCCTCTTGAAATCCTCCCTTTCTCAAGGTCATGTACCTAGCTCCTTTTAAGGACGCTGTGGTCATTCAAATTCAGAAGAAAGTCAGCGAGGATCCCCTCTCAATGGAAAACTGTCAACCAATATCTTTGCTGCTTTTCTTGGCAAAAAAGATAGAGACTCATGTGGCACAGTGTATGTGTACTTTTCTTGAAGACTCAAATTCTTAGAGTCATGCCAAGCCTGTTTCTGTCCCGCACTTTCCATTGAATCAGTAGTCCTATAAGTGGTAGATGACATGCATTAGGAGTGTGACAAGGACTGCATTTGTACTGGACCTTTCAGCGGCCTTCGACATGGTTGACCATACTTTTTTGGCATACCGGGTCAAGGTCGCTGGAATGCGTAGTTCTGCACAAAACTGGATAAATTAATTCCTGAACATTTCCAATCAGTCTGGCTTACCCCATTTAGGGCAACAGAAGCCCATTTGGACTGTAGAGTGCGTCAAGGTTCCCCCCCTTGCTGCATCTTTTTAACATATACACCTGCCCCCTCATTAATGCGCTCAAAAACATGAATGGCATAATCTATAATCATGCTGATGACTTGCAGATACTTTTCAGGTTAAATGTTTCTCAACTGTCTAAGGAAAACTTACAAAAGACTATGGCCCTGATTCACAAAGGTAAACTTGGACCAAAAGTCGAAGTTTAGACCAAAAGCCTACGTTTAGACAAAAAGTCTAACTTTACTCGTGGTAAAGTTAGACTTTTCGTCTAAATTTAGACTTTTGGTCTAAACTTACACCATAAGTCTAAAATTAGACCAAAAGTCTTTTTGCTCCCAAGTTCAAAAAGAAAAAGACAATAATGGATGGTTACAGATTCTCTGTATTGACCCCCAAAATTGGGAGCTCTTTTCCTCTGGTCTCAAATTACATAAAGTTCAGACAGGAACTTAAGACCTGGCTTCTCTGACACATGTACAAATAGTGCATTTTTTTCACAGTGGACTGTTCTTGGTACTCCTTTTCTGGCTATTAGCGTCATGAAACCTGTTGGTGTACATGCACTTTATGAATAACCATAACAAAATAACCTTAACATAACATACCATACCATAACACAACATAACATAACATAACATAACATAACATAAGAGACTGGATATTTGTCATTTTGGTCTTGTTATATTTATAAAATTTTGCTTTATTTTTCTAATCGGGTGTGGGTTCTTTTTGTGTGGTGTTTTCACTGTTTTACTGTTTGAAGTGCTGCCCAAATACCTTACAGGTTGCCTCTAAGTTAGGCCAGACTGCTCTGTGCCAAGCTACCATGGGGTTGAACGTAGGTTAATTTGGACTTTGCTTTTGCCTTACCCTGACAAGGATTCTGGTGGATGCTTGTCCTGGGCTCACACCCCAGTCAAGTGACCCAATTTTTAACAGACCTTTACTGTAATTACTTTGCTTTTATATTTGCAATGGATAATCTGCAGGCACTGATATATTTTTTTGACTTGAATTTGATTATGCTCTTAAAATATATTATCACCGATAATATAAAAATTGTAATGATCTGAAATGCCACTTTTGACTATTTAAAATACAATTAATTTTTACACAATGAGGAGACATTTTATACAAGAATACCTTGAAAAACTCTGAAGCAACAATAGTGTTCTATGGTGTCCAGTGGCATATTGCAAAATGATGGCCCCCACCTTCAGAATGTGTTTAGAGGCCCTGAGACTCCCATATCTCACTAATGTAGATAGGTGTTTGTTTGAAACGGGTGTACATGAAGAGTTGAGGACAACCTGCGCTGCACGGGCTGCAATTCTCTATGTTACATCTCTAATGGCGATAGAGTTTGATAGATGGGATACTCTGTCACAAACATGACAGATACCCTCACCCTCCATATTACAAGTGTATTATATCCTTTGGAGCTTGCAATATGACAGATGGGATACCCTCACTTTTGTGTATCCTATCCACCAAACTCTATATCGGGCCCATACTTATATATTTTACCTCCACAATGGAATTCGTAATCAGAAAGTAAAAACTCTACCCAGCATTTAGAACACTTCTAAAGTACCCATCATTCTCTGCTTTAAGTAAAGTTATTCGCCTATAGGCAGTATATTCTGGCATGTTCAGATCCACAATCCACTGGGTGGGGGCGGGGAGTACTAGTTTTAGTCTCATTCTTTTAAAAAGCAGAATCTCATAAAATCTGCCATCTGAATTAGCACTAGGGCTTTAAATGAGGTGCAATTCCACTGCCACGGCAACTCTGTTACTTTACAAGTGTAATGGAGATTGTGTGGTGGCATAGAGGCATTTCATTTGTATTTTTGATTTTAATATTATTTAATTTAATATTTCAACTAAATTGTTTTAGATGAACACCTAAATTATATATAAATCCATGTGCAATTATTTTGATAACTCTTAGGGGGTCATTTTGACCTCGGCGGTCTTTTTGAAAGACCGCCGAGGGACCGCCGTGCTGAAGACCGCCAGTGGTGGCATTTTTCCGCACGGCATATTATGACTGTTGGCAGCTCTCGATCCTTTTTCGGATGGAGAGCCGCCAACAGCCATACTGGCGGGCGGCGGGAAGTGGAGGTTGCTCCACCTCCACCGCCACGTCAACAGAACACCGCCCACGGAATCACGTCCTGTGATTCGGCGTGGTGGTGTTCTGTTGACGGTGTGGTGTCGGCGGAGCAGCCCCCATGGATCCCGTCCCCTCCCGGAGGATCGACGGACCAGGAAAGTCGATCGTCCGTTAGGGGAGGGGGGTGCGGGGGTGTTATGTGTTGTGTGCGTGCATGGGGGTGTGCGTGTGTGTATGAAGAGGGGTGTGTGAGTGCGTGTATGCTTGCAGGGGTGTTGTGTGTTTGGGAATGAGTTTGTGTATGTCTGTGGGTATGTCTGTATGGATGTGTGCGAGCATGTTTGAATGTGGATGTGTGTGTCTGACTGTGTGTGTGGATGTTGGCATGTAAATTGTTGTGTGTGCGTGTATGTGTTGGTGGTGCCTGCGTGCGTGTCGTGTGCGAATGAGTGGTGTCTGATGTTGGGGGTCGGAGGGGGGTCCTGCCACCTTTGGGGGTGGCAGGGGTGGTGGGGGGTGTAGGGGAGGGAGTCGGGGTGGGGGAGACCCCTATCAATGCCAGGGAAGGAATTCCCTGGCACTGATAGTGCTTACCGCCATGAATTTCATGGCGGTTCCAAACTGCATGAAATCCATGGCGGTCAGCCGTGTCCAAATGCTGCCGGCGGTATAGTGACGACCGCCGGGCTGGAGACCCAGGTCTCCAGCCCTGGCGGGCGGAACGGAAAAGCGGCGGATGACCATGGCGGTAACCGCCATGGTCATAATTCCAAAAAAAAGACCGCCAGCCTGTTGGCGGTCTTACCGCCTCTTTTCCGCCTTCCGCCAGGGTCGTAATGACCCCCTTAATTTCTTTCACTTTGGAATAGCATACAGTAAGTCACATTTTTTATCTGCATAAGTCAACTAGCTTCATTATTATGTTTCTCATACATGTGACTCTTACGTAAGGATTCATTAAATCAATAAAACTAATTATATTTTCTGGACCAGTGAGAATTTGAATCGTTTAATTGCCTGAGTCACCTATATTCGTCATTGCGTTTCTAACATATTTATTTACTTTTATATCACCTACATATGCAAGTTAACCACCTTCCCCATAATCCGTTATTAAAAGATTAGAATCTTGCCTTTCCAAGAATTTTGTGTGGCCAATTATTTCAATATTTAATTTCTGTCTGAAAGTCAGCTTTTACCTGGCATCAGCATATGGCAAGCACAGTACTCTTTTTACTCTTCCTGGAAAGTGAGTTATACTACTAAAAACCACAATGAATACGACTAAATATTTATCGAGCATTGTTGCACTGCTATGTATGGTTCTCATGAGCTACAATTCATCTTGTATCATTAAATGTAAATAGAGTCAATTTATTTTCATCATTATTGTTGCTTGCATAACAAGAAACAAAGCAAACAGGGAAAGCTAGTGATTGTACCGGAAATACATTTGCTGCAATGTTAAAAGACAGATAACTAAACAATTTAAAAGTGTATGAAACATCTATTGTACAGCGTCAGATTTAGGACATCCTCATCAATCATTCCTCACCCCTCATACATTGTCAATAACCAATCTTCCCTCATCCAACTTCCTTTATCCCTCATCCATTGTTTCACATACTCATACCTTATCCCTCACCCTTTACTTCTCATTCCTCATCCATCATCCCTAAATCATCATCCATCTTTCCTTCTCCAGAATCCAACATTCCTCATTCCTCATTTCTAATTCCTCATCCATTATCCCTTATCCATCATCCATCTTTCCTTCTCCAGAATCCATGATTCCTCATCCACCATCCATCATTCATCATTCCTCTCCGTCATCCATCTTTTCTCATCCTTCATACCTCTCCATCATCCTTCTCTCCTTCTTCCTCATGTTGGACTAAGCCATCCCTCAACCCCTTTGCCTTCACCCTCCTGTTTTCTGAATTTGCTCTTGTTGCCATTAGGACTCTGTGCATTTTAACTCTGCTAGCCAGTGCTAATGTACTCTCTCCATTAAACAGGGTAAAAATGGCCTAGAAGTGATTGATACATTTAATTTACTGGTAGATCTCTAGTATATGGTGTTACATGGTACCCAGGGCCTTTAAATTAAATGCTGCTAGTGAGCCTATAGCACTCATTGCACCACCCACCAGTGGTGGTTGGTGACATGCAAAAATGGTCTGGTACTACAAACACACATTAGAAATAACCATTACACAAAGAAAAAATAAAAGCTTCACTTACCATATCCTGCAGCACGTCCTCTAAGTTTTCTAGTCCCTGGCTCCAACTCCTCCAAGTCTGAGGTCGAACAGCCAACTACCTTATCCAATCCCAACACTGCTCTCATGCTGTTAAGCAGCATGAGTTAAGCATCTTGGTTGACTGGAACAAGCTGGCTCAGAGAGGTGAAAGGCACTAGTGGCCTGTGTCTGCCCTCCAACCCAGCTGACTAAGACAAGTGAATTGGAAAAGTTTGAATTGTGCATGCTAGGCTGGCTGTAGTAAGCTACCCGGCCAAACCTACATGAGCACTTCAAAATGAAACTGACTACCCATTGCTGCCAATCAGCAGCAGTGATGCACTGGACCTGACCCCACACTGCGTTCGGCAGAGAGTAAAAATAAAATGGTAATAAAATGATTTTATTACCATTTTATTTTTCAAGCTTTTTTCAGCAGTGTGTGAGGGACAATGTTCCTCGGCTCCTATGGAGGAACAGCCACTGCCACCCACTGAAGTAGCACTTTAAAACTTGCCTCAGGCCTGTCACTGTAGCCTGCAGTGAAGTTTTAAACTTCTGGTTTGACCTAACAAAATAAACCTTTTGCCAGGCCTAAAGCGTTCTTTTTAATAAATGTAAGCCACCCCTAGAGTAGGCCCTAGCGGTGCATAGGGCTGCGTGTCTTGCATTTAAAGAAACAGGGCTTGTGGGTTTAAATTTTACATGGTGCAAGGGTGCCTGCATTGGTGCTAGGCAGCACATTGTGCATTGTTCAGCTGTTTTTACAGACCCTCTATCTCATGCTCCACTTGACGGTCCACCCCAAAACGTTCCAGGAAGGAGCTGAAGTGGATGAAACATGGTTTATTAAAAAGGTTTTATGAAGATTCATCAAACTGTGCCAAAGGAGTTAACAAACCAAAATAATCTATTTCCTGGAAACATGGTCCACTAGGTGTGTGTATATATTAATGATGTCATTTAATATATCATAAATGTTGTTATGAATGCAATGATTACATATGCTATGAGTGATGTAGTATGAAAGGCTATTATCACTTCAAGGAAAAGGTGTGAGTTACAGTTACTGTAGTGTAGAGAGAAAGGTGACAAGACTGCGTTTGGAGGTGATTGGCATAGTAACTTGAAGGTGGAGTGTAAATTAGGAATTAACGTTATAATTATAACTTTAGAATTTCTAATGTTTGTGTAGTGTAAGTTGGGTTTGTATAGAAAGAATAAAGTTTTTTAAGTAAAACTTATCCCTAACCTTTGTTTTTTTTTCATTAAAGTTCTTTGGTTTTTATTTTTAATAAAAATTGGTTTAAAACTGTAGTGTTGAGTGTCATTTATTAGTGTGTTGTTAATTGAAGTTTTGTGCAGTAGACTGTAGGAGAGTATCATAGAGTGTAGTGTGGGAGATTGGAGTATTGTAGAGTAGAATCCAATGCAGTGGAGTAGGGTGTAGAGGAGTAGCATTTAGTAGAGTAAAGCCTTATACAGTAAAGTGGCATAGTGTGTTGTATACTGAAACAGAGTATCATAAAGTAAAGTGGCATGTTGAGCAGTGTAGTTGCTTGTCATACAGTAGAACAGTGTGTAATACACTGCCATAGAGTGGAGTACAGTGTTGTCGAGAGGAGTGGCATAGAGTGCAGTTGAGTGAAGTAGGTTGTTATTCAGTGTCAATTAGTGGAGTATCATTGAGCTGAGTGTCGTAGTTGACAGTGGAGGGAAGTATCGTATAGTGGAGTGGCTTATCATATAGTGGAGTCGTATGATGTAGGGAGGAGTGGAGTGGCATCTCGTCGAGTGTTATACAGTGTACCACAGTGGTGTACAGTGGAAAGGGAATAGGGTGCTACAGAGTGGCATAGAGTATAGTTCTATAAAGTGGAGTTGGATACAGTGGGTGAGTATGAAGCAGTGGTGTACAGTAGGATAAAATGTAGTGGAGTGGAGTATAGTGAAGTGGAAAACACTGTAGTGGGGTAGTGTACAGTAAAGTAAAGTGTCAGAGTGGCGTAGCATAGAGTAGTGTTATAAATTGGAGCACTGTATTGTACAGTGCAGTGCAGTTCTATGTAGTACAGTACTGGAAAGTGTTGTGCACTATAGGAGACTAGATCTGCATGCAGTGTAGTACAGTTTTCTAGAAAGGAGTGGTGTACAGAAAAGTATAGTGTTGTAGAGTGTATTAAAGTGGATTGGTATAGAGTGTTATAGTGTAGAATGGCATAGAGTGGCAGTGGGAGTGGTGTACAGTGGTGTACAGTGGTGTAGAGTGGTGTGGAGTGGCGTACTGTGTCATAGAGCATGAAGGAGTAAAGTGTTGTTTAATGCGATAGAAAGCATTGCATACAGTTTATTATAGTGGACTAGAGTATCGTTGAGTGGCATAGAGGGTAGTAGAGTGTTGTACTGTGGCATACAGTGTAGTACAGTGTTGTACAGTGGAGTGTAGGGGTATTGAGTGCAGTAAAGTGTTAGAGAGTGACATACAGTGAAGTACAGTGTTGAAGAGTGGAGTTGTGTAGAGTATAGTAGTGTGTTGGACAGTAGAGCTGTGCAGAGTGGATTGTTGTACAGTGACCTAGAGTGATGGAAAGTCTTTTACAGTGCAGTAAAGTGGAGTAGAGTTGCATGGAGTGGCAAAATTTAGTGTAGAGTAAAGTTTAATACAGTGTATAGGTGTGTTATAGAGCAGAGTGGAGTGGCGTGGTGTAGAGTACAGTATAGTTGTGTAGCGTTGAGTAAAGCAAGCTCATAAATTGGTGTGTTGCATCATATAGTAGAGGGGAGTGCTGACTCATAAAATATTCAAATTGTTGTACAGAGGAACAGAGTGTTGTACAATGGAGTATACAGGCATAGAGAGGAGTCTAGATTTGGACAGATGAGTGTAATGGGATAGAGTGGAGCAGAGTGTGGTAGAGTGCTATAAAGTATCACTCAGTTTTATAGAGTGGAGTTCTATTGAGTGAAGCAGAATGTCGTACAGTAGAGTGGCATATAGGGGGATGGCGTACACTGCGGTGGTGTGAGAGGACTACCGTACAGTGGAGAAGTGTACAGTAGAATAGCATACAGTGTAATACCATTCAGTGGGACAATGTGTCCAATTAAGTTTAGAAGAGTGGAGTGGCATAGAGTGGAATAGCGCACACTGCAGTGTTATACAGTTGAGTGGAATACAGTGGAATAGCATTGAATGGAATGGTGTAGAGGGGAGTGGCGTACAGTGCAATAGTGTCATATGGAATAGTGTAGGATAGAGTGGCATAGAAAAAGTTGCATACACTG
Organism: Pleurodeles waltl; assembly: GCF_031143425.1. Lineage (NCBI taxonomy): Eukaryota > Metazoa > Chordata > Amphibia > Caudata > Salamandridae > Pleurodeles > Pleurodeles waltl. The sequence continues at coordinate 594,275,282 of NC_090447.1, forward strand.
GATTGGCATAGAGTGGAGTGGAATAGCAGTGTAGTGGTATACAGTGGAAAATAGTCCTATAATAGAGTACTACACCGAGGAGTTTCATACAGTAGAGTGGTGTACAGTGGAATAGCATGTAATGGAGTAGCATAGAGTGCACAGGAGCACATTGTAGTACCATAAATTTGAATGGCATATAGTGAATGGGGAATAGTGGAATAGTATACAGTGGAGTGACGTACAGTGGAGTGCATACAATAGAATATTGTGCAATGTAGTGAGGTAGAGTAGAGTGGTTTGGCACAGTGTAGAGTAGCGTGGTATAGTGTGACATACTGGGGAATAGCATAATAAGAACTGTTGTAGAGTGCAGCGGCATACAGTAGGCTAGTGTTTAGTGAGGTGCCATGCAGTAAACTAGTGTTCACTGGAGTGGCATACATCGGAGTGGGGTAGAGTGGAATACAATACAGTGGAGTGTTGTCCAATTGAATAGCTCAGAATGGAGTTGTGTACAGTGGAGTGACAAACACTGGAGTGGAGTACAGTGGAGTATAATCTAGTGGAGAAGCAAGTAGTAGAATAGCGAACAGTGGAGTGTCATGAAGTGAAGTGGCATACACTGGAATACCATAGAGTGGAGCTGTATACAATGCAGTGGCATACAGTTGAATACTGGAGTAGCACAAAGCTGAGTGATATATAGTGACGTAGTGTACACTGGAGTAGTGTACTCTGGAGTGGGGTAGAGTGCCATATAATGCAGTGAAGTGGTGTGGGGTGGAGAGTTGTCTAATGGAACAGTATAGAACTAAGGGGCATATTTACAAGCCCATAGCACCAACTGGGGCCATCCGAGCCTCATTTAAATTTATGCTAAGGAGGCTTTAAGGAGGCCTTTCTCATTTCTCTGTTGCACCCACCATTCCTTTATTCATGGCTGTGTAGAGAGAAAGCACAAAATGTGGCTGACACCCATCCCATCCCAGGTGTGTATTGAAGACTGGCTGTAAGGCACACAGAGCAGTAGGAGCAGAGAAATGCCCACTTTCTAAAAGTGGTTCATCTAAAAGTGTAATGTTAAATCCAACTTTACCATTAAAGCAGATGCATCATTACCTTTTCAAAGGTGTATTAAGAAATTCCCAATGCTAGCCTATGAGAGGAGTAGGCCTCAGAGTAGTGGAAAATGAATTTGGCTGTTTGTCACTACCAGGACATGTAAAACTTTAAAGTTCATGTCCTACCTTTTACTTATACAGCATCCTGCCCGTATGGCTGCCTAGAGCCTACTTTAAAAATGGAAGCTTGAGGCTTGGCAAGTAGGTTTAAACGCCAAATCTCAGTGACAGTAAACTATACACACAGGACCTGCAAATGCAGGTCTGAAACTGGTTTGAAAGGCTACTTGTGTGGCTGAACAATCAGTGCTGCAGGCCCATTAGTAACATTTAATTGACAGGCCCTGGTTATATGGTAAACCACTTTACAAGGAACTTACAAGTAAATTAAATATGCCAATTGTTTATACACCAATGTTACCATGTTTTACGGGAGAAGCATATGCACTTTAGCACTGGTCAGCAGTGGTAAAGTGTTCAGAGTCCATAAGGCCAACGTAAAGATGCAGCAAAAAGTGGAGGCGAGGAGGCAAAATGTTTGAGGAAAGACATCCTAAGGCTGACAGGTCTAGCACCAGCCAATTTGCACTAAAAATAACCTGGCTGCCTTAACCTTTTGTAAAGACAGTTATTAGCCAAGAAATAATGCCTTGTCATTACCAGGAACCACTGTAGTTTTGTAAAATTACAGCGAAACGACTGCAATTCAAGATTTCACTAAGTTTTATGCCCTTATAACTTAAGAAATGCACACCCTACTTAGGTGTAACTCCAAAAAGGATAATCCGTCCATTCCAATGTATAATCCTGCCAGATTTTATCCAAATCTGTCTGGTCATTTGGCTGCTACATCCAATACAAATGTGTATGGACAATGCATTGGGGACAAAACACATTGCAGGACCACCACCACCCTTTTTTGCTTTGCCCCCCCTTTGACCAATCGCAGCAAAACTTCCTATCACCCTAACATCTTTTTTGTGGATATTTGTCAAACCAACGCAAAGTTAATAAAGGGCACAAATCTTAAGAGTTCCTATCACTGGTGATCCTAACTATAATTAAAGTGTTTCTATCTACATTCCAGTAGCTACCTGTAATGTGGATAGGAGGTAGATAGATATACATATTGTAAGAGTATGGGGTTATTGGCTGAGAGCAGTGGAAGCCTCACTCAGGCAACAACCACAATCCTTGTCAGGAGAAACTACAAAAATACCTAAATTAACCAATGTTTAAACCCTCTGGCAGCTTAGCATGAAGTAGTCAGGCTTAACTAAGACCCAATGTGTGAAGTATTTAGGCACCACACAAACAGTAATAAAGTTAAAAAAAAACAGCACAAGAAAAAACCTGAACTAATTTAGAAAAATAGCATACATTTCAACAATTAAAATGATATCAGAATTACAAAAATCCAATCAGTAGAACAGGAGATATTTATTTAGAAGCTATAGTGAACTTTGCACTGAAAAGCACAAAGCACCACTCGCAGTCATCTGGTCATGCTAGACTAGGGCAAGTCACAAGTTCAAGTCAATCCCAACACGAGCACTGGTCAAATACAGGGACTCAGTTAATCTTGCTATAAATTTAACTTCAAAGGCAAGTGTGAAGAGTCCCATTTGTGGTGTAGGAGTCCCATGCAGGAGGCTGAGTGTCATGGACAATTGTAGCTGTAAAATAAAGTGTCAGCCGGCTTCGTGGTCAGTCATCGCCAGTAGGGCTCAGGCAGGTCCACTTTTAGGTCCATTTGCAGCAGGCAAGCTGGGCAGTTGTGGAGACGCCTCTGAACCTAGTCGTGTCATTGTAGTTCACACAGGAGGTCAGCCAACTGACCTTTGACGTTGCTCTAGTTAGCCTGGTATGAAGGGCAGCAGGTCCAGACTTCCTTCTCAGACAGCAAGACAAGACAGTCAAGCACCTTCAGTCTTCTTTCTCAGAGAACACAACAGTCAAGCAGCAAAGCAGCCTTTCTTATGTAATTTCCACAGGTCCAATGTCAAGTGTTCTGATGAATGGTTCTGGAGGTTCAGTTTTTATACCTGGTGCCAGCAACTGTGTGGGGGGACTCTGTGCCCTACCCCACCCAACATTTGGTTCTAGAATGTTCTTCCCTTTTCTCTGTCCAGGCTCCAAACTGTCTGGATGTGATGGATGGCAGGAAAGGCCTAGAGTCAATTACATTTGTGTGTACAAGAGGCAAACTTTTTGAAGTGTAAGTGGAGTAGGTCAGCCCCACCCTAGTCATCCTGCCAGGATGGCCCTGAAAGAGGCAGAGTAGGGTTGTCAAAAAAATAAGAAGTCAGCCAATTGGACTCACGGCATTCTAACAGGAGATTTTAACAGATCCTGCTGGAGTCCCATGGCACCCATTGTGGCAAACCTCATGTGGATTCTCACCGGAGCCAAAGTGGATAAAAAAGAACAATATTGGGAGTGGCTTCCTGGGTGTTGCGCTCTAATGAGCCTTTGCAGCATTTTGGGGGTTAAGTACAGGGGCTTTGTGGTACATTGGCTACAAGCGTATTCTAATAAGATATTATTTTAAAAAACATATAAATTCACTGAAAAAAGGTAAATGAAGCTATAGATAAGTAAGGTAGTGAAATGTTATCTTATGCTAAGAAACCTTAGCAATTTACTATAAAACACAAAGTTGAAAGTAGAGCTTTGCTTACATCTTCTACCAGTAAAAAAATACATACTATTCTAAAATTAATAATACACTGGAACTCACCAGTCATATGTTACTAGTATAGGTATAACATGCACCTTCGTAGATTTCAGACATCATCAGTGATGTAATATGTTCAGTCATCAGCCGTGCATTATGGCGGTGCAAGCATACCTATGCCAGTTACATAACACTGGTAAATTGCTGCATTTTCTAACACAGCAGATTCCTTATTATTAGAAAACCTACCTATAAGTCCATATTAACCTGCGCTTCTTTCTGTGAATATAGATGTGTCAGAGAAGTGTAGTGAGGTCAATACCTATGCTAGAAATGGGATCTCTGATTGGCAGTCAGTATGCACTTTGTCCAAGCAGGGATTGTCACTCTAGTCAGGGTAAGGGAGATACACACCTAGGATACGCCCTGCTGACCCCCTTGGCAATTTGGAACTAGCAGGCAGGCTTATCTCAAGGCAATGTGTAGTCTTTGTACCAACACACACAATAACACAGTGAAAACACCAAAAACTTTCTCAACACCCGTTTATAAAAATAGCCAATATTCATCTAAATCAAACAAGAACAAACCGAAAAAAATCTAACATACACAAGAGAAGTTAAGAATTTTTAAATTAAAAAGAGTCTTACTTTATAGAAAACAATGGGGGCATTGATGTTAAACAAATTACCTGGTTTGCGTAAAAAATAAAGCCACACAGTCGAACGTGCGTCGGAGAAAGTCAGCGATGTGTTGAATCCTTATTTGCAAGTGAGGTCGTGTGTCGTTTCTTCTCCGGTCGGGAAGCCAATGGGTTGTTTTTCTCTCCCACAAGAGAGCAATGCGTCAATTTCCAGACAGGCACCTTGGATCCGGGCGGGTCTTCATTAATTTTGATGCCCAGAGACAATGAGTGTTAAATCCGGCCGCACAGTGATGAGGAACCGCACTGCATTGGGGTTGCGTCGATTTTAGAAGCCACAAGCAGGTGTTGTATCATTTGCCAAGCCGCAATGAAGGTGATGTGTTGATTTCCTAGCTGTGATGCAGGTGGTGTATCCATTTCTTAGTGGCAATGTAGGTGGTGTGTCGTTTTTACAGCTGCGTTGCGTCAAATGTTTCCCTGCATGGCTCCTGTGGTAGATTTGGGCCTTGGTTCACCCAGCTTCACCTTTCAAGGGGCTAGGGACTGGAGTAGGCACTACTTGGCAGGGTAGGAGTGTCAGCAGAGAGTGCAGGTGCTGGCAGAGGAAGTATTTGATGGCCTGAGACTTCAAAACAGGAGGCAAGTTCAGTCCAAGCCCCTGGAGACACTTCACAAGTAGGAATATACCACAAAGTCCAGTCTTTGTCCTCTTTCAGGCAGAAGCAGCAACTGCAGACCAACCCAGTGAAGCACTGTCACAGGCAAAGGGGCAGTACTCCGCTCCAGCTCTTCTACTCGGCAGCGGTTCCTTTTGAGTCCAGAAGTAATCTAAACATCTGGGGTTTTGGGTTCACTACTTATACCCTTTTCTGCCTTTGAAGTTGGCAAACTTCAGAGGGAAGTTTCTGTTGTTGACAAGATCCCGACTTACCCAGGCCTGGCTCAAGACACACACCAGGGGACTGGATACTGCATTGTGTGAGGGCAGGCACAGCCCTTTCAGCTGTAAATGTCAACTCCTCCCTCCCCACTCTAGCCCAGGAGACTCATCAGGATATGCAGGCTACACCCCATTTCCCTTTGTGTCACTGTCTAGAGGGGATTCACAACAGCCCAACCATCAGTCTGACCCAGACGTGAAATACACAAGCAGGCAGAGGCACAGAATGGTTTAAGCAAGAAAACTCCCACTTTCAAAAAGTGGCATTTTCAAATTGACAGTCTAACAACCAGCTTTACCAAAATATTAATTTTTAAATTGTGAGTTCAGACACCCCAAACTCCAAATCTCTATCTGCTCCCAATGGAAAACTGCACTTAAAAGATATTTAAAGGCAGTCCCAATGTTAACCTATTAGAGAGATATGCCTTGCAACAGTAAAAACTGAATTTGGCAGTATTTCACTGTCAGGACAAGAAAAATATATCAGAACATGTCCTACTTTTAACATTCACTGCACCCTGACCATAGTGGTACCTAGGGCCTACCTTAGGGGCGACTTACATGTAGCAAAAGGGGAAGGTTTGGAACTGGCAAGTGGGTACACTTCCCAGGTCGAATTGGCAGTTTAAAACTGCACACACAGACACTGCAGTGGCAGGTCAGAGACATGTTTACAGGGCTATTCATGTGGGTGGCACAATCAGTGCTGCAGGCCCAGTAGTAGCATTTGATTTACATACCCTGGACACCTATAGTTCACTTTATTAAGGACTTACTAGTTTATCAAATATGTCAATCAGGGATAAACAAATCAAAAATACAATTTAGACAGGAAGCATATGCACTTTAGCAGTGGTTAGCAGTGGTAAAGTGTCCAGAGTCCGAAAGTCAACAAAAACTGGTCAGAAAAAATAGGAGGAAGGAGGTAAAAAGTGTGGGGATGACCCTGAAAAAAGGGCCAGATGCAACAACCTAAATGATGAATGTGGTGGTGGGCTTGAGGATTAAACAGGTACATTACATCTTGGTACAGACATCTTGACACCAGTGCTTAATTTGAGCCAGTGGTTTCCGGTGCGGGGCAATTATTTTTGAGAGCTTGCACTTACTTTTCTGCCTCAAGCATTTACTGTGAGAAAAAGACCCTTCTGGGAAAGACAGAGGATGAGAAAAGCGAGAATGCATCACAAAGGGAGAAAGCAGAAAGTTGCAAGAGTGAGCTGAAGGGGCAGGGAGTGGTTGTAAGTGCTTTAAAGAGTCCCCAGATGGCTTCAGGATTACACTGCCTCAGCATTCCGTGCATTGCAGCAGCCAAGTGTTTCAGAGGAGAGCTATGGGCACCAGTACATTTTGATTTACAAATTAAACACTGATTGACACAGGATGTAAACGATAATGTATAATCATTGCTTAGATTTTAATGCATAGTTTTTATGCAGGGGTTTTGCTTATGGGGGGGAGAAAACAAGGAAGAAGTAGCAAGAAATCATATGGGTTTAGAATGAGAAGAAGAACAAATGTCACTTGAACCATTCACTCTATTATCCCACTTCAGAATACAAACTAGCTGGAAATACTGGATTTTCTCATTGAAAGAGAGCATGAGACATCTGCAATCCAGAAAGACAAAGGGAGCATCAGAGGCAGGATGTAAAAGTTGGGAAATTTAGAACTAAATGACAGGAGCTGCATTGTCAGCACCATAGTTGCTGCTGAAGCAAAATAGGTCCATCTAGAACAGTGGTTTCCAACCTTTTGACTTCTTTGGACCCCACTTTATTGTTACTGGAACCTGGAGACCCCCACTGAGTCATTATTGGAATCTGGTGACCCACACTGACTCATTACTGGAAGCTGAGGACCCAGGCCTAAACATTGTTGATGACTTGAACAACAACACAATGCACAAAAACTACAGAAACAAGCATTCCATCAAGCACGTACACAAAGTAATTTTAATAAGAAGGTTTGAGCTTTTCTAAATTCAATTCAACCCACCCTTTTGTTCATGCTATATAGAAATCAATCTAAGGATAGTAATTTAATTTTTAGCGTCCAACTTCAAAGTCCTTCTTGACATTTACAGTACATTTAAACTTTTTCATTTGTACATTTAGCCACTTTATTTACACTTGATAATCTGTTAATATAAGTCACAGACCCCAGGAGGAGGCTTCAGGGACCCCCAAGGGGTCCCCGGACCACAGGCTGGGAACCACTGATCTAGAATAACGAGCATAATGCAGTATTATATTGGAGATCCCTTTGGCTAAGAGTAGTCGTAGGGATGCATGTTGGACAGGCCTTAAGTGTTACAATAGAAGGAGGAAGATAAGATTGTGGTGGGAGGCTGACAGGCAGTATGGTGCGGTTTGTGCATGGAAAGTAAGTGACAGAGAAATTGGTTCCCGCAGCAGAAAAGCCAGTGTAGAAGAGACACCTAGGTAGAAAACTACAGCAAAAGGCATAACTGAGGGGGTAGTGGGCAAAGAGAGATGGAAAGTAGGAGGGAGAAGAGAAGACTAAAATAGGAAGGTACCGCACGGGAAAATAACGAGAAAGGCAATGGGCGAGAACTGGAAGCTACTGGATTCAAAAGAAACTGTAATGCCTTCGAACTTATAGTGAATAGAATATAAAAATGCAAGTGGTTTAGAGTCTGGATGAGGACAGAACTAAATATGTTTTGCCACATCATAAGGATAGGACAGGGCACCAACATAAAAGTTTGTCAATTTAATTGATTTATTAATCCTCTCAAACGCTCACCATGGGTAAACATCATTTGACAAAGATTTTGAAAGTCTGTGGTTTCCTTATTTGCAGTACTCAGGCGAACTCCTTAAAGGTCTCCTTACTGTACAATAGAGACTAAAACATAGCTTTTGTATAATGAAGAATGTCAACAATGTCAACATGTTTTGTTTCTTAAACCTCATAATGTTTAAATACTGTAAAGTGTACATGTCGAGTGCGGTAGGAATCGCATTGTCAACCACAGTGCACAACTTTAAAATTACACCTAGTATTTGCCATTTTTTCTTGGCCACAGGTTTTAGGAATCCACTAGAATAACACTAACTCTAACAAACACGTCCTCTAAAATGTTGGAAGTAATGGACAATTCGAAAAGAGGTGTGTTGATCGCGTATATTATAGTTTTCCTCTATAGGGTTGATTACAGTCTCCCTGTTATGAGCCAAGAATAGTTCTTTCCCCAAAGTTTGCAGCAGAAGTAATAGTATATGTAGGGAAAATTGAGAGCATGATGCTTACAATCAGAAATAGTCTGCAGCATGTTCATATAAGTAAGAATAGTCTGATTAAGGAACATTGCTGACAAATTCAAGCTATATAACAGAAAGATGCAGCAGTGCACGTATTGTAAATCATTCATTCTCTTTAAAATTGCTTTTTTTAAATCATCCATTTTTGTGGAAATTGGATCATCTGCTGCTTTTAGGTCGGATAATGACTGTTATTTGTAGAAAAGAGGTAACATCCTTTTTCGTGTGGAAGGCAAGTCTAGAGTATGACCCAAAGATAGTTTCAGGAAAATTTCCTTGCATTTTTTCCTACTCCCTATCTTAAACAAAGTGTATATGTATATCGTAGTAGGCAGATTAAAGTTAGGATAGCAGCAAACAGGCTATTATGGTTTACCGTTTTATTGAAATACAATATGTCAATTTTGCCTTTTCGTTCTAACACATCAATTGATGTTGAACAATGACAAATCTACTAGAGGACGGCAAATAAATTACCTGTGAAAATTGTCAAAATGTGCACATTTCCGCTTTTAGATAAATGCATCATTCAATTCAATTCCCAGTCCCATACTTTATTCTGTGTTTAGATGTAATTACTTCCCTTTGGCACATTGTGCATACTTTGAAATTTAAACACCCGCCAAGCTTTTGGACTGGGAGTTGGTGATGGACTTACACACCTAGATAGAACAGTGGATAATACAGAGCCAGGTGTATGCCCGGCAAACATGCACACATATGGAGAACTTGGTGGGAGCACTTGGGATTGCTCAGAGTGAATGGTGACTTATAATGGGATCTCAGCCGTCTTTCTACCTTGTATTAATTATAATTAGACGATCTATATGGGTTTGGGTTCAGTGCCCATTTGATGGCTTACAAAACTCAAGAAACTTTGTTATAAAAATATTTATATTCCCCGTTATTTACAATAGTTACAAAGTCATAAAATGTACTTAGAAATGAAAAGAAAGCAAGTACCATTGGACCCTTTTTACAAAAAACTCACGCATCAGTTAATCACAGACGTCACCAGTTATAGCAGCTGCCGCTGCAAATCTCAAGGGGAGGGGCAGAGTGGGAAGAGAGTTGGAGGGGGGCTGAAAAAAACAAAATAAAATAAACTCACCTCTCACAACCATGCCACTGTCTCCTGCCGCCACACTCGTGTCTCTTCTTACCTGGATGTGGTGCCCCATATTCACTGGGACACCTGCACAAGGTCCCAAGCAATCCTGGCGCTGCTTTCATGCTAAACCTAGCATGAAAGCAGCATCAGGATTGGTCTGAGCAACTTGGACTGCCACTTAGACACAACCCTGGGGTCTATGCAGTTTCTCCTGCTCGACTGTGCAACGCAGCCGGGTTGGAGTGCACCTAAGTGCGCATGTGTGTTTGGCTGGCCTGAGACTGCCAGACAAATGCACATGCGCCCTTAGGTGCACTACACTCCCCCTCCCTTCACATGTTGGCGGAGCCAGCAGCAGAAAAATAAAAATAGAAGAAAAATAAAATAGTGAATTATCACTTTATTTTACTGCTGCTGGCTAAGCCGGGGAGCGACACTCCTTCTTACTTACAACTCACACAACTCAGTAAGAGGTTTCGTCATTATTTCCTAACAATAACATTTTCAAAGATTCATATCATTTTTAAATGTTGCATTTTAAGAACGTGAGTTTAAACAACCTTAATTACAATTTTGTGTATTTGTGGCAGCAAAGCAGTAGTTCGAAAATATAAATTTTTAAGTGCTGACCACATCTTTCCCCAAACTTAAATTTTTTATATTCTACTCACTATAATTTCAAAGGCATTACCGTAAAGAAATTGTCAGGTGTAGGAAAGTACCACCTTGCCTGGCATGTTACCCCCATTTTCAATGTATGTATGTATGTATGTTTTAGCCCCTGTGTCACTGGGATCCTGCTAGGCAGGACCCCAGTGCTCATAGTATGTGCCCTGTATGTGTTCCCTGTGTGGTGCCTAACTGTATCACTGAGGCTCTGCTAACCAGAACCTCAGTGTTTATGCTCTCTCTGCTTTCTAAATTTGTCACTGCAAGCTAGACACTAAATTTACCAATTCTCATTGGCACACTGGTACACCCATATAATTCCCTTGTATATGGTACTTCGGTAGCAGGGTATTGGGGTTCCAGGAGATCCCTATGGGCTGCAGCATTTCTTTTGCCACCCATAGGGAGCTCAGACAATTCTTACACAGGCCTGCCACTGCAGCCTCAGTGAAATAAAGTCCACGTTATTTCACAGCCATTTTTCACTGCACATAAGTAACTTATAAGTCACCTATATGTCTAACCTTCACCTGGTGAAGGTTGGGTGCCAAGTTACTTAGTGTGTAGGCACCCTGGCACTAGCCAAGGTGCCCCCACATCCTTCAGGGCAAATTCCCCGGACTTTGTGAGTGCGGGGACACCATTACAAGCGCGCAATATACATAGGTCACTACTTATGTATAGCGTCACAATGGTAACTCCGAACATGGCTATGTAACATGTCTAAGATCATGGAATTGTCCCCCTTGGGGGGACAATTCCATGATCCCCCGGGTCTCTAGCACAGAACCCGGGAGCTACCAAACTGCCTTTCCGGGGTTTCCACTGCAGCTGCTGCTGCTGCCAACCCCTCAGACAGGATTCTGCCCTCCTGGGGTCCAGGCAGCCCTGGCCCAGGAAGACAGAACAAAGGATTTCCTCTGAGAGAGGGTGTTACACTCTCTCCCTTTGGAAATAGGTGTGAAGGCCTGGGGAGGAGTAGCCTCCCCCAGCCTCTGGAAATTCTTTGATGGGCACAGATGGTGCCCATCTATGCATAAGCCAGTCTACACCAGTTCAGGGATCCCCTCGCCCTGCTCTGGCACGAAACTGGACAAAGGAAAGGGGAGTGACCACTCCCCTGACCAGTACCTCCCAGGGGAGGTGCCCAGAGCTCCTCCAGTGTGTCCCAGACCTCTGCCATCTTGGAAACAGAGGTGTTGGGGGCACACTGGACTGCTCTGAGTGGCCAGTGCCACCAGGTGACGTCAGAGACCCCCTCTGATAGGCTCTTACCTCTCTTGGTAGCCAATCCTCCTTTCTTGGTAGACAAACCTCCTTTTCTGGCTATTTAGGGTCTCTCCTCTGGGGAATTCTTCAGATAACTAATGCAAGAGCTCACCAGAGTTCCTCTGCACTTCTCTCTTCGATTTCTGCCAAGGATTGACCGCTGACTGCTCCAGGACGCCTGCAAAACCGCAACAAAGTAGCAAGACGACTACCAGCAACATTGTAGTGCCTCATCCTGCCGGCTTTCTCGACTGTTTCCTGGTAGTGCACGCTCTGGGGGTCACCTGCCGTCACCCTGCACTGGAAGCCAAGAAGAAATCTCCTGTGGGTCGACTGAATCTTCCCCATGCTAACACAGGCACCGGTCCTCTGGGTCCCCTCTCATCCTGACGAGCGTGGTCCCTGGAACACAGGAACTCTTTCCAAGTGACTCCCACAGTCCAGTGATCCTTCAGTCCAAGTTTGGTGGAGGTAAGTCCTTGCCTCCCCACACTAGACAGCAAACCTGTGTTCTGCGTGATTTGCAGCTGTTCCAGCTCCTGTGCACTCTTCCAGGATTTCCTTTGTGCACAGCCTAGCCTGGGTCCCCAGCACTCTGTCCTGCAGTGCTCAACCCTCTGAGTTGGCCTCTGGCATCGTGGGACCCGCCTTTGTGAATCTGAGGCAGCTCCGGTTCACAAATCTTTTAAGTGCCAGTTTGGGTACTTCTGCATGTGCTGTCTGCTTTTGTGGGGGTTCTCTGAGTTGCTGAGCGCCCCTTCTGTCTCCTCCTCCAAGCAGCGACATCCTGGTTCTTCCTGGTCCCCAGCTGCAGCCAAAAACCTCTACCACAACCCTTGCAGCTAGCAAGGCTTGTTTGCAGTATTTCTGCGTGGGAACACTTCTGCAACCTTCAGCATGCCGTGGGACATCTTCCTTCCAAAGGAGAAGTTCCTAGCTCTCTTCGTTGTTGCAGAATCCTAAGCTTCTTCCATCCGGAGGCAGCTTCCTTGCACCTTCATCCGGGGTTTTCTGGGCTCCTGCCCCCCCTGGACACTATCGCGACTGTTGGACTTGGCCCCCTTGCCTTGCAGGTCCTCAGGTCCAGGAATCCATCTTCAGTGCTGTGCTGGTGTTTGTGGTTCTTGCAGAATCCCCCTATCACGACTATTGTGTCCTTTTGGGGTAGTAGGTGTACTTTACTCCTACTTTTCAGGATCTTGGGGTGGGGTATCTTGGACACCCTAACTGTGTTCTTACAGTCCCAGCGACCCTCTACAAGCTCCCATAGGTCTGGGGTCCATTTGTGATTCGCATTCCACTTTTGGAGTATATGGTTTGTGTTGCCCCTGACCTATGTTCACCTATTGCATCCTATTGTAATTCTACACTGTTTACATTACTTTTCTTACTCTTACTTACCTGTTTTGGGTTTGTGTACATATAACTTGTGTATATTACTTACCTTCTTACTGAGGGTACTCACTGAGATACTTGTGGCATATTGCCATAAAAATAAAGTACCTTTATTTTTAGTAACTCTGAGTATTGTGTTTTCTTATGATATTGTGCATATGATATAAGCGGTATAGTGGGAGCTTTGCATGTCTCCTAGTTCAGCCTAAGCTTAGCCATAGCTACCTTCTATCAGCCTAAGCTGCTAGAAACACCTCTATACTACTAATAAGGGATAACTGGACCTGGCATAGGGTGTAAGTACCACAGGGTACCCACTGTAAGCCAGGCCAGCTCCTACATCAGGTAAACAGGTTCAAATGGTTTATTTGGAATCTAGTGAATTTCAGATCTCACCCTTTGGCATCTTTGCCATTTTCCTGTCCTCTACCTTCATGTTTTAGTCTCTCTTATAAATTCTTTGTTTTGCTCTTGCTTATCACCTCACTCCTACTCTCCACAACGCTTACCCCTTTCCCTCCTCAGTTACTCCTTCAGCTGTAGTTTCCTTTCTTGATATCTCCTCATCACTGGCCTTTCTGGTGCAGGCACCAATTCCTCTGTTACCATCCATGCGCTGACCCCACCATGGATACCTTTGAACCTCTCACCATAGTCTTATTTTCCTCCATCCTTGTCCTTTCCTATTAATTTTGCCAGGTTGTCTGTTGTCTAAACTGGTTGATCTGGCATTGGAGCATCACTAGATTTTTTCCTTAGCCTGCAGCTTCAATTTCAGCACTCACGCTTAAACTCTAGTTTAATCACTTGACCGCACATGGTTTTCCACCCTTTTTAGTACTTGGGGCAAACTGAGCTTAAGCCTTCAATATAGTTTTCCACAAAAGATAGCCAAGCCAAATGTGTGTGCTTTTTACCACACTTGGGAATTCTGAAGGTACAATTGGTTGGTGGTTGCACCAAAGGTAACTGAAAAAATAGAAAAATGTGGCAAAACATTGAGGGTTTTTGAAAAATAAAAAGTACTGTGTAAATAGTCTATTTTTTCCTGTAAATCCACCAACAAAAAGGTTTTGTGCTGACATTGTCCTCTTCACAGCTTTCAGAAACAGAGCAGAGTTCTTAAAAACATTTTCCACCACAGTTTCTGCAATTATTTAAGAGGAGGTCAATATGTCTTATTTTTGTGGTTTCTCCCAACTTGCACTGTGTTTGAAAGTACAATCTTTCTTGGCATGTTACCCCAATTTCGGCCTGTTAGTCAGTATGTTTTGCCTGTCTCACTGGGATCCTGCTTTTCGGGACCCCAGTGCTCATAGTTTGTGGCCTAATGTGTGTTTTGTCAGTAGTGCTTAACTGTGTCACTGAAGTTCTGCTAACCAGTGATTATGCTCCCTCTGCTTCTAAATTAGTCACTACAGTTTAGTGACTTCATATTCCAATTCCAATTGGCACACTGGACCCCCTTATAAGTCCTTAGTATATGGTACCTATGTACCCAGGGCATTGGGGTTCCAGGAGATCCTTATTGGCTGCAGCATTTCTTTTGCCATCCATAATGAGGTCAGACAAACCCTTTCAAAGTACTGCCACTGCAGCCTGTGTGAAATAGTGCACACACTATTTCACAGCCATTTTCACTGCACTTAAGTAACTTATAAGTCACCTATATTTCTAACCTTCATATACTGAAGGCTAGGTGCAAAGTTACTCAGTGTGAGGGCACTCTTGCACTAGCAAAGGTGCCCCCATGCTGTCCAGGGCCAATTCCCCGTACTTCCTGAGTTCGGGGATACCATTACACATGTGCAATACATATAGGTCTATACCTATATGTAGCTTCACAATGGTAACTCTGAATATGGCCATGTAAGGTGTCTAAGATCATGGAATTGTCCCCCCATTCCAAATATGGTATTGGGGGACCAATCCGATGCATCCTGGAGGCTCCACCGTGGACCCCCAGTGCGGCCAAACCAGCTCTCTGAGGCTTGCACTGTAGCTACAGCTGCTGCTACCTCACAGACAGGGTTCTGCCCTCCTGTGGTGTGAGCAGCTCAGTCTCAGGAAGGCAGAACCAAGTATTTCCTTTGGGAGGAAGGTGTTACACCCTTTCCCTTTGGAAATAGGTGTTACAGGCTTGGGAGGGGTAGCCTCCCAGAGCCTCTGGAAATAGTTTGAAGGGCACAGATGGTGCCCTCATTGCATTAGCCAGTCTACATAGGTTCAGGGACCCCCATTCCCTGCTCTGGTGCAAACTGGACAAAGGAAAGAGGAGTGACCATTTACCTGTCCATCACCACCCCAGGGGTGGTGCCCAGAGCTCCTCCAGTGTGTCCCTGGCATTAGCCATCTTGTTGTCCAAGGTGTGGGGACACTCTGGAGATCTCTGAGTGGCCAGTGCCTGCAGGTGACGTCAGAGACCCCTCCTGATAGGTGCATACCGGGTTAGGTGGTCAGTCTCCGTCTCAGGGCTATTTAGGGTCTCTCCTGTGGATTCCTCCTCAGATTCAGCGTGCACGTTTCCTCCAGGAGTCCTCTGCAACCACTGCTTCAGCTTCTGACTGCTGGATCAACCACAGACTGCTCCAGGAACCACTGTAACTGCAACAAAGTATCCAGAAAGGCTACTGTGACTCTGCAACTTCAGCTCCAGCCAGCAACTGCAACAGTTTCCAAGGTGTGCACGCTCTGTGGACTCCCTGCCTTCACCCTGCACCAGAAGAACCGAAGGAATCCCCTGTGGAGTGACGGAGTCACTTCCCTGCTCCAGCAGGCACCTTCCAAGATGACGACCGGTTCTCTGGGACTCCTCTGATGGCAATGAGCGTGCTCCCTGGAACACAGGTGGTGGGCCCCTTCGACCCAGACTGTCCTAAGGTCGAGCTGTCCAAATTTGGCAGAGGTAGGAGCGTGTCTTCCCGGTTTGCGACAGTACCCCTGTGCACCGCGTCATCTCTAGCTCCTGGGGCTTCTGTGCACTTTTTGCAAGAATCCTTCATGCACAGTGTGGCCCAGGTCCCCAGCACTCCATCCTGCCACGCACAACTCGCTGAGTTGTTCTCTGGCAGCGTGGGACCTTCCTTTGTTGTGCTGCACCAACTGTAATTTGCATCTTCTTTGTCCCCATGTTCTGGGACTCCCATGGGTGCTGCTTGGTCATCTGTGGGCTCGCTCCAGTGTTGGGAGCCCCATCTGCCTCCTCAGTCTGAGTTGAGTCCCCCAGGTCCCTCCTGGGTCCAGTCAGGACCATTTTGACGCACAATGTGACCTTGCTTGAACCAAGGCTGTTGGACGAATCCAGTGCTGCAACTTGTCTGCTTCCAACATCTCAATGTGGAACATCTCCTGCACCATGCAGTAATCTGCAGCCATCTTCTTTGGAGCTCTTCTGCAGACTTCTTTTAACGGGAGAATCCTCTCTTCACAGGTCTTCAGGTCCAGGAATCCACCATTTGTTGCTTGCACTCTTGCTTGTTTCTTGCAATAACTCTTATTACGACTTGTAGTGTGTCCTAAGAAAACTTTCAGTACTTTACTCCTACTTTCCTGGGCTCTGGGGTGGGGTATTTTACTCACCTTTGTGGTTTTCTTACACTCCAGGCACCTGTCTACACACTACACTTGTCTAGGGGGGAATTTGTGATTAACCTTCCACTTTCTTAGTATATGGTTTGTATTGCCCCTAGGCCTATTCAATCCTATTGCATTCTATTGTATTTTCTACTGTTTGCACTAGTCTGAGACTACTTACTTACCTGATTTTGGTCTCTATTGTTTATATTGTGTGTAATATTTACTTCCAGAAGGAGTATTGCCTCTAAGATATTTTTGGCCCTGTGTCACTAAAATAAAATACCTTTATTTTTGGTAACACTGAGTATTGTCTTTTATTGTGTTTAAGTACTGTGTAACTAGTATGTTAAAGCAGGAGCTTTGCATGTCTCCCAGTTCAACCTAAGCTGCTGTGCTACAGCTACCTATAGACAGCCCAAGCTGCTAGAACACTGACTACATTTCACTAATGAGGGATAACGGGACCTGGTATAAGGTGTAAGAACCTAGGGTTCCCACTACAAATAAGGCCGGCCTCTTACATTGGTGGTGCAGCAGTGGAATAAGTACTTGCAATTGCTTTACCACTTTCTTACTAGTGCTTTTCACAAGAAAGGTTTACTCCAATACTTAGAGCTATACATAATTGTACCTAGAAGTCATTCCTAACTTTCTAAAAGTTTCTGAAAAGTGTTTTTTTTCTCTAAAAAGTTAGGCCTAGTAGTTTACTAACTTTTTACTCTTTTTCCTAAACTCTTTCTGTCAACATGTCTGGTGTAGAGGCTACCCCCAGGTGTAGGAGGCTGAGCTGGCTTATAGTGGGTACCTTGTGGTACTTACGCCTTGTGCCAGGTCCAGTTATCCCTTATTAGTAGATCAGAGGTGTTATAGCAGCTTAGGCTGATAGAGGTAGCTATAGCACATCAGCTTAGGCTGAACTAGGAGACATGCAAAGCTCCTACTATACCACTTATATCACTTAGCACTATATCATAAGAAAACACAATACTCAGAGTTACTAAAAATAAAGGTACTTTATTTTAGTGACAATATGCCAAAAGTATCTCAGAGGATATACTCCATCAGGAGGTAAGTAAAATACACAAAATATACACACACAAACCAAAATCAGGTAAGTAACAGTTAGAAAAGTAGTGCAAACACTGTAGAACACAATAGAATGCAATAGGGAGAAATAGGCCTAGGGGCAACACAAACCATATACTCCAAAAGAGGAATGCGAACCACGAATGGACCACAGGCCTAGTGTAGTGTGTAGAGGGTCGCTGGGAGTGTCAGAAAACACTAAGAGTGTCCAAGATACCCCAACCCAAGACCCTGAAACGTAGGAGTAAAATTACCCTACTACCGAAGAAAGACAGTAAAGTCGAGATAGGGGATTCTGCAAGGACAACAACTGCCTGCAAAGCACTGAAGATGCATTCCTGGACCTGAGGACCTGTAAAGGAAAGGGACCAAGTCCAAGAGTCACGCAAGTGTCCAGGGGGACAGGAGCTCACTAAACCCCGGATGAAGGTGCAAATGGGCTGCCTCCGGGTGGAAGAAGCCAAAGATTCTGCAACAACGGAAGGTGCCAGGAACTTCTCCTTTGGTCAGAAGATGTCCCACGGCGTGTTGGTGGATGCAGAGTTGTTTCCATGCAGAAAGACCGCAAACAAGCCTTGCTACCTGCAAGAGTCGCAGTTGAGGATTTTGGGTGCTGCTGGGGCCCAGGAAGGACCAGGAGATCGCCCCTTGGAGGAGGAGACCGAGGGGGTACTCAGCAACACAGAGAGCCCATGCAGAAGCAGGCATCACCCCCAGAAGCACCTGAACAGGCACTTAGAAGATCTGAGGACGACAGTCAACTCAGAGCAACAAAAGAGGGTCCCACAACATCGGAGTCCAACTCAGTGTGTTGGGCAATGCAGGACGGGGTGCTGGGGACCTGGGCTAGGCTGTGCACAAAGGAAGTCTTGCAAAAGTGCACAGAAGCACGAGCAGCTGCAGTTCATGCAGTACACAGGATTGCTGTCTGGTGTGGGGAGGCAAGGACTTACCTCCACCAAATTTGGACAGAAGGGTCACTGGACTGTCAAAGACACTTGGACCCAGCTCCTGTGTTTTGGGGACCACGCTCGTCATGATGAGAGGAGACCCAGAGGACTGGTGATACAGAAGTTTGGTACAAACTATGAGGGTGGTGCACCACTTGAAGAACAAGTATTTGAATACAGTAAAAGAAAGTCCAATTCTCCTGTAGTAGTGATGAAGCAAATCTTCCATTTATTTATTTCCAATTTCAAAGTTATATATTCACACAGTGCTCTTTTTACGGCAAAGGTACATAGCAATGACAGCCAACGCGTTCCGCCATCAACACAGGGCTTCTTCAGGGCTAGATGGTATCCAGTCAGTCATGGTAAGTAATGTTCAATGAAAAGTCATTTGTAATTACCCAGAAAAGGTGCTGGCGCTGACATTTAGACCAGGTCCATGGTCGTAAACCCAGTTCTCGTGGAAACTGGGCCGGCAGAAAACGACGATCCCGAAGTATTGATGCAGAAGTTTGGTGCCTGCGTTAGCAGGGGGAAGATTCCGTCGACCCATGGAAGATTTCTTCTTGTCTTCCAGTGCAGGGTGAAGGCAGACAGCCCTCAGAGCATGCACCACAAGGAAACAGTCGAGAAAGCCAGCAGGATGAGGCGCTACAATGTTGCTGGTAGTCTTCTTGCTACTTTGTTGCGGTTATGCAGGCGTACTGAGCAGTCAGCGGTCGATCCTTGTCAGAAGTCAAAGAGGGAAGTGCCCAGACCCCAGGAGGGCAGAAACCTGTCTGAGGGTTGGCAGCAGCGGTAGCTGCAGAGAAAACCCCAGAGAGCTGGTTTGGCAGTACCATGCGTCCATGCTGGAGCACCGGGGATGCATGGAATTGTCCCCCCAATACCATAATGGTATTGGTGTGACAATTCCATGATCCTAGATATGCTACATGGCCATGTTCGGAGTTACCATTGTGAAGTTACACATAGGTATTGACCTATATGTAGTTCACACGTGTAATGGTGTCCCCGCACTCACAAAGTCTGGGGAATTTGCCCAGAACAATGTGGGGGCACCTTGGCTAGTGCCAGGGTGCCATCACACTAAGTAACTTTTCACCTAACCTTCACTAAGTGAGGGTTAGACATATAGGTGACTTATAAGTTACGTATATGCAGTGTAAAATGGCTGTGAAATGATGTGGACATTATTTCACTCAGGCTGCAGTGGCAGTCCTGTGTAAGAATTGTCTGAGCTCCCTATGGGTGGAAAAAGAAATGCTGCAGCCCATAGGGATCTCGTGGAACGGCAATACCCTGGGTACCTAGATACCATATACTAGGGAATTATAAGGGTGTTTCAGTGTACAATCAGAATTGGTAAAATTCGTCACTAGCCTACAGTGTCAATATTAAAAGCAGAGATAATATAAACACTGAGGTTCTGGTTAGCAGAGCCTGAGTGATACAGTTAGGAACCACACAGGGAACACATACAAGCCACAAACGTATGAGCACTGGGGTCCTGGCTAGCAGGATCCCAGTGACACATATCAAACACACTGACAAATAGGGTTTCCACTATGAGAACTGGGCTCCTGGCTAACAGGATCCCAGTGAGACAGTAAAAACACCCTGACATATATTCACAAACAGGCCAAAAGTGGGGGTAACAAGGCTAGAAAGAGGCTTCCTTCCTACAACCACCATTCGCACGAACTGCCTCTGGATATTTTGCCAACTTCAACAATGACTTCTCAGACTTATTTGCCTCTTCGACAGCTGACTTGTCAAGTGCACATAAGCTAAGAAACTGGCTTAAAGAAACATATTTTATTTTTCCATGGAACTATCTATGGGTCTCTTTGACTCTCCTAGCCCTTTTTCTTTAGATTGGTTTTGTCATTACCTTTTTCTTATTAATAAATGGTCATTTCTTTACTGAAAAATCAACAGTTGAACTGGTGGAGGAGGTTTTAAAACCACATTTTTCATCACATAAGGTCCAAAGAGACTTGTCATTTGTGAACATTTCCGCAGTGCCAATTCCTGATGGGATTGTTTGGGACAAAGTAATGTTTGATATATATGGTCCCACGGAAGTTATTCAAATACCGTATTTGTTCAAACTATCAATGAATTATATAGTAATACCAGGCATTGTTTAGGATGATTGGGATGTGAAACAGTAAATTCTATGATGACTGAATTGCAATATTATACCGTCTTTGAGAACGAAGATGTTTACCAATTTAAAGAAAATTATAGTGATATGTTTTGCTATAATTATTATGGGCACCATTTCATACATAGAGCGAGCAGCCTCAAAACGTTTTTTAATTATACACAATGGGAACATTGACCGACTCCGCCACAGGGGAGTTCCAAAACATACTCTGAAAAGTTTGCATATTTTTCTGGGCATTATGTGAAAAATGCTGAGTCATATTATTTTAAGGTACCACCTACTAAAGATATACATATGTTAATGACCAATACGAAATTTATATAATCAGAATCCTTTGTTTCCTGTTTCTCTACAGAAGGCTATGAATATTGGCTGAAGTCGATTGATCTGAAAAGTATATGGGGAACGGAAAATTGGCAAATTAGGGGAAAGGAAGCTTTGTTTAGAGCATGCCTTATTCCTGTACAAATGATCTTCTTAAATGAAACAGTACAACAAATAAGTTGTTTAGGCTTAGCTAAAATTAAGGAATTAAACATGCCCAGTATACCTGCCCCAGCAAAGTTTTATTTATTGGCAAAAATATACAAATGCAACTGAAAATGAGCTTGATGAATGGGTCCAGAATAGTACATTCAATGCTTCACTGACATGTCCTGGCGGGTGGGTATTGTGGCCAATGGGCATCATCAATGTTTTAGAACGAGTAGGCCAGACCCTCGCTATATATCATCCGGACATGCGGGTATAGTTACGACACATAGGTGGTCATTACAACCCTGGCGGACGGTGTTAAAGCTGCGGAAACACCGCAAACAGGCCAGTGGACCAAAAAAGGGAATTATGACAGCCACTTTAACACACCGCCCGCCACGGCGGTGCAAACAAGCAGCGTGGCGGTCCCCGCCAACAGACAGGCGGGAGACAATGTACCGCCCACAGTATTACAACCCGCCAATCTTTTCCGGGTCGGATTCTCTGTGGATAAAAACACAGCGGAAACAGCTTTTGCTATGGGAAAACGCTCACCTGAACACATCCCACGAGGAACGAGGACTCCATGGAGCCGGAACTCCAAATACTACCTGCCCTTGTGTTTCTGCTCCTCTACGACCAACAGCTACGTAGGCACCAAAGACAACGGTGAGTACTGCACCTACGACATAGGTGAGGGGGAGGCAAAAGTTAGGGGGACACCCACCAAACACCCCCACCCCCACCCTCGCATATTACAACATACACAACAATGAATTCACAAAAATCACAGTAACAACCCACAATCCCCCTGGAAGAATGAAAAGACAATGAGAAATTCGGTCAAACATTGTAATGTGGCAATATACATGTCATACAAAAATATACAGATATACATTTGAAAATCAGTCAGAATTATATACAATACGAGAAGTAGTGCAGATATGTACACAACAATGTCCGTGCACCAACAGTCCAAAAATGCATGGGCGAGGCCCACAAAGGATACCTGACCACAATCGGAGAGAACACTGCCGGGGCATCAGATAGAAATACTACAGGCACCTCAGGGGGAAGGGAAGGGGGGGCACCTCAGCCGGATGACTGCAAAGCCAGATCCACGACGGGGCTCCATGCCCATTGATGTATCCTGGGGAGTGCAAAGCCACAGTCTCTCAAGTCTCTACAGTGGGTGGGGTGCCCACTGTTCCATCCTGGGGAGTGCAAAGCCACAGTCACTCAAGTAGATGCAGGTCTCTAGTGGTACTGGGGGGGACTGGCGCCCAGACTGGATGAGTCTCCCCGTGAAAGTTCCTGTCCTGTCACTGTCCCAGCTGCACATGGGATAAGGATGCCTGATGTGGCGGCCCATTCATTCCTACCCAGTGCTTGCCCTGTTCAGCGGTGCTTTGCCATGGCGGTCTTTGCCCTGTTCAGCGGTGCTTTGCCATGGCGGTCTTTGCCCTGTTCAGTGGTGCTTTGCCATGGCAGTCTTCGCCCTGTTCAACGGTGCTTTGCCATGGCGGTCTTTGCCCTGTTCAGCGGTGCTTTGCCATGGCAGTCTTCGCCCTGTTTAACGGTGCTTTGCCATGGCGGTCTTCGCCCTGTTCAATGGCTCTTTGCCATGGCGGTCTTTGCCCTGTTCAGCGGTGCTTTGCCATGGCGGTCTTCGCCCTGTTCAACGGTGCTTTGCCATGGCGGTCTTTGCTCTGTTCAGCGGTGCTTTGCCATGGCGGTCTTTGGCCTGTTCAGCGGTGCTTTGCCATGGCGGTCTTCGCCCTGTTCAACTGTGCTTTGCCATGGCGGTCTTTGCCCTGTTCAGCGATGCTTTGCCATGGCGGTCTACGCCCTGTTCAACAGTGCTTTGCCATGGCGGTCTTTGCCCTGTTCAGCGGTGCTTTGCCATGGTGGTCTTTGCCCTGTTCAGCGGTGCTTTGCCATGGCGGTCTTTGCCCTGTTCAGCGGTGCTTTGCCATGGTGGTTCTGCTACGGGCATTGGTGTGTGGCATGATGTTCTCTACACTGGGCATTGGTGTGTGGCATGACGTTCCATCATTGCCCAGCGGGGCTGTGGCAGCCGGGGCCCTCCAGGGCACTGACTCCGGCGGTGGTCTCCTGACCAGTGACGATACTTGGGCCCTCCTGGGCTGTGACTCTGGTGGTGGTCTCCTGACCAGTGACGATACTTGGGTCCTCCTGGGCTGTGACTCTGGCAGTGGTCTCCTGACCAGTGACGATACTTGGGCCCTCCTGGGCTGTGACTCTGGGGTGGTCTCCTGACCAGTGACGATACTTGGGCCCTCCTGGGCTGTCACTCTGACGGTGGTCTCCTGACCAATGACGATACTTGGGCCCTCCTGGGCTGTCACTCTGGCGGTGGTCTCCTGACCAGTGATGATACTTGGGCCCTCCTGGGCTGTCACTCTGGCGGTGGTCTCCTGACCAGTGACGATACTTGGGCCCTCCTGGGCTGTCACTCTGCCGGTGGTCTCCTGACCAGTGACGATACTTGGGCCCTCCTGGGCTGTCACTCTGGCGGTGGTCTCCTGACCAGTGACGACGGTGCTGGCGGTTGTGTGTCGACCGCCGGAAATGATGGTGCACTTCTCCGCCATGACACTCACAACAGGCTGGGCAGACTTCCTCTGGCCCTTCCACAACTTTGGTGGAGTCACAGCTGACTCTCCAATCCCCTTGGAACCCATGTCAGTTGTTTTCCCACCAGGAGTCTGAACACGGTCCCGTCGTCCACTCTCCAATTTTAGAGCCTTTACAGGGGGTGGGCTGCCAGTGCCTTGGCTCTGGGTCCTACTGCCTGCCCTGATGGCCGGTGCACTCCACAAACCTTGAACAGGCACCACTGGTATTGGAGGCTTTTTGGCTGAGGCGCTACGACGGGAGTGATGAATTGGAGGGGGTGGGGTGGGGACAAAAAGGTCAACTTTACAGAGGGACAGTTTCTGACGAACACTGGGATGGGTAGTTGGAGGGGGTCTGGGAGTGGAGGAAGAGGAGGTGGTTGTCGGAGGTGTCACTTTAGGTGTTTTGGGTGCAGGTGCAGGTACTGGAGGCTGTCGTGAGGTGGATGGATGTTGGGTGAGTGATTGCCGGCGTTTGGGTACTTTGGGAGGGGGCGTCACAGACACACTGGGAGAGGACACAGGGGACGTGTAAATGGCAGTGAGGTGGTGAGTGAAGATGAGCGGCTTGTGGTGCTGGGTGTCCTTGTGCGATTCATGGTGCCTGTAGATGTGGTGCATGCAGGTGTGTGTGTAGACGAGACTGGGAGGGAGGAGGGAGAAGAGGAGGAGGGGGACACAGTGGAGGCAGTGGATGTTGCTGTGTCTGTACGTGGGTGAGGCTTGCGTGAGTGCCTGTGGTGTGTGTGGTGCCTATGTTTGCTTGAGCTACTTAGGTGTGTTGACTTGTGTGCATGCTGGTCTGTAGGTGTGCTTGGGATGGGCTGAGGTACAGGAGATTGGGTCTGGGTGGAGGAAGTTGGAGGGGGGAGGCTAGAGACAGGGACAATGGCTGCCATCAGTGCTGAGGCCAGAGATTGCAGGGTTCGCTGAAGGACAGCCTGACCAGAATGAATGCCCTCCAGGAATGCATTACCGTGTTGCAACTCTCGTTCTACACCCTGGATGGCATTCACAATGGTAGACTGCCCAACAGTGAGTGACCTGAGGAGGTCAATGGCCTCCTCACTGAGGGCAGCAGGGGTGGCTGGGGCAGGGCCTGAGGTGCCTGGGGCGAAGGTGATGCCCACCCTCCTGGGTGAGCGGGCATGGGGCGAACGCTGAGGGGCTGCTGGGAGGGCGGGCCTGGTAGGGGAGGTGGCAGCTGTACCTGTAGAGGTGGGGGGCACAGATGGTGCCGCCACTACAAGGGAGCCCCCATCGGCGGACGAGTCCGTGTCGCTGCTTGGTGATCCGGTGGCCGACGTGAAGCTCCCCTCGCCCTCCGTCCCACTGGTGCATTCAGAGTCTGTGGTGTGGCCCTCCATGGCCATGTGGGATGCAGCTCCCTCGTGCTCAGGTGCCACTGTACCTCCGCCTGTTGATGCTGATGTACAAAAGGACAGGGAGAGCAGAAAAAGGGGGGGAGACAGAAGAAAGAGAGTTTTAGTGCATGGATTACCGCTACCGTTGGCGGACAAGACAGACGCAGCAGCCCCCTGCATTACGCCGTGCTCCTGCCCTCTGCACATGCAATTCCTGAGATATGGCCTACATGGCAATGGTGGACATCTGCGCACATGGATGCCACAGGGACAACTGTACCTCGACTTGGCACTCTGCTGAGGTGGGGTAGAGTGCCAAATGGCCTACATTACGGAGGGGCCTTGCCTACCTAACTCGCCTTGGCCTAGGGACACCCACAGCGCACCTCCCCCACCCAGACCCCTCCACTACACGCAAAGTCAGCAGAATGAGGTTGTACTCACCCCCTTGTGTCTGCTGTAATGCCCTCAAGCGCCCATCCAACTTCGGGTAGGCCACCGCCAGGATCCGGAACATCAGGGGGGTCATGGTGCGACGGGCACCCCTCCCACGTTGGGAGGCCATCCCCAGCTGAGCCTCCGCCGTCTTCTTGCTGCAGCGGCGAATTTCCTCCCATCTCTTACGGCAGTGGGTGCCCCGTCTCTGGTGGGCCCCCAGGGTCCGGACCTCCTTGGCGATGGCACGCCAAATCTCCCTCTTCTGGTGGGCGCTGACCTACATGACATGCACAAGGGAAGAAGAGAAGCCATTACCAACTGTACCGTAGATGTAAGTGTCCCCCCTCCCTACCCTTGCCATTTGGCACATGCATTAATGTTCCCTGAACTCTGCCCCCTTCCCTCTTCCAACCAGCCCTCTCCACCCAGGCCTAGCCCATACAACGTGCTCCGTGTGTACTAACCTGTTGGTCTGGAGGACCGTAGAGTAGCGTGTACTGGGGGAGGACCCCGTCTACCAGTTTCTCCAACTCCTGTGCAGTGAAGGCAAGGGCCCTTTCCCCAGACGCAACAGCCATCGTCGCTTCCAGACCGAGGTCACAGCAGCACTTGCAGTGTAGGTCCTCTCCTGTCGAATGTCAGGTATCTAGTGATTGAACAGATAGAAAATAGCGGTGACGTCCGCGGCGGTAACATCCGCGGCGGGGCGCATCATCACCGCCGGCGCACCTGTTCATTGGCTCCTGGGACCCATAGGGTCCAATGTTAACCAATGCAGCATTGCGCCGCGGTCTATGACCGCCTACCGCGACGGTGTGCAACGCCAGCGCTGTTACCCCACAATCCAATTGTCCCAGTTTAGAGGTCAGGCAGCCGCCATTTCAGGGGCCCACATGGCTTCAATTACTACTGCGTCACACATAGCTAGGCCTACACTCTACACACATACAGGAAGGGTTTAGTGAGTGGTGTAGTCTTGTGTGTAAGTCTGGGTACATACCTGGAGAAATACTGACTGGTTCTTCGCTGTTGTCCTTCGTAGGCACCGTCAGCTGAGACATATGAGAAGATGGAGGAATCCAACGGTGTACCGACCGCTGGTGGACCTGTTGACAATGGAAGAGAGACATGTCATCGTCACCTACCGGTTTGAGCGTGCCACAATCCAGGAACTATGTACCCAGTTGGAGCCAGACCTGATGTCACCAATCCGCCATCCAACTGGAATCCCCCCTGACGTGCAGGTGCTGTCAGTGCTCCATTTCCTTGCAAGTGGGTCTTTTCAGACAACAGTGGCCATGGCATCAGGGATGTCCCAGCCTATGTTTTCCAACGTGTTGTCCAGAGTGTTGTTTGCCCTGCTGAAACACGTAAGGAGATACATCATTTTCCCTCAGGTGGAGGATTTGCCTACAGTGAAAGGTGACTTCTATGCCCTTGGACATATCCCCAACGTCATCGGTGCCATTGATGGGACCCCTGTAGCTCTGGTCCCCCCCCACAGGAGTGAACAGGTGTACAGGAACAGGAAGAGTTATCATTCAATGAATGTCCAGATGGTAGGTTTGGCAGACCAGTACATCTTGCAGGTAAATGAAATGTGCCCTGGCACAGTGCATGACGCCTACATCCTGCGGAATAGCAGCATCCCTGATATGATGGGTCAACTCCAGAGGCACTGTGTATGGCTATTAGGGGACTCTGGTTACCCCAACCTTTCCTGACTATTGACCCCAGTGAGGAATCCCAGGACCAGGGCAGAGGAACGGTACAATGAGGCCCATGGGCGGACTAGGAGGGTGATCTAACGCACCTTGAGGCCAGGTTCAGGTGCCTCCATATGACAGGTGGATCCCTATTCTACTCACCGAAGAAGGTGTGCGACATCATCATCGCCTGCTCCATGCTCCATAATTTGGCATTGCGACGCCAGGTGACTTTTCTGCAGGAGGATGATCCAGATGACGGTGTTGTAGCAGCTGTGGAGTCTGTGGACAGTGATGAGGATGATGCTGAGGAAGAAGACAACGACAACAGGGAGTCAGTCATACAGCAATATTTCCAGTGAGACACAGGTGAGAAAAATTTCATTTTTACCATTACATTAACTTTCACACGTCTACCTCTATACTGTTTCTCGATTTAAATCATTATTTGGAAACTGAGTTGTACCCTTCCATTACGGTTTCACAGGTGTGGTACCTACGTGTCAACTGCTTGCATCCTTCAAGTGCTTGTGATGTGTGACATAGGTATGTTAGCCTTACAATGGTAAACCCATTATGACACTGTCATTGATAATACATATTTAGTAAATCACAGACTGACTCCAGATTGTTTTGTGGTTCAAGGGTGTTTATTGAAGTGCTCTGAAATGTGAGGGGTTTGTAAAATGAGGATGGGTGATGGTGGAGGAATGTCCATGGCAGAGTCCAGTCTATTTGTCTCACAGGTGCACTGCCCATCTGGGCATAGGAAGTGGAGCTGGTGCAGTTTAAGTATGGACAGGGTGACAAAGTGGGACAGTGGGGTGACAATCAGGGTGGTCTCATTTCCTGGCGGGGGTCTTGCCATCTTGCTCTGTCCTGTTCCTGGATCTCAGGGCCCGCTTGCGTGGTGGTTGTCCGTCTGCAGGGTGTGGGGTGCTGGTGTGTTGGTCCTGTGACGGGGCGTCCTGTCCACTAGCGCCGGCGGAGGTGGTGGGCAGTTCATCGTCCTGGCTAGTGTCAGGGGCCCCTTGGAGTGCCACGGTGTCCCTCAAGGTCTGCTGTATGTCCTTCAGCACCCCTACGATGGTGGCCAGGGTGGAGCTGATGGTCCTGAGCTCCTCCCTGAACCCCAAATACAGTTTGTCCTGCAGGCGCAGGGTCTCCTGCAACTTGTCCAGGACCGTGGCCATCGTCTCCTGGGAGTGGTGGTATGCTCCCATGATGGAGGTGAGGGCCTCGTGGAGAGTGGGTTCCCTTGGCCTGTCCGCCCCCTGTCGCACAGCAGCCCTCCCAGTTCCCCTGTGTTCCTGTGCCTCAGTCCCCTGGACTGTGTGCCCACTACCACTGCCCCCAGGTCCCTGTTGTTGTTGGGGTGGCGGGTTATCCTGGTTTCCCTGTAGTGGTGGACACACCGCTGATTGACCTGTCCTGGGTAGGGAGGTTTGGGCCAGCTGGGTGGGTGCTGTTCTGGTGTTACCAGAGGGTGGAAGGTCGGTGTTGGGCTGTGCCTGTGCATGGGGAACCGACTGTCCCGAGGCCCACAATGGTCCGGGCTGGTCATCAGGATCCAGTAGGGCAGAGCTGCTCTTGTCACTGTGGGCCTCTTCTGGGGGTGGAGTGGTGTTGTCTGGACCCTCTGGTGTGGTGACGGTCCTTCGTGTTCCTCCAGGGGCATAAGTGCATGATTATTGCATATATGTGTATAATGGTGTGCAATGGGTGGGTGTTTGTGTACCCCAGTGCAAGCATTCCTGTGTGTGGGTTTGTGTGATGATGGTTGAAGGTGTGTTCTGGGTATGTGCAGTAGGCATGCTTTAGTGAGGGGTGTCCATGCTTAGTTGTGTCATGCAGGGCTTGGTGTGGGATGGGTGGTTTGTGTTATGGGTAGATTAGTGAGGATTTGGAGTGATAGGGGAGGGGGTGAGGGTGGTGGTGTGTGATATCATGCAGGTAGGGTGGGCGATATGATAGTTACAAATTGACTTATCAGTGTCCCATCCTCCACCGACTCCTCCGAGGCCCTCTGGATGCATGATGGTCAAGACTTGCTCCTCCCATGTTGTTAGTTGGGTCCGCCGCCAGTCTGCTGTACCGCGATGTTGTGCCTGGAGACCGTTGAACGCACCTTCCCCCGTAGGTCGTTCCACCTCTTCCTGATGTCCTCCCTATTTCTTGGGTGCTGTCCCACGGCATTCACCCTGTCCACTATTCTGCGCCATAACTCCATCTTCCTGGCTATTGATGTGTGCTGTACCTGTGAGCCAAATAGCTGTGGCTCTACCCGGACGATTTCCTCCACCATGACCCTGAGCTCCTCCTCGGAGAAGCGGGGGTGTCTTTGGCGTGACATGGGGTGGTGTGTGTGATGTGTGGGGTGGTGTATGTGGTGATGAGTGTGGTAAGTGTAGTGGTGTGTGGTGTTTTGTGCGTGGATGTTGGGTGGGTGATATTGTTGTGTGCCTCTGTGTGATGGGGTTGTCTATTCTGTGCTCTCTCTCTGGCCTTCGTTCGTGATTGTTTGGTCGAAGGGGTTTGTGGGTGATGTGGGTGTGTGTTTTATATTGTGTTGGGTGTGTGGGAGTGGTGTGTGTATGTGTATCAGGTGTGTGTATTTGTAATTGTCCAATGTGGCGGTGTTTTGGAGATGTGTGTGTATTTTGAGTGCAGCGGTGTGTACCGCCAATGGAATACCGCGGTTAAAAGACCGCCGCGTGGATTCGCGGGTCGTAATAGCATGGGTGTGTTTCTGTTGGCGTGGAGGTGGAGGATTGGTTTCTGCCAGTTTATCACTGACCTTTGGTGTGGCGGTGTTGTGTGGGTGTCTGAATTTTGGCGGATTCAAAGATGGGTGTCATAATAGCTGTGGTGGAATACCGCCGCAGCGGCGGTGTATTGGCGGTCTTCTGCACGGCGGTAAGCGCCTTTTACCGCCAATGTTGTAATGTGGGCCATAGTGTGGGAAAATTGTGCCAGCAATGGTTAAAATCATCCTCACTAGTTGCGGTTAGAGAACACCTCAGTCTCCTGTCTAATACTACTGACTTATAGGATTTCCTGTTAGGCTCCAGAAGACACCGTAGGGAATGTTTCTTATATGCAGTATATAATGAAATTTGGAAACTTTCCCAACAGGAAGCAGCTGCCCGGTTAAGGCAAATAGACCAGGAAAATCTAAAAAAGGCATTAGCTGTTGTGGATAATGGGATTAACACCTTGTTCGACCGGATAGATATCATAAATAATATTGTCTCCTCTGCTATAGACATTATACAATCAGATATGTCTTCTTTACACCATGGACAGAGTCAGATCAGGTCCATTATGCAGTTGGGTTGGACACTTCAAACATTGAAGGCGGGTCGCGTTCCCTGGAAGTATGTCACTGCGAGGGAGATATTTTCTTCCTTTAATTTAACGCGACAACAACAACTAATGGCTAAAAAAGGAAGCAACTTATGTCATGCTTAACATCGAGAAAATAGAAAGGTTGCCTTTTACTGCAGCCGAAATACCATCTACTGAGTGGCTAATACAATGGGTCATTAATCTGCCTATTTCAGCACTTCAATTCATCTCCTGTTTAAAACACATTCCGGGAGGCAGATATGAAAAACTGGGAGATAGTTATATCCATGAGGTGTGGGAGCTTCCCTTCTCGTGCAAATGTTTCATTGGCATGAAAGAAGTCTTTGTTAGCGGTAGTGAACGCGAGGCTTCGGTCAGCCATTCAATGGTTTGTAAACAGCTGTCCTTGCATGGGGCGTGTAACGCTTCTGCAGCAAACTTAGCTTGTTATCTGAAGAGAGTTCCAGTCCCCTTGATTAGACCTATGTTCCAGGTGCTATAGAACGGCAGCTACGTCCTCCTCAATGGTGAAGACAGTTGTGGCATGCGGGCCGGAATAGTTTACGTTGTTTCGGTCTCTAAGATCGTTACATGCTGCGGTAACGTACTTTTTCCCCCCCACTAAGATTAAGGAGGTAGCTGATATTTGGCCTCACATTGCTACTTCGAACAGGAATTTTGACAAGTTGAGCAGACTCAAGGCTTTACTGTTTCAAAAGCATGTGGCTCTTACATCTGCACGTGAGACCTACACACTTCAGGTGGCAAGGTCGTCGTCAGAAATACAGTCCCTGTTAAATATAAACTTTCCGAGACACTTTGGTGAGCTCGTGGGACGAATATTTATTGCGTCCAGTACAACTTGAATCGCACATTTTTTCAAAGCTGTTGGTTCTGGTTTCATTCACACCTTCTCCTCCATATTCAGTTCAAAACCATCAGCAATCCACTCAATTTTCTGTAGTATTTTCGGGGGATGTCCAATAACTTTGTCTTTATTAGCTGGCATCCTGCTGTTGCTGTTTTTTATGAGCAATGGCTGTCCCGCAGAAACAAGGAGAAATGACGGCACTCCCATCAGCGCAGCTGTGTCATGAACGTATGATCCAGTATTTTGGAGCAACACTCCTGGAGCAATTGGAGTGTGGCTGGTCTTTGTCATCAAGACCGGTTTTGCATTGTGTGCATCCCGTGTTTCGGTGCCTCTGGTGCTCTTTCGAACATGCACTGGAAGTTTGTCTTTCGGAGCAGCGCTTGCCTGCATCGGATGCTGATCTGTTGATGTTCTCGCAGAGGGTTCATTACCGGACATGCGCATTGAGGTTGCGTTTGCTGCCTGAAGCTACTTATGAGTTGCCCTTCCTGGAGGAAGGTGTTCACAACTCATCTCCGGGCACACCATGGGTTGCTGTCTTGGTTGAGACTGAGGCTACGGAACACATCTGCTCCTTGATCCTTCATGGTGAGGACTTTCCGGTTTTAACATCGGCGTAAGTGGAAGATCTCCTATTCTCCATGACTCAGAATTAGATTGGAACTTTTCTAAATTGACCTGCCCTTCGAATTCGGTTTTATGCCACATGCTCATGTTTTAATGTAGGATGCTTATGTGTCCCTTCAACTTGTGCGAATTGACTTTGCTTTTGTATATCTTAGGTTGAGCCTTTTTAGCAATAAGATTTTAGTTTTGGCTTTGAACCACTTTCAACCGACAAGGGGTGGGTGTTGTGTAGCCGCTGTGCACTTTAACCTATATATATTTTATTCGGCTTGCTTTATTATTAATACAGTAACCATTTTTACGGTCTTCTTTTATTTTCATTTATCTAACTGTTTTTGCCTAAGCCAGCACTCTGTTCTCAGACAAGACATTCTTGATCACTTTGTGCTTTATTCAAGGCTGCAGTTTGGTACATTGCCGGTGAACGTGGTAGAAGTTTAGTCTCCAACATTCATAGAAAATATACATCTTACGTAGGGACATTTTCTCAGAACATCAGCTGTGTTATTATATAAACACTTCCTTGTCCCTTACACGTTAGAGGGAGATTCCAGCCAGGAAACCACGACTGTATGCTGATTGCTGAATGCTTTGCTACAGATGCCAAAGCAGACCACAGGCCTTTGCTCAGGTATGGGGGTTGATGTCTTCCCATGGGAACCCGAAAGGCAGAATTAGAACTTAACATGCTGTGCTCAAATTACAACCTAGATAGGAAATAGTCCATCGATCATAGTGACAATATGATAGAGTTGTTTTTATGCTTCACTCAGCTCGTCACAATTTTAATACTGTCATGTTGTGTTGTCCTGGTTATTGCAGCTCACGCTTTGCTATTTAAGATGCAGTTGTTTTATTAAACTCATTATTGAAACATATACTACTTCTGCTTGTCATTTATATATGAGACTAAGTTGTAAATGAGAGAACCGGATGCGACCTGAGTGACCACGACTTCCCTGAGAAGCCAAGTATGTCATGCGCTCAGCTGCCCAATAATCACTATCCTTTGGTAGAGATGAG
The DNA here is from genome assembly GCF_031143425.1 of Pleurodeles waltl. Taxonomy (NCBI): domain Eukaryota; kingdom Metazoa; phylum Chordata; class Amphibia; order Caudata; family Salamandridae; genus Pleurodeles; species Pleurodeles waltl. The sequence continues at coordinate 594,308,660 of NC_090447.1, forward strand.
GCACTGCTAGTTAGCCAGCGAAAAACCCGGATTCGAGCAACAGGTGTCACCCGCACCGCAGGCGAGTCTGCCACTCAAAATCCAGTAGTCTCATTGGAATAATGAGAGCCTACGCAACACCATGTCACTTCTGTCTCAGAGGTGTCACACACATCTAACCCTGAGGACCAGTCCCTAGATAGGGAACTCAGAAAGCTGAGGTTAGAGGAGGCCAGACTGAGGCTACAGCAGCAACAGTTGGCCTTAGATAGGGAATCCCTGGCTGTGGAAAGGGAAAGGCAGAGGTTGGGGTTAGTTCCCCATGGTGGCAGCAGCAGTAATTTCAGGAGCTCCAGTTTTAGGGAACCTACATTTGATTCCAGAAATCTGCACAAGGTTGTTCCCCCTTACAAGGATGTGGATGACATCTATAAGTGGTTTGTTGCAATTGAGAGGGACTGTAAAGTTCAGAGGGTCCCTGAAGCACAGTGGGCTTCTAACCTGTCGTTGTCTTTCACTGGCAAGGGGAGAGCCAGGCTACTTATTGTCAGGGAGGATGACTCAGACAACTATCACATTCTCAAAAGTGCACTTTTAGATTGTCTGGGCTTAACCACTGAGCATTATAGAATAAAGTTCAGAGAGACCAGAAAGGAGTCTTCACAGGACTGGATAGATTTTGAAGACTGTTCAGTGAAGGCCGTAAAAGGTTGGTTAAATGGCAATAAGGAGACTGACTATGAAAGCCTGTATAACTTAATTCTGAGAGAGCATATATTGAAAAATTGTGTGTCTGATTTGTTGCATCAGTATCATGTGGACTCAGACCTGACCTCTCTCCAAGAATTAGGAAAGAAGGCAGAAAAATGGGTCAGAACAAGGGTGTGCAGAAAAGCTCATACAGGGGGTGACAAGGACAGGAAGAAGAAGGATGGTTAGTCTCATGACCAGGGTGGGGACAGAGATAAAACATCTTCAGAGTCATCATCAGGCCCACAAAAATCCTCTGGGAGGGTGTTCAAATCCTCTTCAAATCAGCAGAAAAAGCCATGGTGTTATTTATGTTAAAATATAAAGGCCATTGGGCAAGTGACTCTACTTGTCCAAAGAGAAATACCAAGCCTCCCACCACCACAACCCCCACTGCTTCCACTAGTGGCCCTAGTAATAGCAGAGGTGGTGGGAAAAACACTACTAATACCCAGTCAAAGGGTATAGTTGGGCTCACTTTGGTAATGTAGTGCAGGTTGGTCTAGTTATGGAGACCACTGAGGTTGTTTTGGTCTCTGATGGTGGCATTGACCTTGCCACCTTATTTGCTTGTCCCCTTAATATGGATAAGTACAAGCAACTACCCCTAATAAATGGTGTTCAAGTTGAGGCCTATAGGGACACAAGTGCGAGTGTCACTATGGTGATGGAGAAACTGGTTGCCCCTGAGCAACACTACTTGGTCATCAGGACGCGCAAAGGATCTGCCGTGAGCACCAGCTGACTGAGGGGGCGGGTACCCAGACCCCGTTAATCTTCAACGCGCCGGCTTCGCGGGACGCACAAAGGATCTGCCGTGAGCACCAGCTGACTGAGGGGGTGGGGACCCAGGTCCCTTTAATCTTCAACGCGCGCCCGCTTCGCAGGACGCGCAAAGGATCTGCCGTGAGCACCAGCTGACTGAGGGGGCGGGACCCAGGCCCGGTTAATCTTCAATGCGCGCCCACTTCGGGGGACGAGCGCGGGACGTGCCCGGGCAAAGCCCGGGCCAAGGGCGGGCCCGTCCTGCGCCCGGAAGAGACTGGGCTCGGTCACTCTCTTTTATTTCTTTCTTTATTTTATTATTATTTTTTTTTATTTGGCGGCGACTGGTGTTCTGAGAGGCCTGAGGAGTTTTGGCTCACCTGCTGTATTTTCCAGAACATTGTCTGACTCGTTTGCGACCATCAGCGACTGTCTGAGGACGGGCCGGGCCCCCCCTGGGGCCCAAGGTACGGCTGGGGGCACTTTGTTAAAACCTGTGTTTACTTCTTCTTTTTGCGCCCATTTTGGTGCTGAGTCTTTATCCACTTAGAATGGGAAAACGCAAGGTGAGACCCAGTCCTGACTCAGGACCTGTCAAAACCAAAATTCTTAAATCTAGTAGAGTCACGCAACCCCACACCAATTGCGTATCTATAGAAATTGACAATTTAATTGAAGAAGTGGAGTTAATCCTCAATGATAAAGAGAGTAATGCTCGGAAGAGGCTGAAACCAGGAACTTTACTGCAGTTTTTAACATCTGGACCCAATCCTTCTATTGATGTCAAGCCCCCGAGAATTCCAGCTCAAGCCGGTGCCCCCACAAGCCCGCCTTGTACGGTTAACTCTTCATCTTTACCTGTTTCTGTGTCTAATTTGGAAGCTATAGCCACCGACTCTATCCTCCATGGGATTACCTGTTCAAATCGTTTTTCTGTTTTGGACCATTTAGATTTGGCCACTGCTAAACAGACTCCTTCGACCCCTGTGCTTTCCAACTGTGATCCCCTTAGAGAAGATCTTCCAGCATTAGTCTCTAGCTTAAAGCATGAAGTAGGGGAGTTGAAGTGCTTAATGCTCAAAGTTCTTAAGCTTCTTTAAAAACCTGAAACAACTCCTCTGTGTGCTCTGAACCTAGCGCCATTGCAATGCAATTATCCCACGGTTTCTGTCCCTTTGCCAGCAGATTCATGGACGACCTTGGAGGCTTCTCAGAGCTCCAGTTACAGGCCTCATTATGGTAAACATACTGCTCCACTTTTGGCAAAATCAACACTCTCTCCTTCCATTATCGATCGGAATCCAGATTTTACATCAGTCTCTGGCCATTCCACCTTCACGTCTAATCGAAATTGCATTTATATGTGCAATGTTCCCCCTCTTACAGCTCAATCGAGGGAAGATACATTTTCTTTAATCAACAAGGCTTCACATTGGATCCGCCATGTTAGAGGTTGTGGCTCAATTATCCATGCAGATATTGTATCTGCCTCACGGTTATGTGGTCGTTCCGGCAGGCAGGATATTATTAAACTCAATCTTGCAAGCCCCTCCTTAGTCACGGGACTCCTGCAGATGGAAGCACGTAACCTTACAAGGAAGAAACTTGATATATTTCTTAGTGACAGTATGCCCGCTTTGGGAAATATGAGTTTGTCCACTCGACCAAGTATGGATAAGCCAATACCACCCAATGTAACTGGTCTTGTTGCTTCTTTTGGTCCGCCATCTTCTTCTGTTGATGAGCCTGACATGTTCCTTGTTCCAAAATGTGTTAGCGCATGCGATCCTGTGCTTCAGGGGGTACTTCTGATGTTGATTGACTATGTCCTCCCAGTCTTTGTAAATCCTGTGTCGGTCTTGACACCCAGACCTTGCCCCTCCAAAGAACCTTGCCAAGTCCGGATGCCCACATCCTATGGGATCCCCCTATTGCTTCTACTGTGAATTCCAACCCAGTACTAGATGTTGATTTTTGTGAAGACACTTGCAGTACTATACATGTCACAGGGAAATTCTTGTCCTGGAACGTGGCTGGTATTAAGAGCAAACTAGCTGATCCTGAGTGGGGGACTTATATTGAACCCTTTTGTATTTGCATGTTCCAGGAAACGTGGGCCACGGAAAGTGTGTACAGGCAAGGTTTCTGCTCCTTCACTAAAAATGCTACGCAGTCTTCTATGGGTAGGGCAATAGGGGGGTTTATGCACTTGGGTCAAGATGACTCAGGTGGGCAAAGTAAAGGAGATCTCTGTAGATTCCTGTGATATTTTGGCAATAGTAATAATACCAAACTCGGGTACTCCGGTCTTATGTATTAATATCTACAATAGACCAGGCCCTTCCAATCACCGGTCTGCTACTATAGATTTCCTGTATAATCTCATATCTGACTTCAGTTCTAAATATCGCATTATTATTGTAGGTGACCTCAACGCGCAAATTGAACTTGACTCGGCCTATGCCAAGACAACACAGGTTGAAGACGAAGTGTGGAATATTCCCCCTCCTTTAATTCAATCAGCGTTGTTTACTGTTTCCTGCAGGGCGACGCATATAGTAGATCTCACAGTAATTCATGGCCTTTGTTTCGGAAATGGCCGGTTCCCTGCTGATGCTTCTGCTAGACCAACTTTTTTTAGGCGCCTCTATAGCAGCATTCTGGATTATGTTATCTTTGATTTACGGGTTTGGCATTCCAAAATTAATGTGGAAGTGGGTCCACGGCACACTAGCGATCACGCTTCTTTACAAATCGTATTTAACAGATCTCTTTTTGCAGGACCTCCGTCTCTCTCTGCTTCTAATGCTCACAAACCTTTGAAATTGTCCAGCAATAGGCGCGCTGTGAGATGGGTTTCGTTTCAGAAGTCCAACTTGTCAAGGGATAAACTGTGCGCCTTAGTCTCTAGACACCAGCTTTTTGATGTTAATCTTGTATTAACCCCACTGGAAGTTATGTCTTCCCATGTAGTCCTTTTTGCGGCCCTTAAGGAGCTTTTCACTAAATCTGTCATGAATCGAAGGAACTCCTCCCTTCCACCTAGCTGTAAATGGTTTGATAAGAGGTGTCGTGAGGCCATGAGCCTTTTGACTAAAGCGTTAAAATCGAAGAATCGGGAAGTCATCGTGAGAGCGAGAAGAACTTATGTCTTCACTTGCAAATTATGCAAACTCAAGCGTGAGGAAAGTCTATGGGGAGATCTGGCTGAGGCGGCCAGGACCCGCAATGTTAAACTTTTTTGGCTTTTGGTTTCACGTAGAGACCCAGATCTTTCACTTGTTCCAGAATGCCATATTGCTGCTGACACCTGGCTCACTCATTTTAGGGAATTCTATGGCTCTACGCCAGAAATTGTTGCCAACAGCCCATTTTTTTAATCAATATGGCGTTTTAGACTAGCGACTTTAAAGAATAAGATTGGGTAGCTGCTTTTTAGATTTAGATCTTTTTATGCATATTTACTGTATTTTGGCTGTTTTTTAGATTCAGATCTTTTTATGCATATTTACTGTATTTTGGCGTATGATATTAGCTGATATTTTCTGGGACTAGAGGTATTGTCTTTTACATTTTTGGACACAAGTGGGTTTGAAGAACTGTTTATTTGGCGAGAGAATTTTTCAAATTTGATTTATCTGTCTATATAGTCTATCCTGTGGCAAAATGTTTGGAACCAATATGGCGTTTTAGACTAGCGACTTAAAGAATAAGATTGGGTAGCTGCTTTTTAGATTTAGATTTATTTTACGCATATTTATTGTACTTTGGTGTATGATATTAGCTGACATTTTCTGGGACTAGAGGCGTTGCTTCTTATATCATTGGAGAAAGTAATTCTTTTAAGTTTACTATTCCATGGTTTTAAATTTTTCTCTTTTTAATGTCTCTTATTCATTTTACTGTGTATTGTTTTTCTTATAATTTCTTTTTCATACTGCTATGTATTGCACTTTTATGGTATGTTTTTTATTACCAAAATAAAGTAAATGATGATGATGATGATGACAGATGCCCATAACAACACTGTTAGCCACCCCATGGTTGTTGTGAATCTCAATTGGGGGGCTTACTGGTCCAAAGAAAGTTGTGGTATCCACTGACTTACGTGTAGAATGTCTGCTGGGCAATGATTTGGAGACTTCCGCTTGGGCTGAAGTGGAGTTGGAGGCCCATGGAGCAATGCTGGGAATTCCAGGGAATATCTTTGCTCTTACCAGGGCTCAGGCCAAGAAGCAAAGAGGACATTGAAACTTGGATCCTGGAACAATGGACCAAGTGCTCCCAAAAACTAGGGGTAGGAAGGGCAAACCCTTGTCCATTATCCCTCCTTCTCCAGATGATTCCCCTTTTGATGAGGAGGAATCAACTCCCTGTGCAGAACCTACACCAGAGGAGGTTGAAGCTGACACAGCTGAGCTTTAGGGTGGCCTGCCAGGGAGGAACTGAGTGTGGCACAGCAGACCTGTCCCACACTAGAGGGTCTCAGACAGCAAGCTGTCAAACAGCAAAACGGGGATGTCAATGATGCCCACAGAGTTTACTGGGAGAACAATTTCCTTTATACTGAGGCAAAGGACCATAAACCTGGTGCCACCAGGAGACTGGTCATCCCTTTACGGTGCATGGAATTCCTCCTAACTCTAGCACATGACATTCCTTTGGCTGGACATTTGGGGCAAAGTAAAACATGGGACAGACTTGTTCCTCATTTTCACTGGCCTCATATGTCAGAGGACACTAAGGGGTTTTGCTGCTCCTGTGTGACCTGCCAAGCTAGTAGCAAGACTGGTGGCACCCCAAAGCCCCCCTTAATCCCACTTCCAGTGGTTGGGGTGCCCTTTGAGAGGGTAGGGGTTGATATTGTTGGCCCCCTTGACCCTCCAGTAGCTTCTGGCATTAGATTTATCCTTGTGGTAGTGGACCAGGCCACAAGGAATTCAGAAACTGTCCCCTTAAGGACCACTACAGCACCTGCAGTGGCAAAGGCCCTCCAGGGAATATTTCCCAGGGTGGGTTTCCCTAAGGAAGTTGTATCAGACAGATGTAGTAAATTTATGTCTGCATACCTCAAGGCAATGTGGAAGGAGTGTGGTATAACATACAAGTTCACTACTCCTTATCATCCACAAACAAATGGTCTGGTTGAGAGGTTTAATAAAACTCTCAAAGGTATGATAATGGGACTCCCTGAAAAACTCAGAAGGAGATGGGATGTCCTGTTACCTTGCCTCCTTTTTGCTTACAGGGAGGTACCCCAAAAAGGAGTGGGCTTCAGTCCCTTTGAACTCCTTTTTGGGCACCCTGTGAGAGGTCCCCTTGCACTTGTTAAGGAGGGTTGGGAACAACCTCTAAAAGCTCCTAAACAGGACATTGTGGATTATGTACTTGCCTAAGATCAAGAATGGCTGAGTAAATGAAAAAGGCCAGTAAAAACCTTCAGGCCAGCCAGGAGCTGCAAAAGCAATGGCATGACCAGAAGGCTGTCCTGACTCAGTACCACCCAGGCACGAAGGTGTGGGTATTGGAGCCTGTGGCCCCAAGAGCACTTTAGGACAAATGGAGTGGACCCCATCTAATTGTTGAGAAAAAGGGTGAGGTTACCTATTTGGTAGACCTGGGCTCTGCTAGGAGTCACCTTTGGGTACTCCATGTCAATCGCCTAAAACCCTACTATGACAGGGCTGATCTCACCCTGCTCATGGCAACTGATGAGGGACAGGAAGAAGAGAGTGACCCTCTCCCTGATCTCTTCTCCACCACTGAAGCTGATGGCTTAGTGGAGGGAGTAGTACTGGCAGATTGTCTTACTGCTGAGCAGAAAGACAGCTGTGTAAATCGTTTAAGTCAGTTTTCTGAACTCTTCTCATTGATACTAGGTACCACTACTTGGTGTGAGCATACAATCAACACTGGAGACAGTTTGCCTGTCAAAAGTAAGATTTATAGGCAGCCTGACCATGTCAGAGACTGCATTAAACAAGAGGTTCAGAAAATTTTAGACTTAGGAGTGATTGAGCCTTCAGAAAGCCCATGGGCTAGCCCAGTGATGCTGGTTCCAAAACCTCACAGTAAGGATGAAAAAAGAGAGAAGAAGTTTTGTATTGACTATAGAGGGCTCAACCAAATAACCAAGACAGATGCTCACCCTATACCCCGGGAAGATGAGCTGATTGATACACTGGCTTCTACCAAGTATCTGAGCTCTTTTGACTTAACTGCAGGGTATTGACAGATTAAGTTATCAGAAGATGCAAAACCTAAAACTGCATTCTCAACCATTGGAGGGCCCTATCAATTCACTGTGATGCCCTTTGGTCAGAAGAATGCACCTGACACTTTTCAAAGGTTGGTGAACACAGTCCTGCAAGGTTTGGAAGCTTTTAGTGCAGCATATCTGGATGATATAGCTGTCTTCAGCTCCACCTGGGATGATCACCTGGTCCACCTGTGGAAAGTTTTGGAGGCCCTGCAGAAGGCAGGCCTCACTATTAAGGCCTCAAAGTGCCAGATAGGGCAGGAGAAAGTGGTTTATCTGGGCCACCTGGTAGGTGGGGAACAGATTGCACCACTGCAGGGGACGATCCAGACCATTATGGAATGGGCTCCCCCTACAACTCAAACCCAGGTGAGAGCCTTTTTAGGCCTCACAGGGTACTATAGGAGGTTTATTAAGAATGATGGCTCCATTGCAGCTCCTCTTAATGACCACACTAGTAAAAAGATGCCTAAAAACGTATTTAGCTGTCAAAAAGCTTTTGATGAGCTCAAACAGGCTATGCGCTCTGCACCTGTCCTAAAAAGCCCTTGCTACTCCAAAAGGTTCATAGTCCAGACTGATGCTTCTGAACTGGGGGTTGGGGCAGTGCTATCACAGCTTAATACTGAGGGCCAGGATCAACCTGTTGCTTTTATTAGCAGGAGGTTGACCCCAAGAGAAAAGCGTTGGTCTGCCCTAGAGAGGCAGGCCTTTGCTGTGATCTGGGCACTGAAAAAGTTAAGACCATACCTGTTTGGTACTCACTTTATTGTTGAGACAGACCACAAACCTCTACTTTGCCTAAAACAAATGAAAGGTGAAAAACCTAAATTGTTGAGGTGGTCCATATCCCTACAGGGAATGGATTATACAGTAGAACATAGACCTGGAAGTACCCACTCCAATGCAGATGGACTCTCCAGATATTATCACTTAGACAATGAAGACTCATCTGGGCAAGGTAGCCTTATTGTCCCTCATTTGGGGTGGGGGGTGTAGGAAAGAACCATCTTGCCTGGCATTTTACCCCCATTTTACTGTATGTATGTTTGTTTTTGCCTGTCTCACTGTGATCCTGCTAGCCAGGACCCCAATGCTCATAAAGTGTGCCCCTTATGTGTTCCCTGTGTGGTGCCTAACTGTATCAGTGAGGCTCTGCTAACCAGAACCTCAGTGTTTATGCTCTCTCTGCTTTTAAAATTGTCACTGCAGGCTAGTGACAAATTTTACCAATTCCGATTGGCACACTGGAACACCCTTATAATTCCCTAGTATATGGTACCTAGGTACCCAGGGTATTGGGGTTCCAGGAGATCCCTATGGGCTGCAGCATTTCTTTTGCCACCTATAGGGAGCTCAGACAATTCTTACACAGGACTGCCACTGCAGCCTGAGTGAAATAACGTCCACGTTATTTCACAGCCATTTTTCACTGCACTTAAGTAACTTATAAGTCACCTATATGTCTAACCCTCACTTAGTGAAGGTTAGGTGCAAAGTTACTTAGTGTGAGGGCACCCTGGCACTAGCCAAGGTGCCCCCACATTGTTCAGGGCAATTTCCCCGGACTTTGTGAGTGCGGGGACACCATTACACGAGTGCACTACATATAGGTCAATACCTATATGTAGCTTCACCATGGTAACTCTGAATATGGCCATGTAACATGTCTAGGATCATGGAATTGTCACCCCAATACCATACTGGTATTGGGAGGACAATTCCATGCATCCCCGGGGCTCCAGCATAGAGCCCCGGTACTGACAAACGAACTTTCCGGGGATTTCTCTGCAGCTACCGCTGCTGCCAACCCTCAGACAGGTTTCTGCCCCCCTGGGGCCTGGGCAGCCCAGTCCCAGGAAGGTAGAACAAAGGATTTCCTCAGAGAGAGGGTGTTACACCCTTTCCCTTTGGAAATAGGTGTCAAGGGCCTGAGAGGAGTAGCCTCTCCAGGCCTCGGGAAATGCTTTGAAGGGCACAGATGGTGCCCTCCTTGCATAAGCCAGTCTACACCGGTTCAGGGATCCCCCCGGCCTGCTCTGGCACGAAACTTGACAAAGGAAAGATCCCCAGAGCTCCTCCAGTGTGTCCCAGACCTCTGCCATCTTGGATTCAGAGGTGTGAGTGCACAAAGGACAGCTCTGAGTGGCCAGTGCCACCAGGTGACATCAGAGACCCCTCCTGATAGGTGCTTACCTTTCTCTGTAGCCAATCCTCCTCTGAGGGCTATTTAGGGTCTCTTCTGTGGGTATCTCACCAGGTAACAAATGCAAGCGCTCACCAGAGTTCCTCTGGTCTTCCCTCTTTGACTTCTGCCAAGGATCGACCGCTGACTGCTCCTGGACGCCTGCAAAACTGCAACAAAGTAGCAAGAAGACTACCAGCAACATTGTAGCACCTCATCCTGCCGGCTTTCTCGACTGTTTCCTGGTGGTGCATGCTCTGAGGGCTGTCTGCCTTCACCCTGCACTAGAAACCAAGCAGAAATCTCCTGTGGGTCAATGGAATCTTCCCTCTGCCAACGCAGGCACCAAACTTCTGCATCACCGGTCCTCTGGCTCCCCTCTCATCTTGATGAGCGTGGTCCCTGGAACACAGGAGTTGGATCCAAGTGTCCCAACAGTCCAGTGCTCCTTCTGTCCAAATTTGGTGGAGGTAAGTCCTTGCCTCCCCACGCCTGACAGTAATCCTGTGTACTGTGTGAACTGTAGCTGCTCGGGCTTATGTGCACTTTTGCAAGACTTCCTTTATGCACATCCTAGCCCGGGTCCCCAGCACTCTGTCCTGCATTGCCCAACTCGCTGAGTTGGACTCCGACTTCATGGGACCCTCTTTGTTGTGCTGGGTCGACCATCATGCTCAGATCTTCTCAACACCAGTTCAGGTGCTTCTGCAGGTGCTGCCTGCTTCTGCGTTGGCTCTTCGTGTTGCTGGGTGCCCCCTCTGTCTCCTCCTCCAAGGGGCTACCTCCTGGTCCTTCCTGGGCCCTAGCAGCACCAAAAACCTTCAACCGTGACTCTTGTAGCTAGCAAGGCTTGTTTGCAGTCTTTCTGCATGAAAAAAACTCTGCATCATCCCGTACACCGTGGGACATCCTCTGACCAAAGGAGAAGTTCCTGGTACCTTCCGTTGTTGCAGAATCTTCGGCTTCTTCCACCCTGAGGCAGCTCTTTTGCACCTTCATCCGGGGTTTAGTGGGCTCCTGCCCCCCCTGGACACTTGCGTGACTCTTGGACTTGGTCCCCTTCCTTTGCAGGTCCTCAGGTCCAGGAATCTGTCTTCAGTGTTTTGGAGTCAGCTGTTGTCCTTGTAGAATCCCCTATCGCGACTTTACTGTCTTTCTGGGGTAGTACGGTAACTTTACTCCTACTTTTCAGGGTCTTGGGGTGGGGTATCTTGGACACCCTTAGAGTTTTCTTACACTCCCAGCGACCCTCTACACACTACACTAGGCCTGGGGTCCATTTGTTGTTCGATTTCCACTTTTGGAGTATATGGTTTGTGTTGCCCTAGGCCTATTGTCTCCTATTGCATTCTATTGTGTTCTACAGTGTTTGCACTACTTTTCTAACTGTTTACTTACCTGATTTTGGTTTGTGTGTATATTTTGTGTATATTACTTACCTCCTAAGGGAGTATATCCTCTGAGATACTTTTAGCATATTGGCTCTCATTACAACCCTGGCGGTCGGTGTTAAAGCGACGGTAAGACTGCCAACAGGCTGGCGGTAAACAAAATGGAATCACGACCATGGCGTAAACCGCCAACATAGACAGACACTTTTACACTCCGACCGCCAGAGCTGTAGAAAAAAACACTGCGGTGGTCACCGCCAGAAGACAGGCGGAAGACAATGTACCGCCCACACTATTATGAGAGTCCAGTCCGCCACCTTTTCCGGGGAGGAACCAGTGCAAACAAAAACACGGCGGAAACAGGACTTGGAAGGGAAAACACTCACCTCTACACATTCCACGAGGAACCAGGACGCCATGGAGCCAGAACTCCAAATACTCCCTGCGATGGTATTCTTGCTCCTCTACCAGGAGCCCGAAAGACAACGGCAACGACCACAGTGAGTACTGTACCTACAACACAGTGGAGGAGGGGAGGGAAAAGAGAGTGACACACACACACAACACGCAACACCCCCACCCTCACCCTCACCCACAACAACATACACACAAATACATGCTGCAACATTGCATTAACACCCCTCCACCTCCTCTTCAAGAACGCAAGGACAAAAGGAAATGAGTTTTTCAAAACTTGAAATACAGTAGAAACAATTATGTACACCAACTACACAAGTCCGGATAGTGCACCATTATAGTCCGTGGACCACTGGGCTCAAAATGCATGGGCGTGGCCCACACTCGATACCAGATTCCAAATGGAGAGAACACTGCAGGGGCATCAGATCGAAATTAAACAGGCACCGCAGGGGGAAAGGAACGGGGGGCACCTCAGCCGGATGAGTGCACGACGCCAGCTCCACAAGGGGGCCCCATGCCCACTGCTGTATCCTGGGGAGTGCAAAGCCACAGTCTCTCAAGTGGGTGGGTTTCCCACTGCTGTATCCTGGGGAGTGCAAAGCCAAGTCTCAGAAGTCTCTCAAGTGGGTGGGTTGCCCACTGCTGTATCATGGGGAGTGCAAAGCCACAGTCTCAGAAGTCTCTCAAGTGGGTGGGTTGCCCACTGCTGTACCCTTGGGAGTGCAAAGCCACAGCATCTCAAGTGGATAACAGTCTCCACTGGTTCTGGAGGGGGCTTTGTGCCCAGAGTGCTCCATCCTGCCAAGAACTGAGGTAGTGGATGTGATACTCCACTGGTTCTGGAGGGGGCTCTATGTCTAGAGTGCTTCACCCTGCCAAGGACTGAGGTAGTGGATGTGATACTCCACTGGTTCTGGAGGGGGCTTTGTGCCCAGAGTACTTCATCCTGCCAGGGGACTGAAATGGTGGATTTGATACTCCAGTAACGGTGGGGCAACATCACAGCTGCCCAGGCCCCTGGAACTGACCACCAGCCTCGTATGACTGACCACTGGGGATGGCAGCCATGTCTGCCGTTGTGCCACTGGCTCACGATGTTGTGGGGCCGCAGGCGGTGCTGGCGGCGGTGTCAGTGGCATCGGTGCTTGCGGCGGACTCTATGGCATCGGTGCTTGCGGTGGAATCTGTGTCACCGGTGCTTGCGGCGAACTCTGTGGCATTGGTGCTGGCGGCGGGCTCTGTGGCATCGGTGCTGTCGGCGGTCTCTGTGACGGCAGTACTGGTGGCGGTCTTTGTGACGGCGGTGCTGGTAGCGGGCTCAGTGACTGCGGTGCTGGTGGCAGGCTCAGTGACTGTGGTGTTGGTGGCGGGCTCAGTGACTGTGGTGCTGGTGGCGGTGCAGGTGGCGGTGCTGGTGGCGGTCTTGTCCGCCGTGCAGGTTGCTGTCGACATGGACCTGCCCTTGATTTTCTGCCCCTTCCCCACCTTTGATGGTGGCGCAGCTGTCTTGCCACTATCCACTTTTGTTTTGCCTGAGCCCTTGGTGGCAGGTGTTTTCGCCTTCTCCCACTGGGATGTGGGCAACGTTTTTACTTTTGGAGGTGGAGGAATGTCCTTGCCCTCGCTCCGTGGAACACTGGCAGCCCTGTTGCTTGGCGCACTCCAAAAGCCTGCAGTTGCTGCCACCACTGTGCCCGGTGATGTGGTGGTGGAGGTGCTAGGTTGGGACCTGGAAAGGTGGGCCCTAGGGGATGGATGGGGGGGTGTAGGGAAGAGGTCAATTTTAGACAGGAAAAGCTTTTTAGACACACTGGGACGAATAGATGGAGAAGGTTTGGGAGTGGAAGAAGAGGTAGTGGTTGTAGGAGGTGTACGTTTGCTGACTTTGGGTGAAGGTGCATGGGTTGGAGGCTGGCTGTTGGGAGGGTGTGTGGCTGCGTTTGTGTAGTTTGGGAGGAGGGCTCACAGACACACTGGGAGAGGACACAGGGGATGTGTGAATGGTGGTGGGGGTGGTGACTGCACGTGAGTGGTGTGTGGTGATGGGCGTGCTGGTGATGGAGGTAGTGGCTGAAGATGTAGTGCATGCAGGTGTGAGTGGAGACGAGACAGGGAGGGAGGAGGGAGACATGGAGGAGGGGGACACAGTGGAGGCAGTAGATGTTGGTATGTGTGCATGGGTATGATGCTTGTGTGAGTGCCTGTGGGATGTGTGGTGCTTATGTTTGCCAGAGCCACCCTTATGTGTTGATGTGTGTGCATGCTGGCCTGATGGTGTGCTTGGGATAGGCTGAGGTACAGGGGATTGGGTCTGGGTGGAGGAAGTTGGAGGGGGGGGGGGCTGGACACAGGGTCAATGGCTGCCATCAGTGCTGAGGCCAGAGCCTGAAATGCTCTCTGTTGGGCTGCCTGGCCAGAATGAATGCCCTCCATGTATGCCTTTGTTTGTTGCAACTGCCTCCCTACACCCTGGATGGCATTCAGAATGGTAGACTGCCCAACAGTGAGGGATCTCAGGAGGTCAATAGCCTCCTCACTGAGGGCAGCAGGGTTGACTGGGGCAGGGCCTGAGGTGCCTGGGGCGAAGGAGATGCCCACTCTCCTGGGTGAGCGGCCACGGGACACACGCTGAGGGGCTTCTGGGAGGGCAGTGCTGGTAGGGGGGTGGCGGCTGTACCTGTTGATGCGGGGGGCACAGAGGGGCCCACCACCGCAAGGGAGCTCCCATCAGAGGAAGAGTCGCTGTCGCTGATGTCACCTCCTTTCCCCACCGTGGAGCTCCCCTCGCCCTCCGTCCCACTGGTGGCTTCAGACTCCATTGTCTCGCCCTCCAGGGCCATGTGGGATGCAGCTCCCTCCTGCTCTGGTGCCACTGCTCCTCCGCCTGATGATGCTAATGCACACAGGAACAGGGAGACCACAAAAAGGGGGGGAAGAAGGAAGAAAGACATGTTCAGTGCATGCAATACCACTACTGTTGGCGGACACTACAGACACAGCAGCCCTCTGCACTACTCCATGCAGTTAGAGTTCCCTAATTAATCACAGGGACATGGGGTATAAGGCCTATGTCTGATTGTTGCACACATGGAAGTCACAGGAGCCTGACTAGGTGTAGTTGCCTCTTACCACTGGAGGGGTTGGGGTGCCACATAGCCTGCCTCACGAAGGGACCTTGCCTACAAAACTCGCCCAGGCCTAGAGGAACCCACAGCCCACCTCCCCTACCCAGACACCTCGTAATGCGCGCAGAGTCAGATGGATGTGACTGCACTCACCCCCTTGTGGCTGCTGTGATGCCCTCAAGTGCCCATCCAACTCCGGATAGGCCACTGCCAGGATCCGGAACATCCGGGGGGTCATGGTGCGACGGGCACCCCTCCCACATTGGGAGGCCATCCCCAGCTGGGCCTCAGCCATCTTCTTGCTCCAGCGGCGAATGTACTCCCATCTTTTACGGCAGTGGGTGCTCTGTCTGTGGTGGACCCCCAGGGTCCGGACGTCTTTGGCGATGACACACCAAATATCCTTCTTCTGGTGGGCGCTGACCTAGAGGAATAGTACAGGGGAAAAGGAAAATCTTTAACCGTCCGGACCATCACAGTCATTGACCCACGTTCCCACCCTTGCCCTGACGCACATACACTCACCGTTCGCTCATGCAGGCCTCAGTCCCCCCCGTATCTTCCATCCACACAACTCCAAACAGGCATTGCCCATACGGCATGCTCACAGTGTACTCACCTGTTTGTCTGGAGGACCATAGAGTAGCGTGTACTGGGGGAGGACCCCATCCACTAACTTCTCATACTCCTCCGAAGTGAAGGCAGGGGCCCTTTCCCCAGACACATGAGCCATCGTCGCTTCCAGATTGAGGTCACAGAAGCACTTGCAGTGTAGGTCCTCTCCTGTCGAAGGTCAGGTATCAAGTGAGTGAACAGACAGAAAATGGCGGTCCCGTCCGTGGCGGTGCGTACCGTCACCGCCGGCGTACATCGTCATTGGCTCCTGGGACTCATAGGGTCCAATGTTAACAATGCAGGATTGCACCGCGGTCTTCGCTCGCCTACCGCAACGGTGTACAACGCCAACGCAGTTACCTCATATCCCCTTGTCTAACCTTACAGGTCAGGCAGCCGCCATTTCAGGGGGCCACATGGCATTAATTTTAAATGCGTCACACCTATCTAGGCCTTGCATACACACAGTGACAGTCACCTTGCGGATTGACAAATGTGTGCAATGATTATTTTTTTAATACCTCAGTGTTGGCTGACTCTCTGCTCGCTGTTCTCGTCCATAGGGCACGTCCGCTGGGGCAGGTGAGGAGATGGCGGCATCCTCCAGTGTACAGACTGCTGGTGGACCTGTCGACAATGGAAGAGAGACACGTAATAGTCACCTACAGACTTGATCGTGCAACAATCCATGAACTGTGTGCCCAGTTGGAGCCAGACCTGATGTCAGCTATCCGCCATCCCACAGGAATCCCCCCTCTAGTGCAGGTCCTGTCAGTACTCCATTTCCTGGCAAGTGGGTCTTTTCAAACTACAGTGGCCATTGCATCAGGGATGTCCCAGACTATGGGGGTTATTCTAACTTTGGAGGAGTGTTAATCCGTCCCAAAAGTGATTGTAAAGTGACGGATATACCACCAGCCGTATTACGAGTTCCATAGGATATAATGGACTCGTAATACGGCTGGTGGTAAATCCGTCACTTTTCCGTCACTTTTGGGACGGATTAACACCTCCTCCAAAGTTAGAATAACCCCCTATGTTCTCAAACGTGTTGTCCAGAGTGTTGTCTGCCCTGCTGAAACGCATGCGCAGCTACATCATTTTCCCTCAAGTGGAGGATTTGCCCACAGTGAAAGGTGACTTCTATGTCCTGGGACATATCCCCACCATCATAGGTGCCACTGATGGGACACATGTGGCATTGGTACCCCCCCGCAGGAGTGAACAGGTGTACAGAAACCGGAAGAGCTACCATTCAATGAATGTGCAGATGGTGTGTTTGGCCGACCAGTACATCTCCCATGTGAATGCTTACATTCTGAGGAATAGCAGCATCCCTTCTGTGATGGGGCAACTCCAGAGGCACCGGATGTGGCTAATAAGTGAGGACAAGGACCCTATACCATGTGAATAGTTGTCTGGGGTTGTCCCTAAGGATTAGTGTGTGTCTAACAGTTGTCCCTCGACATTTGCAGGTGACTCTGGGTACCCCAACCTGTCACGGCTACTGACCCCAGTGAGAAATCCCAGGACAAGGGCAGAGGAACTCTACAATGAGGCACATGGGCGAACTAGGAGAGTTATCGAAAGGACCTTCGGCCTCCTCAAGGCCAGGTTGCGGTGCCTCCATATGACAGGTGGTTCTCTCTACTACTCACCAAAGAAGGTGTGCCAGATCATCATGGCCTGCTGTATGCTGCACAACCTGGCTTTGCGACGACAGGTGCCTTTTCTGCAGGAGGATGGTCCAGAAGGAGGTCTAGTGGCAGCTGTGGAGCCTGTGGACAGTGAAGAAGAGGAGGCAGAAGAAGAGGATATCGACAACAGAAACAACGTTATCCAGCAATACTTCCAGTGAGACACAGGTAAGAAGATGTCACTGGCTCACACATCTCATACCATTGTTAGACCTATCATATATCTGTTAGTTTCACCCAGTGTATGGACCCTGACTTGTCACTTTGTCTTTCCATTTCACAGATGTGGGTCCCACTGTGTGACCTCTGCTATATTACCTCATGGACTAGAGCTGTGTGACATAGGCATGTTGATAATACAATCAACATTGCTATTTTCCTTAGTTATTGCAAATACACATTTGTGAAAGCACAGACTGACTCCAGATTGTTTTGTGATTCAAGGGTGTTTATTTCAGTGCAAATTAGTGGAGGGGGTTGCAAAATGGGCAGGGGTGATGGTGGAGGATTGTCCATGGCAAAGTCCAGCCTATTTGTTTCGCAGATGCATTGTCCAAAGGGGCACAGGAAGTGGAGCTAGGGCAGTTGATGGATGGACAGGGTGACGAAGTGGGACAGAAGGATGACATTCAGGGTGGTCTCCTTTCCTGGCGGGTGTCTTGGCATTGTTCTCTGTCTTTGTCCTGGATCTCAGGGACCGTTTGCGGGGTGGTTCGCCATCTGCAGGGGGTGGGGTGCTGGTGTCGAGGTCCTGTGGCGGTGCCTCCTGTCCACCAGCGCCGACAGAGGTGGTGGGCTGTTCATCATCCAGGCTAGTGTCAGGGGCCTCTTGTTGTGTGTAGGAGGCTGGACTGGCTTGTAGTGAGTACCAAGGGGTACTTGCACCTTGCACCAGGCCCAGTTATCCCTTATTAGTGTATAGGGTGTCTAGAAGCTTAGGCTGGTAGATAATGGTAGCTTAGCAGAGCAGCTTAGGCTGAACTAGGAGACGTGTGAAGCTACTACAGTACCACTTAGTGTCATATGCACAATATCATAAGAAAACACAATACACAGTTACACTAAAAATAAAGGTACTTTATTTTTATGACAATATGCCAAAGTATCTTAGAGTGTACCCTCAGTGAGAGGATAGGAAATATACACAAGATATATATACACAATAGCAAAAATATGCAGTATAGTCTTAGAAAACAGTGCAAACAATGTATAGCTACAATAGGATGCAATGGGGAAACATAGGGATAGGGGCAACACAAACCATATACTCCAAAAGTGGAATGCGAACCACGAATGGACCCCAAACCTATGTGACCTTGTAGAGGGTCGCTGGGACTATTAGAAAATAGTGAGAGTTAGAAAAATAACCCTCCCCAAGACCCTGAAAAGTGAGTGCAAAGTGCACTAAAGTTCCCCTAAGGACAAAGGAGTCGTGTTAGAGGAATAATGCAGGAAAGACACAAACCAGCAATGCAACAACTGTGGATTTCCAATCTCGGGTACCTGTGGAACAAGGGGACCAAGTCCAAAAGTCACAAGCAAGTCGGAGATGGGCAGATGCCTAGGAAATGCCAGCTGCGGGTGCAAAGAAGCTTTGAATGGACAGAAGAAGCTGAGGTTTCTGCAGGAACGAAAAGGGCTAGAGACTTCCCCTTTGGTGGACGGATCCCTCTCGCCTTGGAGAGTCGTGCAGAAGTGTTTTCCCGGTGAAAGGACGCCAACAAGCCTTGCTAGTCGCAAATCGTGCGTTTGACATTTTTGGACGCTACTGGGGCCCAGGAGGGACCAGGAGGTCGCAAATTGGACCTGAAGAGAGAGGGGACATCGAGCAAGACAAAGAGCCTTTACCGAAGCAGGTAGCACCCGGAGAAGTGCCAGAAACAGGCACTACAAGGATGCGTGAAACAGTGCTCACCGAAGTTGCACAAAGGAGTCCCACGTCGCTGGAGACCAACTTAGAAAGTCGTGCAATGCAGGTTAGAGTGCCGTGGACCCAGGCTTGGCTGTGCACAAAGGATTTCCGCCGGAAGTGCACAGGGGCCGGAGTAGCTGCAAAGTCGCGGTTCCCAGCAATGCAGCCCAGCGAGGTGAGGCAAGGACTTACCTCCACCAAACTTGGGCTGAAGAGTCACTGGACTGTGGGGGTCACTTGGACAGAGTCGCTGGATTCGAGGGACCTCGCTCGTCGTGCTGAGAGGAGACCCAAGGGACCGGTAATGCAGCTTTTTGGTGCCTGCGGTTGCAGGGGGAAGATTCCGTCGACCCACGGGAGATTTCTTTGGAGCTTCTGGTGCAGAGAGGAGGCAGGCTACCCCCACAGCATGCACAAGCAGGAAAACAGTCGAGAAGGCGGCAGGATCAGCGTTACAGAGTTGCAGTAGTCGTCTTTGCTACTATGTTGCAGGTTTGCAGGCTTCCAGCGCGGTCAGCAGTCGTTTCCTTATCAGAAGGTGAAGAGAGAGATGCAGAGGAACTCGGATGAGCTCTTGCATTCGTTATCTAAAGTTTCCCCAGAGACAGAGACCCTAAATAGCCAGAAAAGAGGGTTTGGCTACCTAGGAGAGAGGATAGGCTACTAACACCTGAAGGAGCCTATCAGCAGGAGTCTCTGACGTCACCTGGTGGCACTGGCCACTCAGAGCAGTCCAGTGTGCCAGCAGCACCTCTGTTTCCAAGATGGCAGAGGTCTGGAGCACACTGGAGGAGCTCTGGACACCTCCCAGGGGAGGTGCAGGTCAGGGGAGTGGTCACTCCCCTTTCCTTTGTCCAGTTTCGCGCCAGAGCAGGGGCTAAGGGGTCCCTGAACCGGTGAAGACTGGCTTATGCAGAATTGGGCACCTCTGTGCCCAACAAAGCATTTCCAGAGGCTGGGGGAGGCTACTCCTCCCCTGCCTTCACACCATTTTCCAAAGGGAGAGGGTGTCACACCCTCTCTCAGAGGAAGTTCTTTGTTCTGCCATCCTGGGCCAGGCCTGGCTGGACCCCAGGAGGGCAGCTGCCTGTCTGAGGGGTTGGCAGCAGCAGCAGCTGCAGTGAAACCCCAGGAAGGGCAGTTTGGCAGTACTAGGGTCTGTGCTACAGACCACTGGGATCATGGGATTGTGCCAACTATGCCAGGATGGTATAGAGGGGGCAATTCCATGATCATAGACATGTTACATGGCCATATTCGGAGTTACCATGGTGAAGCTACATATAGGTAGTGACCTATATGTAGTGCACGCGTGTAATGGTGTCCCTGCACTCACAAAGTTCAGGGAATTGGCTCTGAACAATGTGGGGGCACCTTGGCTAGTGCCAGGGTGCCCTCACACTAAGTAACTTTGCACCTAACCTTTACCAGGTAAAGGTTAGACATATAGGTGACTTATAAGTTACTTTAGTGCAGTGTAAAATGGCTGTGAAATAACGTGGACGTTATTTCACTCAGGCTGCAGTGGCAGGCCTGTGTAAGAATTGTCAGAGCTCCCTATGGGTGGCAAAAGAAATGCTGCAGCCCATAGGGATCTCCTGGAACCCCAATACCCTGGGTACCTCAGTACCATATACTAGGGAATTATAAGGGTGTTCCAGTAAGCCAATGTAAATTGGTAAAAATGGTCACCAGCCTGTTAGTGACAATTAGGAAATAAATGAGAGAGCATAACCACTGAGGTTCTGATTAGCAGAGCCTCAGTGAGACAGTTAGTCACTACACAGGTAACACATTCAGTCACACTTATGAGCACTGGGGCCCTGGGTTACCAGGGTCCCAGTGACACATACAACTAAAACAACATATATACAGTGAAAAATGGGGGTAACATGCCAGGCAAGATGGTACTTTCCTACACAACCCCCCCCCAAACGAAGGACAATAAGACTAGCCATGACCTGATGAGTCTTCATTGTCTAAGTGGAAATATCTGGAGAGTCCATCTGCATTGGAGTGGCTACTCCCAGGTCTATGTTCCACTGTATAGTCCATTCCCTGTAGGGATATGGACCACCTCAACAATTTAGGATTTTCACCTTTCATTTGTTTTAGCCAAAGTAGAGGTTTGTGGTCTGTCTGAACAATGAAGTGAGTGCCAAACAGGTATGGCCTCAACTTCTTCAGAGCCCAGACCACAGCAAAGGCCTCCCTCTCAATGGCAGACCAACGCTTTTCTCTAGGGGTCAACCTTCTACTAATAAAAGCAACAGGTTGATCCTGGCCCTCAGAATTAAGTTGTGATAGGACTGCCCCTACTCCTAATTCAGATGCATCAGTTTGGACATAGAATTTTTTAGAGTAACAAGGGCTTTTCAGGACAGGTGCAGAGCACTTGGCCTGCTTCAGCTCCTCGAAAGCTTTCTGACAGTTTGCTGTCCATAATACCTTTTTAGGCATTTTCTTGGATGTGAGGTCATTAAGAGGGGCTGCAATGGAGCCATAGTTCTTAATGAACCTCCTGTAATACCCAGTGAGGCCTAGGAAGGCTCTCACCTGAGTCTGAGTGGTAGGGGGAACCCAATCAATAATAGTTTGGATTTTCCACTGAAGTGGTGCAATCTGTTCCCCACCAACAAGGTGTCCCAGATAAACCACCTTACCCTGCCCTATCTGGCACTTTGAAGCCTTGATAGTGAGGCCTGCCTTTTGCAGGGCCTCCAAAACTTTCCATAGGTGGACCAGGTGATCATCCCAGCTGGAGCTAAAGACAGCTATATCGTCCAAATATGCTGCACTGAAAGCTTCCAGCCCTTGCAGGACTGTGTTGACCAAATTTTGAAAAGTGGCAGGTGCATTTTTCAAACCAAAAGGCATTACAGTAAACTGGTAATGTCCTCCAATGGTAGAAAATGCAGTCTTAGGTTTAGCATCTTCTGACAATTTGATCTGCCAATACCCTGCAGTCAAATCAAAAGTGCTTAGATACTTGGCAGATGCCAGTGTATCTATGAGCTCATCTGCCCTGGGTATAGGGTGAGCATCAGTTTTGGTTACCAAGTTGAGACCTCTATAGTCTACACAAAACCGCATTTCCTTCTTTCCATCTTTAGAATTGGGTTTTGGTACCAGTACCACAGGAGAAGCCCATGGACTGTCAGAGTGCTCAACCACTCCTAGTTCCAACATTTTCTGAACTTCTTGCTTTATGCAGTCCCTGACATGGTCAGGCTGCCTATATATCTTACTTTTGACAGGTAAACTGTCTCCAGTATCTATAGTGTGCTCACACCAAGAAGTGGTGCCTGGCACAGTGGAGAAGAGTTCTGAAAATTGTCCTAAGAGATTTATGCAATTATCTTTCTGCTCAGCAGTAAGACAATCAGCCAAAACTACACCTTCCACAAGAGCATCTTGTTCTGTGGAAGAGAAGAGATCAGGTAGAGGATCACTGTCTTCTTCCTGTCCCTCATCAGTTGCCATGAGCAGGGTGAGATCAGCCCTGTCACAGTAGGGTTTTAGGCGGTTGACATGGAGCACCCTGAGGGGACTCCTGGCAGTGCCTAAGTCAACTAAATAGGTGACTTCTCCCTTCTTTTCAACAATTGTGTGGGGACCACTCCATTTATCTTGGAGTGCTCCTGGGGCCACAGGCTCCAAGACCCACACTTTCTGCCCTGGTTGGTACTGAACCAAAACAGCCTTCTGATCATGCCATTGCTTTTGGAGCTCTTGGCTGGCCTGAAGGTTTTTACTGGCCTTTTTCATGTACTCAGCCATCCTTGATCTGAGGCCAAGTACATAATCCACAATATCCTGCTTAGGAGCTTTTAAAGGTTGTTCCCAACCCTCCTTTACAAGTGTGAGTGGACCCCTAACAGGGTGTCCAAAAAGAAGTTCAAAGGGGCTGAAGCCCACTCCTTTCTGGGGTACCTCCCTGTAGGCAAAAAGGAGGCATGGTAGAAGGATATCCCATCTCCTGCGGAGTTTTTCAGGGAGACCCATAATCATGCCTTTGAGAGTTTTATTAAATCTCTCCACCAGTCCATTTGTTTGTGGATGATAGGGTGTTGTGAACTTGTACGTTACACCACACTCCTTCCACATGGCCTTTAAGTATGCAGACATGAAATTGCTTCCTCTGTCTGATACTACTTCCTTTGGGAAGCCCACCCTGGAAAATATTCCCAGGAGGGCCTTTGCCACTGCAGGTGCTGTAGTGGTCCTTAAAGGAATAGCTTCAGGATATCTTGTGGCATGGTCCACTACCACTAAGATAAACCTATTGCCTGAAGCAGTAGGAGGGTCAAGGGGGCCAACTATGTCAACCCCTACCCTTTCAAAGGGAACCCCAACCACAGGCAGTGGGATAAGGGGTGCCTTTGGGGTGCCACCTGTCTTGCCACTGGCTTGACAGGTTTCACAGGACTTACAAAATTCCTTTGTGTCCTCAGACATCCTAGGCCAATGAAACAGGGGAACAAGCCTGTCCCAAGTTTTCATTTGTCCTAGATGCCCAGCTAAGGGAATGTCATGTGCCAGTGTTAGGAGGAACTTTCTGTACTCCTGAGGAATCACTAATCTCCTGGCAGCTCCAGGTTTAGGATCCCTATGCTCAGTGTACAAGAGGTTGTCCTCCCAGTAAACTCTGTGAGAGTCACTGACATCCCCATTAGCCTGTTTGACAGCTTGCTGTCTGAGACCCTCTAATGTGGGACAGGTTTGCTGTGCCACACTCAGCTCCTCTCTGGCAGGCCCCCCTTCACCCAAAAGCTCAGCAGTGTCTGCTTCCAGCTCCTCTGGTGTAGGTTCTGCACAGGGAGGGAATTCTTCTTCCTCAGAATTAGAATCCACTGTAGAGGGAGGGATAGTAGGAAGTGGTTTGCTTCTACTAGCCCTAGCTTTAGGGAGCACTTGGTCCATTGTTCCAGGATCCAAGCTTCCCTGTCCTTTTTGCTTTTTGGCCTGAGCCCTTGTCAAAGCAAAAATATGCCCTGGGATGCCCAGCATTGCTGCATGGGCCTCCAACTCCACATCTGACCAAGCTGATGTCTCCAAATCATTCCCTAATAGACAGTCTACAGGTAAATCTGAAGCTACCACAACTTTCTTTGGACCAGTTACCCCCCCCCAGTTGAGATTTACAACAGCCATGGGGTGGCTTTGTGTTATGTTGTGAGCATCGGTTACTTGGTACTGGTGTCCAAGTATGTGTTGTTCAGGGTGCACCAGTTTCTCAATCACCATTGTGACACTGGCACCTGTGTCCCTGTAGGCCTGGACCTCAACACCATTTATTAGGGTTAGTTGCTTGTACTTCTCCAAGTTATGGGGGCAAGCAACCAAAGTGGCTAAATCAATAGCCCCTTCAGAGACTAAAGTAGCCTCTGTGGTCTCCCTAATCAGACCAACCCCAACTAAATTACCAAAAGTGAGCCCAGCTACTCCCTTGGATTGGCTATTAGTAGGTTTGCTCCCACCACCACTGCTATTAGTAGGGACACTAGGTGTAGCAGTAGGGGTTGTAGTGGTAGGAGCTGTGGTGCCTTTCTTTGGACAACTGAGATCTGTTGTCCAATGGCCTTTTATTTTACATAAATAGCACCATGGTTTCTTTTCCTTGTTCTGATTAAAGGAGGATTTGGACCCACCACCCCCACCAGAGTGTTTTTGTGGGCCTGATGAAGACTCATTTTTAGATTTGTCCCCACCCTTGTCAGAAGACTTACCATCCTTCTTTTTGTTGCCATCTTTGTCACCCCCTGTATAAACTTTTCTGTTCACTCTTGTTCTGACCCATTTGTCTGCCTTCTTTACCAATTCTTGGGGAGAGGTCAGATCAGAGTCCACCAAGTACTGGTGCAACAAATCAGACACACAATTATTAAGAATATGCTCTCTCAGGATTAGGTTATACAGGCTGTCATAATCAGTAACTTTACTGCCATGTAACCACCCCTCCAAGGCCTTCACTGAATGGTCAATGAAATCAACCCAGTCTTGTGAAGACTCCTTTTTGGTCTCTCTGAACTTTATCCTGTACTGTTCAGTGGTTAAGCCATAACCATCCAGGAGTGCATTCTTAAGAACTTGGAAATTATTAGCATCATTTTCTTTCACAGTAAGGAGCCTATCCCTACCTTTTCCACTAAATGATAGCCATAGGATAGCAGCCCACTGCCTTTGAGGGACATCCTGTACAACACAGGCCCTCTCAAGTGCAGCAAACCACTTGTTAATGTCATCCCCCTCCTTATAAGGGGGAACTATCTTGTGCAGATTCCTGGAATCATGCTCTTTTGCAGGATGACTATGGGGAATACTGCTGCTGCCACCATGGGTATCTAAACCCAACTTCTGTCTTTCCTTCTCTAATTCAAAAGACTGTCTATCCAAATCCAGCTGTTGCTTTTTAAGCTTCAGTCTGGTTTGTTCCACCCTCAACTTATTGAGTTCCCTCTCTAACATTCTGTCATCAGGGTTGGTGGGAGGGACATTTCTAGAAACAGAGCTATGATGGGAATAAACAGAAGGAGACCTGTCCCTTACAGAAGCCACCCTAACAGCTTCGTTTACAGAAACATTACTACCAGTATGGTGAGAATAAATGCTTTTGCTATGATGTGAGACAACACTATTTATTTGGTGTGGCTCATCATCATTACCATCTATGCTAGATTGTCTAGTAATGGGCAGGCTAGGAAGTTTCTTTCCTGAATCTTTTCCTGGGGGAGTCCCTGAATCAGATTGGGAACTATTAGGTACTTTTTCAACAGATGGGGCACCTATGGCCTTATCCTGTTCTCTAAGCATGTTAAGTAACAGTTCCAAGGAAGGATTTTTCCCTACACTCAAACCTCTCTCTATACAGAGACTCCTTGCTCTTTTCCACCTAAGGTTGTCATATGCAAGTTTGGACAGATCAACACTTTGGCCTGTGCCAGACATTTTTTAGAGAGAGTTAAAGTGATAGAAAAAGAGAAAAAAGTTTTCAGAACTTTTTGGAAAGACAGAAAAAAAACTTTTTAAACTTTTAAGAACTTTTTGAAAGTTTAGGAGTACTTTTCAGCACTTTTTGGCTATGTGTATATACATTGACCTTGTTTTGTATATTTTTCTCTTATGAAAAGTACAATGACAAGAGTGGTAAGTAGTCTCAAGCACTTATCCCACCACTGCCACCAATGTAGGAGGCTGGACTGGCTTGTAGTGAGTACCAAGGGGTACTTGCACCTTGCACCAGGCCCAGTTATCCCTTATTAGTGTATAGGGTGTCTAGAAGCTTAGGCTGGTAGATAATGGTAGCTTAGCAGAGCAGCTTAGGCTGAACTAGGAGACGTGTGAAGCTACTACAGTACCACTTAGTGTCATATGCACAATATCATAAGAAAACACAATACACAGTTATACTAAAAATAAAGGTACTTTATTTTTATGACAATATGCCAAAGTATCTTAGAGTGTACCCTCAGTGAGAGGATAGGAAATATACACAAGATATATATACACAATAGCAAAAATATGCAGTATAGTCTTAGAAAACAGTGCAAACAATGTATAGCTACAATAGGATGCAATGGGGAAACATAGGGATAGGGGCAACACAAACCATATACTCCAAAAGTGGAATGCGAACCACGAATGGACCCCAAACCTATGTGACCTTGTAGAGGGTCGCTGGGACTATTAGAAAATAGTGAGAGTTAGAAAAATAACCCTCCCCAAGACCCTGAAAAGTGAGTGCAAAGTGCACTAAAGTTCCCCTAAGGACAAAGGAGTCGTGTTAGAGGAATAATGCAGGAAAGACACAAACCAGCAATGCAACAACTGTGGATTTCCAATCTCGGGTACCTGTGGAACAAGGGGACCAAGTCCAAAAGTCACAAGCAAGTCGGAGATGGGCAGATGCCCAGGAAATGCCAGCTGCGGGTGCAAAGAAGCTTCGACTGGACAGAAGAAGCTGAGGTTTCTGCAGGAACGAAAAGGGCTAGAGACTTTCCCTTTGGTGGACGGATCCCTCTCGCCTTGGAGAGTCGTGCAGAAGTGTTTTCCCGCTGAAAGGACGCCAACAAGCCTTGCTAGTCGCAAATCGTGTGTTTGGCGTTTTTGGACGCTGCTGGGGCCCAGGAGGGACCAGGAGGTCGCAAATTGGACCTGAAAATAGAGGGGACGTCGAGCAAGACAAAGAGCCCTCACTGAAGCAGGTAGCACCCGGAGAAGTGCCAGAAACAGGCACTACAAGGATGCATGAAACAGTGCTTGCCGAAGTTGCACAAAGGAGTCCCACGTCGCCGGAGACCAACTTAGAAAGTCGTGCAATGCAGGTTAGAGTGCCGTGGACCCAGGCTTGGCTGTGCACAAAGGATTTCTGCCGGAAGTGCACAGGGGCCGGAGTAGCTGCAAAGTCGCGGTTCCCAGCAATGCAGCCCAGCGAGGTGAGGCAAGGACTTACCTCCACCAAACTTGGGCTGAAGAGTCACTGGACTGTGGGGGTCACTTGGACAGAGTCGCTGGATTCGAGGGACCTCGCTCATCGTGCTGAGAGGAGACCCAAGGGACCGGTAATGCAGCTTTTTGGTGCCTGCGGTTGCAGGGGGAAGATTCCGTCGACCCACGGGAGATTTCTTCGGAGCTTCTGGTGCAGAGAGGAGGCAGGCTACCCCCACAGCATGCACAAGCAGGAAAACAGTCGAGAAGGCGGCAGGATCAGCGTTACAGAGTTGCAATAGTCGTCTTTGCTACTATGTTGCAGGTTTGCAGGCTTCCAGCGCGGTCAGCAGTCGTTTCCTTATCAGAAGGTGAAGAGAGAGATGCAGAGGAACTCGGATGAGCTCTTGCATTCGTTATCTATAGTTTCCCCAGAGACAGAGACCCTAAATAGCCAGAAAAGAGGGTTTGGCTACCTAGGAGAGAGGATAGGCTACTAACACCTGAAGGAGCCTATCAGCAGGAGTCTCTGACGTCACCTGGTGGCACTGGCCACTCAGAGCAGTCCAGTGTGCCAGCAGCACCTCTGTTTCCAAGATGGCAGAGGTCTGGAGCACACTGGAGGAGCTCTGGACACCTCCCAGGGGAGGTGCAGGTCAGGGGAGTGGTCACTCCCCTTTCCTTTGTCCAGTTTCGCGCCAGAGCAGGGGCTAAGGGGTCCCTGAACCGGTGTAGACTGGCTTATGCAGAATTGGGCACCTCTGTGCCCAACAAAGCATTTCCAGAGGCTGGGGGAGGCTACTCCTCCCCTGCCTTCACACCATTTTCCAAAGGGAGAGGGTGTCACACCCTCTCTCAGAGGAAGTTCTTTGTTCTGCCATCCTGGGCCAGGCCTGGCTGGACCCCAGGAGGGCAGCTGCCTGTCTGGGGGGTTGGCAGCAGCAGCAGCTGCAGTGAAACCCCAGGAAGGGCAGTTTGGCAGTACTAGGGTCTGTGCTACAGACCACTGGGATCATGGGATTGTGCAAACTATGCACTAAGTTACTTTAGTGCAGTGTAAAATGGCTGTGAAATAACGTGAACGTTATTTAACTCAGGCTGCAGTGGCAGGCCTGTGTAAGAATTGTCAGAGCTCCCTATGGGTGGCAAAAGAAATGCTGCAGCCCATAGGGATCTCCTGGAACCCCAATACCCTGGGTACCTCAGTACCATATACTAGGGAATTATAAGGGTGTTCCACTAAGCCAATGTAAATTGGTAAAAATGGTCACTAGCCTGTTAGTGACAATTTGGAAAGAAATGAGAGAGCATAACCACTGAGGTTCTGATTAGCAGAGCCTCAGTGAGACAGTTAGTCACTACACAGGTAACACATTCAGGCACACTTATGAGCACTGGGGCCCTGGGTTACCAGGGTCCCAGTGACACATACAACTAAAACAACATATATACAGTGAAAAATGGGGGTAACATGCCAGGCAAGATGGTACTTTCCTACATTGTGCCACAGTGTCCCTCCTGGTGTTCACAAGGTCCTTCAGCACCCCTACAATGGTGACCAGGGTGGTGTTGATGGACTTGAGTTCCTCCTGCAGCCACTGGGTCTCCTGAAACTTGGCCAGTACCGTTGCCATCGTCTCCTGGGAATGATGTTATGCTCCCATCTTGTCGGAGAGGGCCTCGTGGAGAGTGGGTTCCCTGGGCCTGTCCTCCCCCTGTCGCACAGCAGTCCTCCCAGTTCCCCTGTTTTTCTGTTCCTCTGTCCCCTGAACCGTGTGCCCACTGCCACTGCCCCCAGGTCCCTGATTGTCTTGGGTTGGTGGGTTTGCCTGGGTTCCCAGTAGTGGTGGTCAAACTGCTGCTTGACGTGTCCTGGGGACAGAGGTATGGGCCCGCTGGGTCGTTGCTGTGCTGGTGTTTCCTGAGGAGGGAGGGTCTGTAGTGGCATGTGCCAGTGTGAGGGGAACCGACTGTCCCGAGGTCCCAGATGGGCCGGGCTGGTCATCTTGATCCAGTTGGACAGAGCTGCTGTCATCACTGTGGGCCTCTTCTGTGGGGGAAGTGGACATGTCTGGATTCTCCTGTCCGGTGACGTTGGGTAGGGGTCCTGCAGGGGTGTAAAGGCATGATTATTGCATCTGTGTGTGCCATCGGGTGCAATGGGTGGGTGACCTTGTACTCCAGTGCTTGCATTCTTGTGTAGGACCTTGTGTGATAGTTGGTTTGGGGATCTGTGTGGATATCTGTAGTGGACATGCTTTGGTGATGGGTGCCATGCTTTGTTGTGGCATGCAGGGCTTGGTATTGGGATGTGTGGGTTGTGATAGTGGGTCATATGTGAGGTGGGGTATGTGATAGGATAGCATGCAGGTAGGGTGGGGGATGTAATAGTTAAGATTTGACTTACCAGAGTCCATTCCTCCTGCTACTCCTGCGAGGCCCTCAGAATGCAATATAGCCAAGACCTGCTCCTCCCATGTTGTTAGTTGTGTGGGAGGAGGTGGGGGTCCGCCGCAAGTCCTCTGAACTGCAATCTGGTGTCTTGAGACCACGGAACGCACCTTCCCACGTAGGTCGTTCCACCTCTTCCTGATGTCATCCCTAGTTCTTGGATGCTGTCCCACTGCGTTGACCCTGTCTAAGATTCTGAGCCATAGCTCCATCTTCCTAGCTATGGAGGTGTCCTGCACCTGTGAGCCGAATAGCTGTGGCTCTACCCAGACGATTTCCTCCACCATGACCCTGAGCTCCTCCTCAGAGAACCTGGGGTGTCTTTGCTGTGCCAAGGTGTGGGGTGGTGTGTGTTGTGATGTGTGAGGGGATGTGTTTGTGTGTGTTGTCTGAGGTGCGTGGATGTTGTGTGAGTGATGGTGTTGTGTGCCTGTGGATACTGGTATTGTTGATGGTGGTGTCTCTCTCTGTGTTTCTTTCTCAATTTTAGTCGTAGGGGTTTGTGGGTGATGTGGGTGTGTGTTTTATATTGTATTGAGTGTGTGGGAGTGGTGTGTGTATGTGTATCAGGTGTGTGTATTTCAAATTGTCCAATGTGGTTGTGTTTTGTAAATGTGTGTGTATTTTGAGCGCAGCGGTGTGTACCGCCAATGGAATACCGCGGTTGAAAGACCGCTGCGTAGATTCGTGGGTCGTGATAGTGTGGGTGTATTCCTGTTGGTGTCACGGTGTCGGTTTTGTTATCGCCAGTTTATCACTGTCCTTCGGTGTGGCCTACTTGTGTGGGTGTCTGGATTTTTGCAGATTCCGGCCTGTGGGTCGTAATAGCTGTAGCAGAAGTCCGCTGCCGCCGCGGTGTGTTGACGGTCTTCTGCATGGCGGTAAGCGGGATTTACCGCCAATGTTGTAATGAGGGCCGTTGTCACTAAAATAAAGTACCTTTATTTTTAGTAACTCTGAGTATTGTGTTTCTTATGATATAGTGCCAAGTGATATAAGTGGTATAGTAGGAGCTTTGCATGTCTCCTAGTTCAGCCTAAGCTGCTCTGCTACAGCTACCTCTATCAGCCTCTGCTGCTAGAACACCTCTAATCTACTAATGACGGATAACTGGATCTGATACAAGGTGTAAGTACTACAAGGTACCCACTACAGAGGCCTGCCTTTTTCAGGGCATCCAAAACTTTCCATAGGTGGACCAGGTGCTCATCCCAGATGAAGCTAAATACAGCTATATCATCTAGATATGCTGCATTAAAAGCTTCCAAACTTGGATGACTGTGTTCACCAACCTCTGAAAAGTGGCAGGTGCATTCGTCAAACCAAAGGGCATAGCAGTGAACTGATAGTGCCCTCCACTGGTGGAAAATGCAGTTTTAGGTTTAGCATCTTCTGATAATTTAATCTGCCAATACCCTGCCGTTAAATCAAAAGTGCTTAGATACTTGGTAGAAGCCAGTGTATCTATTAGCTCATCTGCTCTGGATATAGGGTGAGCATCAGTTTTGGTTAATTGATTGAGATATCTGTAGTCAACACAAAACCTCATTTCTCTTTTACCATCTTTACTGTGAGGTTTTGGGACAAGCACCACTGGGCTAGCTGATGGGCTTTCTGAAGGCTCAATCACTCCAAAGTCCAGCATTTCCTGTACCTCCTGTTTTATGCAATCTCTGACATGGTCAGGCTGCCTATAAATCTTACTTTTGACATGTAAACTGTCTCCAGTATTGATTATGTGCTCACACCAGTGAGTTTTAACCCCTCTAGTGTGGGACAGGTCTGCTGTGCCACACCCAGCTCTTCCCTATCAGCCCCCCTGCACCCAAAAGCTCAGCAGTGTCTGCTGCCAGATCATCTGGTGTAGGTTCTGCACAGGGAGAGGATTCCTCTTCCTGAAAAGGTGAATCTAATTGTGAGGGAGGGATAGGGGGCAGGGCAAGGATTTACCCTTTCTCCCCCTAGTTATTGGGAGCACTTGGTCCATTGTTCCAGGATCCAAGTTTCCCTGTCCTTTTTGCTTCTCGGCCTGAGCCCTTGTCAAAGCAAAGATATTCCCAGGAATGCCCAGCATTGCTGCATGAGCCCCCAACTCCACTTCAACCCAAGCTGATGTCTCCAAATCATTGCCTAGTAAGCAGTCTACATGTAAATCAGTGGCTACCACAATTTTCTTTGGACCAATAACCCTACCCCCAGTTAAGATTCACAACAACCATGTGGTGGCTAAGAGTGTTGTTATGAGCATCAGCCACTTGGTACTGCTGAGCAAGTAGATGTTGATCAGTGTGAACCAGTTTCTCAATCACAATATTGACACTGGCTCCTGTATCCCTGTTGGCCTCAACCTCAACACCATTTATTAGGGGAAGCTGCTTGTACTTACCCATATTAAGGGGACAAGCAACCAAGGTGGCAAAGTCAATACCACCATCAGAGATTAAACAGCCTCTGTGGACTCCCTGACAAGACTAACCCCAACCGCACTACCAATGGTGAGCCCACCTACACCCTTTGATTGGCTATTTGTAGTAGACTTCCCACCACCACTGCTATTACTAGGGGCACTAGAGGATGCAATTGGGGTTGTTGTATTGGGAGCCTTGGTGTTTTCCTTTGAGCAGGTGGAATCACTTGCCCAATGGCCTTTACTTTTACATAAATAACACCATGGCTTCTTTTGATTGTTGGATGAGGATTTGGACCCAGCACCCCCAGAGGACTTTTGTGGAATTGATGAACACTCAGAATGCTTGTTATCTTGGTCCCCACCCTTGTCAGAAGACTTACTATCCTTCTTCTTGCCATCCTTGTCACCACCTGTATGAACTTTTCTGTTCACTCTTGTTCTGACACATTTGTCTGCCTTCTCTCCCAATTCTTGGGGAGAGGTCAGATCTGAGTCTACCAAGTACTGAGGCAACAAGTCAGACACACAGTTATTCAAAATATGTTCTCTCAGGATTAGATTATACAGGCTTTCATAGTCAGTCACCTTACTGCCATGTAACCATCCCTCCAAGGCCTTCACTGAACAGTCTACAAAGTCTGTCCAGTCTTGAGAGGACTCTTTTCTGGTATCTCTGAATATTATCCTGTATTGTTCAGTGGTTAAGCCAAATCCATCTAAGAGTGCATCCTTCAAAACTTTGTAATTATTAGCATCACTTTCTCTGACAGTAAGGAGCCTATCCCTACCCTTACCAGTGAAAGATATCCACAAGACAGCAGCCCACTGCCTTTGAGGGGCCAACTGTACCATAGAGGCCCTCTCAAGTGGAGCAAACCACTTGTTAGTGTCATCCCCCTCCCTGCAAGGGGGGACTAGCTTATGCAGGTTCCTAGAATCGTGTTCTCTTACAGGATTAATATCAAGGACACTGCTGCTGCCACCATGGGGAACTAACCCCAACCTCTGCCTTTCCCTCTCTACATCTAGGGATTTCCTGTCTAAGGCCAACTACTGCTGTCTTAGCTTCAGTCTGGCCTCTTCCACCCTCAGCTTTCTGAGCTCCCTATCTTTGGTGTCATTCTCACGGTGGGAGGTTTGGGAATTCTGAGACACAGAGGAAATGTGGTAATTGGCAGAAGTGGAACTGTCTCTAACTGGCTGGACTCTAGTTACCAAGCCTTTTGGAGTGAAAGGTGCCCTACTAGTGTGTGACCCTCTCCTACTACCAGTGTCACTAGGTGGCCTGTTAGCTGGCAGGTCTTTGGATGAACCCTCCCCAGAGTCCTCAGGGCCTTCTTCTGATTCTTGCTGGGTACCCCCCTCCTCTACCTTCTGATCTTGGGATGGGCCAGACTGGTTATGTTCACTTTCTAGGAGAAGGCTAAGTAGAAGCTCTTTGGTAGGGTTCTTACCAATGCTTAAACCTCTTTCTATGCAGAGACCCCTCAAACTTTTAAAGTTTAAACTACCATAGGTTGCCTGGATAACAGTGGGAGTAAGTTCTACTGCAGACATGGTTGTTAGAAAGGGTTTAGGACAGAGAAAAAAAAGTTTAGAAACTTTTTTAAGAAAAGAGAAAAACTTTTCAAACTTTTCAAAAACGTTTTGAAACTTTTCTGAAACTTTTTAGAAAGTTTGTAAAAAGAAAGGTAAACTGTTTAGGTTAACTATGTATATTTGTAAGTATTTGGTATATGTTTTTCTTAACAAAAGCACCAATGACATAGTGGTAAAGCAGTTCCAAGTACTTATACCACCGCTGCACCACCAATGTAGGAGGCTGGCCTGGCTTATACTGGTCCAGTTATTACTTATTAGTAGAGTAGAAGTGTTCTAGCAGCTTAGGCTGATAGAGGTAGCTATAGCAGAGCAGCTTAGGCTGAACTAGGAGACATGCAAAGCTCCTACTATACCACTTATATCAAATAGCACTATATCATAAGAATCACAATACTCAGAGTTACTAAAAATAAAGGTACTTTATTTTAGTGACAATGTGCCAAAAATATCTCAGAGGATATACTCCCTTAGGAGGTAAGTAAAATACACAAAATATACACACAAACCAAAATCAGGTAATTATACAGTTAGAAAAGTAGTGCAAACACTGTAGAATACAACATGATGCAGTAGGCCTAGGGGCAACACAAACCATATACTTGTGGGTCTGCTAGGGTAATGGCGACCCACCGTCCAGGCCGTCACACCGGTCTCCTGCACGGCTTGCATTTGCAGTGGTTCTGCTGCGCTGTTCCTCCTCGCAGGCCTCCCCGACCTTCCTAGCGTCTCTGCGGGGCATCGCCCTGGCCCGGACCTGCTAAGCCTCGGTGCCGCTCTCCTGGGTTGTTCCACAGTCATCCTTTAGTTTTCTCTAGTGTCTTCACTTGGGGCACCGCCCTCCAGGCCACACCTGGACATCACTGCTGCACAGCCCTTGTTCACGCCGGTGCTGCCGTTCCACCTTGCTGTCCTTCCTTCTGTTCTCTCGGTGGGAGCCCATGTGCCGCACTTCTGGTTCACCTCTCGTCTCTTCGGGGCAGTCCTGCAGTCCGTCTCCTCCACATCGCTGGTGCTGTGTTGCGCTGCGGCCTCCTCCTTTTTCTCCGACGTTGTCACATGGCGCTCGGGCCACTTCAGCCCTCTGGTCTTTACTCCGCAATCGTTCTTTCAGGGTCCCCTCGAATCTCGGCTATCCAACTGCTCCAGCTACTGAGGTGTGTTATGTGGCCGGGAGAGTTGCATTCGGCCCTCAGGGAAAGTTTTTAACAGGATTATTACTATGCCGGAGCGGAGCGTTGTGATAATGCATCTGCCATCTTCGGCACTCAGGCCATGCCCCTCACACAAGCCATATACTAAAATGGTGGATTCCGGAAGTCGGTTTCCCACCTAGGCAAGTGTGGTGTGTATAGGGGCACTGGGAGTGTAAGAAAGCACCAAAGGTAAGTAATAGAACCCACCCCAGAGCCCAGGAAAGCAGGAGTAAATCACAGTAAGTTTCCTAGAAGGGAAACACCCGGAAGAACGAGTCCGGAACCACGAGGTTGTGAAAAACAAAAGAGAAACAACGCTTTCGTTTTCCACGACTTCCTGGTTTTGGTACCTTAACCACGCATGTCTGAATAACGTACATGCGTGGTTAAGGTACAGAATGGAGTCGGAGTAGAGGCAGTGAAGGAGGAGGTAAGTTGGGCTGGGACTGGGGCTGTTTTGGGAGGCTGGGGGTGATTAGGGTTTGGGGGGGCAGGGTTTAGTTTTTAGGGGCGGGGTGGGGAGTCAGGGTATTTTTTGTTTTTGGGGTGGGGTGGGGGGCTATGGGTGATTAGGGTTTGGAGGGAGAGGGGTCAGGGTTTAGGTTTAAGGGGTGGGGTGGGGGGGCTGGGGGTGGAAGCATGCTGGGTTGTGCATGGTGATTTGTAATGCCTTTACCAAGAATGCGTTTACAATGGTAAAATCGTTGTAAACACATTTGTGGTAAAGGCATTAGTGTTTAGAATGAGGTCATTGTTCTGACCTCGTTGTTGAGCAACGGGTGGTTTAGGCACCCGTGGTTCCGACATATAACCTTCCTAGAACACACACAAACATGTAGTAGAAGATTTTGCAAGAACCAGAAGAGACTACAAGACACCAACAATGGATTCCTGGACCTGAAGTCCTGTGAAAGGAGGGGACCAAGTCCAAGAAGCACTGAAGAGTCCAGGGAGAACAGAACCCACTGCTAACCCGGATGAAGTTGCAAAAGAAGAACCACCAGTGAAGAAGAACAGTCAGTACTGCACCCAAGAAGATGGATGCAGGTCCCTGGTTGCTGCTGATGATGTCCCACACCAGATGGATGTTTGAGGTCTGGTTTGGGTCGCTGGATTCCACCAACAAGCCTTGGCACATTTAAAGCACACCGTCATCAGAAAAATGCCACTGACCATGACCAGGAGGGACCTGGAGGCCTCTCCCTAAGAGGGGGAGACAGAGGGGCATCTCAGCAACTCAGAGAGCCCTCAGAAGACCAGGCAGCACATTTAGGAGTCCCACAGCATGGGGACAAAAAAGGTGCAAATGGAGGCCCAAGCAGCACTACTTAAAGGGATCCCACACCGCCGGAGAACCACTCCGGAAGCTGTGCATCACAGGATAGAGTGCTGGGAGCAGGAGCTGCACAATGCATGAAGAACTTTGTGGAAGGATGCAACAAGCCTTGCCAACTGCAAAACACACAGTGCACGGGGTACTGTCTTGCATGGGAGGTAAGCTTTTATCTCCACCAAAGTTGGACAGCTGGACCATAGGACCGTTGGGATCACCTTAGTCTACCACCTGTGTTGCTGGATCCACGCACTTCTTCAGGAGAGGGGACTCAAGCCACTGGTTCTCCTTGCAGAGGGTACCTGCTGAAGCAGGGAAGTGACTCCTTCACTTCAAGGCTGATTCCTTCATTCTTCTGGTGCAGGCTGCAGACAGGCAGTCCTTGGAGGATGCACGCCCTGGAAACAGTTGCAGTTGCTGGCAGGAGCTGAAGATACAATGTTTCAGAAGTCATCTTTGCTTCTTTGTTGCAGTTTGTAGAGTTCCTGGAGGGTCCAGATGCAGTTTCATCAGTAGAAGGTGAAGTAAAGGATGCAGAGGATTCCTTCTGGAGTCTTGCAATCCGAATCTGAGGAAACACCCAGAGGAGAGACCCTAAAGCGCCCTGAAAGGGAGATTGGTCAGCTACACAGGTAAGCACCTATCAGGGGAGGGCACTGATGTCACCTGCTGGCACTGGCCACTCAGATGCTCCCAGGGTGCCCCACCACCTTGGAATCCAAGATGGCGAAACAGAGGTACAGGATGAGTTCTGGGTACCACCCCTGGGGTGGTGATGGACAGGGGAGTGGTCACTCCCCTTTCCTTTGTCCAGTTTCACACCAGAGCTGGGACTGGGGGTCCCTGAACTGGTGTAAACTGGATTATGCAAGGAGGGCACCATCTGTGCCCTTCAAAGCATTTTCAGAGGCTCTGGGAAGCTACCCCTCCCATGCCTGTTACACCTATTTACAAAAGGAGGGGGTGTAACACACTTCTGAAAAAGGAAATGCTTTGTTCTACCTTCCTGGGCTCGAGCTTCATGAGCAACAGGAGGGCAGAAACCTGCCTGTGAGGTGGCAGCAGCTGGGGTTGCCTGGAAAACCTCAGACGGCTAATCTGGGAGTACTGGGGTCCACTGTGGAGCCCCCAGAGTGAGTGGAATTATACAACCAATGCTAGTGCCCTCACACACAGGTACTTTTCACCTAGCCTTCAGGGTTGGAAGGCCTGACATATAGGTGACATATAAGTGACATGGTGCAGTGTAAATGGCAGTGAAATGGTGCATGCACCCTTTCATACAGGATGCAATGGCAGTCCTGTAAAAGCCTTTGCATGGCCTCCCTTTGGGTGGCAAAAGAAATGCTGCAGCCCATAGGGATCCCCTGGAACCCCAATGCCCTTTGTACCTAAGTGCCATATACTTGGGACTTATAAAGGGAGATCAGTATGCCAGTTTGGGATGAAATACTGGGTTAACAGTATGCAGTGACAAAATTGAGAGGAGAAAGAGCATAAGAACTGGGGGCCTGGTTAGCAGGATCCCAGGGAGACAGTCAAACACACTGACATCAGGAAGAAGTTGGGGGTAACATGCCAAAAATAGTGTACTTTGCTATAGGCCCATCCTACTGCTGGACCCAGTAGGGCCAGGGCACAACTGGAGGTGGTTATTGCTCAACAGTAGCCAGGACTGGAGGATACAAGATGGGTGTTATGTTCATTTGAAAACAGTAAGTGGTGGTATCCTCAGGCTAAGGTGTTGTAGCAGCTGGG
Organism: Pleurodeles waltl; assembly: GCF_031143425.1. Classification (NCBI taxonomy): domain Eukaryota; kingdom Metazoa; phylum Chordata; class Amphibia; order Caudata; family Salamandridae; genus Pleurodeles; species Pleurodeles waltl. The sequence goes on from NC_090447.1 coordinate 594,346,932, forward strand.
ATGAGGGGTGGTAGGGGGTTGTAGGTGTATGTTTGCGCCCAGTGTGACTCACTGGAGCCATGTGCCCAGACAGACCAGAAGAGGCAGGCATGTCCCCATCCTCTGGACGTTCATGAGTGGTATCCTCAATGAAAGCTTGATCATGGTCTGGAGTGTGGTGTCTTCTGTGGCCCTGGCTGTTAGTCCTACAATGAATTTCAAACACAATGAAATTTAACGTCTATATTGTACCTCAAATATGTCTTCAGCTACAAATTAATCAGCCTAAGAAAGAAAGGCAAGTATAATTAATTGTATGATTGAGCCTTTGTGTGATTTTTAACGGTTTACACATACAGGTTAATTTGCACAGATGCAAACATCAGTAACAATGAAGGAGAGATGTCCTGAAATGTAAAATGTAATTTAGAATGTGCACATTACATGTACCTAATATGCAACTCACCACAGTATCTCTACTCTATCAGAGAACTGAACCATTTCAAGACCTAGCAGCCTCAATACCAAACTATGGCCCTCATTATGACATTGGCGGTAAATCCCGGTTACCGCCACGCTGACAGCCGCTACCTTGCCGCCGCACTGGTGAATATCCGTTCACCATCTTATGACACATACACACCAATCTGACAGAATACAGCCACATACACAAATCAGCCAGACCACAAGGTCAGTGCTAAAGTGGCCCCAAAAGTGGTCCCAAAACCCACACCATTACGCCAATAGAACAAGTCCCATCATATTATGACCCACAAATCACCACGGCAGACATTCAATGGTGGTAAACCATTGACCGTACCTACCGCCAGGCTCAGAATGGACACCCACATACAAAACAACACTACATTGGACAATATGAAAAACTCACACTTGACACTCATACACACACCACACCCACACACCCACACCACTATAAAACACACATTACCCACAATCCTTTACAAACAACTATTGCCACCAGGAGACTGAGAAGAAGAGCACAGAGACAACTAGATACACACACCACTCAACCCCTCACGCACTCCACATCACACACCCCTCCACATTACCCAACACACCCTCACCAACACACATCACACAACACCCATAGCACCACAAAGGCACCCCCATTTCACTGAGGAGGAGTTAAGGCTCATGGAGGAGGAAATCATCAGGGAAGAGCCACAGCTCTTTGCAGCACAGGTGCAGCAAATATCTATAGCAAGGAAGATGGAGCTATGGCGGAGAATCGTGGACAAGGTCAACGCTGTGGGACAGCACCCAAGAACAAGGGACGACATCAGGAAGAGGTGGAACAACCTAAGGGGGAAGGTACGTTCCATAGCAGCAAGACACCAGCTAGTCTTACAGAGGCCTGGCGGTGGGCCCCCACCTCCTCCCCCACAACTCACAGCATGGGAGGAGCAGGTACTGGCAATACTGCATCCTGAGGGACTCACCGGAGTTGGCGGAGTACTGGACACTGGTAAGTCAACTTTTAACAATTATCACCCCATACCTGCATGCCATCACACACCCTCACCCTCACTCCCATCAGTCAACCACATCCCACACACTCCACCATCACATCTCACTGATCCCAATGTCAGGCCCTGCATGCTTTACCAATGCATGGACACCCCTCCCAGCCCTGCATGGGCACTCATAACTAAAGCATGCACAGCATAGGGAAACTAATATATTCACAATACACCAACATACACAAGCAAAGTCTGGCAGGGGAACAACAACCATAGAGGGAAACCTACAGAAGAACAAATGTTAGGCACTTGAAGCATAATACATCATTTACATCCCCACAGGAACCCCAGCCAATGTCACTGGAGAGGAAGTGTCACCACTATCCAGTCCCCCAACAGAAGAGCCCACAGTGATGACAGTAACTCTGTGGATCTGGACAATCTAACTGGCCCATCAGGGACCACTGGACAGCCGGTCACCCAAGCCCACTCACAGACCACCACAGAGCCTCCATCAACAGGAATCAACACCACAGCACCCACCCAGCATACCCACACCTCTGTCCCCATGACACATCAATCAGCAGTGTGCCTACCTGTACAGGGACCCCAGGCCACACCTCGCCCACAAGACAACCAGGGACGCGGGGTCAGTAGCAGTGGCACACCATTCAGGGAACAAAGGCACAGGCCAATAAGGACACTAGGAGGACTGATGTGCACCGGGGGGGGGACAGGAGCAGTGAACCGACTCTCGAGGAGGCACTCTCCAAGATCCTGGGAGCCTACCAACATTCCCAGGACACGATGGGCCAGATCCTATACAACATGCAGGAGAACAGGCGGATGCAGGAGGGACATTATCAGGGGATCAAGGAGGACTTGCAGGCCATCAACAACACCCTGATCTCCATAGCAGGGGTGCTGGCAGACATGGCCAACATCATGAGGGAGGCAACAGCACACCAGTTGGCCCCTACCACTAGCCAATCATCTAAACAGACCTCCACTTCCACTGCTCCTGGTGGCCAGGAGGCCCGCCACAGGACCAACAGGCCACCAGCACCCCTCCTGCTGCAGAAGGTGAACCACCCCGCAAACGTTCCCTGCGACCCAGACAGAAGCCAGAGGCACTTGCCAAGACCACCGCAAGGAAATGAGACTCTCCTGATTGTCCCTGTTGTGTCTCACTCTGTCACCTTGTCCACCTTGAAGTGCCATTGCTCCCCTTCCTATGTCCCCATTGACAATGCACCTGTGCTACAAACAGATTGGAACAATACCCTTGACTTTCCTCAATCATCACCCCATTCCATTGCACGTTTCCCTCTATATCTTAGCACAACAAGAAACACATTTGGATAAAACTTGACTACTAGTATTTCATGTACTGCAAATTTGTGTTGATTGAAACAGCTACAACCATTGTAAATTGACTGTACATAGTATGAGCATCGAATTAATGACCTGTAGCTGGCTGTTGTGATCACATCAGGAGAATGTTGTCATATCACCAACATCCGCAAAATGAATATCCATAGGTAACAGTAAGTAAGGGAAAGAAGTGGGTCATGCCAGCATGCCAATGCCACACAAAATACACCAATAGTCATAGAAATGTGAAGTAGCACTATCGCACCTGGGTGTCTTTGAAAGTACTGACTGTATCACCAATGTTCTGTTGGCCACATCCTCATCCTCTGCCTCCTCATCCTCATTGTCCTCAGGGTCCACTGCTGCCACAGGGGCATCTCCAGTCTCCTCCTCCTGCAGAAAAGGTACATGCCGTCTGAGGGCCAGGTTGTGCAACATGCAGCATGCCACTACTATCTGTCAGACCTTCTTGGGAGAGTAGCACAGGGATTCTCCTGTCAGATGGAGGCATCTGAACCTGGCCTTCAGGAGGCCAAAGGTCCTTTCAATGATCCTTCTGGTTCACCTATGTGCCTCATTATAACGCTCTTCTGCCCTTGTCCTGGCATTCCTCACAGGGGTCAGCAGCCATGACAGCTTTGGGTAACCAGAGTCACCTACAAATATTGAGGGACAACATTTAGCCATACACTATCCTATATGGCCAACTGCATAGGCATACACCAACATATACTGGGTGGGAACCAGGGCTCACTTATTAGCCACACCCTGTGCCTCTGTAATTGCTCCATCACATTTGGGATGCTGCTATTCCTCAGGACAAAGGCATCATGCATTGATACTTAGCATTGATGTGGGAGATGTACTGGTCCGCCAGGCACACCATATGCACATTCATGGAGTGGAAACTCTTACGATTCCTGAACACCTGTTCATTTTGCCGGAGGGGGGACAGACGCAATATGTGTTCCATCAGTCACCCCAGTTATATTGAGGATATGTCCCATTGCATAAAACTCGGCATCCATAGTGGCCAAATACTCCAACTGGGGGAAAGCAATGTAGCTGTACATGTGTTTGATCAGGGCAGACAAGACTCTTGCTAGCATGATTGAGAACATTGGTTGTGACATTCCTGCTGACAAGCACACTGTCACTTGGAAAGAACCAGTTGCCAGGAAATGGAGCACTGATAGAACCTGCACAAGAGGGGTGATCCCAGTGGGATGATGGATAGATGAGATCACGTCAGGTTCCAACTGGGCACACAGTTCTGTGATTATGGCCCTGTCCCGTCTATAGGTGAGTATAATGTCCCTGCCCTCCAGTGTAGCCAAGTCCACCAGGGGTCTGTACATGGGGGTATGTCTTCATCTCATATTCATTGTAGGAGGCTGGCCTGGTTTTTAGTGGGTACCTTGGGTACTTACACCTTACACATGGTCCAGTTATCCCTTGTTAGCGAATGTAGTAGTATTCTATCAGCTATGCTGATAGGGGTAGCTGTAGCAGAGCAGCTTAGGCTGAACTAGGAGACATGCAAAGCTCATACAATACCACTTATAGTTACACAGTACTTATACACAAGTGAAGACAATACTCAGTGTTACCAAAAATAAAGGTATTTATTTAGGTGACACGGTACCAAAAATATCTTAGAGACAATACTCCTTCTGGAGGTAAGTATCATACACAATATATGCACTAGACACCAAAATTAGACACGTAAATAGTCATAGAACAATGTAAACAGTAGGAAATCCTATAGAATGCAGTAGGAGAAAATAGGTCTAGGGGCAACACAAATCATATACTAAAAAGTGGAATGTGAATCACAAATTCCCCCCTAGACAAGTGTAGTGTGTGCAGAATCACTGGGAGAGTAAGAATACAGTAAAGGTAAGTAAATTACTCCACCCCAGAGCCCAGAAAAGCAGGAGTAAAGTAATGCACGTTTCCTTCTGACACACTACACCTCGTTTTGGGGATTTTGCAGCAGCCAACCAAGTCTGCAAAGAACAACTGCTGGATTATTGGACCTGAAGACCTGCAAAGGAAGAGGACCAGGTCCAGAAGTCAAAAGAAGTTTCAGGAAGGACAGGAGCCCCTGCCAACCCAGAAGAGGGTTCAAAAGAAGAGGTCCCAGTTAGTAGAAGACTGCAGAAATGCTCCCTAGGAAGATTCCAGAGGGTTCATGCATTATGCATAAGATGTCCCATGGCATGAAGATCATTGCAGATGAGGTTTCGTGTTGGAAGGCACCAACATGCCTTGGCTACACCAAAAGTGTGTTTTTCATCAAAATGGTGCCAGATGGACCCAGGAGGAACCTGGGGCCTCAACTCTCTGTGGGAAGGAAGAGGGGGCCCTCAGTACTTTAGAGAGCCCTCGGGATGCCAACCAGCACCCCCAGAAGCTGAAAGATCCAGGTTCAAAGGAGGTGCAAAACTCAGTTGATGCAGCACAACAAAAGAAGATCCCACGCCACCGGAGAACAACTCAGCAAGTTGAGCTTTGCAGGGTGGAGTGTCGGGGACCTGGGCCAGTCTGTGCACAAAGGAATTTTGAAAAGAGTGCACAGAGGCCTCAGGAGGTGAAGAAGACACAATAAACAGGTTTACCGTCGTTATCAGTAACCCTCCAAATTGTGTCAGCAGGACATCAGGACAGTCCATGTCGAAGATGTCCACCCTCTGTGTCCTTAGGAGCAAGCTTGTTGCTGAGAGAGGAGTCCCAGGGTACCGGTCGTCACCTTGGAAGGTGCCTGCTTGGAGCAGGGGAGTGACTCCGTCACTCCACGTGAGATTTCTTTGGTCCTTCTGGTGCAGGATGAAGGCAGCGAGTCCCCTGGGCATGCATACTGTGGAAACTGTTGCAGTTGCTGACTTGGAGCTGAGTTTGCTGAAGAAAAGTGTCTCTTGTAGACACTTTGTTGCAGTTACATCGTTTCTTGGAGCAGGCTGCAGTTGATCGGAGGTCAGAAGAGTATGAAGTTGTTGCAGAGGATTCCTGAAGGAAACTTGCAAGCAGAATCTGAAGAGAACTCGCAGGAGAGACCCTAAATAGCCCTGAGAGGGGGATTGGCTAACTTATCAGGTACGGACATACCAGGAGGGATCTCTGACGTCACCTGCTGGCACTGGCCAATAAGAGTCCTCCAGAGTGCCCCCACACCTTGCAAAGCAAGGTGGCTGAAGTCTGGGACACACTGGAGGAGCCCTGGGCACCACCCCTGGGGTAGTGATGGTCAGGAGAGTGGTCACTCCCCTTTCCTTTGTCCAGTTTCACACCAGAGCAAGGGACAAGGGTCCCTGAACCTGTGTTAACTTGTTTAGGCAAGGAGGGCACCATCTGTGCCCTTCAAAGCATTTCCAGAGGCTGGGCAGGCTACCTCTCCCCAGCCTGTAACACCTATTTCCAAAGGGAGAGGGTGTAACACCCTGCTCTCAGAGGAAATTCTTTTTTCTGCCTTCCTGGGACTGGGCTGCCCAGGAACCAGGAAAGCAGAACCCTGTCTGTGAGGTGGCAGCAACTGTAGCTGCAGTGCAAGCCTCAGAGTGCTGGTTTGGCAGTACTGGGGGTCCATGGTGGAACCCCCAGGATGCATGGAATTGGCTCCCCAATACCAGATTTAGAATGGGGGGAGTTACCATTGTGAAGCTACATTTAGGTATTGACCTATATGTAGTGCACACGTGTAATGGTGTCCCCGCACTCACAAAGTCTGGAGAAATGGCCCTGAACTATGTGGGGGCACCTTTGCTAGTGCAAGCGTGCCCTCACACTTAGTAACTTTGCACCTAACCTTCGGCAAGTGAAGGTTAGACATATAGATGACTTATAAGTTATTTAAGTGCAGTGAAAATGGCTGTGAAATAGTGTGTGCACTATTTCACACAGGCTGCAATGGCATTCCTGCGTAAGGGATTGTTTGAGCTCCCTATGGGTGGCAAAAGAAATGCTGCAGCCCATATGGATCTCCTGGAACCCCAATGCCCTGGGTACCTAGGTACCATATACTAAGGACTTATAAGGGTGGTCCAGTATGCCAATTGAAATTGTTAAATGAAGTCGCTGGCCTACAGTGACAAATTAAAAAGCAGAGAGAGCATAAGCACTGAGGTTCTGGTTAGCAGAGCCTCAGTGACACAGTTAGGCACTACACAGGCATACACATTAGGCCACAAACTATGAGTCCTGGCTAGCAGCGTCCCAGTGAGACAGGCAAAACATACTAACATACAGGTTTTTATCTATGAGCACTGGGGTACTGGCTAGCAGGATCCCAGTGACACAGTAAAAACACACTGACACACTCACAAACAGGCCAAAAGTGGGGGTAAACATGCTAGAAAGAGGCTACTTTCCTACATTCATCCGCAGTGGTAGGTATCTAAGGGGCACAAGAGTGAGTAGGCTGTCACAATTTGAAGAACTATACCACAACAGCAGTCCACATCGAGCAATCATGTTTTGGGACAGTGTAATTTAAAAGTGTGTGCTTATTTATCCTGTGACACAGCAATTATCGAAGGAGGGACAGGTGGAAGTGAGGTAATGCCGCTGACGTAGTGTGCTGTGGCAGTAGGCGGCTTTGAACCGCCGTGCAATTTCTCATTGGTTCATATTCGGCCCTATGGGGTACAGTGGCCAATGGGGATCTACGCCAGCGGTGACGGTATGCACTGCCGCGGATGTGACCGCCACTTTATTTCACATTCCCCACTTGTTTCCTGACATTCCATAGGAGAGGACCTACACTGCATGTGCTGCTGTGACCTTTTTCTGGAACCTACCATGGTCCGTGTGACTGGGGAAATGGCCCCAGCCATCACTTCAGAGGAGTTGGGGCGACTGGTGGATGGGGTCCTACCCCAGTACGGACTGCTGTATGGGCCTCCAGACCAACATGTGAGTACATTGTGGGCACGATGCATGTGGCATGAAGGCATGGAGTTGTGTGTGAAAGGATTGTGTAAGGGGGGTGGGTGGATGTCCTCTTGGTGGTGCACATGTTGTGTGCTGGGCTATGTGTGTACCAATAATGATGCAAACAGGTACGGTGGGCCATTTTGTCTAAGGGTGTTCTCCTATCTGTATTGCCTCTGCAGGTCAGCACCCATCAAAAGAAGGGAATATGGCGTGCCATCTCTAAGGATGTGCAGACCCTGGGGGTCTATGGCTGGTGGAGCACCCACTGTCGCAAATGGTGGGAGGACCTGAAACACTGGGCACAAAAGACAGCGGAGGCCCAGCTGGGGATGGCCTCCCAACGAGGAAGGGGTGCCCGTCGGACCCTGAACCCCCTGATGTCCCGCATACTGGTGGTGGCCTACCCTGAGCTGGATGGGCGCTTGAGGGCATTACAGAAGCCACAAGGGAATGAGTACAGTGGCTATCATTACAACTTACAGCTGGTGGGGTGGTATCAGGGTGGTGGTTGTGTGTCAGTGGGTGCCCCTAGGCCTGGCCAGACATAGCAGCGTAGGTCCGCTGGAGGCTAAGGGTTGAATGGAAAATACTGCTTACCTAGCTTGTTAGCATTCACTTCTGGGCAAGGCTGCATGGGTCCCAGGTGTGCTGCAGTTGGCGGTGTGTGCCCCTCTTCATGCCTTGGTGACTAGCCATGTCACTGGTAGTGCAATGCATAGTGCGTAGGCCTGTTCCCTGTGTGTGAGGGTGCTGTGTACGCCAATGGTGGTGATGGTGCAGTCATTGACCCAGTGTATCCTTTGTTTCTCTCTCCCCTTTCTTGTTTTGTCATCCTGTCCTTATGTGCATTAGCATCATCTGGTGGAGGAGCAGAGGCACTGGTGACAGAGGGAGCTGCATCCCACAGGACCTTGGAGGCAGAGTCCACAATGGTGATGGAACCAGTGGGACGGAGGGTGAGGGGAGCACCATGGCGAAGACTGGAGGGGACAACACAGACTCAGATACCTCCTCCGAAGGGAGCTTCCTGGTGGTGGCGGACACCCCCGTGACCACCCCAGCTGCAGGTACAGCCGCCACCCCGTACCAGCACCACCCTCCCAGTAGCCTCTCAGCAATTTGCCCGTGCCTGCTCAGCCAGGAGGGTGGACATCTCCTTCACCCCAGGCACCTCAGGCCCTGCCCCCGTGAGCCCTGCTTCCCTGAGTGAGGAGGCTATTGACCTCCTGAGATCCATCTCTGTAGGGCAATCAACCATTGTGAATGCCATTCAGGGACTGGCATCCCAGATGTAGCAATGCAATGCATTCCTGGAGGGCATTCACGGTGGATTGGCAGCCCAACAGTGATCAATTCAGGCTCTGGCCTCCTCCCTGATGGCAGCCATTGTCCATGTTTCAACCGTCCCCTCTCCAGCTTCCACTTCCCAGTCCCATACTCCTCAACCCCAACCCATCCCAAGCACACAGACAGACGACCATGCACACAAGACAACACACAAAAGTGTCACAGGCAAACACAAGCACCACACTTCATCCCACAGGCACTCACACAAACACCATTCAGTTGCTGACATGACAACATCCACTCTCTCCACTGTCTCCCCCTGCTCCTCCTCCTCCACCTCCCACCCAGTTACGTCCAAAGTCACACCTTCATGCCCTACATCAATATCCACTACTTGCATCATCACCACACCAAGCAGAACACACACCTCACTGGCAGACACCTCCACAACATCCATGCACGTGTCCCCTGTGTCCTCTCCCACCATGTATGTCCACCCCCCTCCTAAAGGACACAAAGGCAAGAACTCAGACACCCAACAGCCATCCACCTCACAATAGCATACAGCCCATGCACCTGCACCCAAATCCAGTAAACATACACCTCCGACGACCACTCCCTCATCCTCCGCTCCCATTACTCCTCCCTCCTCCTGCTCCAATGTTCCTAAAAAGCTTTTCCTTTCCCAGATTGACCTCTTCTCTCCCCTCCCCCCATCCTGCATGTATGAGTAGGGTAGCAAATACACAGCCCAGCACCTCAGCCAAACAGCCCATGGTGCCAGTGGTAGTACAAGATCAACACTGAAGGGGAAGGAGGCAGCACAACCTGCAATGAAAGGGAACAGTCCGGCACCAGCTGTGAGGAAGGAGAAGGACCCTGCACCAGCTGGGAAGAAGGGGGAAGGAGCCAGCACCAACTGGCAAGAAGGGGAAGGAGCCTGCACCAGCTGGGAAGAGGGGGAAGGAGCCTGTACCACCTGGGATAAAGGGGAAGGAGCGTGCACCAGCTGGGAAGAAGGGGAAGGAACCTGCACAAGAAGGCAGAGAGGGTAAGAGCCCATCCACCCCTGCCAGGAAGGGCAAGTGATCCCCAACCCATGACCAGGAGGAGAAGAGTAACTCTACGCCAGCAGAAGCTGTCAGGCAAACACCACCACCACCACCAGCTGTCACAGGTCCCTTACTGCCAGCTGTGGATGTGCTGCCATCAAGTAATGCAGGGGCTGCCCAGGAGCCTCCTCCAACCACCACCAGCATGCAGCCATCACAGTGTGCAGGGGCTGCCCAGGATCCTCCCCCAACCACCACCAGCATGCAGCCATCGCAGAGTGCAGGGGCTGCCCAGGAGCCTCCCACAACCACCACCACCATGCAGCCATCAGCGCCAGCGGACCTCATGTAGTCCACCCTCCAGGTGCTATTGTGTGGGCTGCCCCCTCCAGAACCAGTGGGCAAGTCACCCACTTGAGAGACGGTGGCCTTGCACTCCCCAGGACAAAGCAACGGGCATTTTGCCCCCTCCAGAACCAGTGGGCAAGTCACCCACTTGAGAGACTATGGCCTTGCACTCCCCAGGACAAAGCAATGGGCATGTTTCCCCATCCGGAACCAACGGGCAAGTCACTCTCTCCAGAGACTGTGGCCTTGCACTTCCCAGGACAAAGCAATGGGCATGTTGCCCCCTCCAGAACCAGTGGGCTTGTTCCCGCATCCGGCTGAGGTGCCCCCCACCCGAGGTGCCTGCCTATTTGCAAACTGATGCCCCTGTAGTGTTCTATCTAGATGTGGTCAGGTTTCAAATTGGCCCTTGGACTGTGTCCATGTGGGCCCTTTGAACTTTGGACTGGACAGTGTCCCTTTTCTATACAAGTGTACATATCCATTTCATGGCCAAATCGGATTATTAATTTTGATGTTGAAATGATTACAATCACTTTCGTCAATTCCTGTTGTCCTTGCTTTATTCAGTCGGTTTTCGGGGTCAAATTGTTTTTGCATTGCAGCTGGTTGTGTGTATGGTGTGTGTGTGTTGGGTGTGTGTTTTGTGTGTGTGTGTCACTCTCTTTTTCCTCCCACCCTCCCTTGTTTGCTAGGTGGATATACTCACTGTCATCATCTTCGTTGGTGTTGGTTTTCCAGGTGGAGTATGACATAGAAGATCATCAGGAAGGCTTGCAGTTCTGGTTCCATGGCGGTGTGGTTCTTCCCTGTGTCTCCAATGGTGAGCCCTTTCACTTCCGTGCTCTGTTTCCGCCAGGCTTTTGATGGCGTTGGTACCGCCCCAGAAAAGCTGGCAGTTACAGGGTCTTAATATGGTGGGTGGAACTTTGACATCTGCCTGGACGTAGGTGGCTATCCTCGTGGTGGCTGTTGTTTGTGCCCTGGTAGTTGGTGTGGTACATTGGGCGTCTATCGGAGATATCACCGCCATGGTCATAATTTGGCAGTACTTACCGCCAGCCAGTTGGCGGTATTACCGCCACTTTATCACCCACCGCCAGGGTCGTGATGAGGGCCTATGATACAACTTCCTAGAATTAATAGCATTGGTCATCATATGAACACTGAAAATGAAATTGTGTAGTTATACTACTTATAATCAGCATGCCACAGAACACGATTGGAAACTTTTGAATCAACAATGTATGGTTTATGCAAGTAAGTAGATCAATTCAATGGAATAGGCAGAAGGTGACAAAATACTGGATCAACATAGCAGATGAAATGTTCATACATACCATGAAATGGTGAATGACAAATTCATAAAGCTTTGACATTTGTGCATTTATGAAAATATGAAAAAAGGAAGTTTGAACAACATCACATTGCACTATTGTTTTCCTGAGACAAGAAAAGGGTGTCATGGTAGTTGTAGTCATTTATTAACACCTTAGTAAATTGTTGTTAAAGAGTGGGTCACACCGACCTATTTAAATTATTACAGTGAAAATGAACACACATTTACAATATGTACACACATATTTGTATAAGGTGAATATGTGAAATATAATTTGCAAGCAATATACCTTCATGTGCAAACAGATTAAATTTTGAACCTATCTTTGGTGTACAACAACCTACATTGCGATAAAGCAAGGACTAGGTAAATGAAAAGGGATGATTCATGGAGAGCAACACACAATCTGACAAAAGATATTGCTCATTGTTAAAAAAATAAATAAAACCAAGATGCCAGGAATTTACATGGAACAAGCTATTTTGGAAACCCAAGTTTAGATACGCATGTTTTGACAATTGTCTTGAACGTTCTGAATAGCTAGCTTAAGTGCAAAAAGTCCATTCGTGATTAGTGAGACATTGCAAAGTTCAACTTTCCAGTCTCCATTGCACCAGGTATTCATGTAAAGCCTTGAGGATGTAGAATCTGCAGTACCTTCTCCTCCCAGGAAAAGAGTTGTAAGGGCGGCTGGGAGAACCTCCACCAGTCCTCTGGGCCTCCAAATGATGCTTGGAGGCCAGTGAGCGCACGCTCCCCTGCAGATAGTTCCACCTCTTTCTAATTTCCTTCTGTGTACACAGATTGTTAGCTACAGCATTCACTCTGTTCTCTTTTCCGGTCCACACTTTGCTGCTCTGAAACATGGTTATATTTTGTACTAGTGCTTCAATCAATTGTGGCTCTACTCTAATAATTTTATCTACCATGACTGACAATTATGCTTCGGTAAAACATGGATTCCTCCTCCCTGCCACAGTGAATGTCTAAAAAAATTAACTGGTGCCCCCAACGTTGATGCCAAATAAAACACATTTGAAAAGTAAAATAAATACAAAGAGAGAAAAGAAGAAATTAAGAAAACAAGTGTCTTTTGTGGCAAGGTCTGTATCAAAATGCTCTCCTGCAGTGGAAAGGCAAAGGATCATGGTGTAAAATGGGGTGTATTTTATAGTGTGTACTGAAGTGTTTACAATTGTCCAATATACATCAGGTCTGGGCTGCTAACATCCACACAAGTAGGCACTTGGACACCTGATCCAGTGACACTGCAGCTGCCTGGGTTTTTCCACTATGGCTTTCCCAACCAGGTTTTCCCACTCACAGTTCTTCCTGCAACAGAAGCCCCGCCCAACCCAGTATCTATTTAATGCAGGTCACAGCATGAACATATCAGTAGGCACTTGGATACCTAGCCTGCCACTTGCCTGTGTCTTCCAGTGTAGAAAAGTACCATTTTATTGGCATGTTACCCCCAATTTTACCTGTATGTCAGTATGTTTTTGCCTGTCTCACTGGGATCCTGCTGGTCAGGACCCCAGTTCTCATAATTTATGGCCTAATGGCCCTCATAACAACCCTGGTGGTTGGTGTAAAAATGGCAGTAACACCGGCAACAGGCTGGCGGTAATTACCGCCAAATTATGACCATGGCGGTGAGAACTCCCATAGACAGCCACTTTACCACACTGACCGCCAGGGCAGAAACAACAGGCACCACAGCGGTAGCAGCCTACAGCCAGGGGGAAGTCAATGTTTCGCCCACCGTATTAAGACATGCCAATCCGCCACCTTTTCTGGGGCAGTTCCAACAACATCAAAAGCCTGGCGGAAACACTGCACAGAAGGAAAAGGACTCACAATTGAAGACACAGGGAATAACTATGCCACCATGGAGCCAGAACTGCATGTCTTCCCCATGCTCTTCTACGTACTGCTCCACCACGAACACCAATGACGGCGAAGACAACGACAGTGAGTACAGCTGCCTAGCACACAAGGGATGGGGGGGAGAGTGATAAGATCAACACAGTATAAATAAGAAATATGCAATGTAACAAATATACAATATTACAGTTCAAGGGACACTGCCAAATCCTCAGTGTGCGTGGGCCACAGGGCCACAGGCCAAAGTCCATGGCCCCACTTGTCACCTGCATCAACACGGAGAGAACACTGCAGGGGCATCAGCTGGTAAATAGGCAGGCACCTCAGGGGGCGAGGGACAAGGGGGCACCTCATCTGGGAGATGAAACAAGACCACTGGTTCTGTAAGGGGGCAACATACCCTGTGCTTGTTCCTGGAGATTTCAAGGCCCCAGTCTCTCAAGTGGGTGTCTTGCCCACATGCTCTGGAGTGGGCAACATACCCTTTGATCTGTCCTGGGGAGTGCAAGACCACAGTCTCTCAAGTGGGTGACTTGCCCATATGCTCTGGAGGGGGCAACATGCCCTTTGCTCGGTCCTGGGGAGTGCAAGGTTACAGTCTCTCAAGTGGGTGACTTGCCCACATGCTCTGGGGGGGCATGGTGCCCTGTGCTCTTGATCCTGGGGAGGCTGGTGTTGGTGGGTGTCTTACCCCTTGGTTCTGGAGGGGGCATCATGCCCTGTGCTCTTGAACCAGGGGAGGATGGGGTTGGTGGGTGTCTTACCCACTGGTTCTGGACGGGGCATTGTGCCCTGTGCTCTTGATCCTGGGGAGTGTAAGGTCACAGTCTCTCACGTGGGTGTCATACCCACTGGATTTGCAGGGGGCAGGCGCACAACAGCCCATGAAGGCAGGACTACATACCGTCTGCCGGCGGTGACGGCTGCTCAGTGGTGATGGTGGGGCAGCTGCTGCTGGTGGGGGGAGGCTCCAGCCCATCCCCTGCAGCCTCGGATGGCTGTCCACTGGTGGTAGTGGTGCTGCTGCTGGTGGGGGGAGGCTCCAGCCCATCCCCTGCAGCCTTAGATTGCTGCCCACTGGTGGTGGAGGTGCTGCTGCTGCTGCTGGTGGGGGGAGGCTCCAGCCCATCCCCTGCAGCCTCGGATGGCTGCACAACCATGGTTGGTGATGGGTGCTTGCCTGTGTCTTCCAGTGTAGAAAAGTACCATTTTATTGGCATGTTACCCCCAATTTTACCTGTATGTCAGTATGTTTTTGCCTGTCTCACTGGGATCCTGCTGGTCAGGACCCCAGTTCTCATAATTTATGGCCTAATGGCCCTCATAACAACCCTGGTGGTTGGTGTAAAAATGGCAGTAACACCGGCAACAGGCTGGCGGTAATTACCACCAAATTATGACCATGGCGGTGAGAACTCCCATAGACAGCCACTTTACCACACTGACCGCCAGGGCAGAAACAACAGGCACCACAGCGGTAGCAGCCTACAGCCAGGGGGAAGTCAATGTTTCGCCCACCGTATTAAGACATGCCAATCCGCCACCTTTTCTGGGGCAGTTCCAACAACATCAAAAGCCTGGCGGAAACACTGCACAGAAGGAAAAGGACTCACAATTGAAGACACAGGGAATAACTATGCCACCATGGAGCCAGAACTGCATGTCTTCCCCATGCTCTTCTACGTACTGCTCCACCACGAACACCAATGACGGCGAAGACAACGACAGTGAGTACAGCTGCCTAGCACACAAGGGATGGGGAGGAGAGTGATAAGATCAACACAGTATAAATAAGAAATATGCAATGTAACAAATATACAATATTACAGTTCAAGGGACACTGCCAAGTCCTCAGTGTGCGTGGGCCACAGGGCCACAGGCCAAAGTCCATGGCCCCACTTGTCACCTGCATCAACACGGAGAGAACACTGCAGGGGCATCAGCTGGTAAATAGGCAGGCACCTCAGGGGGCGAGGGACAAGGGGGCACCTCATCTGGGAGCTGAAACAAGACCACTGGTTCTGTAAGGGGGCAACATACCCTGTGCTTGTTCCTGGAGATTTCAAGGCCCCAGTCTCTCAAGTGGGTGTCTTGCCCACATGCTCTGGAGGGGGCAACATACCCTTTGATCTGTCCTGGGGAGTGCAAGACCACAGTCTCTCAAGTGGGTGACTTGCCCATATGCTCTGGAGGGGGCAACATGCCCTTTGCTCGGTCCTGGGGAGTGCAAGGTTACAGTCTCTCAAGTGGGTGACTTGCCCACATGCTCTGGGGGGGCATGGTGCCCTGTGCTCTTGATCCTGGGGAGGCTGGTGTTGGTGGGTGTCTTACCCCCTGGTTCTGGAGGGGACATCATGCCCTGTGCTCTTGAACCAGGGGAGGATGGGGTTGGTGGGTGTCTTACCCACTGGTTCTGGACGGGGCATTGTGCCCTGTGCTCTTGATCCTGGGGAGTGTAAGGTCACAGTCTCTCACGTGGGTGTCATACCCACTGGATTTGCAGGGGGCAGGCGCACAACAGCCCATGAAGGCAGGACTACATACCGTCTGCCGGCGGTGACGGCTGCTCAGTGGTGATGGTGGGGCAGCTGCTGCTGGTGGGGGGAGGCTCCAGCCCATCCCCTGCAGCCTCGGATGGCTGTCCACTGGTGGTAGTGGTGCTGCTGCTGGTGGGGGGAGGCTCCAGCCCATCCCCTGCAGCCTTAGATTGCTGCCCACTGGTGGTGGAGGGGCTGCTGCTGCTGCTGGTGGGGGGAGGCTCCAGCCCATCCCCTGCAGCCTCGGATGGCTGCACAACCATGGTTGGTGATGGGTGCTCCACCAGAGTCCCTGCCCCAGGCTCGTTGCCGTTCCTGCCTGCTGGTGCTGGCTCCTTGGTCTTTCTGCCAGCAGCTGGGGCAGGCTCCTTGGTCTTCCTGGCAACAGCTGGGGCAGGCTCTTTGGTCTCCCTGGCAACATCTGGGGCAGGCTCCTTACCCTTGAGGCTGCCTGGTGCAGAATCCTTAACCCTCAGGACAGGTGCCTTGGATTCTTTCCCACCATGAGTGGGTGTGGTGACTACTGGGCCAGTGGACTGGATGGCTGAGGTGCTTGGCTGGGTTTTTGCCACCCTGGCCAGACGTGCAGGACGGTGGGGGGGAGGGGTAGGGAAGAGGTCAATGGTGGATAGGAAATGTTTTTAGGGACACTGGGGCTGGAAGAGGGCGATGGTTTGGGAGTAGAGGACGAGAGAGTGGTTGTAGGAGGTGTCTGCCTGCTGATTTTGGCTGCAGGTGCATGGGCTGGATGCTGTTGTGAGGTTGATGGCTGTTGGGTGTCTGAGTGCTTGTGTTTGTGTGCTTTGGGAGGGGGGACAGACACAGTGGGAGAGGGCACAGGGGATGTGTGCATGGCTGTTGTGGAGGTGTCTGCCAGTGAGGTGTGTTCTGCTGGGTGTGGTGGTGATGCTGGTAGTAGATGAGAATGTAGTGCATGCAGGTGTGAGTGTAGACGGAACTGTGAGGGAGGTGCAGGAGGAGGAGGAGGAGCGGGAGACAGTGGAAATTGCGGATGTTGGTGTGTCTACATCTGGATGGTGTTTGTGTGAGTGCCTGTGGGATGATGTGTGGTGCTTGTGTTTGTTCCTGTGCCACTCTTGTGTACTGTCTTGTGTGCACACTCATCTGCCTGTGTACTTGGGATGGGTTGGGATGGAGGGGAATGGGATTGGGAAAAATAAGTTGGAGTGGGGAGGGGGTAAACAGGGACAATGGTTGCCATCAGGGAGGGGGCTAGAGCCTGAATCGATCTCTGTTGGGCCACCAAGCCAGTGTGAATACCCTCCAGGAATGTATTAGTCTGTTGCATCTGGACTGCCAGCCCCTTGATGGCAGTCACAATGGTTGACTGCCCTGCAGAGATGGATCTCAGGAGGTCAATAGCCTACTCACTCAGGGCATCAGGGCTAACTGGGGTAGGGCCAGAGGTGCCTGGGGCGAAAGGAGATGCCCACCCTCCTGGCTGAGCAGGCACAGGCAACTCTCTAAGGGGCTGCTGGGAAGGTGGTGCTGGTACGTGGGTGGCAGCTGTACCTGTACCTGGGGTGGTCACAGAGGTGTCTGCCACCACCAGAGAGCTTCCATCAGCGAAGGTATCTGTCTTTGAACTGTCCCCTCCAGTCTCTGCCGTGGTGCTCCCCAACCCCTCCGTTCCACTGGTGCCCTCAACGTTGGTGGACTCCACCTCCTGGGTCCTGTGGGATGCAGCTCCCTCCGTCACCGGTGCCTCTGCTCCTCTGCCAGATGATGCTAATGCACATAAGGACAGGGTGACAAAACAAAAAGGGGGGGACAGACAAAGGATACACATGGTCAATGGCTGCACCAACGCCACCATTGGCGTACACAGCACCCTCACACACAAGGAACAGACCTACGCACTATGCATTGCACTACCAGTGTTATTGTTGGCCACCAAGGTATAAGGTGGGGCACACGCCGTGAAATGCAGCACACCTTGGACCCACGCAGCCCTGACCAGGAGTGAATGCCTATGAGCTAGGTAGCAGGATTATCCCTTCAGGACCCTTGCCACCAGGGGACCTACTCTGCAATGTCAGGCCTGTCATAGGGGCACCCACTGACACACAACCCCGCCCAGATACCACTCTACCATGCGTAAGTTGTAATGATGGGCACTGTACTCACCCCCTTGTGGCTGCTGTGATGCCCTCAAGGGCCTATTCAGCTCAGGATAGGCCACCGCCAGTATGCAGGCCATCAGTAGGTCAGGATTCAACAGGGCACCCCTTCCTCGTTAGGAGGCCAGCCCCAGCTAGGCCTCCGCCATCTTCTGTGCCCAGCATCTCAGATCCTGCCACCGTTTCTGACAGTGGGTGCCCCGCCTGCCATGGACCCCCAGGGTCCACACGTCCTTGGCGATGGCACACCACATACCCTTCTTTTGATGGGCACTGACCTGCAGAGGGAATACACACAGGAAAATAGCATAAGTCAGACAGTCCGGCATGTTACACTTATGGCCCACCGTACCCCTTCACATCACCATTTACACACACATGGCCCAGCACACAACCTGTAAGCCGCCCAGGGGACTTCCACCCACCCCCTTTACACGAGGCCTTCACACACCACTCGATGCATTCATGCCACATGCATCGTGCCCACAGTGTACTCACCTGTTGGTCTGGATGCCCATACAGCAGTCTGTACTGGGGTAGGACCCCCATCCAGCAGTCTCTCCAACTCCACCAAGGTGAAGGCAGGAGCCCTTCCCCAGTCACATGGGCCATGGTAGGTTCCAGACACAGGTCACAGCAGCACATGCAGTGTAGGTCCTCTCCTGTTGAAGGTCAGGTGTGAGGAATCAGATAGAAAATTGCAGACACGTCCGCAGCGGTGCATACCGTCACTGCCGGCGTATATCACCATTTGCCACTGTACCACAAAGGGCCCAATGTTAACCAATGAGGAATTGCACGGTGTGAGAAAGTAGCCTATTTCTAGCATGGTTACTGATGGACTTTTTTGCTTATGCAGGTCATCCCCAATCTTTTTGCATCCTGCCTCCTATTTTTTTCTGATCTGTTGCTGTTGGCTTTTGAACTCTGAGCACTTTACCACTGCTAACCAGTGCTAACGTGCATATGCTCTCTGTGTAAATTGTGTGTGATAGGTTTATCCATGATTGCCATATTTGATTTACTAGCAAGTCCCTAGTAAAGTGCACTAGAGGTGCCAGGGCTTGTAAATCAAATGCTACTAGTGGGCCTGCAGCACTGGTTGGGCCAGCCACATGAGTAGCTCTGTAATCATGTCTCAGACCTGCCACTGCAGTGTCTGCGTGTACAGTTTTAACTGTAAATTTGACTTGGCAAGTGTACCCACTTGCCAGGCCCAAACCTTCCCTTTTCTTACATGTAAGGCACTCCTAAGGTAGGTAGGGTGCAGTGTATGGTTAAGGTAGGACATATAGTAATGTGTTTTATATGTCCTGACATAGGGGTCACTGTGGCTTGCTGTCCTGGTGGACAGAGTTGCCCCTGGGTGGGGACGAGAGTCACACCCCAGGGGTGGAGTGGACAACACCACTGTGTTGGCCCTGGTGGTACTATCTGCCCATTGGGATACATCTGTGAGCAAAGTAAAGTTACTCACACTGTATAGTGTCCATGTCCTCACCTAATAGCCACACACGGTGCCTCTGGAGTTGCCCCATCACATAAGGGATGCTGCTATTCCTCAGAATGTAAGCGTCACGCACTGAGCTAGGAAATTTGGCATTCACATGGGAGATGTACTGGTCGGCCAAACACACCATCTGCACATTCATAGAATGGTAACTCTTGCGGTTTCTGTACACCTGTTCACTCCTGCAGGGGGTGGGGGGGGGACCAAGGCCACATGTGTCCCATCAATGGCACCTATGATGTTGGGGATATGTCCCAAAGCATACAAGTCACTTTTCACTGTAGGCAAATCCTCCACCTGAGGGAACACGATGTAGCTGTGCATGTGTTTCAGCAGGGCAGACAACACTCTGGACAACACATTGGAGAACATAGGCTGGGACATCCCTGATGCTATAGCCACTGTCGTCTGATAAGAACCACTTGCCAGGAAATGGAGCCGAAATGACAGCACCTGCACTAGAGGGAATATCCCTGTGGGATGGTGGATAGCTGACATCAGGTCCAGCTGCAACTGGGCACACAGTTCAGGGATTGTGGCACGGTCCAGTCTGTATGTGACAATTACATATCGCTTTTCCATTGTCGACAGGTCCACCAGCGGTCTGTACACCGGAGGATGCCGCCATCTCCTCATCTGCCCCAGCGTATGTGCTCTATGGAGGAGAACAGCGAGCAGAGGATCAGCCAACACTGAGGTACGAAAACACTACTTTATTGCACACATTTTTCAATCCGCTATTGGCCTGTCTTAGTGTGTATGCAAGGCCTAGATATATGTGACGCATTTAAAAATAATGCCATGTGGCCCCCAGAAATGGCGGCTGCATGACCTGTAAGGTGGGACAATGGGATATGAGGTAACTGCGCTGGTGTTGGACACCGTCGCGGTAGGCGGTCGAAGACCGCGGCACGATCCTGCATTGGTTAACATTGGGCACTATGGGTCCCAGGAGCCAATGATGATGTATGCCGGTGGTGACGTGACGCACCGCCGTGGACGTGACTGCCATTTTTCTATCTGTTCACTCACTTGATACTGATCTTCGACAGGAGAGGACCTACACTGCAAGTGCTGCTGTGACCTCAGTCTGGAAGCGACAATGGCTCATGTGTCTGGGGAAAGGGCCCCTGCCTTCAGCACGGAGGAGTTGGAGAAACTAGTGGATGGGTTCCTCCCCCAGTACACGCTACTCTACGGTCCTCCAGACAAACAGGTAAGTACACTGTGAGCATGCTGTATGGGCAATGCCTGTGTGGAGTGGTGTGGATGTAAGATACGGGGGGAGAATGAGGCGTGCATGAAACGACGGTGAGTGTATGTGCGTCAGGGCAAGGGTAGGAATGCGGGCCAATGACTGTGACGGTCCAGAAGGTTATATCTTCTCCTTTTCCCCTATACTATTCCTGTAGGTCAGCGCCCACAAGAAGAAGCATATTTGGCATGCCATCGCCAAGGAAGTCTGGAACCTGGGGGTCCACCACAGACGGAGCACCCACTGCCGGAAAAGATGGGAGGACATTCGCC
Organism: Pleurodeles waltl; assembly: GCF_031143425.1. Lineage (NCBI taxonomy): Eukaryota > Metazoa > Chordata > Amphibia > Caudata > Salamandridae > Pleurodeles > Pleurodeles waltl. The sequence goes on from NC_090447.1 coordinate 594,368,326, forward strand.
AATGGAGCAAGAAGACGGCAGAGGCCCAGCTGCCCGTCGCACCATGACCCCCCTGATGTTCCGGATCCTTGCGGTGGCGTACCCGGAGTTGGATGGGCACTTGAGAGCATCACATCAGTCACAAGGGGGTGAGTACACTCTCATTCGGCTGAATCAGCGCACATTGGAGGTGTCTGGGTGGGGGAGGTGGGCTGTGGGTACCCCTAGGCCAGGGCGAGTTTTGTAGGCAAGGTCCCTTCGTAAGGCAGGCCATGTGGCACCCCACCCCACCAGTGTTAAGAGCCAACTACACCTAGTCAGGCTCGTGTACAGCAATTGGGCACAGGCCTTGTACCCCATGGCCCTGTGATTAATTAGGGAACTCTAAGTGCATGGCGTAGTGCAGAGGTCTGCTGTGTCTGTAGTGTCCGCCAACGGTAGCGGTATTGCATGCACTCAACATGTCTTTCTTCTTTCTCCCCCCCCCTTTATGTGGTCTCCCTGTTCTTGTGTGCAAAAGCATCATCAGGCGGAGGAGCAGTGGCACTGGAGCAGTGGCACTGGAGCAGGAGGGAGCTGCATCCCACATGGTCCTGGAGGGCGAGACTACGGACTCCGAATTCACCAGTGGGACAGAGGGCGAGGACAGGAGCTGAGACCAGCGACACGGACTCCTCCTCTGATGGGAGCTCCCTTGCAGTGGCGGGCCCCTCTGTGCCCCTGCATCTACAGGTACAGCCGCCACCCCCCCTACCAGCACCGCCCTCCCAGCAGCCCCTCAGCATGTGCCCAGTGGCCGCTCACCCAGGAGGGTGGGCATCTCCTTCGCCCCAGGCACCTCAGCCCCTGCCCCTGTCAGCCCTGCTACCCTCAGTGAGGAGGCCATTGACCTCCTCAGATCCCTCACTGTTGGGCAGTCTACCATTCTGAATGCCATCCAGGGTGTAAAGAGGCAGTTGCAACAGACAAATGCATACCTGGAGGGCATTCATTCTAGTCAGGCAGCCCAACAGCGAGCTTTTCAGACTCTGGCCTCAGCACTGATGGCAGCCATTGTCCCTGTGTCCAGCCTCCCCCCTCTAACTTCCTCCACCCAGCTCCAATCCCCTGTGCCTCAGCCTATCCCAAGCACACCATCAGACCAGCAGGCACACACCTCAACACACAAGGGCAGCTCTGGCAAACATAAGCACCACACATCCCACAGGCACTCACACAAGCATCATACCCATGCACACATACCAACATCCACTGCCTCCACTGTGTCCCCCTCCTCCTCGTCTCCCTCCTCCCTTCCTGTAACATCTCCACTCACACCTGCATGCACTACATCTTCAGCCACTACGTCCATCACAAGGACGCCCATCACCACACACCGCTCACGTGCACTCACCACCCCCACTACCATTCACACATCCCCTGTGTCTTCTCCCAGTGTGTCTGTGAGCCCATCTCCCAAAGTACACAAACGCAGTCACATACCCACCCAACAGCTATCCACCTCACGGCAGCCTCCAGCCCACGCACCTTCACCCAAAGTCAGCAAATGTACACCTCCTACAACCACTACCTCTTCCTCCCCTCCCAAACCCCTCCATCTACCCATCCCAGTGTGTCTAAAAAACTTTTCCTCTTAAATGTTGACCTCTTCCCTACACCTCCCCCACCCCTTCGGTCCCCTAGGGCCCGCCTTTCCAGGTCCCAACCCATCACCTCAGCCACCACATCACCGGGAACAGTGGTGCCAGCAGTAACCGGCTTCTGGAGTGCGCCAAGCAGCAGGGCAGCCAGTGTGCCATGGAGCCAGACCACGGACAGTCCCCCACCTCAGAAACAGAAGAAGTTGGCCACAGCTCAGGGGGAGAAGGGCAAAACACCTGCCACCAAGGGCTCTCCCAGGACTACAGTTGGGAGTGGCAAGACAGCTGCGCCACCATCCAAGGTGGGGAAGGGGCAGAGAAAGAAAGGGAAGTCACCGCCAACCTGCACAGCGGACAAGACTGCCACCAGCACTGCAGCCAAGGACACCGCTGCCACCAGCACCGCTTCCCAGGACACCGCCGCCACCAGCACCGCTGCCAAGGACACCGCTGCCACCAGCACCGCTTCCCAGGACACCGCCGCCACCAGCACCGCTGCCAAGGACTCCGCCGCCACCAGCACCGCTTCCAAGGACACCGCCGCCACCAGCACCGCTGCCCAGGACACCGCTGCCACCAGCCCCGCTGCCAAGGACACAGCCGCCACCAGCACCGCTTCCCAGGACACCGCCACTACCAGCACCGCTTCCCAGGACACCCCCTCCACCAGCACCGCTGCCAAGGACACTGCCGCCACCAGCACTGCTTCCCAGGACACTGCCGCCACCAGCACCGCTTCCCAGGACACCAACGCCTCCAGCACCGCTGCCAAGGACACCGCCGCCACCAGCACCGCTGCCAAGGACACCGCCGCCACCAGCATGCTCACTGAGCCACCCACCAGCACCGCAGGCCAATGAGCGCTGCAAGCACCGCAGCTACTGAGGCCGCCGCAAGTACCGCCACTACTGAGGCCGCCGCAAGCACCTCCAGCGGCCACGCCACGTCATGTGCCAGTGGCACCACCGCAGACATGGCTGCCATCCCCAGTGGTTAGTCGTACAAAGCTGGTGATCAGTTTCAGGGGCCTGGACAGCTTCCATGTAGGCCCACCGTCAGTGGAGAAAGACATCCACTACCACAGTCCTTGGCAGGATGAAGCACTCTGGGCACCAAGCCCTCTCCAGAACCAGTGGAGAAAGGCATCCACTACCTCAGTCCTTGGCAGGATGAAGCACTCTGGGCACAAAGCCCCCTCCAGAACCAGTGGAGAAAGGCATCCACTACCTCAGTCCTTGGCAGGATGAAGCACACTGGGCACAAAGCCCCCCCCAGAACCAGTGGAGAAAGGCATCCACTACCTCAGTCCTTGGCAGGATGAAGCACTCTGGGCACAAAGCCCCCCTCCAGAACCAGTGGAGAAAGGCATCCACTACCTCAGTCCTTGGCAGGATGAAGCACTCTGGGCACAAAGCCCCCTCCAGAACCAGTGGCGAAAGGCATCCACTACCTCAGTCCTTGGCAGGATGAAGCACTTTGGACACAAAGCCCCCTCCAGAACCAGTGGAGTATCCCACCCACTACTTCAGTCCTTGGCAGGATGAAGCACACTGGGCACAAAGCCCCCCCCAGAACCAGTGGAGACTGCTATCCACTTGTGAGACTGTGGCTTTGCACTCCCCAGGACAAAGCAGTGGGCAAACCACCCACTGGAGAGACTTGTGAGACTGTGGCTTTGCACTCCCCAGGATGCAGCAGTGGGCAAACCACCCACTGTAAAGACTTGTGAGACTGTGGCTTTGCACTCCCCAGGATAAAGCAGTGGGCAAACCACCCACTGGAGAGACTTGTGAGACTGTGGCTTTGCACTCCCCAGGATTCAGAAGTGGGCAAACCACCCACTGGAAAGACTTGTGAGACTGTGGCTTTGCACTCCCCAGGATGCAGCAGTGGGAAAACCACCCCCTGTAAAGACTTGTGAGACTGTGGCTTTGCATGCCCCAGGATAGAGCAGTGGGCAAACCACCCACTGGAGAGACTTGTGAGACTGTGGCTTTGCACTCCCTAGGATGCAGCAGTGGGCAAACCACCCACTGGAAAGACTTGTGAGACTGTGGCTTTGCACTCCCCAGATACATCAATGGGCATGGAGCCCCCTCGTGGATCTGGCGTCGTGCGTGCATCCGGCTGAGGTGCCCCCCCTTCCCTTCCCCCTGAGGTGCCTGTTTTATTTCGATCTGATGCCCCTGCAGTGTTCTCTCCGTTTTGATCGGGTATCTTGTGTGGGTCTCGCCCATGCATTTTGGGCCCAGTGGTCCACGGACTATGTATGTGCAGTACATGGACTTGAATTCTTGTGTATATATTTGTTAATAGTGTATATATATTTTTGAGTAATGGATTTTTATTGATTACAATCGTTCAACTCATTTCCTTTTGTCCTTGCATTCTTCCAGGGGGGTTTGGGAAGTGTAAATGTAATGTATCAACATGTACTTGTGTGTGTGTTGTAGGGGTGAGGGTGGGGGTGGGGGTTTTGTGTGTTGCATGTGTGTGTCACTCTCTTTTCCCTCCCCCCTCCCCTGTGTCGTATGTGCAGTACTCACCGTGGTCTTCGCCACCGGCGTTCGTGCTCCTGGTAGAGGAGCATGAAGACAATGGCAGGTAGAATATGGAGTTCCGGCTCCATGGCGTCCTGGTTCCTTGTGGGTTGTGTAGAGGTGAGCGTTTCCCCTTCCAAGTCCTGTTTTTGTTCGCTGTGAATCCGCCCTGGAAAAGGTGGCTCTGAGAAAGTAGCCTCTTTCTAGCCTTGATACCCCTCTTTTGGCCTGTTTGTGAGTGTATGTCAGGGTGTTTTCACTGTCTCACTGGGATCCTGCTAGCCAGGGCCCAGTGCTCATAGTGAAAACCCTATGTTTTCAGTATGTTTGTTATGTGTCACTGGGACCCTGCTAGTCAGGACCCCAGTGCTCATAAGTTTGTGACCTATATGTATGTGTTCCCTGTGTGATGCCTAACTGTCTCACTGAGGCTCTGCTAGCCAGAACCTCAGTGGTTATGCTCTCTCATTTCTTTCCAAATTGTCACTAACAGGCTAGTGACCAATTTCACCAATTTACATTGGCATACTGGAACACCCTTATAATTCCCTAGTATATGGTACTGAGGTACCCAGGGTATTGGAGTTCCAGGAGATCCCTATGGGCTGCAGCATTTCTTGTGCCACCCATAGGGAGCTCTGACAATTCTTAAACAGGCCTGCCACTGCAGCCTGAGTGAAATAACGTCCACGTTATTTAACAGCCATTTACCACTGCACTTAAGTAACTTATAAGTCACCTATATGTCTAACCTTTACCTGGTAAAGGTTGGGTGCTAAGTTACTTAGTGTGTGGGCACCCTGGCACTAGCCAAGGTGCCCCCACATTGTTCAGGGCAAATTCCCCGGACTTTGTGAGTGCGGGGACACCATTACACGCGAGCACTACACATAGGTCACTACCTATGTGTAGCTTCACCATGGTAACTCCGAACATGGCCATGTAACATGTCTAAGATCATGGAATTGCCCCCCCCAATGCCATCCTGGTATTGGGGAGACAATCCCATGATTCCCCGGGTCTCTAGCACAGACCCGGGTACTGCCAAACTGCCTTTTCTGGGGTTTCACTACAGCTGCTGCTGCTGCCAACCCCTCAGACAGGTTTCTGCCCTCCTGGGGTCCAGCCAGGCTTGGCCCAGGAAGGCAGAACAAAGGACTTCCTCAGAGAGAGGGTGTTACACCCTCTCCCTTTGGAAAAAGGTATTAAGGCAAGGGAGGAGTAGCCTCCCCCAGCCTCTGGAAATGCTTTCATGGGCACAGATTGTGCCCATTTCTGCATAAGCCAGTCAACACTAGTTCAGGGATCCCCCAGCCCTGCTCTGGCGCGAAACTGGACAAAGGAAAGGGGAGTGACCACTCCACTGACCTGCACCTCCCCTGGGAGGTGCCCAGAGCTCCTCCAGTGTGCTCCAGACCTCTGCCATCTTGGAAACAGAGGTGCTGCTGGCACACTGGACTGCTCTGAGTGTCCAGGGCCAGCAGGTGACGTCAGAGACTCCTTCTGATAGGCTCCTCCAGGTGTTGCTAGCCTATCCTCTCTCCTAGGTAGCCAAACTTCCTTTTCTGGCTATTTAGGGTCTCTGCTTTGGGGAATTCTCTAGATAACGAATGTAAGAGCTCATCAGAGTTCCTCTGCATCTCTCTCTTAACCTTCTGCCAAGGAATCGACTGTTGACCGCGCTGGAAGCTTGCAAAACTGCAACAAAGTAGCAAAGACGACTACTGCGACCTTGTAACACTGATCCTGCTGCCTGCTCGACTGTTTTCCTGGTGGTGCATGCTGTGGGGGTGGTCTGCCTCCTCTCTGCACTAGAAGCTCCGAAGAAATCTCCCGTGGGTCGACGGAATCTTCCCCCTGCAACCGCAGGGACCAAAGAACTGCTTCACCGGTCCTCTGAGTCTCCTCTCAGCACGACGAGCGAGGTCCCTTGAACTCAGCAACTCTGTCCAAGTGACTCCCACAGTCCAGTGACTCTTCAGTCCAAGTTTGGTGGAGGTAAGTCCTTGCCTCCCCACGCTAGACTGCATTGATGGGAAACGCGTGTTTTGCAGCTACTCCGGCTCCTGTGCACTCTTCCAGGATTTCCTTTGTGCACAGCCAAGCCTGGGTCCCCGGCACTCTAACCTGCAGTGCACGACCTCCTGAGTTGTCCTCCGGCGTCGTGGGACCCTCTTTCGTGACTTCGGGTGAGCTCCGGTTCACTCCAATTTGTAGTGCCTGTTCCGGCACTTCTGCGGGTGCTGCCTGCTTCTGAGTGGGCTCCTTGTCTTGCTGGATGCCCCCTCTGTCCCCTCACGCAATTGGCGACATCCTGGTCCATCCTGGGCCACAGCAGCATCCAAAAACCCTAACCGTGATCCTTGCAGCTAGCAAGGCTTGTTTGCGGTATTTCTGCACGGAAACACATCTGCACAACTCTTCACGATGTGGGACATCCATCCTCCAAAGGGGAAGTTTCTAGCCCTTGTCGTTCTTGCAGAATCCACAGCTTCTACCATCCAGTGGCAGCTTCTTTGCACCCACAGCTGGCATTTCCTGGGCATCTGCCCACTCCCGACTTGCTCGTGACTTTTGGACTTGGTCCCCTTGTTCCACAGGTACTCTCGTCTGGAAATCCATCGTTGGTGCATTGCTGGTGTTGGTCTTCCTTGCAGAATTCCCCTATCACGACTTCTGTGCTCTCTGGGGAACTTAGGAGCACTTTGCACCCACTTTTCAGGGTCTTGGGGTGGGCTATTTTTCTAACCCTCACTGTTTTCTTACAGTCCTAGCGACCCTCTACAAGGTCACATAGGTTTGGGGTCCATTCGTGGTTCGCATTCCACTTCTAGAGTATATGGTTTGTGTTGCCTCTATCCCTATGTGCCCCCATTGCATTCTATTGTGACTATACATTGTTGAGATGCAGCCCTTTTTCGCTCTCGCTCTCTGAAAATGATTGACTAAAAAACAGCACTGAGTACAGCTCACTTCAGCCTCAAGGTTCAAACACTTGGGATAAAAAGCACCCTATAGTCGGAAATAATGAAACTCACGAAATAGGGCAAGGCAACCCTGAGGTCCAAGAAACCCCTACTGTAGACGGCAGAGACCCTACGCCAATTTTCGTACCTGCTCAGCCAGATCTTTCTAAGTGTTTTGAAAACTGTATTGGGGTTGCAAATAAGAAGTGCAAGGTGATTGAGACCAATTTAGCCACAGATTTATCAGATCTCAGCAAACTTGGATATCCACCAACATTTCAGACACTCGAACTGCTCACGCCACCCCCCGATTTAGACGGGGCAAGAAATACATTGGGCAATACAGTAGTGGGAAACCCAAACCTGACTGGCATAGTTACGATTGAAAAGGGTATAAAACTTCTCCAAGGTACCCCATTGGCAAGAGAGAACCCTGTGGCCGAAGCTCCCCATGACAAAATAGATGGCCTAGATACCATCCTTAGTTGGAATATTGCAGGGTTGGAGAAAAAAATGAACAACCCTGAATGGGGCAAATTCATAGACGAACACAAAATATGTCTTTTCCAAGAAACATGGGCATTGGAGCCCAAATACAGAATTGGTTATAAAAGTTATTGGGTCCCAGCAACTAAGGTGAATTCAGGGAGACCCTCAGGTGGCCTGCTTATATGGCTCAGCTGCTCCTTTAAATGTCGGATTGAAACAATTGACTTGGGCTGCCCTGATTTAATGGGCTTATCAATACCATCCCTTAGCGAGAAACCACTCTTAATAATCAATATTTATAATAGGAGCCTGGGTAGCAAATACGAGTCCGACACACTGACTATTTTGGACAGCTTTCTTTCTTGTAAATCACCTTCCCACTTTATTCTTATTGCTGGAGATTTCAATACCACTTTTGAACCCTACTTGCTGGCCCAGGAATTATACAAAGATGAAGATGCTTACTGGGGTATACCTCAATTGGTATCAAGCAAAAGACCAAAAATAAATAGATTAACACACCAGGTTGTGGACATTACATTGGCACATGGACTGTGGGCTTGCAATGGTCGCTCCCGCTCGGACCCTAATCTTCACCACACATTTAGACGCGGGGCACAGAAGAGCCAGATAGACTATATTTTGCTTGATGTCCGCCTGTGGGGCTATATGGTTGACATGAACATTGTAGAACATGAGGAAAGTGACCATGAACCATTGATTTTATCTCTTAGGAACCTATTACCCCTACTTGAAGTTTCCTGTTCCAAGACCCACAAACAACAGCTCGCACTGACCAATAATAGACAAAATGTTAGATGGGAATCCCTGAACACCGATACAGCCACCTTGGCATCTGCGTACAGGCAGTTGGCTATATACAATCACATGATATATACAATCACATGGATTTAGCAGTTGATATATATACAATCACATGGATTGTATATATCAGCCTCTAGAAGATAGTGGTGGGCTTATAGCAGCCCACACACGTTTCTTTAATTCTTTAAAAAACCTTTTTACCAAAGAGTCTGTAAAAGAAGTTAAAGAGAAGTGCAATGCAAGGTGGTTTAACGCCGCATGCAGGGAAGCACAGCACAAACTGCTGAGAGCTTTAAGAGGAGGCCAGTCAGATCATATAAGGGAAGCCAGGAAAGATTATAAACAGGAACAAGGCAGAGCCCGCAGGACATGGGATGAATCTAGATGGGTTTCCCTCCTGGAGTCTGCTAAAACAAATGACACCTCGAAATTTTGGAAACTGGTGGCTGATGCCAACAAAGAACCTAATAGTTCACCTGATACCTCAATACTCCCTGCAGAGTGGACAGATCATTTTTCCCGATTATATTCTGGGATCACTGGTGTTACTCCTAGGGAATTGACCCATATCATGATTACTGAGACCCCCAAAATAGAATTTACGTTGGCAGAAACTAAAGCTGTGATTGCTTCATTGAAATGGGGGAAGGCCCCCGGCCTTGATAAAACACCTGGTGACTTATACAAGACAAACCCAGATATATGGGCCCCATATCTGAACCTTATTTCCAATGTGGTAAATGCAGGAGCACCTGTCCCGAGCTCCTGGATGGGTGCAGAGATAGTTCCCATCTTTAAGAAAGGTAACCCCTCTAACCCTGTTAACTACCGCCCAATCTCCTTAATCGACAACTTCCAAAAACTTTTTGCAAAGCAAATTTTGTCCCGTCTAGAAGAATGGATTCTGGAAACCAATGCTATTTCTGATTTGCAAGCAGGGTTTAGGCCAGCAGTTAGTACCATAGATCAGGTGCTAAGATTCCTAACAATAAAATGGAAGACTGTGGAAGTAGGAGGTGGCAATCTTTTTGTAGTTTTTATTGATCTTAGAGCTGCGTTTGACTTGGTCCCAAGAAACCAGCTATGGCTGACACTAGCCAATATGGGTGTCCCACATGGCCTCTTGAAACTCATCATCCGACTACATGAGAATACTTATGCTCAAATTTGGAGCGGCAAGAATGGTGACCTAACACAACCAGTCGCTATTGAGAGGGGAGTCAGACAGGGGTGCGTTTTGGCCCCAACTCTTTTCCTTCTATATATTAATAATTGTATTAAGTATTTAGCAAATTGCACTAATGATTCCCCAAAGCTGGCCGGGACCAAAGTCCCATGCTTACTTTATGCAGATGACACTATCCTCCTGTCCAAATCATCCATGGGAATCCAGAATCTGGTTAATCAGTTCGGTGTATTCTGCAGAGATTACGGGTTAGACATAAATCTCAAGAAAACTAAACTCATGATATATAGTCCCCCGAACAAGAAGCTCAGAGCAAATATAAAGATAAATTCAATTCCTCTGGAGAGGGTAATTGAATATGATTATTTGGGCATCAGACTATCCGATAAGGGCAGCTGGGATGCAGCTATAAGGAAAGGGGCACTAACAATCAGCCAAAGATGTGGAGTGATAGGACGCAAAGCTAGCACTGCAACAAGTCCCCCTCTGACCCTCATCTCTGAAATATACAAAGTCCAAATCCGCGCCGCGGCCCTATATGGAGCGGATTTTTGGGGATCTCACAGACAAATGGATACTCTTCAAGTTAAAGAAAATAATTTCCTTAGACACATATCTAGACTAGGGAAGGGTACGCCGATGCTCCCCCTAAGACTGGACCTGGGTCTAAATAGTATTAAAGACACAGCATATTTAAGACCACTTCTGTACTGGGTCAGACTATGGAAAACGGATGAACTCGAACCTTTCAGGTTAGCAGTTAAAGAATTATTGCCACCTTGCTATGGATGGGAAAAAGTACGATGGCTAAGGGAGATGAAAGCAGCTTGGGTTAAACTGAATCTATCCCATTATTGGGAGAATCCCGAGATGATTCCTGGTAACGCTAAACGCTTGATCAAAGACCGTTATTGGGAAAAGATCCATGAGGAATCTCTCGGCTCAAATGGGTTAGGTCGGCTGACAGCAGAGTTCCTGCTGGTTAAGCACGAACCTCTGCCTGAAAGCTTCCTGGATCTCCCTATACCAGCCCGTGCTCGTTCTCTATTACTTCAGTTCAGATATGGAACATTGGCAGTCAACAGCTTCACGGCCTGCAGGTCGACCAATAGTTCCTTATCTGACAAATGCACAAACTGCCATCTATGCAAGGAAACTTCTGAGCATGTCCTATTTTTCTGTCCTTTGTACAAATGCCCCCGAGGGAAGTGGATTACCCCTCTGTGTAAAACACTGTCAATACAAAATCGTAACAGTGCATATAGAATATGTAAATATGATACTTCCATGCTGATAGTGAGTTCTGTTTCTAAATACTTGGCAGCAGCATGGAAAATCCGCAGTAGGTTCACTACAGATCTTAATCCACCGGTTGAAGTACAGTCTAGAAGTTAGCGAACTAGCACCCTGTTTACAAATGGTAAGATGCAATCTACTTGATCAACTCATTCAATAGAACTGATTAACTTAGGGCATCATTTTCCACTGGTTGATTTTTTAACTTTTGCTAACAGGAGCTATTGTATGTCGTTTTTAGGTCTTATTTTTATTGTATAAACCTGTTTTAAAATGCTTTTTATGCTCTTAACAACTGATCAGTATCATTTTAGTATTTAGCGTCTTGCATAGGGTAGGATCCAGAGACTATTTTGTGAGTCTTGTCTTAACTATTTTTGAAACCTTTTATGTAATTTTATGAACTTTTTTTTCCTCTATTAATTGTCAATGTCCTTTTTATATATATTACTTTTTACATTTCAAATGGTCCAAATTTGGACCGAATAAACTATTGATTGATTGATACATTGTTTGCACTGTTTTCTATTGCTATTACTGCATATTTTGGTATTGTGTACATATATCTTGTGTATATTTGCTATCCTCATACTGAGGGTACTCACTGAGATACTTTGGCATATTGTAATAAAAATAAAGTACCTTTATTTTTAGTATATCTGTGTATTGTGTTTTCTTATGATATTGTGCATATGACACCAGTGGTATGGTAGGAGCTTCACACGTCTCGTAGTTCAGCCTAAGCTGCTCTGCTAAGCTACCATTTTCTATCAGCCTAAGCTGCTAGACACCCCTCTACACTAATAAGGGATACCTGGACCTGGTGCAAGGTGTAAGTACCCCTTGGTACTCACTACAAACCAGGCCAGCCTCCTACAGTGGCGGACTGGCCTCTCATGATACTGTGGGCGGTACATTGTCTTCCGCCTGTCTGTTGGCGGTGACCCCCATGCTGTTTGTTTGTACCGCAGTGGCGGTCGGAGTGTTAAAGTGGCTGTCTATGTTGGCGGTTTCCGCCACGGTCGTGATACCATTTTTTTTAACGCCGGCCTGTTGGCCGGTTTTACCGCCGCTTTAACACCGACCGCCAGGGTTGTAATGAGGGCCAGAGTAATGTGTTTTTATATGTCCCGACAGTGAAATATTGCTAAATTTGTTTTTCACTGTTGCAATGCCTGTCCCTCTCATAGGTTAACATGGGGGCTACCTTTAAATCTGATGAAAGTGTAGATTCCCTTTGGGAGCGGATGGGCATGTGGAGTTTGGGGTCTCTCAGCTCAAAATTTAAAAATTCATCTTTTAGTAAAGTTGATTTTAAGATTGTGTCTTTGAAAATGCCACTTTTAGAAAGTGAGCATTTTCTTGCTTATACCATTTCTGTGACTCTGCCTGTTTGTGGATTCCCTGTCTGGATCAGTTTGACAGTTGGGCTGGTTGCACCTCACACTAGACAGTGACACAAAGGGAGCTGGGGTGTAGCCTGCATATCCTGATGAGCCATCTGTGCTAGGAGGGAGGGGAGGAGTGGTCAATCACACCTGAAAGGGCTGTGCCTGCCCTCACACAATGCAGTCTCCAAACCCCTGGTGAGTGTCTGGGGCCTGGCCTGGGCAAGGCAGGATTTCACATTCAAAAGAGACTTTACTTGAAGTAGACATACGTCAAAGGAGAAATTGGGTATAAGAAGGGCACCCAAAACCACAGAATTTAGGAACACTTCTGGAAACAAGAGGAACCTCTGCCTGGAGAATCGCTGAAGAGCTGAGGAAGAAGAGCTGCCCTGCCCTGACTGTGCTTTGTGGAGCTATCCTGCAGTTGCTGCTTCTGCCAGAGTAAGAGGGCAAAGACTGGACTTTGTGTGCCTTCCATCTTGTGAAGAAATCTCCAAGGGCTTGATTTAGAGCCTGCCTCCTTTTGTTTGAAGTCTCAGGGACAGCAAAGACTTCTCTCTGCCAGCACCTGGAGTCTCTGGAGAGACAATAGCTCTGACAAGTGGTGCCCTATCAAGTCCCCGGGGCCCTTGAAAGGAAAGCTGGTGGAAATTGAAGGAAATCAACTTCGGACGACTTTGGACCAATGCCTCTGCTGAATCCGGTGACGACGCCTGCAACCGACTCCGTGATCTTCGCTGGAACGCGACAACCTTTGCAGGCCCGACATCACTGCAGCCATTTTGTAGTGTTTTCATTGAGTTACTGTGTGTGTTAGTACAAATACTTTACACCTAACACTCGGAAGTTAAGCCTACTGCTCTGCCAAGCTACCAAGGGGGTAATCAGCAGTTAGCTGAGGGTGATTCACTTTTACACAGACTAGAGCGAGGTCCTTGCTTGAACAAGTGGTATCCTGACTGTCAAACAAAGACCCCATTTCTAACAGTTACCCCCACTTTTGGCCTGTTTGTGAGTGTATGTCAGTGTGTTTTTACTGTGTCACTGGGATCCTCCTAGCCAGGAACCCAGTGCTCATAGTGAAAACCCTATGTTTTCAGTATGTTTGTTATGTGTCACTGGGACCCTGCTAGTCAGGACCCCAGTGCTCATAAGTTTGTGACCTATATGTATGTGTTCCCTGTGTGATGCCTAATGTGTGTTTTGTGTATAGTGTTTGACTGTGCCACTGAGGCTCTGCTAACGAGAACCTCAGTGCTTATGCTCTCTCTGCTTTTAAATTTGTCACCATAGGCTAGTGACTTCATTTACCAATTCCAATTGGCACACTGGACCCCCCCTTATACGTCCCTACTACATGGTACCTAGGTACCCAGGGTATTGGGGTTCCGGGAGATCCTTATGGGCTGCAGCATTTCTTTTGCCACCCATAATGAGCTCAGACAAACTCTTCCGCAGTCCTGCCTTTGCAGCCTGAGTGAAATAGTGTACACACTATTTCACAACCATTTTCACTGCACTTAAGCAACTTATAAGTCACCTCTAAATCTAACCTTCATTTACTGAAGGCTAGGTGCAAAGTTACTAAGTGTGAGGACACCCATGCACTAGCAAAGGTGCCCCCACATAGTTCAGGGCCAAAACCCGGGACTTTGTGAGGGCGGAGATGCCATTGCACTACATATTGGTCAATACCTATATGTAGCTTCACAATGGTAACTCTGAATAGGGCCATGTAAGGTGTCTAAGATCATGGAATTGTCCTCCCATTACAAATGTGGTATTGGGGAGCCAATTCCATGCATCCTGGGGGCTCTACCATGGACCCCCAGTACTGCCAAACCAGCTCTCTGAGGTTTCCACTGCAGCCCCAACTGCTGCCACCTCACAGACAGGGTTCTTCCCTCCTGGGGTCTGAGCAGCTCAGTCCTAGGAAGGCCGAACAAAGCATTTCCTTTGGGAGGAGGGTTGTACACCCTCTCCCTTTGGAAATAGGTGTAACAGGCTGGGGAGGGGTAGACTCCCCCAGCCTCTGGAAATGCTTTGAAGGGCACAGAGGGTGCCTTCCTTGCATAAGCCAGGTTACACCAGTTCAGGGACCCCCAGTCTCTACTCTGGCGCAAACCTAGACAAATGAAACGGGAGTGAGCACTCACCTGTCCATCAACACCAGGGGTGATGCCCACAGCTCCTCCAGTGTGTCCCAGACTTCAGCCATCTTGTTTTCCAAGGTGTGGGGTTACTCTGGAGGCCTCTGAGTGGCCAGTGTCAGCAGGTGATGTCAGAGACTCCTCCTGATAAGTCCATACCTGACAAGGTAGCCAGTCCCCCTCTCAGGGCTATTTAGGGTCCCTCCTGTGGGTTTCTCTTCAGATTCCACTTGCAAGTTTCCAGCAGGAATCCTCTGCAACTACTACTTCATCCTCTGACCTCAGATCGACTGCTCCAGGAACCGCTGTAACAGCAACAAAGTACCCAGAAGGCCTGCTTTTCCACTGCAACTTCAACTCCAGCCAGCAACTGCAACAGTTTCCATGGTGTGCATACTATGGGGACTCCCTGTCTTCACCCTGCAGTAGAAGGACTGAAGAAATCTACCGTGGAGTGACGGAGTCACTTCCCTGCTCACGCAGGCACCTTCTAAGTCGAGGACCGGATCTCTTGGACTTCCCTCCTTGCGACGAGCGTGCTCCTTGGAACACAGGTGGTGGTCTCTTTCCACGCAGACTGTCCTGAGATCCTGCTGTCCCAATTTGGGGGATGTAAGACCTTGCCTTCCCCAAGTACGACAGTACCCCTGTGCACCGCATCTTTTTCACCTCCTGAGGCCTCTGTGCACTATTTGCCAAATTCCTTTATGCACAGTCTGGACCAGGTACCCTGTACTCTATCCTTGGATGCTCAACTCGCTGAGTTGACCTCGGCGGCGTGGGACCTTCCTTTGTAGTGTCGCACCAACTGCATTTTGCACCTCCTTTGTCCCCGTGTCCTGGGGATCCCGTGGGTGCTGTCTGGTTGACTGACATCTCTCTGGAGTTCTGAGAGCCCCCTCTTTCTCCTCATGCAGAGTTGAGGCCCCCAGGTCCCTCCTGGGTCCAGACAGCATCATTTTGAGGCAAAACGCGACTTTGCCAGAACCAAGCCTTGTTGGACAAATCCAGCACCAAAACTCACCTGCATCCAACATCTCGTCGTGGGACATCCATTGCATCATGCAGGAACCAGGTGACATCTTCCAACTGAGGACTCTTCTTTTGCACCCTCTTCTGGGCTGGCAGGGGCTTCTGTCCTTCCTGGAACTTCTTCCGACTTCTGGAACTGGCCTTCTTCCTTGCAGGTCTTCAGGTCCAGGAATCCACCATTTGCTGTTTGCAGTCTTAGTTGGTTCTTGCACTAACTCTAATCACGACTTGTAGTGTGTCCTAAAGAAACTTGCAGTACTTTACTCCTAGTTTCCTGGGATCTGGGGTGGGGTAATTTACTTACCTTTAGTGTATTCTTACTCTCCCAGCGATTCTCTACACACTACACGTGTCTAGGGGGGAATTTGTGGTTCGCATTCCACTTTCTTAGTAAATGGTTTGTGATGCCCTTAGACCTATTTTCTCCCATTCCATTCTATAGAATTTCCTATTGTTTACACTATCCTGTGTCTAATTACTTACCTTATTTTGGTCTCTGGTGTATATAATGTGTATAATACTTACCTCCAGAAGGAATATTACCTCTAAGATCTGTATGGCCTTGTGTCACCCAAATAAACCACCTTTATTTTTGGTAACACTGAGTATTGTCTTTACTTGTGTATAAGTACTGTGTAACTATAAGTAGTATTGCAGGAGCTTTGCATGTCTCCTAGTTCTGCCTAAGCTGCTCTGATATAGCTACCTCTTTCAGCCTAAGCTGCTAGAACACTACTACATTCACTAGCAAGGGATAACTGGACCTGGAGTAAGGTGTAAGTACCCAAGGTACCCACTACAAACCAGGTCAGCCTCCTACATTGGTGGTGCAGCCGTGGGTTAAGTACTTGCAATTGCTTTACCACTTTGATACTAGTGCTTTGCACAAGAAAAGCTTGCTCCAGTACTTAGAGCTATACATAATCTATACCTAGAAGTAATTTCTAACTTTCTAAAAAGTTCCTTAAACTTTGCAAAAGTTTTGTAAAATTTCTGAAACGTTTTTCTTTGTTTCTCTAAAAAGTTAGATCTGTTAGTCTACTAACTTTTTACTCACTCTCCTAAACTTTTTCTCTTTTAATATATCCTCTGTAGAAGCTACCCCTCGAGTTGTGAAAACAACATATGAGAATCTTAACTTTAAAGGTTTGAGGGGTCTCTGGATTGAAAGAAGTTTAGGGATTGGGAAGAACCCCAATAAGGAGTTCCTCTTAAATCTTCTCCTGAAGGATGACCACTGGTCAGGATCAGCCAGGTGGAGAAGTTGAGGAAGATTCCAACCAGGCAGGCAGGCTCAGAGGAGCAGTCTGATAATCTTGGGGAGGGTCCTTCCACTGATCTTTCTGTTAACAGACCCCTTAATGTAACTGGGAGTGGGAAGGGTTCACACACTAGTAGGGCTCCCTTCACACCTAAGGCAAGGCCACTAGGGTGGCTCAAGTTAGAGAAAGATGAGCCTCTGCGAATTCCAATGTTACTTCTGTTTCAGAAGTAGCCCACAATTCTAACCCTGAGGACCAGTCCCTAAATAAGGAACTCAGAAATCTAAGGTTAGAGGAGGCCAGACTGAGGCTACAACAGCAGCGGTTGGACTGAGACAGGGAATCCCTGGTTGTGGAAAAGGAAAGGCAGGGGTTGGGGTTAGTTCCCCATGGTGGCAGCAGGAGTTTCAGGAATTCTAATGTTAGGAAACCCTCATTTGATTCAAGAAATCTGCAAAAAGTTGTCTCTCGTTACAAGGATGGAGATGACATATACAAGTGGTTTGCTGCACTTGAGAGGACCTGTAAAGTTGAGAGGGTCCCTCAAGTTCCATTGGGCTGCTATCCTGTGGCTATCTTTCACTGACAAGGTGTAGGAGGCTGGACTGGCTTGTAGTGAGTACCAAGGGGTACTTGCACCTTGCACCAGGCCCAGTTATCCCTTATTAGTGTATAGGGTGTCTAGCAGCTTAGGCTGATAGATAATGGTAGCTTAGCAGAGCAGCTCAGGCTGAACTAGGAGACGTGTGAAGCTACTACAGTACCACTTAGTGTCATATGCACAATATCATAAGAAAACACAATACACAGTTATACTAAAAATAAAGGTACTTTATTTTTATGACAATATGCCAAAGTATCTTAGAGTGTACCCTCAGTGAGAGGATAGGAAATATACACAAGATATATATACACAATAGCAAAAATATGCAGTATAGTCTTAGAAAACAGTGCAAACAATGTATAGTTACAATAGGATGCAATGGGGAAACATAGGGATAGGGGCAACACAAACCATATACTCCAAAAGTGGAATGCGAACCACGAATGGACCCCAAACCTATGTGACCTTGTAGAGGGTCGCTGGGACTATTAGAAAATAGTGAGAGTTAGAAAAATAACCCTCCCCAAGACCCTGAAAAGTGAGTGCAAAGTGCACCAAAGTTCCCCTAAGGACAAAATAGTCGTGTTAGAGGGAAAATGCAAGGAAAACACAAATCAGCAATGCAACAACGATGGATTCCTGACTGAGGGTACCTGTGGAACAAGGGGACCAAGTCCAAAAGTCACAAGCAACTCGGAGATGGGCAGATGCCCAAGAAATGCCAGCGGTTGGTGCAAAGAAGCTCTTACTAGGCTGAAGAACTGTGAATACTGCAGGAACGACAAGGGCTAGAGACTTCCCCTTTGGAGGATGGATCCCCCACGCCTTGGAGAGTCGTGCAGAAGTGTTTTCCCGCCGGATGGACGCCAACAAGCCTTGCTACACGCAAATCGTGCGTTTGGCGTTTTTGGACGCTACTGGGGCCCAGGAGGGACCAGGAGGTCGCAAATTGGACCTGCAGAGAGAGGAGACGTCGAGCAAGACAAAGAGCCCTCACTGAAGCAGGTAGCACCCGGAGAAGTGCCAGAAACAGGCACTACGAGGATGCGTGAAACGGTGCTCGCCGAAGTTGCACAAAGGAGTCCCACGTCGCCGGAGACCAACTTAGAAAGTCGTGCAATGCAGGTTAGAGTGCCGTGGACCCAGGCTTGGCTGTGCACGAAGGATTTCCGCCGGAAGTGCACAGGGGCCGGAGTAGCTTGCAAAGTCGCGGTTCCCAGCAATGCAGCCCAGCGAGGTGAGGCAAGGACTTACCTCCACCAAACTTGGGCTGAAGAGTCACTGGACTGTGGGGGTCACTTGGACGGTGTCGCTGGATTCGAGGGACCTCGCTCGTCGTGCTGAGAGGAGACCCAAGGGACCGGTAATGCAGCTTTTTGGTGCCTGCGGTTGCAGGGGGAAGATTCCGTCGACCCACGGGAGATTTCTTCGGAGCTT
This sequence comes from Pleurodeles waltl, assembly GCF_031143425.1. Classification (NCBI taxonomy): domain Eukaryota; kingdom Metazoa; phylum Chordata; class Amphibia; order Caudata; family Salamandridae; genus Pleurodeles; species Pleurodeles waltl. Next base: position 594,387,123 of record NC_090447.1, read on the forward strand.
CTGGTGCAGAGAGGAGGCAGACTACCCCCACAGCATGCACAAGCAGGAAAACAGTCGAGAAGGCGGCAGGATCAGCGTTACAGAGTTGCAGTAGTCGTCTTTGCTACTATGTTGCAGGTTTGCAGGCTTCCAGCGCGGTCAGCGGTCGATTCCTTATCAGAAGGTGAAGAGGGAGATGCAGAGGAACTCGGCTGAGCTCATGCATTCGTTATCTAAAGTTTCCCCAGAGACAGAGACCCTAAATAGCCAGAAAAGAGGGTTTGGCTACCTAGGAGAGAGGAAAGGCTACTAACACCTGAAGGAGCCTATCAGCAGGAGTCTCTGACGTCACCTGGTGGCACTGGCCACTCAGAGCAGTCCAGTGTGCCAGCAGCACCTCTGTTTCCAAGATGGCAGAGGTCTGGAGCACACTGGAGGAGCTCTGGACACCTCCCAGGGGAGGTGCAGGTCAGGGGAGTGGTCACTCCCCTTTCCTTTGTCCAGTTTTGCGCCAGAGCAGGGGCTAAGGGGTCCCTGAACCGGTGTAGACTGGCTTATGCAGAATTGGGCACATCTGTGCCCAACAAAGCATTTCCAGAGGCTGGGGGAGGCTACTCCTCCCCTGCCTTCACACCATTTTCCAAAGGGAGAGGGTGTCACACCCTCTCTCAGAGGAAGTTCTTTGTTCTGCCATCCTGGGCCAGGCCTGGCTGGACCCCAGGAGGGCAGCTGCCTGTCTGAGGGGTTGGCAGCAGCAGCAGCTGCAGTGAAACCCCAGGAAGGGCAGTCTGGCAGTACCAGGGTCTGTGCTACAGACCACTGGGATCATGGAATTGTACCAACAATGCCAGGATGGCATAGAGGGGGCAATTCCATGATCATAGACATGTTACATGGCCATATTCGGAGTTACCATGGTGAAGCTACATATAGGTAGTGACCTATATGTAGTGCACGCGTGTAATGGTGTCCCCGCACTCACAAAGTTCAGTGAATTGGCTCTGAACAATGTGGGGGCACCTTGGCTAGTGCCAGGGTGCCCTCACACTAAGTAACTTTGCACCTAACCTTTACCAGGTAAAGGTTAGACATATAGGTGACTTATAAGTTACTTAAGTGCAGTGTAAAATGGCTGTGAAATAACGTGGACGTTATTTCACTCAGGCTGCAGTGGCAGGCCTGTGTAAGAATTGTCAGAGCTCCCTATGGGTGGCAAAAGAAATGCTGCAGCCCATAGGGATCTCCTGGAACCCCAATACCCTGGGTACCTCAGTACCATATACTAGGGAATTATAAGGGTGTTCCAGTAAGCCAATGTAAATTGGTAAAAATGGTCACTAGCCTGTCAGTGACAATTTGAAAGTAATGAGAGAGCATAACCACTGAGGTTCTGGTTAGCAGAGCCTCAGTGAGACAGTTAGGCACCACACAGGGAACATACACATGCACACCTATGAGCACTGGGGCCCTGTGTGACAGGGTCCCAGTGACACATACATATAGGCCACAAACCTATGAGCACTGGGGTCCTGACCAGCAGGATCCCAGTGACACATAACAACCATACTGAAAACATGGTGTTTTCACTATGAGCACTGAGGCCTGGCTATCAGGATCCCAGTGAGACAGTGAAAACAGTGACAAACACCCTGACATACACTCACAAACAGGCCAAAAGTGGGGGTAACAAGGCTAGAAAGAGGCTACCTTCTCACACAACCCCCCCCCAAACGAAGGACAATAAGGCTAACCTTGGCCAGTTGAGACTTTATTGTCTAAGTGGTGATAAGTAGAGAGTAGCTCTGCAATAGACTGGTTACTCCCTTTATCATCCACTATATGGTTACTTCCCTGTGGGGATGTAAACCACCCTGTTTGAAGTTTTTTAGCTAAGCAACAATGTGAAGATGTATTTTCAGAGTTTCTATCAGTAAGTTTTAGGTTAGAGCAGTGGGAATTGTCCACTGAACCTATTTGTAGTGATGGAAATGCCAGACAGGGATGCTGTCTCAGAAAAGCCATAGCTGGGCAAAAACTTTGTCCATCTGGCTGGAAGAGAGAACAGGGATGCTGTTTCTCTTGAGTTGGAGCAGGGCAGGGATGCTGTCCTATGAGCTCCACACTAGGGCAGGGATGCTGTCCTAAGTGTTGTGAGGTAGTGCAGGGTTTCTGCACTAAAGTTTCTCTGGGAGGGTTGGAGGGATGCTCCATGTTAACTAAAATGGTGTTGTTTTTCTCACCAATGTTAGTTATCCCACAGAGAGGTACTTCCACCTCAGGGAGTCCAGCTTTGCCAGCTGATGATTCCCTTGGAACAGGTGCCACCCCAGGAGAGGTTTCTCCCACCACAGGAATAGTATCCTGAATGGTAGGGTGGTTAGGGGATACTGTGATACCCTTTATACCTGTTGATGGAGAGGGATCCTGAGTTTTCAGGCCTTCTCTCCTTTGCTTTTTCATTTCACTTGAAATGAGAGGGAACAATTCCTCAGGGATGCCCAGCATGGCTGCATGGGCATAAAACTCTACATCAGCCCAACCTGAGGCCTCTAGGTCATTACCTAAGAGACAGTCTACAGGTAAGCTAGGTGATACCACCACCTGCTTAGGGCCAGTAACTCCACCCCAACTAAACTGAATTATAGCTAAGGGAAGAAACTTAGTGGAGTTATGGACATCAATAATCTTATACTGTTGTCCAATGATGTGTTGTTCAGGAGGCACTAGGTTTTCAGTCACCAAAGTGAAACTGGCACCTGTGTCCCTGTAGGCCAAGGCCTCAACACCATTTATTGAAACTGTCTGCCTGTACTTATCCATTGTAAGGGGACAAGCAGCCAGTGTGGCAAGGCCAATGCCACTAGGTGTGACAGAAACTGTCTTGGGACTGATTACATCAGTTTCCACTATGGACTCATAAGTGAACCCAACTACACCCTTTGCTTGACTGTTGCCAGCAGTCCCACCACTAGTACCACTACTGCTAGGGGCACTAGAGCTTGATGTATTAGTGGTGGTAGGCTCAGGGGGTTTACCTGGACAGGACTTATCCCCTGGCCTATGGCCTCTGTTTTTACACACAAAGCACCAAGGCTTTTTAATGTGTGCAGGTTGGGAAGAAGAGGAAGAATTTGTTTTATCCCCACCCTCTGAAGAGTGTTTAAGATTTGAAGTGGGATCTTTGGTTTTACCCTTATCCCCATGCTTATCTTGAGATTTTTCACCATCTTTCTTCTTATTGCCATCTTTGTCACCCCCTGTATGAACTTTTCTGTTCACCCTTGTTCTGACCCATTTGTCTGCCTTCTTTCCCAATTCTTGGGGAGAGGTCAGATCAGAGTCTACCAGGTACTGGTGCAACAAATCAGACACACAATTATTAAGTATATGCTCTCTCAGGATTGTGTTATACAGGCTTTCATAATCAGTAACTTTACTGCCATGTAACCACCCCTCCAAGGCCTTCACTGAATGGTCAATGAAATCAACCCAGTCTTGTGAAGACTCCTTTTTGGTATCTCTGAACTTTATCCTGTACTGTTCAGTGGTTAAGCCATAACCATCCAGGAGTGCATTCTTAAGAACTTGGAAATTGTTAGCATCATTTTCTTTTACAGTAAGGAGCCTATCCCTACCTTTTCCAGTAAATGATAGCCATAGGATAGCAGCCCACTGCTTTTGAGGGACATCCTGTACAGCACAGGCCCTCTCAAGTGCAGCAAACCACTTGTTAATGTCATCCCCCTCCTTGTAAGGGGGAACTATCTTATGCAGATTCCTGGAATCATGCTCTTTTGCAGGATGACTATGGGGAATACTGCTGCTGCCACCATGGGTTTCTAAACCCAACTTCTGTCTTTCCCTCTCTACTTCTAAAGACTGTCTATCCAAATCCAGCTGTTGCTTCTTGAGCTTCAGTCTGGTTTGCTCCACTCTCAATCTATTGAGCTCCCTTTCTAACAATCTGTCATCAGGGTGGGTGGGAGGGACATTTCTAGATACAGAGGTATGATGGGAATGAACAGAAGGAGACCTGTCCCTTACCAAGGGCACCCTAACAGCTTGGCTACCAGCATAATGTGAGAGCACATCATCAGTATGATGTGATTCAACCTCTGTACCAACTATGCTAGACTGTCTAGTAATGGGCAGGCTGAGAAGTTTCTTTCCTGAACCTTTTCCTGGGGGAGTCCCTGGATCAGATTGAGAACCATTAGCTACTTTTTCTACAGATTGGGCACTTATGGCCTTATCCTGTACTCTAAGCATATTAATTAACAGTTCTAAGGAAGGATTCTTCCCTACACTCAAACCTCTCTCTATGCAGAGACTCCTTGCTCCTTTCCAGCTAAGGTGATCATATGCAAGTTTGGACAGTTCAACTTTTTGGCCTGTGCCAGACATTTTTTAGAGAGAGTTAAAGTGATAGACAAAGAGAAAAAAGTTTTCAGAACTTTTTGGAAAGACAGAAAAAACTTTTTAAACTTTTAAGAACTTTTTGAAAGTTTAGAAGTACTTTTCAGCACTTAGAAAAGAGTGAAAAGAGGAAATGCAAAACTTTTTGGCTATGTGTATATACACTGACCTTGTTTTGTATATTTTTCTCTTATGAAAAGTACAATGACAAGAGTGGTAAGTAGTCTCAAAGCACTTATCCCACCACTGCACAACCAATGTAGGAGGCTGGACTGGCTTGTAGTGAGTACCAAGGGGTACTTGCACCTTGCACCAGGCCCAGTTATCCCTTATTAGTGTATAGGGTGTCTAGCAGCTTAGGCTGATAGATAATGGTAGCTTAGCAGAGCAGCTCAGGCTGAACTAGGAGACGTGTGAAGCTACTACAGTACCACTTAGTGTCATATGCACAATATCATAAGAAAACACAATACACAGTTATACTAAAAATAAAGGTACTTTATTTTTATGACAATATGCCAAAGTATCTTAGAGTGTACCCTCAGTGAGAGGATAGGAAATATACACAAGATATATATACACAATAGCAAAAATATGCAGTATAGTCTTAGAAAACAGTGCAAACAATGTATAGTTACAATAGGATGCAATGGGGAAACATAGGGATAGGGGCAACACAAACCATATACTCCAAAAGTGGAATGCGAACCACGAATGGACCCCAAACCTATGTGACCTTGTAGAGGGTCGCTGGGACTATTAGAAAATAGTGAGAGTTAGAAAAATAACCCTCCCCAAGACCCTGAAAAGTGAGTGCAAAGTGCACCAAAGTTCCCCTAAGGACAAAATAGTCGTGTTAGAGGGAAAATGCAAGGAAAACACAAATCAGCAATGCAACAACGATGGATTCCTGACTGAGGGTACCTGTGGAACAAGGGGACCAAGTCCAAAAGTCACAAGCAACTCGGAGATGGGCAGATGCCCAAGAAATGCCAGCGGTTGGTGCAAAGAAGCTCTTACTAGGCTGAAGAACTGTGAATACTGCAGGAACGACAAGGGCTAGAGACTTCCCCTTTGGAGGATGGATCCCCCACGCCTAGGAGAGTCGTGCAGAAGTGTTTTCCCGCCGGATGGACGCCAACAAGCCTTGCTACACGCAAATCGTGCGTTTGGCGTTTTTGGACGCTACTGGGGCCCAGGAGGGACCAGGAGGTCGCAAATTGGACCTGCAGAGAGAGGGGACGTCGAGCAAGACAAAGAGCCCTCACTGAAGCAGGTAGCACCCGGAGAAGTGCCAGAAACAGGCACTACGAGGATGCGTGAAACGGTGCTCGCCGAAGTTGCACAAAGGAGTCCCACGTCGCCGGAGACCAACTTACAAAGTCGTGCAATACAGGTTAGAGTGCCGTGGACCCAGGCTTGGCTGTGCACGAAGGATTTCCGCCGGAAGTGCACAGGGGCCGGAGTAGCTTGCAAAGTCGCGGTTCCCAGCAATGCAGCCCAGCGAGGTGAGGCAAGGACTTACCTCCACCAAACTTGGGCTGAAGAGTCACTGGACTGTGGGGGTCACTTGGACGGTGTCGCTGGATTCGAGGGACCTCGCTCGTCGTGCTGAGAGGAGACCCAAGGGACCGGTAATGCAGCTTTTTGGTGCCTGCGGTTGCAGGGGGAAGATTCCGTCGACCCACGGGAGATTTCTTCGGAGCTTCTGGTGCAGAGAGGAGGCAGACTACCCCCACAGCATGCACAAGCAGGAAAACAGTCGAGAAGGCGGCAGGATCAGCGTTACAGAGTTGCAGTAGTCGTTTTTGCTACTATGTTGCAGGTTTGCAGGCTTCCAGCGCGGTCAGCGGTCGATTCCTTATCAGAAGGTGAAGAGGGAGATGCAGAGGAACTCGGCTGAGCTCATGCATTCGTTATCTAAAGTTTCCCCAGAGACAGAGACCCTAAATAGCCAGAAAAGAGGGTTTGGCTACCTAGGAGAGAGGAAAGGCTACTAACACCTGAAGGAGCCTATCAGCAGGAGTCTCTGACGTCACCTGGTGGCACTGGCCACTCAGAGCAGTCCAGTGTGCCAGCAGCACCTCTGTTTCCAAGATGGCAGAGGTCTGGAGCACACTGGAGGAGCTCTGGACACCTCCCAGGGGAGGTGCAGGTCAGGGGAGTGGTCACTCCCCTTTCCTTTGTCCAGTTTTGCGCCAGAGCAGGGGCTAAGGGGTCCCTGAACCGGTGTAGACTGGCTTATGCAGAATTGGGCACATCTGTGCCCAACAAAGCATTTCCAGAGGCTGGGGGAGGCTACTCCTCCCCTGCCTTCACACCATTTTCCAAAGGGAGAGGGTGTCACACCCTCTCTCAGAGGAAGTTCTTTGTTCTGCCATCCTGGGCCAGGCCTGGCTGGACCCCAGGAGGGCAGCTGCCTGTCTGAGGGGTTGGCAGCAGCAGCAGCTGCAGTGAAACCCCAGGAAGGGCAGTCTGGCAGTACCAGGGTCTGTGCTACAGACCACTGGGATCATGGAATTGTACCAACAATGCCAGGATGGCATAGAGGGGGCAATTCCATGATCATAGACATGTTACATGGCCATATTCGGAGTTACCATGGTGAAGCTACATATAGGTAGTGACCTATATGTAGTGCACGCGTGTAATGGTGTCCCCGCACTCACAAAGTTCAGTGAATTGGCTCTGAACAATGTGGGGGCACCTTGGCTAGTGCCAGGGTGCCCTCACACTAAGTAACTTTGCACCTAACCTTTACCAGGTAAAGGTTAGACATATAGGTGACTTATAAGTTACTTAAGTGCAGTGTAAAATGGCTGTGAAATAACGTGGACGTTATTTCACTCAGGCTGCAGTGGCAGGCCTGTGTAAGAATTGTCAGAGCTCCCTATGGGTGGCAAAAGAAATGCTGCAGCCCATAGGGATCTCCTGGAACCCCAATACCCTGGGTACCTCAGTACCATATACTAGGGAATTATAAGGGTGTTCCAGTAAGCCAATGTAAATTGGTAAAAATGGTCACTAGCCTGTCAGTGACAATTTGAAAGTAATGAGAGAGCATAACCACTGAGGTTCTGGTTAGCAGAGCCTCAGTGAGACAGTTAGGCACCACACAGGGAACATACACATGCACACCTATGAGCACTGGGGCCCTGTGTGACAGGGTCCCAGTGACACATACATATAGGCCACAAACCTATGAGCACTGGGGTCCTGACCAGCAGGATCCCAGTGACACATAACAACCATACTGAAAACATGGTGTTTTCACTATGAGCACTGAGGCCTGGCTATCAGGATCCCAGTGAGACAGTGAAAACAGTGACAAACACCCTGACATACACTCACAAACAGGCCAAAAGTGGGGGTAACAAGGCTAGAAAGAGGCTACCTTCTCACACAAGGGGAGAGACAGACTACTTGTTGTCAGGGAGGATGATGTGGATAACTATCATATTCTCAAAAGTGCACTCTTAGATGGTCTGGGCTTACCCACTGAACAATACAGAATAAAGTTCAGAGAGACCAGAAAGGAGTCATTACAGGATTGGACAGATTTTATAGACTGTTCAGTGAAGGCCCTAGAAAGTTGGTTAAATGGCAGTAAGGTGACTGACTATGAAAGCCTATATAACTTAATTCTGAGAGAGCATACATTGTATAATTGTGTGTCTGATTTGTTGCATCAGTATCTTGTGGACTCAGACCTGACCTCTCCCCAAGAATTGGGTAAGAATGCAGACAAATGGGTCAGAACAAGGGTGAGCAGAAAAGCTCATACAGGGGGTGACAAAGACAGCAAGAAGAAGGATGGTAAGTCTCATGACAAGGGTGGTGTCAAAGATAAAAAATCTCCTGAGTCTTCATCAGGGCCACACAAATCCTCTGGGGGTGGTGGGCACAAATCCTCTTCTCACAATCAGAAAAAGCCATGGTGTTATCTCTGTATAGCCAAAGGTCTTTGGGCAAGTGATCCCACTTGTCCAAAAAGAAACACTAAGCCTCACACCACCACAAACCCCACTGCTTCCACTAGTGCCCCTAGTAATAGCAGTGGTGGTGGGAAGAGCACTACTAATAGCCAGTCAAAGGGTGTAGCCGGGCTCACCATTGGTAATGTAGTGGGGGTTGGTCTAGTTGGGGAGACCACTGAGGCTGTTTTAGTCTCTGACGGTGGCATTGACTTTGCCACCTTAGTTGCTTGTCCCTTTAATATGGATAAGTACAAGCAACTACCCCTTATAATGGTGTTCAGGTTGAGGCCTACAGAGACACTGGTGCCAGTGTCACTATGGTGATAGAGAGACTGGTAGCCCCTGAGCAACACCTACTTGGTCATCAGTACCAAGTGACAGAGGCTCGTAACAACACTGTAAGCCACCCCATGGCAGTTGTGAATCTCAACTGGGGGGGGTTGTTACTGGTCCAAAGAAAGTTGTGGTAGCCACTGACTTTCCTAAACAATGTCTATTAGGAAATGATTTGGAGACCTCAGCTTGGGCTGAGGTGGAGTTGGAGGCCCATGCAGCAATGCTGGGCATTCCTGGGCATATCTTTGCTCTTACTGGGGCTCAGGCCAAGAAGCAAAGAGGACAGGGAAACTTGGATCCTGGAACAATGGACCGGGTGCTCCTAAAAACTAGGGATAGAAAGGGAAAACCCTTGTCCACTATCCCTCCCGCTCCAGATGATTCCCCTTTTGAGGAGGAGGAGTCTTCTCCCTGTGCAGAACCTACACCAGAGGAGCTTGAACCTGACACAGCTGAGCTTTTGAGTGCAGGGGGTCCTTCCAGGGACACACTGAGTGTGGCACAGCAGACCTGCCCTACACTAGAGGGTCTCAGACAGCAATCTGTCAAACAGCAGAATGGGGATGTTAATGAGAGCCACAGAGTTTACTGGGAGAATAATCTCCTCTATATTGAAGCAATGGACCCTAAATATGGTGCCGCCAGGAGATTGGTAATCCCCCTCCAGTACAGGGAATTCCTCCTAACTCTAGCTCATGACATTCCCTTGGCTGGGCATTTAGGCCAGAGTAAAACATGGAACAGACTTCTTCCACATTTTCACTGGCCCCATATGTCAGAAGACACAAAGGAGTTTTCTTGCTCCTGTGTCACCTACCAACCCAGTGGCAAGACTGGTGGCACCCCAAAGGTCCCCTTAATCCCACTGCCAGTGTTTTATGGTGCCCTTTGAAAGGGTAGGGGTTGACATTCTTGGCTCCCTGGACCCTCCAACAGCTTCTGGCAATAGATTCATCCTTGTGGTAGTGGACCATGCCACAGGATATCCAGAAGCTATCCCCTTAAGAACCTCTACAGCACCTGCAGTGACAAAAGCCCTCCTGGGAATCTTTTCCAGGGTGGGTTTCCCTAAGGAAGTTGTATCAGACAGAAGTAGTAACTTCATGTCTGCATACCTCAAGGCGATGTGGAAGGAGTGTGGTGTTACCTACAAGTTCACCACCCCTTATCATCCACAAACAAATCGACTGGTTGAGAGGTTTAATAAAACTCTCAAAGGCATGATCAAGGGACTCTCTGAGAAACTCAGAAGGAGATGGGATGTCCTCTTGCCATGCGTCCTTTTCGCCTACAGGGAGGTACCCCAAAAAGGAGTGGACTACAGCCCCTTTGAGCTCCTATTTGGTTAGCCTGTTAGGGGTTCCCTTGTTCTTGTTAAGGAGGGTTGGGAACAACCTTTAAAACCTCCAAAGCAAGATATTGTGGACTATGTACTTGGCCTAAGATCTAGAATAGCTGAGTATATGAAAAAGGCCACTAAAAACCTTCAGGCCAGCCAAGAGCTCCAAAAGCAATGGCATGGCCATAAGGCTGTCCTGACAGAGTACCACCCAGGACAGAAGGTGTGGGTATTGGAGCCTGTGGCCCCAAGAGCACACCAGGACAAATGGAGTGGACCCAACCTCATTATAGAAAAGAAAGGTGAGTTCACCTATCTGGTGGACCTGGGCACTGCCAGAAGCCTCCTTAGTGTGCTTCATGTCAATCGCCTTAAACCTTACTATGACAAGGCTGACTTAACCCTGCTCATGGCCACAGATGAAGGGCAGGAGGAAGAGAGTCACCCTCTCCCTGACCCCTTTTCCAACACTGAAGCTGATGGCTTAGTGGAAGGAGTGGTTCTTGCAGACTGCCTCACTGCTGAGCAGAGGGAGGACTGCAAAAATGTCCTAGGACAGTTTTCTGACCTCTTTTCGCTCATACCTGGTACAACTACCCGGTGTGAACATTCAATTGATTCTGGAGTCAGTTTACCTGTCAAGAGTCAAATTTACAGGCCGCCTGACCATGTCAGAGATTGCATAAAAACTGAGGTCCAGAAAATGTTAGATCTAGGAGTTATGGAGGCTTCTGATAGCCCTGGGGCCAGCCCAGTGATGCTTGTGCCCAAACTGCATAGCAAAGAAGGAAAGAGAGAAATTTGGTTTTGTGTGGAGTATAGGGGTCTTAATACTGCAACCAAAACTGATACTCACCCTATACCCAGTGCAGATGAGCTAATAGATACACTGGCATCTGCCAAGTATCTAAGCACCTTTGATTTGACTGCAGGGTATTGGCAGATCAAATTGTCAGAGGATGCTAAAACAAAAACTGCATTTTCTATCCTACGAGGGTATTATCAATTCACTGTTACACCTTTTGGTTTGAAAAATGCACCTGCCACTTTTCAGAGGCGGGTGAATACAGCCCTCCAAGGTTTGGAAGCTTTTAGTACAGAATACTTAGATGAAATTGCTGTATTTAGCTCCACCTGGGATGACCACCTGATTCACCGCTGGAAAGGTTTGGAGGCCCTGCAAAAGGCAGGCCTAACTATCAAGGCTTCAAAGTGCCAGATAGGGCAGGGGAAAGTGGTTTATCTGGGCCATCTGGTAGGTGGAGAACAGATTGAACCACTATAGGGGAACATTCAGTCCATTATGGACTGCCCCCCCCCCCCCCTACTACACAGACCCAGGTCAGAGCCTTCTTAGGTTTCACTGGGTATTACAGGAGGTTCATTAAAAACTATGGCTCCATTGTTGCCCCTCTCAATGACTTCACTTCAAAGAAAATGCCTAAAAAGGTATTGTGGACAGCTATCTGTCAGAAAGCTTTTGAGGAGCTTAAGCAGGCTATGTGCTCTGCACCTGTCTTAAAGAGCTCAAACTACTCCAAAAAATTCATTGTCCAAACAGATGCTTCTGAATTAGGGGTAGGGGCTGAAATATCACAACTTAACTCAGAGGGCCAGGATCAACCTGTTGCTTTTATCAGCAGGAGGTTGACCCCTAGACATTGGTCTGCCATAGAGAGAGTGGCCTTTACTGTGGTATGGGCCTTGAAGAAGCTGGGACCCTACTTGTTTGGGACTCACTTCATTGTTCAAACAGACCACAAACCTCTATTGTGGCTTAAACAAATGAAAGGTGAAAACCCTAAATTGTTGAGGTGGTCAATTTCCATACAGGGTATGGACTTTACAGTGGAACATAGACCTGGGAGTACCCACTCCAATGCAGATGGACTCTCCAGATATTTCCACTTAGACAATGAAGACTCATCTGGGGAAGGTTAGCCTTATTGTCCCTCATTTTTTTGGGGGGGGGGGGTTGTTTAGGAAAGTACCATCTTTCTTGGCATGGTACCCCCAATTTTACCTGTATGTCAGTATGTTTTTGCCTGTCTCACGTCTCCTACATTCAGTTCCTGCTTGTCCCAGACTTATCCAGTGACTCCACATCTGCATAGGTTTTCCCACAGAGGTTTTCCCAACTAGGGCCCATATTTATACTTTTTGACGCAAAACTGCGCCGGCGCCGTTTTGCGTCAAAAATATTACCGCCGGCTAACGCCATTTTGGTGCGCCGTGCGGGCGTCATATTTATACTTTGACGCACGGCGGCGCAAACCACAGGTGGGAGTGATCATTTTTTACGCACACCGCAGCGTCAAGTCGTAAAGCAAAACGACGTTAACGCAGCAGAAATGACTGTGGGTCGATTTACGACCCCGCAAACCGGATATGCGCCGTTTTTTGAAGCAATAGGGTCAAAAAAACCCGCAAAAAGCGCCATTTCACCAGAGGAGAGCCAAAATGGATCCCAGATGCCACTACAGACCCCAGGAAGATGACAGCAGACCAGGAACCAGCCAGGAGGACCCACACAAGAACCAGGACACTTTTAAGAAGAAAAGAAAGTGTCGCTTTAGTGCAGAGGAGCAGGAAATTCTGGTTAAAAAGGTGACGGAACACCAGCACCAACTGTTTGTCACCTCAAAGTTGCCAATCAGTAGGAGAGAGGCTATAAGGCAACAAATTGTCGACAAGATTAACAGTGTGGCTGAAGTACGCAGAACTGTCATCAAATGCAAGAAACGCTGGCATGACTGCAAGCGTAGGACCAAGGAAAAGATGGCCAGGAACAGGAAGGCAGCACTGCAGACTGGAGGGGGGAGTCCAGCACACCAGGAGGCCCTGGACCACATGGAGGAGATGGTCGCAGCCGTCATCCCTGAGGAGATCGTCACAGGGATTCAAGGACTGGACAGCGCAGACTACCAGGAGACAACGCACATGCAGGGTAAGTCGCATGGGGAATCAAAATGCAATAATGTCAACTGTGAGCAGGGGGGGATACCGACCACAAAATGCATGAAAGTCATCTAATACATGGAGTGGCATGGGTAAAGTGGCACGGCATGGGGGCATGGCCCGTTCTGAGAAGACCTGAGGCACACCATTACACAACACCAACAACAGTCCCATGGGGGCATGCTGTCATGCCAACGATGGAGCAAAGGGAAAGCCACGCCAGGAGGGAAGGCCACAACGTCAAACTGACATCCCGGCACACGTCAGCCACCATACCCCCTACATTAACTAGCGCCCTCTTAACAACCTCTAGCCATACCGACAACTGGAATGTAACTGCGACAACAGTTGCCACTACCACCTCTGCTCTGTGTGCAGCTCAAGTAGCCAATGGCAGTAACCTCCCCATGGATCATACACACCTAAATTAGGGGGTGAGGATGACAACTTCAACAATCCCCAGAAACAAGACAAAGGCCCCAGTACTCTCAAATGTCAATGCCCATCGTTGTCGCAAACATCAGCCAATGTAAACAACAATAGGAGCTACACAGCACTAAGGACACACCTATGCTGCATATGTCAGGGTCCATCCTGTGCCTGGGTAACAATGCAACATCCCAAATGTCATACTGCTCAGACAACAGCATTGAGGGGGGTGGGGACACATGTAACTGGTCACTGAAATACACCTGCACAGTCAGAGGAGGAAATAGGACACTGATACGATTATCAGGGCAATCCAATGTAACACACATTCCCCAACATCAGCAGGACACATTACCAATGGCAACATCCATATCAGATCATTCATAACATTGCCATGCATAGGATATGCCACATGTCAATTACATTTAAGTGGATGTGAAAGATCAGAGATTGGGGCAGGTCCAGACTGTTAAGTGTGCTGCCAGGGCCATCAGTACACCCACAGCCAGTGAAAGGTCTCACCATGAGAATGGATGTAGACTGAGGGTTGAGTAGGAATAAGAAGGTGGCAATTCTCTATTTGGCATAAACCAACACCTAGAGGCGATGAGGCTGACAAGTCTGATAACTCAATAACATACATGTGACATGCAGGTGGGCCATAGGCCTGGAAGAATGCCCATCTGAAGGACTGGAGAAATTAACACAAAACAAGATCACAAAGTGAATTCATCAAAAGGCAGGCACATCACATCAAAATTGCCACAACACAGACACACTAATTGTACCCTGTTTCATTGCAGAGGAAGATGGATCTCCTGCCAATATGCCTGTCCCAGATTTCCTTGATGACATTGATGACGAGCCGATAAACATTCCCCAGGATACTATCCAAAAGGTCCTTGACACGCTCCAGACCCCACCTTCAGTCACAAGGAGGAGCACAGAACAAGCAGCCATCGCAGAGGATCCACCCACCACCCCAATTGTAAGACCTGCCAGCTCCAATACAGCTGAGGACTTAGACGACACTGGCACCAGCTTTGAGAGAACTGTAGTTGGGGTACAGCGGGAGCTGGCCAAGGAGGTGCGGGTGGGGATGCAAACTATGGCAGCCAGCCTTGATGGGGTGCGTTCGTGCATGATGTCATCTGCCAATCAGGCAGCAGCTATGCAAGCCCTAACATCCATCCTGCAAGGACTACAAGAAACTGTCAAGGAATTCACCACTGCAGTAAGGGAGTTGCCACAACACCTCGCACCCCAAACATTCCACTGCATGCACAAATGCAATCATGACCCCCTCAGGGCCGACCTGGCTGCCTACCATCATGATGTGGCTGCTATTCTCAAGAACCAGCAGACCCTCCTTGCTGCAGTACTGCCCTTAAGACCTTCACATGGATCAGCGACCGGGATGTCTGACTCCACGTCTTCTAACACTGAGGTGTGTGTTGCCCCTTCACAACCAACAACAACAAGGACAGAGGAGGCAACACACACATCTGAAGAAGAAGACATGGAACAGATCACATTCACACGTAAAAGTACCCGGAAGCACTAGTCCCTGCCACATGGCCAAATATTACCAAGGTCCTGCGCTTTGTAACTTGCCAGTCTTGCAACAACTGTACTCAAGCACTGTTCTGCAAACCACTGTATATCTTGTCACCCAGCCCAGTGATTGTCTCTCTCCTACTCATTGGCAAATCCTTTCCTTCTGCACTGTCTGAAACAGCAACCCCAGTATGTCAAAAGCATTTCCTTAACCCCTTGTGTAGGATCACAATGTAAGATGTCACTATAATGGACTCACAATCATGGACAATGTACAGATAGCACTACAGCAATTTTCAAAAAATAGCACTTACACAACAAATCTGTCTCTGGGTAATGTGACATATCAACTGTGCAGAAGATAACTGAAATGTGCCTACTGTCAAATTACGTAGCTTGTCAATACAACTGTCCTGATAATATGTAGTCAGAGAAATCTGCACAGTGCCCATGTATGCATCATACTCTGCCCATCCTGAGGGACAAATCTGATGAAGTGAGAAACCATACACCATCATGCTGTGTTGGACAGAAGAATGCTTCCTCAGGGGATAAAAAAGTCATCAAATAGTGGTCGCAAAATGTTGTCAACATGCAAAAATAACACAAATAACATGGCACACTAATCTAAGCAAACACTTCAAAAACTGCATAAATGAAGGTGTCTGAGTTAACATACAAATAGGTAATCATGCTGAACTGTGTCACAAATGATGTATGAGGGTCATGAAGACAAGAATACAAGATTGCCAATGAGAACTCATCTTATTAGGGTGTCCATGATCATAACACTGCAGTCAGACCTAAAACTGTTTCCCCAATACCAAGTCTGGAAGCACTGTTTGTGACTTTCAAAACACACTTATCAACAGAAACACATTGTCATCTATATTAACTGGGATTGGTGGTTGCAACGAAGGGTCGACACTTTGCAAGGTAGCTCTGGGCTAGCTGCCAATCGTACAGCTCACTTGGGATTTGTTTGTAGCATAGGACACAGATGTTATAGTACAAAATTGATGTACACTGATTCCAAACCCACGATCAATAACCATTCAACACATACTATTAGGGGTTAACCAAATATTTATTAAATGCTAATCACAGATGAGGAAACTGAGGGAAAAATCTTACCTACCCTAATCTACTCTGACTACTCATTACCCACAACTGTCCCTAACTAACCTCAGCTACACTTACTTATCACATGTAACAAAACGTTCTAAACATCTACCCCCCTTATGAGACGGGACACATGGAGGACAACACATACTAACCTAAACACATACTATACTATCCTATACAAATATATATATATATTTTTTTGTATTTTTTGGGTGGGTGATTTTTTTTTTAAAAACACACAAGAACCCCAACATAGCCCCCCACCCACCCACCCACACACTTAAGAAGTAAATCTATAAAGATTGTGGGCCCCCCACCCACTAACAATAACTAAACTAACAGCCTATAATAACCTAACACTAAGCCCCCTAAGCCCACTAACTATAAGAACAAGGAAAGAGGAGGGAGGTGAGGGAATCATGTCCGTATCAAAAAGTCTAGAGGTTGGCCCTCCGGAGGGTCCTCTTAATGGACTTAACACGCCGGTTAATGTGGCGCACATCCCGGCTCAGGTGGCTCAACTTGCGCAGCACTTTGTCCATCTTACGGCCCATTTGGTTGAAGGCTGCAGGGTCAACAGATGGAGCTGTGGCAGTCTGGGTACCGGTGGAGGAGGTCTGTGTGGGTGTGGTGCCAGGCCAAGTGGGCTGTCCTGCACCGGTGGCAATGCTGGGGCCTGGAAGTCCAGCAGATGTCAGACCAACAGCGGCAGCTGTGGGTGGGGCCACCTGGCTCGGATTGGTGGTTGTGCCGTTGGTGGCTGTGGTGGGCAAAGTAGGCCCACCCTGTGGGAAGGCTCTCCTTGCCCCGGAGGCCCGTTCATCCTCCGGCACCCCGACTCCACCAGCAGGATGTGCTGGTATCGTATGGCCCGGCGCTGAAATTCACGGACCTGGTCTGGAGTCATGTTAGCAGCTGTGAAGACAAATGCAGAGATTCTACATTAGTAACTGCATTGTGTGAAATGGCACAGGAAGTTAATCAGACAATACATCTTCTGTACTTGTAACAGCTCATATCACAATACACATCATTGAATGTCCCTGAGGAAGTACATGGCATGCCAGACTACAAAGGTCACATCACACATAGAACATCCATAACCTACAAGATGGGTAACAACTGGCTTTGACTTGCAATCTGAGTTCTGCCAGTTACCAGCTAAGAATCATGCTGCATATCCTCCGCCAAGACCTGGGCTACAAATGTCAGTGTACGGAAAGCAAAACTAAAGCCACATGGTCTGCAAGTTGTAACTGGACTTGCCAGTATAGTACCAAGTGCCAAACCTGAGTGTGTATACTAGTTTGCAACCAAACCGTCACTTATTCACATGTTTGTGTAACATACTGGTAGCATCAGTTCTAGGTACCCCATTCACAAACCCATGCCCGTGTGTGAGGGTGGGGGGGTGGATAAACAACTATAATTTGCCAACAACATGTACACCGAGGAGTGTATAGAAAACTCCACACATGTTTGTCCCTACAGACACACCACAGGTAAGGTCTATCAACAATTAGGAGTCAGCAAACCCTAGAGCTTTCATAGGGCCACACATGTCAGGAAATGCAGAACTTGATACACAACATATACTTCCAGTGAGGCCTGACTTACATCAGACACATAGGGGGTCATTCCGACCCTGGCGGTCCATGACCGCCAGGGCCGGGGACCGCGGAAGCACCGCCATCAGGCTGGCGGTGCTTCCTGGGCCATTCTGACCGCGGCGGTAAAGCCGCGGTCAGAAAAGGGAAACCGGCGGTTTCCCGCCGGTTTACCCCTGGCCCAGGGAATCCTCCATGGCGGCGCTGCTTGTAGCGCCGCCATGGGTATTCCGACCCCCTTCCCGCCATCCTGTTCCTGGCGGTTTTTACCGCCAGGAACAGGATGGCGGGAACGGGTGTCGTGGGGCCCCCTAACAGGGCCCCATAATGATTTTCAGTGTCTGCTTTGCAGACACTGAAAATCGCGACTGGTGCCACTGCACCCGTCGCACCCCTACAACTCCGCCGGCTCCATTCGGAGCCGGCTTCATTGTTGAGGGGGGTTTCCCGCTGGGCCGGCGGGCGGCCTTCTGGCGGTCGCCCGCCGGCCCAGCGGGAAAGCCAGAATGGCCGCCGCAGTCTTTTGACCTTAGTGCGGTCATTCGGCGGTTCCCTCCATAGTTGCTAGAACACCCATGATCATGAATTGCATGCACACCTAGGCCATTGCACTCAAGTTCCACATTCTTGTAGCACTACATGTGGAAGTACATGCTGCTAGGAGGTTCTACCTACTGTTTCATAATTACGTAGGTAAATAGGGAAGCAGGTGTCTATTGGAAAGAAATTTGCTGTACCAAACTTAGAGAATGTGGGTCTGACAGGCTGACTAAATCGGAGCTGACTTCCAGTGCGACTCTTGGTGATACAAGTGTCATCCACATGACTAACCCCTGTACTCATAGTAGGGCCTATAGGAATGGCCTACAATCCCTACATGATACCATTGGATACGCATTGGCCAACTCAAAACATGTGAGAAACTGAATTCCCACTCATGGAACAAGAGAAAAGCTTGCCCAACGCATCACACCTTGCTATGCGTCCAACTCACATGAGTCCATAACCAGCAAACACAACACATAACAGACATATCAACACTCACTGGAGTGGTCGGGGTCCTCAAATGTCGCCACCTCTCCCACAGTGTAGGGTGCCGGTCCACCTGTAAGGTATGGAAGGAAGAAATGTGCTCAAAATCTGTGCACAGCGCAACAATTTCACAAACATATACAATGTTTAGGCTGAATAAGGAACTGGCAGCCATTCAGACATGATGGTACTGCATCTGATATATCACGGCCAACTTGTACATAGCATGGGTCTCCTGTGACAGTTACACACATATCTGCACACATACATTGGCCCTAACTATCATGTGGTTGCAAACATGCCCCGTAATTGGTGAGCAGAAAAAAAATATGGAGTGTAATCGTCTCATCATGTGCATCCAAGAGAGACATCCAAAGCCTAGTTACTTGAGGGCTGTATTACCAGTCAAATATGCCTTGTGGCCATGACACATTAATGACACATAGGTCCAATGTACAGAGGGAGGGGCAGGGACCTTTGTAAGCCATCCTGTTGTTACAGTTTATTCAATTGATATGGCCCAACTATGGTGATTTGCACCAACCATGGAGATGTGAAGCCGTGTGCACTGCCATCCATATTTGGAATGTGGCACAACTAACTCCAACAAACATTCTAAGATGTTAGCTGAGGGCACCTTACACCTTTTCACGATGTTTTCAAATCCAGATCTGACATGTATCCAAAAAGATCAAGGAACACAATAATCCCACACATTCATAGTACCTCCGTGAACGCTTTCCTTCCACACTCACCAGACTCACATGAGACATATGTCTGAGCCACTTTGCTATTATCAATTGACGTGAAGGCAGCACTAATTTTCGGCATCATGTAGTGATTCTAAAGTCAGTCTAGCTATTGCGACAACAAAGTTGGCCTAAATGTTGGTACATCTGTACTTCTCTGTCAATAGTACCCTATATAGACATGATTGGCTCCTATTTTGTTTGCTTTTCTGACAAAAAGGCCGCACCAATTTCCTTCATGGAAAAGTAACCTGTAAGTTTGCTGAGCACGTGCTACCTGACAGCTAGCAATTGTGATCCTTGCCATAGTGCATCAATTATCCCCTTATAATTCCCCAGCATTACACACAGTCAGCAAGTTAGCTGGCAGACATTGTACTAATCCCCTTATGTCACTACAGAGCATTTAATCGTGCACATTAACATGATTCATACTCACCAACAGTGCCACCAATCATGATTCCCAGGTGGTCCAAGAGATCCTGCTCCCTGGTGATGAGGTCAGCCCACCGGTGCTTCAGC
Organism: Pleurodeles waltl; assembly: GCF_031143425.1. NCBI lineage: Eukaryota > Metazoa > Chordata > Amphibia > Caudata > Salamandridae > Pleurodeles > Pleurodeles waltl. The sequence goes on from NC_090447.1 coordinate 594,407,149, forward strand.
TGGTGGTCACTCCTCTGGCTTGCATACACACGCTGCAGGTGATGCAGCACCTTTCCCCACCGGATTCTGCGCACCTCTGTTGGATACCCCTGTATCACCCTGCCCCCTGCCTGGATCATGAGCGGCAAGAAATGGCACACAAGCCAGATGAACCCCCCCAACTCCTCTTCCCCCATCCTGCCAAGACGTGGCTTACCAGACATACTTGAGAAGTGAAAGGGAATAGGGGTAAAAGAAATAGAAAGGGGAAAAGGGGGAAAGTAGGGGTACAAAGACAGATGAAAAGTAAACTTAACCACTAAAAGAGCCCAACTATCCCCAAACTAACACTACCCACAACAGACTCCCACAAACAACAAAAACACAAGATGAATGGACAAATGTAGACAAAACACAGTAGTACATTATACAGCAACAATATTTATTTCACAAATTGACAATACAGATAGCACACAGGACAAAAAAGCACAAAATCTCAGGACAACCCTCTCTACACAGCCACACAGTCTAGAAGGATCATAGACTGCAAAGTGAAAGTGAAAGTACACCCACTGTACATGATCTGTAAACAGGATATCCTATTACATCACTTCCTGTACGAAGTCCCGCCTTTTTCGCGTTATGCGTCATTTTTTGTTTACCAAAACTGTATTTGCGTCATTTTTTTTGACGCACAGAAGTGAAAATTAGCCTGCATCCACATAATAGTACATGGCCTGTACAAATATCTGGATGCGGGCTACATTTCACTCCTGTGCGTCAAAAAAAATGACGCAAATACAGTTTTGGTAGACAAATAATGACGCATAACGCTAGGAACGTCAAAATTACAGTGCATTAACTGGTTTTGGGCAATTCTTTTTTACATGTTACATTTGGGACACATCAGAGATAGGCTGATTGAAGACAGTATAGTGTTGATGGTGTATGTTCACATGTGTGACATCATACTGCAGCGGACCATGATCCGCTACTTCCTTCACAGTATTTTTACGGTTGGCTGACGCAATAGTTGGTCATAAGTGTGGCCTACATATATGTGTTGCGGAAATTGTGCATGTTTGGCATAAGGAGAGGATAGCAATGTGACGCACATATGTACAACACCTAAATGTCTTTGGCTCAAAGTGTGTTCTTTGGCAACTAATGTATTTGTTGACCAAGTGTGTGTTTATCACATGAAGCATATTTGTACATATGCTTGTATGAATGTGACGTCCACGTGTCCAATCCTTAGATGCAAGTCATTGTGGAAATGAGAGAGGGCATGTGTTAGTCACACATGTAACAACACCCGTAAAGTGGACTTCCAAGATTTAGGGTCACGTAGACACCACGTGTGACATAGCATGCACCAGATGGATGGCAGACGCTTGGTCATGTCAATGGCCCACATTTTCTACATCCTATGTCCTAGAGTATTGGTAAGAGCTTCCTAGGCACTAGTTGGTGAATCCCACAGTGAGTCATACACATGCATTGAGGAAGTGGGCACCATGTTGTTTGCACAGACAGACAAGGGTGAATCTCAAATGTATGATGACACCACAGTTGAGGCCATAGAAGTGAGCCCCAACTATCAAGTGGCTGTGGTGGACCAGCATACAAGACAGCACATGTCCACATATTAACAGCGATCAATTGCACATAGGTGTCTTGTTCATGTGTTTGGTCCAATGACGATCCTGTATATTGTTTGGGGTGTAATTTGTCACAGTTCAGTCCAGGACTCATCATGAGTCAGTGGCAGCTATTCCTGTATCTACTGAGTATCCTTGGTTGATCAATGTGAGTAAAGTGGATGTGGACATGTGATCCAACATTTGGATGGTCCCACCCTGTCACTAAAGACGTGTAATGAGACAGTCAACAGGGCAACCTTGGTGTGCTGAGTGAGATAATGTCTCAGGTGTCATGTTCCAGCAGGTGTCATTACAACATTTGTACACAGGTTGGCCTCTGCACTTCCCACTGCATCTGGGAACATCATAGCCTCTGTGCTGATTATTCTCGCAGCTATTCACCACACACGGCCTATCACTATGTTGTGAGCACTGTGATTCTGTGTGTGAACTGTCATGGTCCTGACACTTGTGTATTTTTCATGGACATTATCTGAGGTTGCTGGTTGTGCTGAAAGCCCCGTACCCAATCCCTGCCTACGGCCCTGAGACACTGTCACACTTTGTCATTCATGCATAAATGCAACCCAGACAAGGGGTGGGCCATGAATTTTGCTTTTCCAAGAGGATGTAACTCAAATGGTACAGTTAAAAGGCACATGATGCTATACAATGTATTTGTGTATGCATTGAAGAAGCCCATGCCCAATACCCCCTGATGAATGAGAGGTTTGCTAACGCAAGTGTGGTAGATATGTAGACACAGGGATACTTTAGTGTGACACACAGACAGTTGTTAGTCAGGCTGACAGAATGCAAGGTGATTCAGGATCCAGCTACTTGACAAGTTACATAATCAGTGGTCTGACTAAGACTGTTTGGAGGACACACTAGAGAGCAGACATGTCAAACTGTGTATGTCCTGTGTTTATGAAGGTGACAAATGAACCCAGTGGCTGTGTTACATGGCTTATTTAGTATCAATGCTTAACGGTGTATTTGACATAATGGCAACTTCTTTGCTGTTCCAGGCATCAGCAGGGGCAGTGCTTTTTGAAATGGGTGGTGTGCATGGAGGTGATCACAGGTGTGGGCTGCATCTGTTTCTCACCAGTCCTGTAGGTGAGATTTGCATTCCTAGGGCCAACAGACATTTTCACACGGGAAGCAATCTACATGTGCTAACAGGGCTTTGAAACTAGAAGAAAGTGTATAAATTAACCTGACGTCCATGCAGTCCGATGTTCTATGACAATCGCATACAATAGGAAAGGGTGTAGCACACTGGTTTGCTAATGTTGGTCTGTGTGTGTAGAGGAGGGAATATCAGGGTACACATCTTTGTATTCCAGGGACCTCTTCCGAAAGGTGGGTTGTGACCAGGTGCATGGGTGTGTCAGGAGTTAGGAAATGGGCTGACATGTGTATGGAATGTCATGTGTGCAATGCTGCTCATATGTGTGGCACTTGTGCTGTCTATGTTCTGCTTCTATGAGACTCTGGTCACAGATAGTTCTTGCAAATATTTGATGCAGTTGGACTTACTGCTGTCAAGGGTCTGGTCAGGCATTCCTGTTACTGATGGCAAAGCACATTGACTGCCTCATGTATGAGGCTTGTTTTCCCCTTATTGAGTGATGGTGTCTTAATTGTGTGCCATATGCTGCTTTGGACCTTGGTTTCAACATGTATGTGTGAAATAGTTGTGGTCCTCTGCTATTGGCCTTCAAAGGAGAAATGTACAAGATATATGTCATTAAGATTGTGTGTGTATGTGACCATTGTATGTTAGGCATCACATTAGCTCTGGGATGTTCTGTGTCCTACTCAGTATGTCAGCAATGCTCCATGAGGCAACACTCTTATTCTGATAAGTAGAGATGAAGGTGTGCAAAAAGGAATAGCCAGACCATTATATGGTGATTAGAATAGGTGTTTATTTAAATTCGTTAACAAAAGTGGTGAAGGTGATAATATTCAAAAGAAATTGTTGACGATCTGTTGCCGCCTGCGTATACCAGTGGCCGTGTTCTGTAGTTCCTCCTTTTCCTCCTCTTCAGGCATGTGGGGCTCTGGTTCCAGGAGGGGAATGTTCCTTTTGATACAAATGTTGTGCAATATTGCACATGTTAGGATGATCCTACAGACCATCTCCGGGGAATATAGGAGGCTACCATCAGTGATGTCGAGGCAGCGGAACCTCGACTTGAGGATGCCAAAGGTCCTCTCGACAATGCTGCGTGTCCTCCTATGTGCGTCGTTGTAGGCACGCTCTACAGCAGTACTCGTGCTGCGAAATGGTGTCATAATCCATGGCTGGATGCCATACCCCTGATCAGCTGCAAGAGAAAATTATTGGGATCATGTTGATGTATCTGGCACTATTGAAATGACCTTTCATGGCAGTAGTTGTCTTGTGTTGTCTGTGACTCTTTTGTGTAATAATGTAGCATCCTATGCTTGTAGGATGTACCATCTGAATTGTGTTGTTTCCTTGGCTGAACGTTTGTCTGCTAACCGTTTGTCAGCAGTATGTTTTGGGATTTGCAGTACAGTGTGCCCTCTCTAGCATTGTGACTTGTGATACAGGTGTCCGTGTGCTTCACTGGGGGTGAGATGATAGTTCCATACACAGTTAAAATTGACAGTGTTGTTAACACGTTCATATCAATGTACCTTTAGACTTAGGCAATGGATTAATGTAAAGGTCATTGGGACACTTACATTTCGCAAGGTGACATTTGGGCAACCCACTCCACACGTTGTGATCTTTGACGTCTTAACATTAGGCTGTACAGTAATTTCCGATGTGTGACAGGTTCACTGCAGACCTAAGAAACATGGCTAGCGATGTCACGACCTCAGTGTGTTCCTGTTCACATGTTGCTGTTGTGGTGTATGTGTTGTGTGTCCTAGAGGGTTGCTGTGCAGTGTGTATATAAGTAGGTTTTTGTACTTTCCAACAAGTAGTCCATTGCCATACCGTCCATCCTGGAAGTGTTCATTGATGGTGCAGTGACGGAAGATGTATGAGTCATGGACACTCCCAGGATATTTAGCCACGATGTTGGTGATCAATCCCTGGTGATCGACTATGGCCTGCACGTTGATGGAATGTGTGTGCTTCCTGTTGCGGTAGAGGTGTTCAGTTGCAGCAGGTGGCACAAGACGTACATGTGTACAGTTGATTGCAGCAAGGACGTGTGGGAAGCCACTGATGAGGTAGAACCCCTGTTTTGTTTCCTGCTGCTTCTGCAGTGTGTTAGGGAAGCAGATGTGGCGGGGTGTCAGTCCAATGATGGCATCCAGTACTTTGGGCAAAAAGGCGGATAATGATGGTTGTGATATTCCGCCAACCAGGGCACCAGTTGTTTGGAAGGAGCCACTTGCCAGCATATGAAGTATGGCAAGCAGCTTGGTTTCTGGTGGGATGGTGCGCGGTGTCACCAAAGTGGGGGCCAACTGCGGTTCAATGTTGCGCAGCAGCTGCTGAATGGCCTGCCAGTTCAACCGGTACCTCTGGATGATGTCGTGTTCCCTGAGGCCCTGAAGGGTTGTTCTGGGGCGGAATATCCTCTCCTACCTTCTGCGCTACCTTTGGAGTCCCTGCTGGTGTTGTTGTAGCTGCTGTTGTTGCTGCTGGGCTCTGCGTCTGCGTGCACGCTGGATTAGAATCACCTCCATGGCTCCCTGTTGCTACTCTGCTGCTCTGCTGTTGCTTCTGTGTGTTCTGATTAAATACAGGTGTGTTTTCCCCATTTTAATGCCTGCCCTGACCCAGGCGTTAAATTTTGACGCAAATCGGGCTGTGTGTCATTTTCTGGCTCCGCCTCCCGGCCGTGCGTCATTTTTGCCCGAAAGCATAAATACGACGCATGGCCGTTTAAGCCATTTTTTGGACGGGAACGCCTACCTTGCATATAATTAATGCAAGATGGGTTGCTGCATCCAAAAAATTATGCACACAGCTGATTTTTGTCATCCGCGTGCTCGGGCGTCAAAGTTTAAATACGGGGCAACGTTTGCGCTGATTGTGCGTCAAAATTTTTGCCGCACAATCAGCGCAGACGGAGTATAAATATGCCCCTAGGTTTCCCCAATTACTGTTCTACCCGTCAACAAAAGCCCTCCCCACCCCAGGACCTACTTACTGCAGGCCACAGCATACTCACATCAGAAGGCACATGGACATTTAGGGGGTCATTCTAACTCTGGTGGGCGGCGGAGGCCGCCCGCCAGAGTTCCTCCCTCCGAAATACCGCACCGCGGTCAGTAGACCGCGGAGGGTATTCTACGTTTTTCCCTGGGCTGGCGGGCGGTCGCCAAAAGACCGCCCGCCAGCCCAGGGAAAAACTCCCTTCCCACGAGGATGCCGGCTCGTAATCGAGCCGGCGGAGTGGGAAGGTGCGACGGGTGCTGTTGCACCCGTCGCGTATTTCACTGTCTGCCAAGCAGACAGTGAAATACTTGTAGGGGCCCTCTTACGGGGGCCCCTGCAGTGCCCATGCCAGTGGCATGGGCACTGCAGGGGCCCCCAGGGGCCCCGCGACCCCCCCTACCGCCATCCGGTTCCCGGCGGGCGGACCGCCGGGAACTGGATGGCGGTAGGAGGGGTCGGAATCCCCTCGGCGGCGCAGCTAGCTGCGCCGCCTTAGAGGATTCCAAAGGGCGGCGGTACACTGGCGGGAGACCGCCAGTGTTGCCGGTCCGACCGTGGCTTTACCGCCGCGGTCAGAATGCCCTGCGGGGCACCGCCGGCCTGTCGGCGGTGCTCCCGCCGACCCTGGCCCCGGCGGTCTTAGACCGCCGGGGTCAGAATGACCCCCTTAGTCTGCCTCTTGCCTGTGGCTTCCAGTTCCTGCTTATTCTGGACTGCTCCAGTGACACTGTAGCAGTCTGGGTTTTCACACCAGGGTTTTCCCACTCACCGTTCTTACTGCCAGCAGAAGCCCTGCTCACCCCAGGACCTACTTAATGCAGGCTGCAGCATGACAGCGCAGCAGATGTACGCAGCAGGTGAGTCACTGGTGCACCAAAGGTGTGCCAAAGGCAAGCCCTTCTGTTTCTGTCTGTGCCTGGACCACACCCAGTGCCATGACGGCTAACCCTCCCTTCCCCTGAAGATATACCAAAGAAATACCATCTGCAAGCTCTGCACCCTCAACCCCAGATGCAACAACAAACACTGCCATCATGTCTACTCATGCTCCACCTTAGGACCTTTCACCTGCACCCACTGCTACTTCACCTGCCACTGCACACACACCAGCCCACTGACCAGCCCCACCCATAACACACCACAGACACCACCGGAACAAAAACACCAACTGACATGCACCCTTATTAACACACGCTCACTATGCAAGCATTCCACCGAATTATGGGACCTTATCGCCACAATTGCACCCAACATCATCTTCCTCACTGAGACTGTCTCAACCTCACCTTTACCCTAGAGATTGCCACAGCAATCCCCGATGGATAGAAAATCACTCACCAGGACCACACCAACAAGCCTGCAGGAAGAACAGCCATTATCTACAAAGAGACCATACAGTGCACCACCACCACCGACAAAACCACCACCCCCATAGAACACCTCAACTTCACGCTCCACTCAGAAGACAAAACAACCATCAGAGGTACCCTTGCATACTGACCCCAGGCCCGCGCTTCAGCTTCTGCAACACCATTGCAGACTTCACTGCGCCCCTATCTTTATACTCCAAGGTCTACATCTTCCTCAGTGACCTATATTTCCACATCAACGACCCCAACAACAACACTGAACCCCTCCTCAACTGTATGAGCAGCCTCAGGTTGGCCTAGATTGTCAACAACCCTACATGCCACAGGACACACGCTGGGCATCATTCGCTTCTAGAAACTACGTCAAATACAGCCATGTCACAAAACTCACATGGACCAGTCTCTCCATTGTCCACTTCAGCATCTCTAGCCCCAGCACCTCCAATCACAAAAATGACCAGCACTCCCCACCAGAAGTGGAACAAACTCTCAGAGACCAGTGGGCAGATGCCCTCAGCATCTCCAACCCCCATACCTCCACCAACGTCGAACAGGGAGCGTAAAACTTCTACACCTGGATCTCCAATTGCACTGACAGCATCATCCTCAAAAGAGCAAAAACCAGAAATAAAATCATCGAAAAGGCCAGCTTGTACACCCAAGAACTCAGAACAGAGAAACAACACAGCAAACAGCAGGAGAGGAAATGGCGCACCAGCAAGGATGCCTCCGGCAGAGCGTCCTCCAAGACCTCCTTCAATCTCTACCACTGCCTCCTTAGGGCAACAAAGAAGACAGCCCTTGCCGCACACATTGAAACTGATGCCAACAACACTAAGGAACATTTTAACATTGCTAAAGAATTCTCCAACTGGCTACTAGCAAAAACAACATCATACCCTCACAGGAGGTGTGCGACAACCTCACCCACTTCTTCCATGACAAGATCACAACCATAGACAGAAACATTGAACCCCAACCTACTCCTACGGACTTCCTCAACAGATAGGCCACCTACCTGTAACCAACACAAGCCACACACTGATCAACTGGAATATGCTCTCCACCCACAACATCACCTACACCATGAAATCCATCTACTCAGGAACTCCCACAGACCCGCGCCTGCACCACATCTTCAACCTTGGAAACCAAAGGATTGGCCAGGAACTCATCACCCTGCTCAAAACCTCTATTACCACCACAACATTTCCTGATGCCTGGAAACATGCCAAAGTCAGACCACTACTGAAAATACCCTCTGCCAACCCCATGGAACCCCAAAACTACAGGCCAATCTCCTTGCTTCCATTCCCAACAAAGGTACTGGAAAAGATCATCAACAAGCAACTCATGATATGCCTCCCAATCTGGCTTCTGCAGCAATCACAGCACAGACATGTCCCTGACTGCAGCCACAGACGACATCCAAACCCTCCTTGACCAAGGAGAAATGGCTGCCTTCGACACTGTATCCCACAACATGCTGATCGAAAGACTCCACACATCGGCATCAAAGGAAATGCACTCAGATAGATCACCTCCTTCCTCACCTGAAGAACTCAGAGGATCAACATCCCCCCTTTCATCTCTGAACCCAAGGAGATCACCTGCGGTGTCCCTCAGGGCTCACCCTTCAGCCCCATGCTGTTCAACGCATATATGACCCTTATAGCCAACATCATCCGATCCCACAGTCTCAACATAATTTCCTAAGCTGACGACACCAAACTCATCCTCTCACTCATTGACAACCCCTCCACCAACAGAACAAACTCCAACAGATGCATGACAAGTGCAGCTGACTGGATAAGGAGCAACTGCCTGCATCTGAACACAGACAAGACAGAAGTACTGACCTTTGGCAATAGCAGCAACACATGGAATGACTCCTGGAGGTCATCAGACCTAGGACCCACACCCACTCTCTCCAACCAGAAACCTCAGAATCATCAATGACAACAAGCTCACCATGAAATCACAGATCAACACGTCTCTTCTGTCTGCTTCCTCACTTTGTACCCCCACACTTGCGACACAAAGCTTCAGCAATTGAAACTGTCTCCTAAATCAGATGTTGCCCACTGCAGCATTCATTTCCCTCCAGTTTAATCCATGGGTATATATAACAAGTTTCAGATATCGGATCTTCATCGCAGTGATTTTACCTGAGACTGTCAGGTCCTAGCAAAATCCACCTTTGTTCCCTCCTACCAGATTCAACTCATATCTTCAAAAACCTTAGTAATGCATCCCCTACTTTCCTTCATCTCAGTCTGTACTCATCTGTCTCTGCAGTATGACAATAAGTTGTAGCGCTAGTGTTTGAGGTGGTTCCAAACCTACTCAAAGAATAGCATGGTAAGCAGGTAATCTTTACTGACAGGTCATTTGAAATCACAAAGAATAATTCTTATGTAACTTTATGTTGTATCATCCTGAAGCACTGTGAATGATAAATGTTCGTAAAAATTGGGCCACTTGGCGAACACAATTGCTGGAATTACAATTGAATGTGTGATCTTAGAACTGGAACATACATGCAAACAGCATGTAGTACATCATTTTGAGAGGGGTCACCACTATTCTTTCTGTTATAGGCTTCTCTTACATTCACTAGTGGTCAAGTCAATGCCATTTCAATTACATCATGTTTGTCATTATAAAAGCTTAAGTTATCTGGCTTCCACATGTACATATGACAACTCCCAGTTACTTCCAGCATGTGCAGATTCTTGATAAGATTGGGTTACAGAGATTTCTTGTGGCTTGTTGCCCAGCTGGTAGATGTACATGCGTTTGAAAGTCACTAGCTCCTGTTCACAGCTCAGCATGTGCACAAGGAAACATGATCCCAATAGAGCAGCTTTAAGGTCATTTTCATGTATCCATTTACATACATATCTGCCTGGATACAAGCACACACTCACACCCAAGACCCATCCACATGTACACCCACCCATACACACACCACAGGCTACACATGTACCACTTATATAAAGTTACCCTCAACTCTCTAATGCACACAAACTAACCACCAAACATCCTTGCATAAATACCTATCAATCCATAGACATGTTCCTTTCACATGGAATCTCCATCCACATTCTCCATTCATCTATGCATTGATATGTCCATAAAAATTTAGCTTTCATCAAAAAAACTAATTCAGCTTTCCACTCATCCAGCTGTCCACCAACTGACACAACTACCCACTTCTCTGTCCATTTACCAACATATCAGTATAACCAATCAACTCTCCACACATAACATAACATGACAACATACAAATTTGTAAGCAAATATTTATCCCTTAGGGCATTGTGTACATGAAAAAACAGATGTTTATACACAACTATCCACACTCAATCATTTTACTTGTTCAACCATCCGTGCACTTACCAGTCTACAAAACCATATCAAAACATTTATCAAATAGGCAACAGTGTTTTCTGTAGACTGTGCTGTAACTGTTATTTGAGAGATGAGGCTTCACTGATACATCCTTAGTTTTACCCATTTTGTGATGATAGGTAGCTTGTGTTGCTGCTGTCGTGTTAGGGAGAGAAGCTTTTACTACTGTTACCATGAAGTACCTGTTCCCTGAAGAAAGGAAGCTTGTATGTCTGCCCATGTTGTAAGTGTTCCAATAGGAATGGAAGCTTGCACTGTTTTTTTTCCAACAAATGTTATTAGATTTTACAAAACATAGTGCAAGGTTACAGCGAAGTGCCCCCTATCCCGAATGCAATAATTGGACATCCATATTCAGCCAGCATAACAAAGGCCAGCAACAGTGAAACCACAGTTTTGTTTCAATTATGTCAATGAGCAATGCTAGTACTTTGCACACAGAATTTATCATTGCTGGGGGCTGAACATCTAGCCCTTTTTCCCACTCCCCCTTCCCCGCTAGTGTGGCGTGTTAATACAATCAGTGTGTCTTTTAAGCCTGTGTGGGTGAGCAGCGCAGCTGTCGTGTGACTGCTGTTTTTTTCCCCTTGTCGGATCTCAGTTATGTCCCATAGGTCTTTCAACCCAATCTTAATCCTCTGGCTAGAATTCCACTCAGGAACATGTAGTCTACAATCAACATAGACACACGGTCTATATGCTCCTAAGTCTGATGCCTCTTTCCCATGTTTAAGCAACCGCATAATTACTGCTTCTCTACTAGTCGGTTGCAGGTGACCTAGGGCATATGCCTCGTTGAACATTGTCACAAGTCTCGGGGCTAACTCTATTGAGTAGGTGCGGTCAAATTCAATTGGTAGGCCATCCGATCCTGGAACTTCACCTTGGGCCATTCTTTTAATGGCCCCTAGTACTTCGGGCACTGTGATGTCCTCCCCCAGAGTAACTGACTGATCCCAGTTCAAGTGAGGGGCTGTGATGTCTTGTAGAAAGCTAAGTCGCTGATTAGGGTCAGCTAAGGGTCTACTACTATACAAGGTGTGGTAAAAGGCAGAAAAGTAGACATTTATTTTGTCTTGTGTTTCCAACAGGAGCCCAGTGTCTGAGTTTATTTGCACTATTGGAGAGCCCCTCTTCGCTGGGTTGGCAAGCCAAGCCAACAGCCTTCCCGCTTAGTCCCCTTCGTTAAGTTGTCGTGCAATGTAAGCCTTATAATAAAACGAGCATAGCTGTTCTGTGTTTTCTGCTACTCGTGCCCTGACCTCCTGAAGTCGGGGTTCAAGGTCTTGGTGGCGTGGTCTATCCAATTCTAAAGAGCACAGTTGGACTTCTGCATCCCTGATGTCCTTGAGCAAGGTGGAGCGAACCCCAACTTTCTCCGAAATACAATGCCCTTTAGTCACCATCTTGAACGTTTCCCATTCCGTTTGAGAATTTGAGGCCGTGCCCTCATTCTCGGCAAAATAACGCACTCTGTCATGTTTTTTCCCGAAAGGGGGGATCCACCAGCATCTTTGGGTTCAATCGCCAGCTCAGAATCGGCGCAAGTGGCTTTCCCCAGGACAGCCTAAGCAACACTGGATTACGGTCAGAGTGTGCAAGCAAGATACTCAGCCTCTTATCTTGATGTGGATTTCTGGGAAGCAAAGAAAGAAATCTAGGGGGACGTGCAGCTCGTGGATACTTGAGAAAAAGCAGTAGTCCCTTTCTAGTGGGTGAAGTAGGGGCCAGCTGACTCGAAGCCCCCAGTGTTCCTGCCACTCTAGTAACACCTTTGTTACCCTGTGCGCAGGTGAGCCCAGCAAGGGAGGGTGAGAGCGATCCATCTTGGGGTCAAGGATTAAATTAAAATCGCCCCCCAAAATTACCCTGCTCATTAATACATGTGGCAAGCGTGCTGTCAATTTTTCAAAAAAGAGAGTTTGGTGAATATTGGGGCTGTATATGTTAATCAGGGAGACGTCCTGCCCATCTAGTCTGCCCATCACTGCAACATACCTTCCCTCATGGTCCACCTCCGCGCGCACTAGGGAAAAAGGTAGGCTCGCCGTGATCCAAATCAGAACACCCGCGTATAAGCTGAGAATGTGGTGTAATATAACTGTCCTCGTCATCGTTTCTATAAGGCCTTACCCTCTTTGGCAGACTTGTGCGTTTTCCTGCATGAAGGCAATGTCTACTCCCCGTCTCTGTAGGTATGTGAAGACCTTATTTTGTTTAGCTAGTGAATGTATGCCCCTGTCATTCCAGGAGATTATCGTATAGTTGTGTTTATTCACTATGGGGGACGAGTCATTTGAACTGGGAAGCGGACATTGTCCTCCGCAGGCCGCAGAAGCTTACACATAGCTTCACCCCTTGGCCCAACATACGTAGTCAAACAATGCCACAACAGTGGTAAATCCCATTTACCTTAACAGAATCCAAGCAGGTAACAATCCAATTCCCACTCCCCAGGACAGGAAGAAACATTCCCCATCCAAACAGCAGAAGAAACAACAGTTCAATCACAGTACACTACTTTACAGGGGGTATGCAGGCAGCAGTCGACCTCCAGGAAACCCAGCCCACACCCAGCTTCAAACATTTCTTACACAAATCATCGTTTAACCCTACAAAGGAGTGCCCATTGATCGTAAGGCTCCCCAGCGGGCATATAGGACTATTCTCAAAGACATATATTTCAGGTCAGATCAGATCATCAGCTGAGCGGGAAGTCACAAGCGGTAAGCCTTCGTTAGAAGGGAGCGAAATTCTCGAGTCAGTGTCCGAGTCTGAGCTTATGTTGGCACCAGGCGGTGGTTATCTACAACCCCCCCAGGTGCCTTCCCACTGTGTTTGTTTGCTTTCCACTTATGGAGGCATCTTCCTCAACCCCCCTCAGTTTTCCCTGTTGGACTTCTTCCACTGTGGGAGAGCCACATGTCGCCGGCCTCGCACTCCTCCGGGATTACGCATGGCGCCTCCTCTTCCCAGCCCCCCGGTCCCCTCCAGGGCAGGTCCGGCCTAGCTGGGGAGTGAGGCTCCTGGGAAGTGAGGAAGAACTGAACACCTACTGGGGTGATCACTCGGAGTCGGGCAGGGTACTGCCTAGAATAGTCCACCGCTAAGTCACGTAGCTTTTTTTTCACAGTGCTGAAGGCTGCACGTTGTCTCTGCACTGCCTTTGAAAAGTCAGGGAATATTAACACTTTATGGTTGTCAATTATCAAGTTGTCGTTTTGGCGAGCTCATCATAGTATAAGGTCATGATCTCGAAAGTGTAGCAGTTTTGCCACAACTGTGCATGGTGGCGCCCCCGGAGGGGCAGCTCTGGCCGGCACTCGATGTGCTCTTTCAAAGGCGAAGAATGGGGAGAGCCTGTCCGGGACCAGTTCTTGAACAATCTATTCCTCCAGATACCCTACAAGGTCAGTTTTCTAAATTTTTTCTGGCAGGCCTACTATTCGGATGTTATTGCATTAGGCTCTATTTTCAGCATCTTCTGATCTGGCTTCTAGTGCCTTCAACCACTGCTCCACATCAGTTAGCCCGCTGTTTGCCTCCGTTACCGCTGGAGTTGTCTCCGACAGTACCCTTTCTATCACAGTCACGCGTTCCAGCAGGCGTCTATGATCATCTCGGAGAAGTCCCAAATCTGTGCTCAGAGTGTCTATCTTCTGCTCTAGAGCTTCCCGAGATGCATTGATTGCTTGCATCACATCTTGAAACGTGGGAATGGAGAGCATGGTTTCCAAGTGCAGGTGGGCCCCCTGTGCCTCCATATCTGACCTCTGATAGCTGCTCATCTGGTCCTTTGCCGTCACGTCCCACGTTTTATTAGCCTTCCCATAGTTATGAAGCTCGGCAGTGTCCGACAAGTGCAAAATGGGTTTCAACTATTATTGCCAGGGAGCTCCTACTGAAAACCCCAAGTAGCCTGAAGCCACTGCGTGGTCAATAATCTTCGCTTGCTGGATGCGTTTTACCCCCTTTTGATATGAGCCGCATAGGTATTTCAGGTCTTGCCTAGTTTATCAAGCTGTGGGTCCGCTCAACCCGGACGGGGTCAGCCAGGCACCCCACCCGTGGCACACTGCACTCCTGTGTGGGTAGAGTGGCTCCCCAGGCACTCTCCGGGCCAGGCACCGAAGGCGGTATCCCCTCTCAAGTAGTTTCAGGGCCCATCGGTTGTCTGGGCCCCATTGACCATTTTGTCTCCACTCTGCTTTCCTGGTGGGGCCCCAGGTCCAGCCTCCTTTAAGGTTACTCTGCTGGGGGGGGCAATCGGGGCTTCCCCATCAATCCCCGGGCCCCCCTATGCCTCCTCCTTCAGCTGAACACCCGGCTCTCTCCACATATAGGCCACTTCTGAAGGCCATGTGGTCCCCGCACTGGAGGGGCAGGCAGCCCCCAATGACCGCGCGCAGTGAGCAAGGGGGGGGGCTGGGTGGTGGGAGGAATGGCACCGCAGTTCTTGTATCTCAGGCCCGCTTAGCAACACGTGGGAGGCCGCGTCTCCTCCATCACGGCCCCCGCCCAAAGGTCGCACCCAACCCCTACCTTTTTCACAGGGCGACAGGGCTCTCACCGCAGTCCACTGGTACTGGTTCTGAGCCTCGGCACTCCAGATGGGACCCTCCGGCACACTCCATCAGGTCCTCACGGCCGCCATTTTAGATTCCCTCACTGTGGCCTGCCTCTGCCATGCACTGCTTCGCTAGGCCCGCAGCAGTCCGCTTCTGGGTTATTTTACCCTCTCGGGGATCTCGCCGCCGTTATGGCCGTATGGTTTGGGCAAGGGGCAGTTCCCTGGCGCTCAGAGGTTCTGCGTCCTACATCGCCTGCATGCCGCCCTCCCACGCCTCCAAAGCTTGCACTGTTAATGCCCAGCTGCACCTTTTTGTGTGAAGATGGGAAGCTTGCAAGCAAAATCACATGTTGACCGTTCTGTGAGAGAGGAAATCTTGCACTGTTAAGGCCCACCTGTAACTGTTCTGTGAGTGTTACTTGCACTGCAGATGATGGGCTTTACCTATTTAGCTAGGTAGGGAAGCTTGTACTCTTGTGTTTCAGAAGCATTATTCATACATCTTGTTGTATAACATTTTGTTAATGCCATTGGGATACATATGAGTGTGAGTTCTGACCATAATTTTCCATATTCCTTGAGGACCTGCAGGAATGGTAACCACACCTTTCATAGAAAAATACACAACATTTCTATGTATGCTGATGTCATGAATGCAACAAGAAAAGATAAGGGACAGAATGCTGAACAAATCAAACATTAACCCCAGTCACAGATTTACTCACTATGTCATTCCAGTTCAGACCCAGCCACATGCAAATCAGTCAGACCCTACTTCACATTAGAACAGTCCAGTTCGAACTGCCAATCCAGGTCTTTCCTAGACTAGAAACAATCATCCTAGGACCAGTTTCAGGGTATCACTTCTCATGACCAAGACTTGCTTGAATCTGGTGGTATAGTGGGCATGGGTCCCATGCCTGGGCATACCCTTCCCACTTAGAGTGACAAATGCAAAAAGAACAGATGATGAATGAATGCTGAAGAAATCAAACATTGACTCCCAGTCACAGATCTGAGCCTAAATCCATCATTTTTGTTGATCGTCGGCCCATTTCACTTTGGATCCAGCCATATGCAAATCAGTGTCGACCCTGCTCCCCTGGGAACAGTCCATCCTGAACTGCCAAGCCAGGTCTTTCCTGGACTGGAAACAAGCATTCTGGAACAGGTTTTGGGGTGTCACAGCTCATCAGACAGGCTAGCTTGAATCCAGTGGCATAGCGAGCAAGGGACCCATGCTTTGTTGTTTTTATATTTGAGATTATGAACGAGCCAGCAGTTAGAACTTAAATAGTAGTTTGTGTAAAACTCTGGGGAGATTAGCAAATGTTTTGTGTTGGGTTTGCAGCACTAAAGTGCTAAAAACTTGTACAAAAAGTTTATTTTGGATTACTTTCTGGCGTAAAACATGTTTTGTGCTGGAAAATTGCCTGAAAATAAAGGAAAGCAACTCTGCAGTACCTTGCATTATTTTGTGCCTAGAGACATTCCTTGGGTGGTACATGGGCGTTCCTAAGCAACCACCATGTTTTAGTTGGGGCATCTACTCAGACCCACTCATAGACTCCCACTCCCACATACAGATCCACTCAGACACTCATGCACCCACTCACAAACCCACTCAGATCCTCATGCACTCCCTCACAGACCCACTCAGACACTGACACACCCACTCGCAGAACCACTCAGACACTGACGCACCCACTCACAGACCCACTCAGACCCTCACACACCCACTTACAGACCCACTCAGACACTCATGCACCCACTCACAAACCCACTCAGAACCTCATGCACTCACTCAGACACTGATGCACCCGCTCACAGACCTACACAGACACTGATGCACCCACTCACAGGCCCACTCAGACCCTCATGCACCCACTCACAGGCCGACTTAGACACCCGAGCACCCACTCACAAACCCACTCACACCCTTATTCACCGACTCACAAACCCACTCAGTCACTGACACAGCAACTCACAGACCAACTCAGACACTAACACACCCACTCACAGACCCACACAGACTCTCACGCACCCACTAACAAACCCAATCAGACACTCATGTACCCACTCACGCATCCACTCACACATTCAATCAGACACTGATACATGCACTCACAGACTCACTCATGCACTGACATACCCATTCACAGACCCACTCAGACCCTCAGGCACCCACTCAAACACTCATGCACCCACTCTCAAACACACCCAGGCCCTCATGCACTCACTCACAGACTCACTCACTGATACACCCACTCACAGACCTCTCAGACACTGATGCCCCCACTCACAAACCCACTTAGACCATCACGCATCCAGTTAGAGACACATTCACACACACACACACACACACACACATTCACAGACCCACTGAGACCCTCATGCACCCACTCAAACATGGATACACTCAGACACTGATGCACCCACTTACAGACTGATTCAGGCCCTCATGCACCCCCTCACAGACCCACTAAGACACTGACACACCTACTCACAGAACCACTCAGACCCTCATGCACGCGCTCACAGACTCACTTAGATCCTCACACACCTTCTCACAGACCCACTCAGATACTCATGCACCTAATCACAGACCCACTCAGACCCTCATGCACCCACTCACAGACCAACTCAGACACTGACAGACCCCCTCACAGACCCACTCAGACCCTCACACACTCACTTTCACACTCAGACACTCTCACACCCAGAGACACCCTGTCACACCTATTCTCACAGGAAAGAGAGACAGACTGGCTGTGCATGGTGCAGAGTTGGGTGGTTATGGGAGCTGGCTGCAGCAAGGGGTTGGGTTGTTGTAGTTGTTGGCCTACAGACAGGCCCTGTGGCCAACCACTGCTGTGCATGGCCAAAGGCCGTGCATGGCAGTGGTTGGATTATTGAATAGTAATGAAAATAACTATGGCCCTCATTACAACATTGGCGGTAAAAGGCGCTTACCGCCGTGCAGAAGACCGCCAAAACACCGCCGCGGCCGCGGAATTCTGCCACAGCTATTATGACCCACAGCTCGGAATCCGCCGAAATTCAGACACCCACACAAGACCGCCACACCAAAGGTCAGTGATAAATTGGCAAAAACAAAACCTCCACCGTCACGCCAACAGAAACACGCCCATGCTATCACGACACACGAATCTACGTGGCGGTCTTTCAACCGCGGTATTCCATTGGCGGTACACACCGCCGCGCTCAAAATTCACACACATCTCCAAAACACCGCCACATTGGACAATTCCAAATACACACACCTGATACACATACACACACCACTCCCACACACCCAACACAATATAAAACACACACCCACATCACCCACAAACCCCAACGACCAAAAATTTGAGACAAAGGTGACAGAGAGAGCACACAATAGACAACCCCACCACACAGAGGCACACCACACCATCACCCACACAACCTTACACGCACAATACACCACACACCACTACACATCACCACACACATCAACACTTACACCACCCCACACATCACCCACACCACCTCATGTCACGCCAAAGAAACCCCAGGTTTTCGGAGGAGGAGCTCAGGGTCATGGTGGAGGAAATCCTACGGGTAGAGCCACAGCTATTTGGCTCACAGGTGCAGCCAACATCCATAGCCAGGAAGATGGAGCTATGGCAAAGAATCGTGGACAGGGTCAACGCAGTGGGACAGCATCCAAGAACTCGGGAGGACATCAGGAAGAGGTGGAACGACCTTCGGGGGAAGGTGCGTTCAGTGGTATCCAGGCACAACATCGCGGTACAGCGGACTGGCGGCGGACCCCCACCTCCTACCCCACAACTAACAACATGGGAGGAGCAAGTCTTGACCATCATGCATCCAGAGGGCCTCGGAGGAGTCGGTGGAGGAATAGACACTGGTAAGTTAAATCTCAAATATTATATCCCCCACCCTACCTGCATGCCATCACACCCGCCACCCTCACCCCCTCCCCTATCACTCCAACTCCTCACTAATGTACTCATAACACAAACCACACATCCCAACACCAAGCCCCGCATAGAAAAACAAAGTATGGTCAGCCCTCACCAAAGCATGCTCACTGCACATACCCATAACAACCCCCTAACCATCATCACACAAACCCACTCACAGGAATGCTTGCACTGGGGTACACAAACACCCACCCATTGCACACCATTACTCACACACATGCACTAATCATGCTTTTATATCCCTGCAGGACCACTACGGAACGTCACCACACCGGAGGGTCCAGACAACTCCACTCCACCCACAGAAGAGGCCCACAGTGACGATAACAGCTCTGCCCTACTGGATCCTGATGACCAGCCCGGACCATCGGGGGCCTCGGGACAGTCGGTTCCCCTTGCACAGGCACAACCCAACACTGACCTTCCACCCTCTGGTAACACCAGCACAGCACCCACCCAGCGGGCCCATACCTCCGTACCCAGGACACGTCAATCAGCGGTGTGTCCACCACTACAGGGAACCCAGGATAACCCACCACCCCAACAACAACAGGGACCTGGGTCAGTGGTAGTGGGAACACGGTCCAGGGGACAGAGGCACAGGAACACAGGGGAACTGGGAGGGCTGCTGTGCGACAGGGGGCGGACAGGCCAAGGGAACCCACCCTCCACGAGGTCCTCTCCTCCATCATGGGAGCATACCACCACTCCCAGGAGACGATGGCGACGGTACTGGCCAAGTTTCAGGAGACCCAGTGCCTGCAGGACGAACTGTATTTGGGGTTCAGGGAGGAGCTCAGAACCATCAGCTCCGCCCTGGGCACCATCGTAGGGGTGCTGAAGGACATACAAAAGACCATGAGGGACACCGTGGCACTCCAAGGGGCCCCTGACACTAGCATGGACGATGAACTGCCCACCACCTCCGCCGGTGCTAGTGGACAGGACGCCCCGCTACAGGACCACAACACCAGCACCTCACCCCCTGCAGACGGACAACCACCCCGCAAGCGGTCCCTGAGAACCAGGAACAGGACAGAGCAAGATGGCAAGACCCCCACCAGGAAATGAGACCACCCTGATTGTCCTCCCACTGTCTCACTTTGTTACCCTGTCCCGATTGGAACTGCCCCATCTCCACTTCCTATGCCCATATGGTCAGTGCACCTGTGTGACTAATGGTCTGGACTCTGCCATGGACATTCCTCCACCGTCCCCCATCACCATATCACTACCCCCTTCCATTTCTTAGCACTGAAATAAACACCCTTGAACCACAAAACAATCTGGAGTCAGTCTGTGATTTGGTAAATATGTATAATCAATGACAGTGTCAACATGCTTTCCATTTTTATAGCCAACATACCTATGTCACACATCACAAGTCCTTGAAGGATGCAAGCAGATGACACACGTTGCTAACCACACCTGTGAAACCGTAATGGAAAGGTACAACTCAGTGACCAAATACTGCTATGAAATGACAGACAGGTTAGAGGTAGAAGTGTGAAAGTAAATGTAATGGTAAAAAGAAAACTGTTCTCACCTGTGTGTCACTGGAAATATTGCCGTATGACTGACTCCCTGTTGTCTATGTCTTCTTCCTCAGCGTCCTCCTCATCACTGTCCACAGGCTCCACAGCTGCCACAACACCGCCATCTGGACCATCCTCCTGCAGAAAAGGCACCTGGCGTTGCAAAGCAAGATTGTGAAGCATCAAGCAGGCGATGATGATCTGGCACACCTTCCTTGGTGAGTAGAATAGGGAACCACCTGTCATATGCAGGCACCTGAACCTGGCCTTCAGGAGGCCGAAGGTGCGTTCGATCACCCTCCTAGTCCGCCCATGGGCCTCATTGTAGCGTTCCTCTGCCCTGGTCCTGGGATTCCTCACTGGGTTCAATAGCCAGGACAGGTTGGGGTAACCAGAGTCCCCCAAAAGCCACTCCCGGTGCCTCTGGAGTTGACCCATCATATAAGGGATGCTGCTATTGCACAGGATGTAGGCGTCATGCACTAATACAGGGAACATAGCATTTACCTGCGAGATGTACTGGTCTGCCAAACATACCATCTGTACATTCATGGAATGATAACTCTTCCGTTTCCTGTACACCTGTTCACTCCTGTGGGGGGGGGACCAGAGCTACATGGGTCCCATCAATAGCACCTATGATGTTGGGGATATGTCTAAGGGCATAGAAGTCACCTTTCACTGTTGGCAAATCCTCCCCCTGAGGGAAAACGATGTAGCTCCTTACGTGTTTCAGCAGGGCAGACAACACTCTGGACAACACGTTGGAAAACATAGGCTGGGACATCCCTGATGCCATGGCCACTGTTGTCTGAAACGATCCACTTGCAAGGAAATGGAGCACTGACAGCACCTGCATTTGAGGGGGGATTCCTGTGGGATGGCGGATTGGTGACATCAGGTCTGGCTCCAACTGGGTACACAGTTCCAGGATTGTGGCACGGTCAAACCTGTAGGTGATGAGTAAATGTCGCTCCTCCATTGTCAACAGGTCCACCAGCTGCCGGTACACCGGAGGATTCCGCCATCTTCTCAAATGTCCAAGCTGACGGTGCCTAGGAAGGACAACAGCGACCACAGAGTCACCACAATCCCAGGTATGTACCCACAGATACACAGAACACGACACCAAAGACAAAAATCTTCCTCTATGTGTGTCGAGTGTAGGCCCAGGTATGTGTGACGCAGTTGCAAATTAAGCCATGTGGGCCCCTGAAATGACCTCTAAACTGGGACAGTGGGATGTGAGGTAACTGCGCTGGCGTTGTACACCGTCGCGGTAGGCGGTCGAAGACCGTGGCGCAAAGCTGCATTGGTTAACATTGGACACTATGGGTCCCAGGAGCCAATGATGAAATGCGCCGGCGGTGATGAGACGCACCACCGCGGACGTCACCGCCGCGGATGTGACCGCCATTTTCTAGCTGTTCAATCACTTGATACCTGATCTTCGACAGGAGAGGACCTACACTGCAAGTGCTGCTGTGACCTTGGTCTGGAAGAGACAATGGCTGCTGCGTTTGGGGAAAGGGCCCCTGCCTTCACTGCTCAGGAGTTGGAGAAGCTCGTGGACCGGGTCCTCCCCCAGTACACGCTACTCTACGGTCCTCCAGACCAACAGGTAAGTACACAGGGAGCACGTTGTATGGGCTATGCCTGGGTGGAGAGGGCTGGTTGTAAGAGGAAAGGGGGCAGAGTGCAGTGAACATGAAGGACTGTGAATGCATGTGCCACATGGCAAGGGCAGGGATGGGGGCCACTCACTTCGACGGTGCTCTTGCTAATGACTTCTCTTCTTCCCCTGTGCATGTCATGTAGGTCAGCGCCCACCAGAAGAAGGACATTTGGCGTGCCATCGCCAAGGACGTCTGGACCCTGGGGGTCCACCAGAGATGGGGCACCCACTGCTCCACTCCCCAGGATTGTTCAGTGGGCAAACCAACCACTGGAGAGACTTGAGAGACTGTGGCTTTGCACTCCCCAGGATTGTTCAGTGGGCAAACCAACCACTGTAGAGACTTGAGAGACTGTGGCTTTGCACTCCCCAGGATTGTTCAGTGGGCAAACCAACCACTGTATAGACTTGAGAGACTGTGGCTTTGCACTCCCCAGGATACATCAATGGGCATGGAGCCCTGTCGTGGATCTGGCGTGGTGCTGTAATCCATCTGAGGTGCCCCCCCCACCCTTCCCCCTGAGGTGCCTGTTGTATTTCTATCTGATGCCCCAGCAGTGTTCTATCCGTTTGTGGACAGGTAACTCTTGTGGGCCTCGCCCATGCATTTTTGGACCAGTGGTGCACGGACATTGATATGTGCATACCTGCACTGCTTCTCGTAATGTATATACTTTTAAAGGTGTATATATATATATCTGTATATATTTGGTAACTGTATTTTGATACATTACAATTTTTTGACTGATTTCCTTTGGTCTTTGCATTCTTCCGGGGGGGTTGTGGGTTGTTACTGTGATGTTTTGACATGCATAGCTGTGTGTGTTATAATGTGCGAGGGTGGGGGTGGGGGTCAGGGTTTTGTGTGTGTGTCCCCCTGACTTTTGCTTCCCCCCTCCCCTATGTCGTAGGTGCAGTACTCACCGTTGTCTTCGCCGCCGACGTTGCTGGTGTTCATAAATGAGCAGGAAGACAAGGGCAGGTAGGATTTGTAATTCCGGCTCCATGGTGTCCTCCTTCCTCGTGGAGTGTGTTAAGGTGAGCGTTTTCCCATAGCAAAAGCTGTTTCCGCCGTGTTTTTATCCACGGTGAATCCGCCCCGGAAAAGGTGGCGGATTGGTGGGTTGTGATACTGTGGGTGGTACATTGTCTTCCGCCTGCCTGTTGGCGGTGACCGCCGCGCTGCTTGTCTGTACCGCTGTGGCGGTCGGAGTGTTAAAGTGGCTGTCTATGTTGGCGGTTTCCGCCACGGTCATGATTCCCTTTTTTTGTCCGCCGGCCTGTTTGTGGTATTACCGCACCTTTAACACCGTCAGCCAGGGTTGTAATGACCCTCTATATGTTTAAAAAAAATAGAAAATCAGTAGAAAACCAAAGCTTACAGGGACATTATAGTTAGAAAACAGAATTAATAAAACATAGAAATTCACTGAAAAAAACAACGGTTACAGAGATATTATAGTTAGGCTAACACTTTAAACATACAAAACCATACAAATTTACCTGTTGAAGTTAGCATTTTCTCAAGTAACTATAGTTGTGTTATAAAAAGTACAGAAGACAATTACCTTCAAATACCGCAGCATTTGAAAGTCTATTTTTATACACCGCAACTTTAAATCTCAAAATATCATCTTCTTTATATATATATATATATATATATATATATATATATATATATATATATATATATTCCCTTTCTATGTAATTATGTATCTATATATTTAGTACTTTAGCTATACTGTACAAGAGAAAAAAAGACTCTCTCCAATGTGCTACTCTGTCTCACCCTAAATCTCTCTTAATCTATTCTCTATTTCCACTCTCTGACTCATCCCAAACTTCATTCTACCACTATGATCTTCAAAATACCCCTTCCTAGACTCTTCCCTCCTCTATCCCTCCTGACTCACCCCAGACCTCAGTTTACTACTATGATCGCCCAAACAACCTTACTTAACTTCTCCCTCAAGTATCTCACCTTTGACTCATTCCAAACCTCATTTTACTACTATGATCTCCCTAATCCCTTTCTACAGGCTCTTACCTCCTCCAACTCTCCTTTACACATCCCAAACCTCACCTTAGTACTATGATCTCTAAGTTATCACTTTTTGGATTTTTCCCTAGTGTATCCCTCCATTATTCAATTCAATTCAACTAACAGACTCACATGTCCAACACTCAAATTAACTCATATTTCCCTATATTAAAACGAACACTATACTTACAATTCCTAATACAATTACCTTTTTTTCCTGACGTACCCTTTGTACTGGATTTGTGTAGTGGATTGACTTTATATCCTGTACACCTCAACTAAAATGGCAGCTGCTGATACAGTGATTGAGAAAGACACCCCACCTCATGCTTACACTTGATACCATAGTAAAGTACTGAACTGAAAGAGGACAAATGCTGCATGGAATTTGCAAAGTGTGTTAATATGACGTTTGGATGTCTGAAATTGTTTCTTCTCGCTCGCATTAACATTAAGTTTCTAAATGATTAGGCAATGCAGTTCGATTTCACTTTTAGAAAAAGAGAGCAAAATGGAGATAATGACAATGACCGACCTGCACCGTTATTCTCCCTCCATTTCCAGCTCCGAATCTTTCATTTACTCATTGTTTACCTTATCACCACGAAAGCTGAATCACTGACCAATCTATTTGGGGTTATATAATGTGTGAGCCAATCAACTGTGATCATGATCTTAGTCATCCCTAAGTCAAATCTTTCTATATTTCAATGCACCAGCTCTTGTATTGAACATGTGATAATATCGCATTTCTGCACATAAAAATATAATTGCAACTTTCCAGAAATATCTAATGTGTTGCTTTAGAATAATAATTTTGGAAATAATAATTATTGTTGCAGTTTGGGAACTGGAGACAAAGAACTATGGCTAAGCAAATAAATAACCAATGGGACATTTTTTTAAGGTCTCCCCTGGTGTTCTAGGAGCTATGGCAGAGGATTGTCAACAAGGTGAACGCAGTGGGAAACCATCCACGCACAAGGGATGACATCAGGAAGAGGTGGAACGACCTCGGAGGGAAGGTACGTTCCGTGGCATCACAACATCAAATTGCAGTACTGAAGACCTCCTGAATACACTGACTAGGAGGAGAAGGTCTTGGCTATCCTCCACCCGGAGGGCCTCACTGGACTCACTGGAGGACGGGACGCTGAGTCATATATTCTCTCCTACCATGTATCCTACCTGTAATGCATGTCTCACTCTACCTCTCTCACTACCGCTAAGCACTCTATCCCTTACTCATTCAACTTCCCAAATACAACAGTACTCAGAATCCTTGCATGCCCACAACACCCCATCCAACTCACAACTCATCCCTGTGAGCACAATCACCAACCCCTGCATGTAATGTATGCTGCACTACATCACCCACAATGCACCACCAATGCCTTAACTAAAAATGCATCACCCCTATCCCAAAGGGCCCCTGCATGCAAATGACTGGGAATGAAAGCACAACAAACAGGTGGCTAGTGTTGCAAGGGATATGGCAATGACAGCACAGTGGGCAGAAAAGAGGAGAAAAATACAACAATGGCAAAAACTACAAAACAAACATGTATAGAAGGATAAGAAATACTCAGGGACAGAACTGTCAAAGCCATATGCCCTCCAGCACTGCCACTGCACTATCACCCACTAGCCACAATGCATAACACATTGCAGGAAACCAAATTCTCATTGATGTGACACAAAGGTACCACAGCCCATGCCACCCGGCCTGAGATGGCAAGAAATGCAAGTCCCCCACCAGAAGAAGAAGGCCCCAGTGAGGAGAGTGCAGCTTGATGTCTAGACCAAGAGGAATACCCTGGCCCATCCCACAGCCCTGGGCAGTCAGCCTCCAGAAGCTCCACCCAGGACACCACTGACACCCCCACCACTCAGCCACCACCATCACCCACGGTCCAATGTCCCCACACCAGTGTCTCCAGACCACAGACTGTCTGCCCACCTGTACAGGGAGTGGAGTCACCACCAGGCAGGATGATGAAGGCCCCAGTGCATGTGGGACTTGGCCACCTGTTGCGGGGACACAGGAACAGGGGGCTTGGCCCAGGAGGAGGGTGTCAGTGGCCCAGGGGAGTGGGCCAAGGAGGGATACAGATACCCATGAGGCCATATCAGAGGTCCTGAGGACATACCATCATTCCCAGGACAGGATGGCCCAGATTCTGGCCAAGTTGCAGGTCAACCAGAGGCTGCATGTGTCACACCACCAGGAAGCCATGGAGCAATGGAAACAACTAAATGCTACCATGGCCTCCATTGCAGGGGTGCTGCAGAGGGTGCCTTACATCTTGCCATAGTCCACCACCCACCAGCAGGCCCCTTCTACTAGACAAGACACAGCCCAGCAATCAACATCCAAAGCAGCTAATGGAATGATGGCCCTGCGAGAGGACTCACAGGGCACCAGCATCACTTCCCCTATAGCCCAGATAGTCCTTCGCAAAGGTGGCCGGAGAGCCAGACAACCCAGTGGCTCTGTAGCCAAGACCAAGCCCACCGCCAAGAAGTGACTCTGCCCTGAACTGTCTCCCTTGTGTGCCACTGAGCCATCTTGATGACTATCCACTGCCATTTGCCCGTTTCACCTTGGACCCATGGATTTTACCCCTGTGCTACCAACAACTGTGTAAATGAAACAGATTACTCCGTTCACCATGTGCCCAATCCCTTCCACATTCCCATCCCTTTTGTAATGCACAAAATCAATAAACAGTACCTGATCACACCAAAAAATAGTTATTATTTCATACAAATGTATCAACTTTCAATGTATCCGACATCATCAAACATGAACCTAAGTACACACATCTTGCAGGAACACTTTGTACAGAGAGATGGATGGCAAGTACGTGACACTGCACAGTCCACGAGTGCTAAAAACATCTCTTCAACATTCATGATGTAGTCATATGTCAGGGGTAGGACACCATATCAGCATCTGTCAGCAAAAGAAATGTAACACAATTTTAACTGAACTGTACCAATACAACAGAAGCCACATTTGCTGCCAGACATACACACACACACCATTTCAGCATAGGAAACTAGGTGAACTTTGCACCTATTACTAATGTGGGCTATACACTACTGAGACATGTGTAAATACACATTTTCATGGATATGAATGTAGAGCGGCAGATGAAAACTGAACATTAAATCACTCACCTTAGTGTCTAGGAATGCCAACCTGCCAGGACAACTGTGAGCCCTTGCCCCTCCACAAGTGTCACATCCATGAAAAATATCCAGATGAGCTACAGACAACAACCCTGTCAGAGGTATATGGAGAAAAAAGCCATCACGGTGTCATGCATGTAATGATGATGTGTAAAACTACTGTGACCACTCGGTTCAAAACTCAGCCAATGGCCAAAAGTGGATCCCCAAACATCCACACATACACATACTCCTGTCCACACAGCACTGTGGAGGTACAGTCACCATCTGCTACTGAAATCCAGCCCAGTCTAGCTAATATCACAGTACAACATGTACCTGAGAGTCATTGGAAGTCGAGCTGTATTAGCTGGGTCCTGGAGCCAACTTCATCCCCCTCATCTTCTCCATCACTGTCCTCCATCCCCTGAAATACCACGGGTGGCAGTGCAGCATCCTCCTCTTCCAGTAGTGGAACATGTTTCCTCTGAGCCAAATTATGGAGCATGCAGCAGGCCATTACATTCTGACACACCTTGTCAGGGGCATAGCACAGTGATCCACCAGATGTGAGCAGGCAGCAGAATCTGGCTTTCAGGAGCCCAATGGTCCACTCAATCACCCTTCTTGTGCGACCATGGGCATCATTGTACTGGTTGCTGCATCTGACCTGGGATTTCTCACAGGTGTCAGGAGCCACTGCATGTTTGGATATCATGAATCACCTGGGAAGAGGGCTAAAAGTTATTTCAAAACACACTTTACTGCAATGCAAACAAGCTGGCAGTCATGTATGACTGGAGATCTGTGTCATACACACCCACATATTAGCCGGGCTCTCTCCCCCTGTAGTTGTGTCATCATGTGTGACACACTGCTGTTCCTCAATATGTAGGCATCATAGACAGATTCAGGGAATTGTGCAGCCACCTGTGAGATATACTGATCTGCAAGACAGACCAACTGAAAATTCAGTGAGTAGTAAATTTTGCGATTCCTGTACACCTGTTCATAAGCTGTGGGGGGAATTAAGGGTATGTGGGTGCCATCTATGCACCAATCACATGTGGTATGTTAGCAATGGCATACTAATTTGACTTGACAGTAATGAGATCAGAGCTTTGTGGAAACTGGATGTAACTCTGCATGTGTTTTACAAAGCCACGCAAGAAATTAGTTAGAATGTTTCTGAACATTGGCTGTGACACACCGGATGCCATGCCCACTGTCACCTGAAATGACCCAGTTGCAAAATAATGTAGGACTGATAGTACCTGCAATGTTGGAGGGATAGAATATGGGTTTCTTATTGCAGGTATGAGTTCAGGCTCCAATTGGGAACAAAGCTTACGGATTGTGTAACCGTTCAGGTGATATTTGAAGATGATGTGGCTCTCCTCCATGGTAGCCAGATCAACCAGGGGTCTATAGATGGATGGAGCCCTACCTCTCCACACGGGTCGGAAGCTATGGGGATAGAAAGGTAGATACATGTTTTGTAGGTCTAATTACTCTCCATTCACCTCTCACGTCCATTGCATGTGTATTCTACACACACTACACAGTATCAGATCCAAAGCAGGATCAAACTCAGAATGGGCAATGTGCCATGATAGCTGTGGAAGTGACATTTAACAGTGTAGGCATACTTGCAACCATGGTATGGGTATAGGCATTTGTCATGTCACCTCTAGCTCCCTGACAGTAGATGAATAGGCGCCATATAAACTGCCCCTGTCCTGTTTGGGTACACGTTTTGTTCATAAAATGGCAGCCTCCAGTCATACAGGTTGTGGAGAGTAGGATGTGACATCATACTGCTGGCGTATGTTGTCATGGCGGTAGACGGTGTTCACCGCCGTGCAAATGCTTATTGGTTACCATTGTTGTCTATGGGAAACAGGGGCCAATCAAGATCACGTTGGTGGTGACGGTGCACACTGCTGTGGTCTACACCGCCAATTTGGGTTGCTTATGCCACTTGACTCCTGCACCTCAAGACGGCCACTGCTCCACTGCGTGTGCTGCTGTGTCCTGACTCTTGTCCTGGAAATGGCACGGGCTACAGGGGAACGGACCCCGGCCTTCACATTTGGGAAGTTGGAGAAGCTGGTGGACTGGGTCATACCCCTGTACGCAAGGCTATATGGGCGACCAGAGGACCAGGTGAGTGGTATTCATGCATCCTAGGAATGTGTGTCAATGCATCAGAGGGTTGTACACGTGACTGAAGAATGTGGGCATGGATTGTGTAGGAGGCTGGCCTGATTTGTAGTGGGTACCTTGGGTACTTACACCTTATACCAGGTCAAGTTATCCCTTATTAGTGAAATGTAGTAGTGTTCTAGCAGCTTAGGTTGTAGAGGTAGGTTTAGCAGAGCAGCTTAGGCTGAACTAGGAGACATGCAAAGCTCCTGCAATACCACGTATAGTTACACAGTACTTATACACAAGTAAAGACAATACTCAGTGTTACCAAAAATAAAGGTCGTTTATTTGGGTGACACAAGGCCAAAAATATCTTAGAGGCAATACTCCTTCTGGAGGTAAGTATTCTACACAATATATACACTAGACACCAAATTAAGGTAAGTAGTTAGACATATGATAGTGCAAACAATAGGAAATGCTATGGAATGCAATGGGAGAAAATAGGTCTGGGGTAACACAAACCATGTTAAGAAAGTGGAATGCAAATCACGAATTCCCCCCAGACAAGTGTAGTGTGTAGAGTATTGCAGGGAGAGTAAGAATACAGTAAAGGTAAGTAAATTACCCCACCCCAGAGCCCAGGAAAGTAGGAATAAAGTGCTGCAAGTTTCTTTAGGACACACTACAAGTTGTGATTAGAGTTATTGCAAGAACCAAGCAAGACTGCAAACAACAAATGGTTAATTTCTGGACCTGAAGACCTGCAAAGGAAGGAGACCAAGTCCAGAAGTCGGAAGAAGTTCCAGGAAGGACAGGAGCCCCTGCCAACCCAGAAGAGGGTGAAAAAGAAGAGTCCCCAGTTTGACGAAGACTGCAGAAATGCACCCAAGGAAGATGTCAGCAGGTTCCTGCATGATACAATGAATGTCTCACGAAGAGATGTTGGATGCAGGTGAGTTTTGGTGCTGGATTCGTCCAGCAAGGCTTGGTTACGGCAAAGTCGCGTTTTCATCAAAATGGTGCTGTCGGAACCCAGGAGGGACCTGGGGGCCTCACCTCTATGTGAGGAGGAAGAGGGGGTTCTGAGCACTTCAGAGAGCCCCAGTCAACCAGACAGCACCCACGGGAGTCCCAGGACACTGGGACAAATGAGGTGCAAAATACAGTTGGTGCAGCACTACAAAGGAAGGTCCCACGCCGCCGGGGGTCAACTCAGAGAGTTGAGCATCACAGGATAGAGTGCTGGGAACCTTGACCTGGCTTTGCCAAAGGAATTTTGCAAATAGTGAACAGAGGTCTCAGGAGGTGAAGAAGTCACGGTGCACAGGGGTACTGTCGTACTTGGGAAAGGCAAGCTCTTACCTCCTCCAAATTGGGACAGCAGGGCCTCAGGACAGTCTGTGTCAAAGGGGTCTGCCACCTGTGTTCCAAGGAGCATGCTCGTTGCCAGGAGAGGAGTCCAAGAGAACCGGTCATCGACTTAGAAGGTACATGCGTGAGCAGAGAAGTGACTCCGTCACTCCACAAGAGATTTGTGCTGTAATTTTTGTGCAGGATGAAGACAGGGAGTCCCCAGAGCATGCACATGGGGTGGAAACTGTTGCAGTTGCTGGCTGGAGCTGAGGTTGCAGTGTAGCCCTTCTGGATACTTTGTTGCTGTTACAGAAGTTCCTGGAGCAGTCTGCGGTCAATCCGAGGTCAGAGGATGAAGTAGTAGCTGCAGAGGATTCCTGCTGGAAACTTGCAAGTAGAATCTGAAGAGAAACCCACAGGAGAGGCCATAAATAGCCCTGGGAGGGGGGTTGGCTACCTTATCAGGAATGGACCTATCAGAGGGGTCTCTGACGTTACCTGCTGGCACTGGCCACTCAGAGGCTTCCAGAGTGTCCCCACACCTTGGAAAACAAGATGGCTGAAGTCTGGGACACACTGGAGGAGCTCTGGGCATCACCCCTGGGGTGCTGATGGACAGGTGAGTAGTCCCTCCCCTTTCCTTTGTCCAGTTTCGCACCAGAGCAGGGACTGGGGGTCCCTGAAATGGTGTAGATTGGCCTATGCAAGGAGGGCACTCTCTGTGCCCTTCAAAGCATTTCCAGAGGCTGGGGTAGTCTTCCCACTCCCAGCCTGTTACACCTATTTCCAAAGGGAGAGGGTGTACCATCCTCTTCCCAAAGGAAATGCTTTGTTCTGCCTTCTTGGGACTGAGCTGCTCAGACCCCAGGAGGGCAAAACCCTGTCTGTGAGGTGGCAGCAGCTGTAGCTTCATTGCAAGCCTCAGAGAGCTGGTTTGGCATTACTGGGGGTCCATGGTGGAGCCCCCAGGATGCATGGAATTGGCTCCCCAATACCAAATTTGGAATGGGAGGACAATTCCATGATCTTAGACACCTTGCATCGCCATATTCGGAGTTACCATTGTGAAGCTACATATAGGTATGACCTATATGTAGTGCACACGTGTAATGGCGTTCCCGCACTCACAATGCAAGGGTGCCCTCACACCTAGTAACTTTGCACCTAACCTTCAGTAAATGAAGGTTAGACATATAGGTGGCTTATAAGTTACTAAAGTGCAGTGAAAATGGCTGTGAAATAGTGTGTGCACTATTTCACACAGGGTGCAATGGCAGGCCTCTGGAAGGGTTTGTCTGAGCTCCTTATAGATGGCAAAAGAAATGCTGCTTCCCATAAGGATCTCCTGGAACCCCAATGCCCTGGGTACCTATGTACCATCTACTAAGGACTTATAAGGGTGGTCCAGTGTGCCAACTGAAATTGGTAAATGAAGTCACTAGCCTATATTGACTAATTTAAAAGTGGAGAGAGCATAAGCACTGAGGTTCTGGTTAACAGAGCCTCTGTGACACAGTCAAGCACTACGGATAACACACACATTAGGCCATAAATTATGAGCACTGGGGTCCTGACCAGCAGGATCCCAGTGAGACAGGCAAAAACATACTGACATACAGGTAAAAATGGGGGTAACATGCTAAGAAATATGGTACTTTCCTACAGATAGGTGCAGTTTGCCAGTGTGTATGTGTGTTGGCTCATGGATGACAGTCATTTTGCATCGTAAATTTGCAGGTGCTGTTGAATCCCATGTGTTAATGGTGCACCTCCACTCACAGCTACATTTTCCTCTGTGTATTACATGCAGGTTAGCACCAATCAGAAGAAGGGATACTGACGAGCCATCGCCTAAGAAGTGCAGACCCTGTGGGTCTACAGCCAGCTGAGCACCCACTGCAGGAAGCAGTGGCAGGACCTGAGACGCTGGGAACAGAAGACTGCAGATGCCCAGCTGGGGATGGCCTCCCAATGAGGAAGGGGTACCCGTCAGACCCTGACCCCCCTAATGGCCTGCATTCTGGCGGTGGCCAATCCTGATTTGGATAGACACTTGAAGGCAGCACAGCAGCCACAAGGGGGTGAGTACTATCACTGTTCAGATTGCTTTTTGTGAAGTATAACTGGGTGCAAAAAGTTGGTGGGCAAGTAGTGGCTGGGTCGTACATAGGTGTGTCCATCCTGGCGTCCCCCTCTCAGTCAGTGGGATTGTGATTTCTGCTTTGAAGGGGTGGGTATTTTGCCATGTAACAGGTATTTGTATTGAAGTATTTCTAAAGCGCATTCCGGCCTTAGCGTCGAAGTGCTAAGAGCTACATTATGGTGGTCATTACAACCCTGGCGGACGGTGTTAAAGCGGCGGTAAGACCGCCAACAGGCCGGCGGACAAAAAAAGAGAATTATGACCCTGGCGGGAGCCGCCAACAAAGCCAGCCACTTCAACACACCGCCCGCCACGGCGGTACAGACAAGCAGCGCGGCGGCCACCGCCAACAGACTGGCGGAACACAATGTACCGCCCATAGTATTACAACCCGCCAATCTGCCACCTTTTCCGGGGCGGATTCACCGTGGATAAAAACACGGTGGAAACAGCTTTGGCAATGGGAAAACGCTCACCTGAACACATCCCACGAGGAACGAGGACTCCATGGACCAGGAAATCCAAATACTCCCTGCCCTTGTCTTTCTGCTCCTCTACGACCATCATCTACGTAGGCGCCCCAGACAACGGTGAGTACTGCACCTACGACATGAGGGAGGGGGGAGGCAAAAGTTAGGGGGACACCCACCAAACACCCCCACCCCCAACCTCGCATTATACAACATACACACCAAAGCAGTCACAATAATCACAGTAACAACCTACAATCCCGCCGGAAGAATGAAAAGACAAAGTGAAATTCGGTCAAACTCTGTAATGTGGCAATATACATGTCATACAAAAATATACAGATATATATGAAAATCAGTCATAATTATATACAGTACGAGAAGTAGTGCAGATATGTACACAACAATGTCCGTGCACCAACAGTCCAAAAATGCATGGGCGAGGCCCACAAAGGATACCTGACCACAATCGGAAAGAACACTGCCGGGGCATCAGATAGAAATATTACAGGCACCTCAGGGGGAAGGGAAGGGGGGCACCTCAGCCGGATGACTGCAAAGCCAGAACCACGACGGGGCTCCATGCCCATTTATGTATCCTGGGGAGTGCAAAGCCACAGTCTCTCAAGTCTCTACAGTGGGTGGTTTGCACACTGTGCCATCCTGGGGAGTGCAAAGCCACAGTCTCTCAAGTCTCTACAGTGGGTGGTTTGCCCACTGTGCCATCCTAGGGAGTGCAAAGCCACAGTCTCTCAAGTAGATGCAGGTCTCCACTGGTACTGGGGGGGACTGGTGCCCAGACTGGATGAGTCTCCTGTCCTGTCACTGTCCCAGCTGCACATGGGATAAGGATGCCTGATGTGGCGGTCTAATCATTCCTACCCGGTGCTTGCCCTGTTCAGCGGTGCTTCGACATTACGGTTCAGGACTGTTCACCGGTGCTTTGCCATGGCGGTCTTTGCCCTGTTCAGCGGTGCTTCGACATGGCGGTTCAGGACTGTTCAGCGGTGCTTTGCCATGGCGGTCTTTGCCCTGTTCAGCGGTGCTTTGCCATGGCGGTCTTTGCCCTGTTCAGCGGTGCTTCGACATGGCGGTTCAGGACTGTTCAGCGGTGCTTTGCCATGGCGGTCTTTGCCCTGTTCAGCGGTGCTTCGACATGGCGGTTCAGGACTGTTCAGCGGTGCTTTGCCATGGCGGTCTTTGCCCTGTTCAGCGGTGCTTAGACATGGCGGTTCTGGTACGGACATTGGTGTGTGGCATGACGTTCCATCATAGCCCACCTGGGCTGTGGCAGCAGGGGCCCTCCTGGGCTGTGACTCCGGCAGTGGTCTCCTGACCAGTGACGATACTTGTGCCCTCCTGGGCAATGACTCTGGCGGTGGTCTCCTGACCAGTGACGATAACTGGGCCCTCCTGGGCTGTGACTCCGGCGGTGGCGGTGGTCTCCTGACCAGTGACGATACTTGTGCCCTCCTGGGCAATGACTCTGGCGGTGGCAGTGGTCTCTGGACCACAGACGATACCTGGGCCCTCCTGGGCAATGACTCTGGCGGTGGTCTCCTGACCAGTGACGATACTTGCGCCCTCCTGGGCAATGACTCTGGCGGTGGTCTCCTGACCAGTGATGATTCTTGGGCCTTCCTGGGCAATGACTCTGACGGTGGTCTCTGGACCAGTGACGATACCTGGGCCCTCCTGGGCAATGACTCTGGCGGTGGTCTCCTGACCAGTGACGATACTTGGGCCCTCCTGGGCAATGACTCTGGCGGTGGTCTCTGGACCAGTGACGACGGTGCTGGCGGTTGTGTCTAGACCGCCGGAAATGATGGCGCACTTCCCCGCCGTGACACTCACAACAGGCTGGGCAGACTTCCTCTGGCCCTTCCCCACCTTTGGAGGAGTCACAGGTAACTCTCCAATCCCCTTGGAACCCATGTGAGTTGTCTTCCCACCAGGAGTCTTCACACGGTACACTCTCCAATTTTAGAGCCTTTACAGGGGGGTGGGCTGCCAGTGCCTAGGCTCCGGGTCATACTGCCTGCTCTGGTGGACGGAGCACTCCACAAACCTTGAACAGGCACCACTGGTATTGGAGGCTTTTTGGCTGAGGCGCTACAACGGGACTGATGAATTGGAGGGGGGGGTGGGGCCAAAAAGGTCAACTTTACAGAGGGACAGTTTCTGACGAGCACTGGGATGGGTAGTTGGAGGGGGCCTGGGAGTGGAGGAAGAGGAGGTGGTTGTAGGAGGTGTCACTTTAGGTGTTTTGGGTGCAGGTGCAGGTACTGGAGGCTGTCGTGAGGTGGATGGATGTTGGGTGAGTGATTGCCGGCGTTTGTGTACTTTGGGAGGGGGCGTCACAGACACACTGGGAGAGGACACAGGGGACGTGTAAATGGGAGTGGAAGTGGTGAGTGCAGGTGAGCGGGGTGTGGTGGTGGGTGTTCTGGTGCGAGTCCTGGTGCCTGTAGATGTAGTGCATGCAGGTGAGAGTGTAGACGAGACTGGGAGGAAGGAGGGAGACGACGAGGAGGGGGACACAGTGGAGGCAGTGGATATTGCTGTGTCTGTATGTGGGTAATGCTTGTGTGAGTGCCTGTGGGATGTGTGGTGCCTATGTTTGCTTGAGCTACCTGTGTGTGCTGACTTGTGTGCATGCTGGTCTGTAGGTGTGCTTGGGATGGGCTGGGGTACAGGAGATTGGGTCTGGGTGGAGGAGGTTGGAGGGGGGAGGCTAGACACAGGGACAATGGCTGCCATCAGTGCTGAGGCCAGAGATTGCAGGGTTCGCTGAAGGACAGCCTGACCAGAATGAATGCCCTCCAGGAATGCATTACCGTGTTGCAACTCTCGTTCTACACCCTGGATGGCATTCACAATGGTAGACTGTCCAACAGTGAGTGACCTGAGGAGGTCAATGGCCTCCTCACTGAGGGCAGCAGGGGTGACTGGGGCAGGGCCTGAGGTGCCTGGGGCGAAGGTGATGCCCACCCTCCTGGGTGGCTGGCACGGGGCGAACGCTGAGGGGCTGCTGGGAGGGCGGTGCTGGTAGGGGAGGTGGCGGCTGTACCTGTAGAAGTGGGGCGCACAGATGGTGCCGCCACCACAAGGGAGCCCCCATCGGCCGTGTCGCTGCTTGGTGATCCAGTGGCCGACGTGAAGCTCCCCTCGCCCTCCGTCGCACTGGTGCATTCTGAGTCCGTGGTGTGGCCCTCCATGGCCATGTGGGATGCAGCTCCCTCCTGCTCCGGTGCCACTGTACCTCCGCCTGATGATGCTGATGTACAAAAGGACAGGGAGAGCAGAAAAAGGGGGGGAGACAGAAGAAAGAGAGTTTTAGTGCATGGCATACCGCTACCTTTGGCAGACAAGACAGACACAGCAGCCCCCTGCATTATGCCGTGCTCCTGCCCTCTGCACATGCAATTCCTGGGATTTGGCCTACATGGCAATGGTGGACATCTGCGCACATGGATGCCACAGGGGCAACTATACCTCGACTTGGGACTCTGCTGAGGTGGGGTAGAGTGCCACATGGCCTACATCACGGAGGGGCCTTGCCTACCGAACTCGCCCTGGCCTAGGGACACTCACAGCCCACCTTCCAACCCAGACACCTCCACTGTGCGCAAAGTCCGCTGAATGAGAGTGTACTCACCCCCATGTGTCTGCTGTGATGCCCTCAAGCGCCCATCCAACTCCGGGTAGGCCACCGCCAGGATCCGGAACATCAGGGGGGTCATGGTGCGACGGGCACCCCTCCCACGTTGGGAGGCCATCCCCAGCTGAGCCTTCGCCGTCTTCTTGCTGGAGCGGCGAATGTCCTCCCATCTCTTACGGCAGTGGGTGCCCCATCTCTGGTGGGCCCCCAGGGTCCGGACCTCCTTGGCGATGGCACGCCAAATGTCCCTCTTCTGGTGGGCGCTGACCTACATGACATGCACAAGGAAAGAGGAACAGTCATTAACAACTGCACCGTAGCTGTGACTAGCCCCCCTCCCTACTCTGGCCATGTGGCCCATTCATTCCCATGCATTAATGTACTATGAAGTCTGCCCCCTTCTCTCTTCCAACCAGCCCTCTCCACCCAGGCCTAGCCCATCCCACGTGTTCCCTGTGTACTAACCTGTTGGTCTGGAGGACCGTAGAGTAGTGTGTACTGGGGGAGGACCCCGTCTACCAGTTTCTCCAACTCCTGTGCAGTGAAGGCAGGGGCCCTTTCCCCAGACGCAGCAGCCATCGTCGCTTCCAGACCGAGGTCACAGCAGCACTTGCAGTGTAGGTCCTCTCCTGTCGAAGATCAGGTATCTAGTGATTGAACAGATAGAAAATGGCGGTGACGTCCGCGGCGGTGACGTCCGTGGCGGTGCACATCATCACCGCCGGCGCACCTGTTCATTGGCCCCTGGGACCCATAGGGTCCAAAGTTAACCAATGCAGCATTGCGCCGCGGTCTACGACCGCCTACCGCGACGGTGTGCAACGCCAGCGCTGTTACCCCACAATCCCATTGTCCCAGTTTGGAGGTCAGGCAGCCGCCATTCCAGGGGCCCACATGGCTTAATTAACCTCTGTGTCACACATAGCTAGGCCTACACTCAACACACATACAGGAAGGGTTCTGTGAGTGGTGTAGTCTTGTGTGTAACTGTGGGCACATACCTGGAGGAATAATGACTGGTTCTTCGCTGTTGTCCTTCGTAGGCACCGTCAGCTGGGACAGTTGAGAAGATGGCGGAATCCTCCAGAGTACCGACCGCTGGGGGACCTGTTGACAATGGAAGAGCGACATGTCATCGTGACCTACAGGTTTGACTGTGCCACAATCCAGGAACTATGTACCCAGTTGGAGTCAGACCTGATGTCACC
The DNA here is from genome assembly GCF_031143425.1 of Pleurodeles waltl. NCBI lineage: Eukaryota > Metazoa > Chordata > Amphibia > Caudata > Salamandridae > Pleurodeles > Pleurodeles waltl. The sequence continues at coordinate 594,445,687 of NC_090447.1, forward strand.
AATCCGCCATCCCACTGGAATCCCCCCTGACGTGCAGGTGCTGTCAGTGCTCCATTTCCTTGCAAGTGGGTCTTTTCAGACAACAGTGGTCATGGCATCAGGGATGTCCCAGCCTATGTTTTCCACTGTGTTGTCCAGACTGCTGTCTGCCCTGCTGAAACACATACGGAGATACATCATTTTCCCTGAGGTGGCAGATTTGCCTACAGTAAAAGGTGACTTCTATGCCCTTGGACATATCCCCAACGTCATAGGTGCCATTGATGGGACCCATGTAGCTCTGTTCCCCCCCCCCCACAGGAGTGAACAGGTGTATAGGAACCGGAAGAGTTATCATTCAATGAATGTACAGATGGTATGTTTGGCAGACCAGTACATCTCGCAGGTAAATGCTATGTTCCCTGGCTCAGTGCATGACGCCTACATCCTGCGAAATAGCAGCATCCCTGATATGATGGGTCAACTCCAGAGGCACCGTGTATGGCTATTGGGGGACTCTGGTTACCCAACCTTTCCTGGCTAGTGACACCAGTGAGGAATCCCAGGACCAGGGCAGAGGAACGGTATAATGAGGCCCATGGGCGGACTAGGAGGGTGATCGAACGCACCTTCGGCCTCCTGAAGGCCAGGTTCAGGTGCCTCCATATGACAGGTGGATCCCTATTCTACTCACCGAAGAAGGTATGCGAGATCATCATCGCCTGCTCCATGATCCATAATTTGGCTTTGCGACGCCAGGTGCCTTTTCTGCAGTAGGATGATCCAGATGACGGTGTTTTTGCAGCTGTGGAGCCTCTGGAGCCTGTGGACAGTGATGAGGAGGAAGCTGAGGAAGAAGACAACGACAACAGGGAGTCAGTCATACAGCAATATTTCCAGTGACACACAGGTGAGAATATTTGCATGTTTAACATTACATTGACTTTCACACGTCTACCTCTATCCGGTTTTTCGATTTCAAACACTATTTGGGAACTGAGTTGTACCTTTCCATTACAGTTTCACAGGTGTGGTTACCAACGTGTCATCTGCTTGCATCCTTCAAGGACTTGTGATGTGTGACATAGGTATGTTAGCCTTACAATGGGAAACGCATTATGACACTGTCATTGATAATACATAATTGGTAAATCACAGACTGACTCAAGATTGTTTTGTGTTTCAAGGGTGTTTATTGAAGTGCTCAGAAATGTGAGGGGGTTGTAAAAGGAGGATGGGTGATGGCGTAGGAATGTCCATGGCAGAGTCCAGTCTATTAATCTCACAGATGCACTGCCCATCTGGGCATAGGAAGTGGAGCTGGGGCAGTTTAAGTATGGACAGGGTAACAAGGTGGTACAGTGGGAGGACAAACACGGTGGTCTCATTTCCTGGCGGTGGTCTTGCCAGCTTGCTCTGTCCTGTTCCTGGATCTCAGGGACCGCATGCGTGGTGGTTGGCCGTCTGCAGGGGGTGGGGTGCTGGTGTGTTGGTCCTGTGGTGGGGCGTCCTGTCCACTAGCGCCGGCGGAGGTGGTGGGCAGTTCATCATCCTGGCTAGTGTCAGGGGCCCCTTGGAGTGCCACGGTGTCCCTCATGGTGTTCTGTATGTCCTTCAGCACCCCTACGATGGTGCCCAAGGCGGTGCTGATGGTCCTGAGCTCCTCCCTGAACCTCAAATACTGTTCCTCCTGCAGACGCAGGGTCTCCTGAAACTTGGCCAGGACCATCGCCATCGTCTCCTGGGAGTGGTGGTATGCTCCCATGATGGAGGAGAGGGCCTCGTGGAGAGTGGGTTCCCTTTGCCTGTCCGCCCCCTGTCGCACAGCAGCCCTCCCAGTTCCCCTGTGTTCCTGTGCCTCCGTCCCCTGGACCGTGTGCCCACTACCACTCCCCCCAGGTCCCTGTGGTTGTTGGGGGGGGTGTTATACTGGGTTCCCTGAAGTGGTGGACACACCGCTGATTGATCTGTCCTGGGTAGGTAGGTTTGGGCCCGCTGGGTGGGTGCTGTGCTGGTGTTACCAGAGGGTGGAAGGTCAGTGTTGGGCTGTGCCTGTGCAGGGGGAACCGACTGTCCTGAGGCCCACAATGGTCCGGGCTGGTCATCAGGATCCAGTAGGGCAGAGCTGCTATCGTCACTGTGGGCCTCTTCTGGGGGTGGAGTGGTGTTGTCTGGACCCTCTGGTGTGGTGACGGTCCTTCGGGTTCCTGCAGGGGCATAAGGGCATGATTATTGCATGTGTGTGTGATGGTGTGCAATGGGTGGGTGTCTGTGTACCCCAGTGCAAGCATTCCAGTGTGTGGGCTTGTATGATGATGGTTAGGGGGTTGTTCTGGGTATGTGCAGTGAGCATGCTTTAGTGCTGGGTGTCCATGCTTAGTAGTGTCATGCAGGGCTTGGTGTTGGGATGTGTGGTTTGTGTTCTTAGTACATTAGTGAGGAGATGGAGTGATAGGGGAGGGTGTGGGGGTGTGTGAGAGCATGCAGGTAGGGTGGGGGATCTGATAGTTAAGATTTGACTTACCAGTGTCCCATCCTCCACCGACTCCTCCGAGGCCCTCTGGATGCATGATGGTCAAGACTTGCTCCTCCCATGTTGTTAGTTGTGGGGGAGGAGGTGGGGGTCCGCCGCCGGTCCACTGCACTGCGATGTTGTGCCTGGAGACAGTTGAACGCACCTTCCCCTGTAGGTCGTTCCACCTCTTCCTGATGTCCTCCCTATTTCTTGGGTGCTGTCCCACGGTGTTGACCCTGTCCACTATTCTGCGCCATAGCTCCATCTTCCTGGCAATTGATGTGTGCTGTACCTGTGAGCCACATAGCTGTGGCTCTACCCGGATGATTTCCTCCACCATGACCTTGAGCTCCTCCTCGGAGAAGCGGGGGTGTCTTTGGCGTGACATGGGGTGGTGTGTGTGATGTGTGGGGTGGTGTATGTGTTGATGAGTGTGGTGATGTGTAGTGGTGTGTGGTGTTTTGTGCGTGGATGTAGTGTGGGTGATGGTGTTGTGTGCCTCTGTGTGATGGGGTTGTCTATTCTGTGCTCTCTCTCTGGCCTTCGTTCGTGATCTTTCGGTCGTAGGGGTTTGTGGGTGATGTGGGTGTGTGTTTTATATTGTAACGGGTGTGTGGGAGTGGTGTGTGTATGTGTATCAGGTGTGTGTATTTTGAATTGTCCAATGTGGCGGTGTTTTGGAGATGTGTGTGTATTTTGAGCGCGGCGGTGTGTACCGCCAATGGAATTCCGCGGTTGAAAGACCGCCGCGTGGATTCGTGTGTCGTGATAGTGTGGGCGTATTTCTGTTGGCGTGGAGGTGGAGGTTTTGTTTTTGCCAGTTTATCACTGACCTTTGGTGTGGCGGAGTTGTGTGGGTGTCTGAATTTCGGCGGATTCCGAGATGTGGGTCATAATAGCTGTGGCGGAATTCCACGGCCGCGGCGGGGTATTGGCGGTCTTCTGCACGCCAGTAAGCGCCTTTTACCGCCAATGTTGTAATGACCCCCTATGAGTCCGAAGAGAGATCCAGATGCAGAGCCAGACGAGGAAACAGACAGGTTTTCACCACCCTCCTGAAAGTCAGGAAGTTATCCTCCTTCCTAATGTTCCAAGGGAGAGAATTCCAGTGCTTAGCCACCGCCACTGTGAAAGCTTTGTCTCCTCATCTTGCCCTACGAGTGCGACAGACATAAATCAAGTGAGCATTTTCAGATCTAAGTTCCCGACAAGGACTGTACCACCCTAGTCTAGCCGCTAAGTAATCTGCTGCTCCTCCATGTACCACCTTGAACGTTAAGCATAGAGTTTTAAATATGATCCGCTTCACAACCGGAAGCCAGTAAAGTTGTTTTAGGCTGTTGCTGGCAGAGGCCGAGCGAGGGAGATCTAGAATCAATCGGGCCGCATTATTTTGGATCAATTGGAGCTTACTCAATTACATTTAATCCAGGTCCAGCAGCAGAGACTTACAATAATCTAGGCTGGACATAACCAAAGCCAGAATGACTGTCATTCTCTCCTCCTGCTGCAGAAACAGCAGGATTTTTCTCAATGTTTTTAAGGTCCAGTAGCTTTTTTTGACCATGGCGTTTACTTGAGGCCTAAAACATAGACAATTATCGAAGATGACTCCCAAATTTTTGGTGGCAGTGATAGGAGAGAGAAGCTCCCCACACTCCGAAGGCCACCAACGGGAATTCCACACCTCATTGCTGGATCCAAAAAGCACAATTTCTGTTTTGTTGCAGTTAAGCTTTAGCCAATTCGGACCCATCCAGCGATTGATCTCACGCATAAAGAACTGATCAGCCACTTCCTCCCAGTTGTTCCTGGACACCGGAATGATCAATTGGGTGTCATCCGCATAAGAAGTAGGCATACAGCTGTACGAACGGATCGGTTTGGCCAAAGGGGCAACATAAACATTATAAAGAGTAGGGGTAAGAGCTGAGCCCTGAGGGACCCCACCTGGCAGACAAAAAGCAGGAGTCTTAAAGTCTGCCCAGCTCACTGTAATCGGTCTATCGGCTAAAAAGGATTTCAAAATCTTAGGGGCAGAACCTCTAATCCCTGCTTAATAGAGTCGAGTTACCATAATCTGAGGAGAAATGGTATCAAATGCAGTAGAAAGATCTACCATGACCAAGACTGCACCCTGTCCCTCTTCCAACAACCTGCGTAAAGAGTCAGAGGTCATCAGAAGTGCTGATTTGATACTATGGGCCTTCCGGAATCCATGTTGAGACCGATCTAAGCTACCTGCATGATGAAGAAAAGTAGATAGCTCGTGGTTAATATGTTTCTCAAAATATTTAGCCAACGTGGGAAGTAGGGAAATCGGACTTAGGTTGTTCAGATCATGTGATGCACGGTCTGGTTTCTTTCTCAGAGGGATGATGGTTGCTTCCCTCCAATATGGGGGGAAGACTCCAGAAGATAGCACCTCCTGAAAGACTGGCACAAGCACCGGTGCAACTAATTCAGGAACCATCTGTAGGATATAGGGTGGACAGGGATAATTCAGGGAGCCTGACTTAATTCCCATTAGAAGTTCTGTGATCCTGACAGGCAGCAATGGCTGAAAATTCGTAAGCAGTGGAATGTCGATGTCTGAAGTGGAGTTCAGGACCTTGGAACAACCTTGCATCTCAGGAGAGTGCGAAAAGTTTGAGTGAATTTGTAGGACTTTTTAATCAAAAAGAGATGCCACTTTATTACAAAATTACTGCGAGTTCTCCACCTCAGTTGAGGGAGGGGGTGTAGTCAAGGACCGAACCAGTTAAATAGTTCTCTCGGGATGTTGGATGCACTTTTAATCCTAGCAGTAAAAAAGTCTGACTTGGCCTCAAAGCAAGCATCTTCATAGACCTTCAAGACTATTCTCAACTTATCCTTCTCCACTGAATTGGGAGTTAGCTTACATCGTCTTTCTTGTTGGCGATATCTCCTTTGTAAAAGCTTAAGGTCCCTATTGAAACAAGGACAGCTGTTTTTTTTGTTAACTGACAAAGTCCTCATCACCACTGGAGCAAGATGATTCAAAGCGGAACTAATGCCAAAATTAAAACCGTCTAAAGCAGACAAACAGAAGCTACCTGCAGCTTCCCACCCAGAAGTTAAGGCTGGGCTTAACTGATCCTTTGTAATCTTTCTCCAGTGACGCGAGGAATTGCGTTTCATCCTCATATGTTGACCAGGATATGAATTCCTGCATCTAAAAATTAAAAGGTGGTGATCAGACCACTCCAGAGGGATGTTTGTTACCGTCACTTGATCTTGAGGGCGGGCAAAGATCCCATCTAAAATGTGGCCGGCCGAATGAGTGGCCGAGGTGACTATGAGATCCCAGTCAAAGGTCACCATGAGATTAACCAAGTCCTTAATATGGATGTGTTGACTCTCATCAAAATGGAGATTAAAATCCCCCAAAATAATGCAATTAGTGAAGATCTTGCAAAAAAGTAGCATGAGGGTCTGGGGACCTATAGATCAGGAGTCCTTCAAGAAGAATACAATTACTCTGCAGAATTTTTAAAATACAAGCCCCCACAAGTGTTCAGTGATGGATTTGCAGGCTCCCACTGACAAGTAAAATGAGACCTGCAGATAATCGCAAGCCCACCTCCTCTGCCCGTAGATCTATCCAGTCTGAAAAAGGAGTATCCTAAAGGTGTCGCTTCAATAAAATCTGGATTGGAGTCGGCCTTGGCCCAGGATTCTGTAATAAAGAGACAATCCAATTTATAATAATCAATCAAGTCTTCAATTTCTACCTTATGTTTGGGCAGGGACCGCGCATTCATCAAAGCACAAACCAAAGGGTTCTTGGAGTTAGCCCTATTCAAGAGAATCCTTTTACTTACTCCTTGTAGCGGCTTGCAAGCGCAAAATTCACATACCCTCCCTGTACCATTATATGAGGCCAAAGGTCTCAAATGTGTGCACGATGAAGCCGTAGCTAAGGAATGGACGGTGTGGGATGCGTAGGAGATTCGCCTTGGAATCGCCTGAATTGGAGCAGAATCCCCAGCCCCTGACCCCGGTCGGACGTGGACGGGCGCAGAGGTGCTTTCCTTAGGCGCACCTTCGGCATGCCAGGGGCACGCCCACTGAATGCATCCACTGCGCGGCTGCATCCAACCCAACAATAAACGTGCCGGTGCCGACGTAGGAGCCCACGTCATAGGCAGCAGCTAGACTGCTGACCTGGTGTGTGGTTCCAAAAAATAACAATTAACGGCTCACTAATGGAGGGAGGGCAGGCTCTGACAGACACGACCCCCTGCCACAGGAGACCTGGCTGGAAGCCAAAAAAGTGCCACAGAGATTTTAAAAGAAGGGGGTTTTGAGCATTAAGTATTAAAATAGCAAACAGTTAAAAACAATAAAACAGCAAATTGGCTCGCTCTAGAAGACTCACATGCACTCCTCACTGCGCGGCCACATCCGACCCAACAATAAACGTGCCGGTGCTGACGTAGGAGCCCACGTGAAAGGCAGTAGCTAGACCTCTGACCTGGTGCGTGGTTCCAAAAAATAAAAATTAACGGCTCACTAATGGAGGGAGGGCGGGCTCTGACAGACCCGACCCCTTCCACAGGAGAGCTGGCTGGAGGCCAAAAGAGTGTCACAGAGATTTTAAAAGAAGGTTTTTTTTAGCATTAAGTATTAAAATAGCAAACAGTTAAAAACAATAAATCAGCAAATTTGCTCGCTCTAGAAGACTCACATGTGCTTCTCACTCATCCCATGGGTGGGCTAGTGGGTGTGATGTATGTCCTCTGAGACTGGACACATTGTGGTGGGATGGCATCCCTCTCCGTTGGGCCAACTTAACCTATTTGGACATTTAGTTATTGGATGGTGATGTAGTTGGCCAGTAAAGTGTAGGTAGGTCAGTGTAGTGTGGGAGCTAGACAACCAGTCAGAGGTACCTACCTTGATGTAGTGGGTGATGTTGAGGGATAGTGTCTGGGATGGGTGGAAGCGCATTTGTGCCAACATGCCATTCAATCAGGAATTGAGAGCCTACTTCTGTTTTTTCCCACCCCCCTCTGTGTTTGTGTGTCCTTGTGTGAATTATCATCATTTGGCGAAGGAGCAGAGGCACTGGCGAGTGGGGATACTGCTGCCCATGGGACCCAGGAGGCTGACGCAGAGGAAACCAGTGGGATGGACGGTGAGGGGAGCACCACAGGGGATGCAACTACCACTGCCGGTAGTGACTCTGACAGCTCCTCCGATGGCACCACCCTTGTTGTGCCGGACCCTTCTGGGACCAATGGATCTACAACATCTTCCGCCACCCCCGTACCAGCACCACCCTCCCAGTAGCTACACCCTGAGTTGCCCGTGCCCAATCATCCCAGGAGGGTGGACAACTCCTTTGCGGCAGGCACCGCTGCCCTTGCCCCACTCAGCCCTACTGCCCCCAATGAGGAGGCTATTGACCTCCTGAGAACCATCTTTGTAGGGCAGACAATGATTGTGAATGCACTCAAGGGGCTGGCATCCCCATGCAGCATTTCAATGCCTACTTGGAAGGCATTTGTGGTGCCTTGTCTGGCCTACAGAGATCTTTCTAGGCTCTTTCCTCCTCTTTGACGGCAGCCAGTGTCCCTGGTTCTTCCGTCCCCTCTCCCACCTCCTCCGCCCCTTCCAGCAGCCCACTCCCTTCACCCATCCTAAGCACACATACAAATAAGCATGCACCCAAGTCAACACACAAAAAACTCAAAGAGGAACACTGGCATCACACATCCTACCACAAGCAGGCACGCACCCAACGTCCAAGTGTACACACAACAACATCCACTTCCCCCACTGTGTTGCCCATCCCCTCCTCCCTGTCTGCCACCTCACCATGCACACCCACATGATCTGCGCCCCCAGTCACTGCTCCGGCCACCATTCTCACAACTGCTGACATCCACTCATGCACCCCAGACACCATACCCGCACTGACCACAACAATTTTCACAGACACATTGCACACTAACCAGACCTGCAGACACCCGCACAACATCCATCTACACTAACTGCCTGTCTTCTCCCACTGTTTCCGCCCCTCCTCCCAGTACATGCAAACTCACCCACTCATCCACGCGACAGCCACCCACCAAACATCAACAGATGAAGCATGCACCTGCATCCACTGACAGCACGCCTACACCACATTCTTCCACCCCCTCAACCTCTACTCCCAATCCTGTCTACAAAACCCCTCCATCTGCACCTAAGAAGCTTTTCATTTCCCACTTTTACCTTTTGAAACCCACTGGCCCACCCCGTCTTGTCCCTAAACGCTCATTTGGCCTCATCAAATCCACTCCTTCCTCATCTCCTCGTCAGAATCCTCCCCATTCCTCCCTTCACAGTCATGTGCCCCTTCACCAGGGAGGAAAAGAACATGTAGGAGGCCTGATCCCACTCCCACCCCGGTCCAAGCTGACTCCCACTCCTTCCCAGGGCAAGCTCAAAACCCCACCCACTCTGAAACCTAAGCCAAGAAACCCCCCTCCCAAGCCTGAGTCCCCACCTCTGCCACCCCCTACCCCTGTATCCCTGAGGTGCCTGCCTGCCTCATTGATGCCCCTTCCCTGTAGAGGCCATCGTCGTGGTAGGAGTCAAATGGGGGCCTTGTGTGCCCAACGGGACAATTTGAAAGGACTGGCCCATGGCCTTGTCTGTACTTATTTTTCTTTCTCCAGTTTCTGGTTCAATGTATCTTGTCAACAGGCATGTTGGTGCAATGTTCTTCCTTAGTCCTGCGTTTTAATGTGGAAGGGTCGTGTACACAGGTATGTGCTTCGAATTTCCTTTATGTGCATGGGTCAGGTAAGTGTCCACTTGTACAGATTGTGTACCTAGTTTAGGGGGGGGGTGCGTCGAGGTGTTAGTGGTGAGGGTGGGTGTGTGTAAGGGTGTTGGTGTGCGTGTGCATGGGCATGGTGGTGTGTGTGTGGGGTGTGGGTGTGTAATTGTCCCCTTCCCTCCCTTGTGTGCTAGGTGACTGTACTCACTGTTGTCGTCTTCGTCGGTGGTCACGGTCCTGGAGGAATGTCGCAAGCATCAGCGCCGGTAAGACACGCGCAATGTAGGCGTCATCTGTGTCCCTATGATGAAAGTTTCCTTATGTACGGCTCACTTTCACCAGGATTTGTGTGGCGGTGGTTCTGCCCCTGAAATCATGGCGGTGTGTTGTGTCGTACTACGGTAGGTGGTATAAGGGACCGTCAGGACTCCTTTTGATTCACTCTCCTGAATGGGCTCTATTTGATCCTCACACCTAAATGCAAATGCAATGGAGGGAAAACAAAGACACACAGCTTGCTGGTATCATTTCACAAATATTAAGAGAGGCATACTTTTTTTGGTGTTCAGCCCCTGTATATAAGACATATGCTAGCACTGTAAGAATGTTGGATGTGTTGCTCTGTCCTTTTTATTTAGACAAATATCAATTTAAATACCACAATTGTTTTGAATTTCTTTTATATCGCTTCTCATCCCAATGCAGGGTGTTGAGCGCTTTACATCAAACGTACACATTATACATTGCCAATAAATTCTATAAATGTATAAATCAATGTACAAAATGTGTTACATGAGAAAGTGAGGGTTACAAGGTGTCTGAACCACAAGATGTGCCCAGTGTATCATTTCAAGGACTCAAATTCTGTATTTCATTATGAAGACATGAGAAAATAGGGAGTTTACCTGCTTCCAGAGTTTCCTGGAAAAAAATTGGTTGTTGGATATGGGAAATGCAAAGTTTGTTCCACTGATGCTTTGGAAGAATTATATTACTGTGTGTTCCTTCATTTTTAGTCCAGAGCAGGATTGGATTGGAGAGACCACTCTAAGCCCTTCCCTTTTTCAACCAGAGACTAGTCATGCTGCTGTTTTTTACTGCAAAGAATTCTTGGCACATTTTCCATTGCTTAAGTACAAAAGCTTCATGCCTATATACTTGTATTCTCTCGTCAGATCTGTTCATTTGTGTTCCTGAAACTTAGCTTGTTCATTGAAAAAACTGACCTCAAATACCCAAACCTCTTTTATATAGATTAGGGTTTTTCTTTATGTAGCACACATGCTATTTTCTCCAATTTATTTGTAATTCTTACTAATGTGGTAATTTATCTTGTTTTGAAATATAGGCGAATGGAATATTTGAGTTTGTAATGATGATGACTAAATATTAATCCTTACTGTATAAATCACTCAAGTTCAATTAAGGTATTATTAAATCATTCAACTCACATCCACTCCCTCTATTGATTCTTGTGAAGACCCAAATGGACTTCACTGTTCAAGGTGTTTGATGTAGGAGATTTCTCCTTCTCACTTCTCCTTATTGACAAACAAAGGCCCATACGACCAATGGTGAGGGTTATTTAATGATTATACTCAAAGACTAAGATACAAGAATCCCTGCTCTGGCACATGTACAAAGTATGTCTCCAAGTACAATTATTTCAAAGCATTGTATTGAATGAAAATGAGATAATAAGACTAGGATAGCTGTACCTTAGTTAGTGAAAAACAAGGATCTGATTACAAGTTTGGCGGTGAGACCGCCAGACCACCGCGGCTGTAGGACCAAGTATTCCACCTAGCAGCCGGCCGCATTGCCGGCTGTAATAGGAGTTTCCCGTGGAGCTGGCGATTTCAGGGCGACAGTGACATGATAGTGATGTGTGTTTTGCCACTGTGTTGGTTCACTGAATGCCCATGCTGCCCCAGACCCTAAATGCAGGCAGTCAGGCATAATTTTGTTTAAAATATTCTGCAGTTCAATATAGCAAAAACCCAACCCAAAGGCATTGCAGAGCTTACCATATAATGTTCAACAGGTGCAACAGTGACAGTACACAAGAGCACAATCACCCTCAGCACAAAATTTGGCCTAATTTACTGGCATTCCACCGACTCACGCATGGCAGTATCCCTGCCAGGAAAAGGTCAGTGGAAAGGAGGGTCATGATTACCCCGTCGGAAAGCTTGGTGGGAACCCTTCTATGGGCTACCTCAGTATTTCCTGTTGCCGCAGCAGCAGAAGTATCAGCAGTGGCAGAGGCTTTGTGGCAGTGTCATTGCAGGCGGTCAGACTGCAGAGGAGGCAGCGGTCAGACTACCGAAAGCATGACGCCGGGACACTTCCCACTGTCATTGTAATCAGACCCTAAGTGTCTGGAGGGAACAGGATTGCAAACCAGTTTCAAGATAATATAACTTTGCACTGGTGTAAAATAATTGTTCATCATTCTTGAGTTAATCCCAGCCACTGGTAATTACTCTGGCTGCATCCAAATCCATCGGTATTTTGCACAACATACCACCTCACCATATAAACAGTGGCAGTTTGTTTGTAATAGGTGCTAGGGCTACTAACCACCAACTATGAATAGGCAGGAAGGAGAAATGTTACAATAAACAAAGTGTTCTGCTACCGAAAAATTTTTGGTCTGGCTTGATAGAGCAACTGTTGATAGAACTTATCTGTGCAACAGAAAAATATCTTTAAAAAGCACTACTTGAAAGCTACAACTCCATCTGCATGTTAGTCTTCATTCTGCAGGATGTGATTTGGATGAAGTTGCATGCTTCTTCTGAAAAGGAGTGCTTGTATTGCACAGCTTCTGCTCAATAGGGTAGGCCTGAGTAGGTTAGCTGGGTATGGTGACAAGCTTGTGATCAAGTCTGTAAGCCTAATTTGTTCATTGGGAAAAGTTATATCAGATGCTATAGGTCTGATCAGTTTCTTACTTTATCATGAAAGGGTATGACCAAAGTAGACATGACTAGTTTATTTGAAAAGCATATGTTAAACCCAATAGGCAATAATGGCTGAATTGTTAGTACGCTATAAAAGGCATGTAGATAAGTATGTTCTAACAAGAATTGCCACAGACTACCGTATAAGGCAAGGGTTTTGGGTATCCCTCTATGACAAGCTAATTTTTTATTTTCATTGGCTTTTAGCCCCGGCATGGCAGTGCAGCTGTATGCTAGGGCATAGGTGATCACCAGTAAAAGAGGCGTATGAAGTAGTACTAAGAGATAGACTGTGACTATTGATCTGCCTCTCTAAAATCATTTGATTAAATAATGATTGCATTATTCAACCTAGGAAGTAGTTCCATTGTTGATAACTGACAGGGACATTGTTATCCCAGACTCAGGTCAAATGCATTAGTAAGTAGTTTTACTTGTTGTAACCATATGTCTAATATATCTGGGAGGGGGTTAGCATTGTGAGCTCTCTGACAAATGTTAGATGAAGGGGTTTGACATTGAGCTGCTTGTAAAAAAACATAGAAAAATGCTTTCATTTTGAATTCACTGGCAAACAGCTTACACGGATCCTTTCCATCATTTCGAAATCATTCCTGTCTGTGTACACCCTTTCAGGACCTTCTGCAGAGTCCTCCGACCTGCTTCCATAGCTACAAACCACACTGAAGATCAAGTAAGGGTTCAAGACATTTGCTGCAGAGTCAGGGTCTCTTGCCCAGGGTTTGAAGTCTTCAGTGCCCTTATGGTGGTTCTAAACCAGACATCAGCCCTTGTACAATAACTTTTTTTCATTTTTACTTATGGGGCGTCCCCTTTGGGGAAATCACACCTGAGCCAGGGAGTCAGCAGACATCAACCCTGCCCCCTTATGCTCCTTTCAATTATTTTTTCTGTCTACAGAGACAGAGGGTGTGATTTTGAACTCAGTTGACAGGTTACTCCATCACAAGGGTGACAGATATCTCAGCCACTGAAATCTAAATTCCATTATATCTTAAATCAGGCCCAGAGTCCTTGTGTCTTGTAATGATGGCTATTACATTTTTCTTGAAGTTGAGGCCAGGAAATCATAAGCCTTTGGGTTCTGTTGGACCAGCTTTGTCTTTGGTTTCCTGAAATGGCAACTTGGAGAAAAAGCTACCCCAAACCATCAGATTTAAATATGTTTTAAATGCTGGGCTTACTGAGGATTGCAAACGTGGGACCTCCACTGATTAACACCTTTTGAAGCCCATTCAACATGTGTTAAGACATTATATAAAAAAAACTACTGTAGAACTTTGAATTAAAGCAAGGCACTTCTTCAGCAAAGTTCTACTGTCATTACTAACTTGGCATAAATCTGCATTTCATTTCTATATCGGAGATCAAAGAACCTATGCAAATTAAAATGGATGATGTCTTTTTTACCTCCCTTTATTAGCCCTCTTTTGACAGGCCTCAATGAAACTTGCTATGTCTAGCCCAAACGAGATGATCTGTTTTACTGGAATGTTTTGTGCAGATTCATCAAATAGTACGAAAGTTACTGAGACAATAAAAAATGCCTTTTTATGGAAACAGTATTGCCTGTGTGTGCTTTTATTGTGCAAAATGCAATGAAAAAGGAAGGTCCAATATATCACCAGAACCTTAAATGGCAACAGAGGACCATTTTAGATATGTTATCCATTATGTATTTGTAAATAATATGTTTATTTTGGAGTACTTATTTTGCAAAAGCTGTTTTGCTCACATGTCAGCTAGCAATGGTTATCTAATGTTGACCTAACCCGAAATCATTGTCCACAGTCTCCCCACCTTCTTTTGCAACACTTTGCCTTACTATAAAATTACCTGGAAATCCTCTTTTTCCTGATCGCAAAACCCATATAACATCAGGCAGGCCTTTTCTCCGCTCACAAGCCACTGTCCTACTCAGAAGAGCTCCACCATCCCAAGACATTATGAACATTGGTGTTCTCTCTAATTGTGTCTGCAGCATAGCTGTATGGGGACATCTTGGAAGTGAGTAGAACAAGCCCTTCTTGGCACTTCCAAGTCAAAAGAGGTAGTGCTAAGGCTAACATTCGTTCTTCCAACTGATCCTGTAGACTCCCAGAAAGCTAATTCCTGCTACGTGGTCAGCATTGATCCTTTCTGGGCTCAAAGGCAGATCATTGTCTTCTAAGCCATGGTCATTAATTATCCCAGCCAGGGATTTGGCTCTGGGGGTGTGATGAGTAGCAGAGCTGATATTAAGCCAGTTCTTTTTCACATAGCCTAAATTACATTTTTATAAATTTACATCTCTGATTAGGTTTTCAAATATAACAGATTTCGCCTTTAAAACAGGTTTTAAAATGTAAGCAGGAATTAATTTAGCTGCTTAGCCTCCCCCCTTTCCCAGTGCTGAGCCCTTTTTAGGCTATTTGGGGTAGTTCGCACTTAGGCCTTTATAACTTTTTCACCCACAATAGCTATCCACGCCAAATGTGCGTCCTTTTTTTCCAACATCCTAGGGATTCTAAAGGGACACAGAGTTTGTGGATTCCCCTGGAAGAGACCTAGAAATTAGCCAAAATACTGCAAAAAAATGTTTTTTGTTTTTTTTTAAATGGGAAAAAAGGGCTGCAGAAGAGGACTTTGGTGTTTTTCCCTGAAAATGGCATCAACAAAGGGTTGAAATTGAGGTGAAAAATACAGCCATTTTTCTCCATGTTTTACTCTGTTTCCTGCAATGTCAGTTTTTTTAAAGCAATATACCGTTACGTCTGCTGGACTCTTCTGGTTGTGCAGCTATATAGGGCTTGTAGGTTCATCAAGATCCCTAGGTACCCAGAGCCAATAAATAAGCTGCACCTTGCAATGGGTTTTCATTCTAAACTGGGTATACAGCAATTCATTTGCTGAAATATAAAGAGCAAAAAATAGGTATCAAGAAAACCTTTGTATTTCCAAAAT
Source organism: Pleurodeles waltl (assembly GCF_031143425.1). Classification (NCBI taxonomy): domain Eukaryota; kingdom Metazoa; phylum Chordata; class Amphibia; order Caudata; family Salamandridae; genus Pleurodeles; species Pleurodeles waltl. The sequence continues at coordinate 594,460,907 of NC_090447.1, forward strand.
GGGCACAAGATAAGGTGTTGAGAAGCAGTGGTTATTTGAACATCTCTGAATTCTGGGGTGCCCATACTAGCATGTAAATTACAGGGCATTTCTCAAATAGACGTCTATTTTACACACTGTCTTACATTGGGAAGGAAAAAGTGTAGAGAAATACAAGGAGCAATAACTCTTGTTCTGCTATTCTGTGTTCCCTCAAGTCTCCCGATAAAAATGGTACCTCACTTGCGTGGGTAGGCCTAATGCCCTCGACACGAAACACAACATGGACACATCACATTTTTACATTGAAAACTGACGTGTTTTTTGGAAAGTGCCTAACTGTAGATTTTGGCCTCAACCAGCACCTATGGACACCTACCAAACCTCTGCATTTTTTTTAAAACTAGACACCTAGGGGAATCCAAGATGGGTGACTTATGGGGCTCTCACCAGGTTCTGTTACCCAGAATCCTTTGCAAACCTCAATATTTGGCAAAAAAAAACACTTTTTCTTCACATTTCTGTGATAGAAAGTTCTGGAATCTGAGAGGAGCCACACATTTCCTTCCACCCAGCATTCTTCCAAGTCTCCCGATAAAAAATGATACCTCACTTGTGTGGGTAGGCCTAGTGCCCGCGACAGAAATAGATCATACAATGGTCAATGTTGGTCCATACACGAGGGCAACTGTTGTCCCTGCGGTGATCCTTTCCTGATGCAGGCACTAGGTACATGTACTCAAGTGGGGTAGCATTGTTATCAGGACAGGTGTGGAAACACTGGGACGTAGGAATTTTGTGGATCCCAGCATATTCCTGTAGTTTGTGTGACAGAAATTAAAGAAAAAATAGAGTTTTTATTCAACATTTCAGCTTTGCAGGGTATTCTGGGTAACAAGAATTTGGAGAATCCACAAAAGTCACACCTTTGTGGAATCCCCTGGATGTCTAGTTTCCAGAAATGTCTTGGTTTGGCATGTTTCCCTTCATGGCCGCCGAGCCCAGGACCAAAAACGCAGGTGCATGCCTTACAAAACCAGTTTGTTTTGTGATAATTTTAATGTCTCCACAGTACGATTTGGGCGGTGAAATTTGGGGCTGAACTAAATTGGGGCGCTCCCAAGAGAGCACTCTCTCTGTGCTTGCCACCACATGCACCTGCTCTCTGGGTTGGGCTAACCCGCTATTGTCCCACTGCACAGACTGTGCTTGCGAAGGGACAGCAGGACTGTCCTCATCACCTCCCTCATAATAACTGGAAGAGGAGTTATCGAATGGGACTCCTCCGACTGAAAAATCACTCCCTGCACCATGTTTCTATCCCTCAGATGCTGTCCCAGTATCTGCTGTCTCAGTCTCTGATCCTACGTCAGAGCTGTCCTCTATAACCCGAGTTAGGGCTTGAGCAGCAGTCATCTAATGAGATGCCTTCTCTGCTACAGGCTAAACTGTCACTCTAAAACACTAGCCTATGTAGACAGTCACAAAATTGCTGGTGGGTGTGTGTGTGATACCTGCAACAGTAGAGGTCACCTTACCTTCACTTCTTCCCTCAATCAGCATGTTCTCTCAAGACACTCAAAAAAACAAAAAAGAAACACTATTACATCACCTTGTCACATACCAATGGTCACAGTCTTTATCGCCTCTGGCGCCCAGTCCCTCTCCCATTACCGCCTCCTCTGATTTCCTCACTACCACCCAGCAAAATGCATTTCACATCTCCCCCCTTTCAAACGGGGCCTTCCCGAACATCGGGAAGGCTGTTTGGGGCTGTTTTCCCCATCGGAGCAGGAAGCGGCTGTACAAAGGGGGGGTGAGGGGTTCGGGGGAGACGTCTCCCAGGGTATTTTTTTAACCCCCTCCCTGGTGTCGGCCACTGGTCGTGACCCTCACCAGGGACGTAGTGTGGGCACTAAAGCGGTTAAAATGCACTGTGCATTTTCTGTATGATATCTAAATGTAATTTGCACATTACAATTTCTTGCAAATATGAAATTCGCCTCAATAAAGCTAACTGTAAACAGTAGTACAGAAGCAGCGGAATTCAAAGTGCAAGATTAGGATATTGGGCTCAGTCCCGAAAAATGTAACTGGACCAATGGTAACAGAAAGCATAAAGCTAAACACTTCTCTGGTGGTGGTAGGATACCTTTTACTTGAATAAAACTATATAAGATGAAGTGACCTAAAAATACTAGTTCAAAATTACAATTTTAAAGCGCTAGTTAGTTGTAGCGCCAAAACCAAAAATCAAGCGGGAGGGCCGGTAAGGAACATCTAAATTCGGGGGTCCCGTATGTGTACTAAAATCCCACCATGTGTAAGTTGGGATGTAGAATACATTGGACAGAACTAATTCCTTCCTTAGATGCTTTCAAAACTACATCACAATGGTTTTCAGATAATTGTTACCTTAGCTTCCCTTCTTAGGAGTCGTGCCCTCCCAAGAAATTTTGAATTTCATGTGGGGCACTGGCCAAAAATTTTAATTTTGGCCACCAGGAATCTCCATAGAGTTCTAATCTCCTTATAAGTGAGGCATTATTGGTTACAGTACACTCTTGAAGTTTTAGAGATCCATTTTGTGAGAATGTGATTATAAATATTTATATCTAAATTGTGACTTTTGGGGAAAAAAACTCTAAATTTATCCAACAAGGTAGCACTTACTAGTTAGTTAGTTAATTAGCTTTATTTCAGTAAAATAAAATACCATCAAAGCACATGAACAAAATACATCGAAGTTAAAAACAAAAGATGATAATACCTCTAGGTAGTAATAGCAAACATTAAAAATAACAATTCTGCCAAATCGCAAGCCTAATTTAATAATACAATATGATTAAAAACATTTGAGAATTATGAAAAACAGTATTAAAAAGCATAACTACAAACCACAACGCATCACATATTCTCAGTTAGGTGCTAATTCTCATTGGTCCTTGCTATAATATTGGCTTTTGATTTACAATTGCTAACTCATGACAAATATAATACTGCATGTCAAGATTGTGACTTCAAGGATTTGCATCTAATGGGCCAAATTGACTCCAGAAACCTTGCCAATGCACATGCCACGTTCCCATAAGCATTTGATTTAAAATCCTAAGAGCTAGACTCCCGTTCCCAAAATCTATGGATCTGGAGAGTGGTATAAGCCAACGTGCCCTCTGCTTAGAATAAGCGGGGCAGCAAAATAAAACGTGGGCTATATGTTCAACAACTCCACATCCCATCGGACATAAGTCATTGTCTGTGCCAAAATTAGACCATATACAAGTAAAAGAGCAAAGTGGTAATGTTCCTAACCTAAATCTGATATAAAGTGCACGTGCTGAAGGAGATACAATCAAGTCCATAAAGTGCTCAAATTCATAATGGCATTTCAAGAATAAAAAACTATCAGACAAAGCGAGGGAACCTCTGCTAGTTTTTTAATTTGTACAATATGTATCTTTCACAAGCTGCACAGCATTTCTTGGAAGGTGAGAGGGGTCTGACCAGAAATTGCCCAGGCCAAGATTAAAAAGGGTTTCTTTAATGTAATGGCACCACCTAACTTTCTTTAGGGCTTGCATACCCATCAGGGCACTAAGCCCAGCTCTATATGGGGCGAAGATGTCCAAGGACCATATCCTAATCCAGTGCGTCAATGGCCTTACGGCAGCAGTATGCGAAATGGGGTGCAGATTCAAATCCAACCTAATGGGCATTGTCGGGGAACTTACCGTTATTTTTAATAGCATTTTCAAGAAAAGAAAATCAGCTTTCTCCAAATCATTCAGGTTACAATAACCCCATAAATCTGCACCATATAATACTCCACCCCTTGCTTGGGCTTTGTATATTTCTATTGCAGGAGTAATTGCAAAGCTGGGAGATTGGGCTACATATCTCAGAATACACCCAGATTTGTGTTATAAGCTCATAAAAGACTTTGATAAACAGGCCTGCCATTTAAGGGAATTCTCCTGTCTTACTCCCAGATAATCAAAATCGGTTACTCTTTCCAAAACCTCTCCCTCCAAAGATATCTTCCTTCTTATTTTGTGTTTACGACCACCAAACACCATATAATTGGTTTTGGAAGTATTAATTTCCAGGCCATGGTCTTTGCAAAAGCAAGTAAACTTCTCAAGCAGATTAATAAGACCTAAGGCAGTTCGAGATAATAACAAAGTATCGTCTGCAAACAGGAGACAAGGAATCCTCTCACCCTCTATTTTGGGTGCATCACTGACACAATCCATTAGGTAGGAGACGCAGGCATTAATAAACAATAGAAAAAGTGTAGGAGCCAGCACACATCCCGGTCTCACTGCTCTGTGTACTGCAATCTCACCTGTTAGTTCCCCTTGTGTCTCCCATCTAATTCTGGCATAACTCCCTGAATACAGCTCTTTTAATGAAATTTAACAAAGGGCCCGGCACTCCAACTTTATTCAAGACTTCCCAGAGTTTACTGCGTGGGACCAAATCAAAGGCAGACCTAAGATCTACAAATGCGACAAACAGTTTCCTGGCCTCCAGGTCCACTATCTTCCATTTAATCGTGAGGAAGCGGAAGGCCTGGTCGACCGTGCTAATCCTCTGTCTAAAGCCAGCCTGTAAGTTGCTCAATACTTGATTATCTTCCATCCATACCTTAAGCCTGCTCAATACCTGATAACAAAATATTTTTTGTAAATTATCCAGAAGACTAATTGGTCTATAATTCCCCGGTAGCCCCCTCCCACTTTTTTTGCGAATAGGTACAATGATTGCTCCCTTCCAAGTTTTAGGGTGAATGCCACTTGCTAGAACAGTGTTTGACACCCTGTTGACATAGGGACCCCAATAGGCAAGATCAGATTTAAACATGTCTGTGGGTATTCCTTCCAACCCAGGGGCTTTGCCTAATTTTTGGGCCCTGATAGCAATCTCAGTTTCCTTACGGGAGAAGGGGGTGAGGCTAGGTATAAGTGGCAGCTCCTCAATGGGTTCGTTCTCAAAGACAAGAGGAGAGGCAGGCTCCCAGGTATACAACTCTGAGAAGTGGATGATCCAATCTTCAGGGGAGATGTGACAATCAGGACTAGAGTTTTCGTTACGCCCATTTCTGGCGACCAGGGTCCAAAAACTATGTGAGTCTTTGTCTCTGGCTGCCAGCAGTGACTCAATGTTTCTTCCCATTGATGTTTGCTAGTCTTGATTGCGGATGCGTATTCACGCCTAGCATGGATTATCTCAGTTCTATCTTTTAGTTTTATTGCTCTTAAGAGATTGCTCTTGGCATCTTTACATATCTTACCAAACCACCTATGAAGTGGTTTTGCTCCCAGACATTTATTCACACCACTAGATCTAATAAATAACTCTCTTATAGCAAGAAAAAAAACCTCATGTAGGTCCATTACCTCATTCTGGAAGCATGGGAGGAACTAATAGGTGGTTGGTAAATGAGAACTAGATTGTAGAGTTTTTCCCATAGTTTATTTAAATTTCTAAATGAATCCCATTTCAAGATACGCTTGTTAGAAGATACCTCTAAGGAAAGAGGGACTACATGATGTAGTTGTGCACCTTTTTTAAGAAGAGCTGGCTATCATGTATTATCAAAAGGGGGGGCATGATCACTATTGTATTGGTCACCCACCTTAATATCTTTAACAATATACCATAATCTCACATCAATGAGTACAAGATCGGGAGTGCTACTATAGGACCCTCTAAAATACATAGGTTTCTCAGTGGCATCAGATGGGAAACAACCATTCCCTGGACGAAGGCCATGAGTTAATATAAGATCTATAACTTGCAGGGCCCCGACATTGGATTTTGGCTGCTTTCTCTGGGATGTGTACAGAGGAATATTCTGTATCATATCCTCTATCTGAGTGATTTCTGAGAAAGCAGAATTAGGTTCCAGGGTCACATTAAAGTCACCAGCTATGAAAATAAAATATGTCGAGCTATGGTCAAGCAAAAAGGCATTCAGGATCTGGATGGTTTTAGACGTTTGGTTTGGGTGGTGGGGTCTGCTGTAGAGATTAATACAAAGTAACATTAATCCTTGCTTTGTCTTAATAAACAGGGCCAATATATCAGGCGACTCCACGTGAATTTCTTTAACTTTACTCACCTCCGATATTCTTATCCAAGTACTAAGCCCTCCTGCTGCTCTACCAGCAGAGGACTGCCTGGCTTCCTTACAAAAGGAACTATACCCCTGTCTGTATGTATTTGTGGTAGCCCAAGTTTCCTGGAAAAAACATATACTAAATTTGTATATGTACATCCCCCAGGCAACATCATCTTTTTTATTTCTGATTCCCGCCATATTCCATGTTATAGAATTTGATGTTAATGTCTCATGGACCCTAGAGTTCTTGTGAGAGAACACAAAAGGGTCCACTCCAATATGACTCTGTATGAGTTGTGTTTTAGATGTAACATCTTTAGATGACATAGCCAGACTCTTCTGAAAGGAAGAATCTAAGATCCCATCTCTAGCTACATTTGTGGTGGTTTTAGAAATGGATAAGTTGCTGTCCTTAGAAATTGTCCAAAGTACCAGTCAATCTATATCTGATACTGCACCTGATGGACCTGGCACACACGGGCTAGATCTCTGTTCTCCAAAATCATATTCCTTAGTTTGAGACTCATCTGGTAAACAACCTCCCGTAAGCTCCTAACTTTGGTTTTGGGACTTGGCTATTAAGCCACCTCCCACCTTGTAGGGCCAAGTGCTTACAGGAGAAGACATTGCATTCCCCATAGGGCTATTCTGAGGTTGGGTGCTTTGAAGACAGATACTTGACCCATTTTGCATGGGATGGCAAGCTTCCATAGATAACAATCCCTTTACCAAGCTTGAGCTGGCTAAGGTTAACTCAATAAAGTCCCACTGACTTATCTTTTCGGTAAAACGTTTAGCTAAAAATATGTCTGAATAAATAATGGAACCACATTGTCTGGTATTTCTTAACCAATGTACAACCCTATTTATCAGGGATGAATTATCTTCACGCGAATTTGGGGGTAAAAGAGGTACCTTGCACATATAAAGTGATTGATTCTCACTAAGGCACTTACAAAATGTTTGAGTAACCAGAGTACCACATCATTTTTACATGCAGTTGTGGCCCTGAGGAAGCTCTAAAATGGTCCTCAAAACACGATGGCCCATTGTGCTTGTCCGGAAAGTCTCTTGTATCATGCAGTGGCTGAACAGAAACACTTGAGACAGTTGCATTCACAATGGGTCCTGATTGCGAAGATGAGGGGATATTAGTAATCGGAGGTTCTTCTTTTTGTGCAGATACAGTGCCTCCCGTCAAGCTATTTGCACGCAAGATGTTTAATACTTCTGTTTGTGCTTGCTTTAATTCCCTAACCTCTTCTTGCAGACCCAGTATAAGAGAAGCCACCTCCACCTGAGAGGAAACCATAGGGAGTAAATGTTCAGAAGATCGAAAATTTAAGGAAGGACCCCCTTGATCACATGTTTGAGCCTGTAGGTCCAATGGCAGGAAGTTATTAGATCATGGGATGTTATATACAGTCACAATATCTGGTGCAGAATCGCCTGAATTTGAGTATGCCGTGCTCTGACCCGTAGGTTTTGTATTTGGACCATCAGGCTGAAATATAGGGACGGACGTAAGGTCTTCATTTGAGGGGACATTTCCTATAGACGAGAAACTTGCAGTCAAAAAGGAGACAAGAGTACCAGATTTCAACCTTTTCCATAGGATCTTCTCTTTTTTATTCAATATAGATTCAACTTCTTCAATCAGAGTATCGATCTCATTCGATACACAATTTGAGGGGGCATGTGATGGTTGGGGAAGCTTCGGGAATTTAGGTTGTACTAAGCCGATAGCAGGGCTTCCTCTCGCCTTGCGCTTCCCCATTAATAAAACAATAACACCTTTACACTTATTCAATTGCCAAACGGAAACCCCCCAATGTTCCTACCTTAAAACCAAGGGGGGTGGCCCAGTCCGGCCTCACACGGTTTCAGATGGGTGCAAAAGGGCCCGCCCTTGGCTCAGGCTCTGCCTGGGCACGGCCAGTGCGCATCCTGCACTGCGGGATGGTGTGACGCGCTACAAAGCGCTCGTTCTCAGGCTTCGCCCCCTCCTTAGTGCACGGGGCTCCTTGGACAGGGAGTCGCCTTCTGCTGCTGCCACTGAAAGGATCCCACACTGCGGGACGGTGCGTCGCGCTACAAAGCGCTTGTTCTTGGGCTCCGTCCCCTCCTTAGTGCACGGGGCTCCTGGGACAGGGGCTCCACCCCCTCCTTAGTGCACGGGGCTCCTGGGACAGGGAGTCCCCTGCTGCCAATGAAAGAATCCCACGCTGCGGGACGGTGCGACACGCTACCAAGCGCTTGTTCTTGGGCTCCGCCCTCTCCTTAGTACACAGGGCTCCTGGGACAGGGAGTCCCCTGCTGCTGCCACTGAAAGGATCCCGCGCTTTGGGGCAGTGCAACGAGCTACAAAGCGCTTGTTCTCGGGCTCTGCCCCCTCCTTAGTGCATGGGCTCCTGGGACAGGTAGTGCCCTGCTGCCACTGAAAGGATCCCGCGCGGTGGGGTGCTCTCCACACTCGGACAAACTGAGCTTTTGATGCAGTCAATCAGCTGCTAGCCTTTTCTTTCCTGTCTTCTCTGAGTCCCCCTCTCCGTCACTCACTAATTAGCCAGTCGAAATTAATCCAGCCGGATAGACATTCTACACCACATCATGGCCTCTTCTAGTATGAATAGGCAGGACAAGATTCATTTTGGCACTATGCTCATTTCGCCGGAATTAAACCTCAACGGGAAGCATTTACAGTTATAAGCAAAGCAGGTGCCAAAGTTAAAGCTCCACTTCTGTAAAGTACTAATCATTCAAAATTCTTGTGCATAGTGAAGGTAATGAAAGTATTTCTTCTCTGCATTTTCACCTTGAAAAGTCACCTGTAAACCTTGATGGAGGGTTTGAGTGATTGACCAACCCCCTGCTGCACATCGCCAAAGGCCCTGCATCACACAGGGTTGGGTGGTTTTAGAGGGTTGGCCGCTGGGCGTGGTGGCAAGCCAGGTCCTGCATTCAACCTCCGCTGCGCACGTCCAAAGGCCATGTGGTGAGCCAGCTGGATTAATGTATATTAACTAAAATTACTATACGTTAAAAACATAGAAATTCAGTGAAAAAACTAAAGGTTACGGGACGTTATAGTTAGGAAATAGAATTAAAATTAAAAGTACATAGAAATTCACTTAAAAAAAACAAAGGTTACAAGAACACTATAGTTAGGATCACCTTTTAAACATACAAAACCATCGAAATTCACCTGATACAGTTAATAGCCATCTCCATGCAACCATTTTATAGAAGTTCTTTTTGTTCCTTGTGAGTATTGCATTCTCAAACTATTTAAAAGAACTTAAATGAAAAATATGAAATGATTTCCATAATATTCTTTTGGATCACTGATTTGTTTTGTGGTACACTAAGTTACTATTTCTTGTTGTTTCATCTGTAAAAAATAGTGATATAAACTGGCATACAAAACACGTTTAGAAATTGCATCGATTTGTTGAAATGGGAAAAGATTTTATTATTACATAACGTTTAGGATTAAAACAACTTTAGTTGAATGTTTTTGTTCTCTGTGTGAGCCATTTCACTTTGTGGACTTTTCCATGACTTATATGTACCTATATAACTTTAGCAATCCAAGCATTTCAAATTACCTTTGTCCTCAGGGAACGATGGGGAACAAATCATTTGAAAGCAAGTCAACTGTTAAGTTCAATTGTTTACTATATGATGAACATTCTATTAATAACTTCATTTTGGCTGCATGAGCAACCATAAGAGTATAATACAAGTGTATGACAACATTTATTGTGAAGATGTAAACTTTCAAATGCATCCCAACACAAAACTAGGAAAAAACATCTTAAACCTAAAAACAACAAATGCATATCAGGTAATAATACAGAATGAACAAAGTTAACAGCCTATGTAAATAAAGTTCTAAACATTCTGAAAATGAGACAGGTCCATCTGGCAAACTGACCTTGGCTGGGCATTTGATAGAATAACCCTGTGTGAATCATGGGCTAGTGATTTTTCTGTAGGAGGCTGGCCTGGTATGTAGTGGATACCTAAGGTATTACACCTTATACCAGGTCCAGTTATCCCTTATTAGTGAAATGTAATCAGTGTCTAGAGGTAGCTGTAGGCAGACCAATCAAGGCTGAACTAGGAGACGTGCAAAGCTCTTGCAATACCGCTGTAGCCACACAGTACTAACACATATGAAAGACAATACTGAGTGTTGAAAAAATAAATGTACTTTTTTTTTAGTGACACAATGCCAAAAATACTTTGGAGACTATGGGGGTCATTCTGACCTCGGCGGTAAAAGCCGCTTACCGCCGGTCAGAAGGCCGCCACAATACCGCCGCGGCCAGCCGCCACGGACATTCTGACCCACAACTGCAAAACCTCCGAAAATCTGCCCTCCACTGCAGTCCGCCACATCAGCGGCCAGCGGTAAACTGGAGAAGACCAAACCTCCACCGCCACGCCAACAGAAATACGCCCATCCCATTATGACCCGCAAATCGACGCGGCGGTCATTCAACCGCGGTATTCCATTGGCGGTACACACCGCCGTGGTCAAAATACACACACCTTTACAAACCCCTACCACATTGGACAATTTGAAAGGCACACAACTGAAACACATACACACACCACTCCCACACATCCAATACCATATAAAACACACATCACCCACAAATCCCTACCAACAAAAACCAGAGACGAAGGAGAGAGAGAGACACATCAGAGAATAGAGAGCCAGACACACAGAGGCACACCGCAACATCACACACACCACATAGAGGCACAAAGAACCACACACCAACACACACATCATCACATACACCACCCCACACCTCATACACACCACCCCATGGCACCACAAAGGCACCCACGCTTTTCAGACCAAGAACTCCGGGTCATGGTGGAGGAGATCATAAGAGTGGAACCCCAGCTCTTCGGCTCACAGGTCCAGCACACCACCATAGCAAGGAAGGCGGAGCTCTGGCAGCGGATCGTAGACAGGGTCAACGCGGTGGGACAGCATCCCAGAAATCGAGAGGACACCCACAAACGATGGAACGACCTACGGGGGAAGGTGCGCTCGATGGTATCGCGACACAACATCGCAGTGCAGAAGACTGGCGGGGGACCCCCACCCACTCCACCCGAATTCACAACATGGGAGCAAGAGGTACTCAACATCCTGCATCCTGATGGCCTCGCTGGAGTACACGGAGGAATGGACTCTGGTAAGTACAAGGCCAACCACTTCACCCCCCCCCCCAGCATGCTAACCCCCCCTCACCCCCAACCCCCCAGCACACATCCTCCCTGAGAATGTCTCCCCAGCACAACCCACCCAACACCAACCCCTGCATGCCACCCCCAAACTATGGACACCCATCACCTAAGCATGACCACTGCACATACCCATCACCCCCCCCCCAAAACACCCTCACAACACCTCCCCCAAGGGAATGCCAGCACTGGGGGACAAGGGCACCCATAAAACGCAAGCTAATGCACACACAGAAACAATAACCATACCCTCTTACCCCATGCAGGACCCGAACGACAACACACCGGTCAGGAGGGACCAGAAATGTCCATCCCAGCCCCGGAACAGGCCCCTAGTGATGACAGCAGCTCTGTCGACCTGGAACCTGACGACCAGCCCGGACCATCGGGGACCTCTGGGCAGTCGGTTCCCCTCACCCAGACACAGGCCACTGCAGACCCAACCCCCTCTGGGAACAACAGCACAGCTCCCACCCAGCGGGCCCATGCCTCTGTCTCTAGGACAGGTCAAGCAGCGGTGTGTCTACCACTACAGGGCCCCCAGGGTAACCCACCAACCCAACAACAACAGGGACCTGGGGGCAGTGGGAGTGGGCACACCGTCCAGGGGACAGAGGCCCAGGGAAACAGGGCAACTCGGAGGGCTGCTGTGCGACAGGGGGGGAGGAGAGGCCCAGGGAACCCACTCTCCAAGAGGCCCTCACCACCATCATGGCAGCCTACCACCACTCACAAGAGACGATGGCGACGGTACTGGCCAGGTTCCAGGAGATCCAGGCACAGCAGGAGCAACGCTACATGGGGTTCAGCGACCAACTCAGCAACATCTCAACCGCTATGGGGAGCATAGTCCAGGCCCTGAACCGTATAGAGGACACGTTTCAGGACCATGTGGCATCACACAGGGCCCCTGTCACTAGCCAGGAACAGGAACAGCCTACCACCTCCGCCGGCGCTAGTGGACAGGAGGCCCCACCACAACGACAGCCCACCAGAACCCCACCTCCTGCTGAACAACAACCGCCCCGCAAAAGGAGCCTGAGATCAAAAAAACCAACAGAGTAGGATGTCAAGTCCCCCGCCAGCATCACATACCCCCTGAAGTCCTCCCACTGTTCCACATTGCCAACCTGTCAAACCTTGAACTGCCCCTGCTCCATCCTGCCACAGGCATATGGACAATGCACCTGTGAGACTGAGAACTGGACTCCGCCATGGACATTACTCCACCCCCACCCATCACTGTTTCACTATCATGTACCAATATCTATGCACTAATAATAAATCACACATTGCACTGAAATCAATCAGGACTCAGCCTGTCTTATTTACAAATGTATGACACATTACATATCAATTACGTATTATTAACATTGTGAATTACACATACCGAGGTAACTTAGCATTAGTCCATGGGCCAACCAAGCTGAGGTCACGCAGTGGCTCATACAGCACAGAAAAGGGAAGGGAAAATCAAACATCATGTTTATAGGTCTGGGGGGAAATCGACAAAGTTGAGATGCAGGAGGCTTTCAGGAAATGTAAAATGGCATGGGTGATTATTACCTGTGTGCTACTGGAAATACTGTTCTATTACTCTGTCCCTGTTGTCTGTGTCGTCCTCTGAGTCTTCCTCCTCTTCACTCTCCGCAGGCTCCACAGCTGCTTCAACACCACCATCTGCACCATCCTCCTGCAGGAAAAGAACCTGACGTCGCAATGCCAGATTGTGAAGCATACAGCAGGCCACGATGATGTGGCACACCTTCTTTGGTGAGTACATCAGGGATCCCCCAGTCATATGCAGGCACCTAAACCTGGCCTTCAGGAGGCCAAAGGTCCTTTCGATGATCCTCCTAGTTCGCCCATGGGCCTCATTGTACCGTTCCTCTGCCCTGGTCCGGGGATTCCTTACTGGGGTCAGTAGCCAAGGCAGGTTGGGGTAACCAGAGTCACCTATTAGCCACACACGTTGTCTCTGTAGCTGCTCCATCACATAGGGGATGCTGCTATTTCGCATCACATACGCGTCATGCACTGACCCTGGGAACTTGGCATTTACATGGGAGATGTACTGGTCAGCCAAACAGACCACCTGGACATTCATCGAATGATAACTTTTTCTGTTTCTGTACACCTGCTCATCGTCTTTTGGGGGTACCAAAGCCACATGGGTCCCATCAATGGCACCAATGATGTTGGGGATATGTCCAAGGGCATAGAAATCACCCTTCACTGTAGGCAAGTCACCCTCCTCTGGGAAAATGATGTAGCTCCGCATGAGTTTCATCAGAGCAGACAACACTCTGCTCAAAATCTTTGAAAACATAGGCTGAGACATTCCAGATGACATGGCCACTGTGGTCTGGAATGACCCAGTTGCCAAAAAATGGAGGACTGACAAAACCTGCACCAGAGGGGGAATCCCTGTGGGTTGGCGGATGGGGGACATCAGGGCTGGCTCCAGCTGGGCACACAGTTCATGGATAGTGGCACGGTCAAGTCTGTATCGAAGTATTATATGGCGTTCTTCCATTGTCGACAGGTCCACCAGCGGTCGGTACACGCGAGGATTCCTCCTTCTCATCGCAAGTCCCAGCGGACGGTGCCTAGGAAGGACAACATGGAGCACAGAGTCAGGCAAACCACAGGTACGTACAGACAGCTTGCACAGTTAAAGAATGGCAATGGGTTGAAAGGCGTGTATGTGTGGCAATGCAAGGCCTAGGCCTGTGTGTCGCAGTCAAAATTAAGCCATGTAGGCCCTTGAAATGGCGGCTGCCTGACCTGTGAAGTGGGACAATGGGATGTGAGGTCAATGCGCTGGCGGGGCACACCGTGGCGGTAGGCGGTCGAAGACCGCGGCGCAAAGCCGCATTGGTTAACATTGAAGCCTATGGGTTTCAGGAGCCAATGACGATGTGCGCCGGCGGTCGCGGTACGCACCGCCGCGGTACGCACCGCCGCGGGCGTGACCGCCATTTTCTATCTGATTAATCACTCGAGACCTGATCATCCACAGGAGAGGACCTATACTGCAAGTGCTGCTGTGACCTCGGTCTGGAAGATACAATGGCTGCTGCGACTGGGGAAAGGGCCCCTGCCTTCACGTCTGAAGAGTTGGAGAAGCTCGTGGATGGGGTCCTCCCACAGTATGCGCTACTCTACGGTCCTCCAGACCAACAAGTGAGTACACCGGGTGCACATGGAATGGGCTATGCCTGTGTGGATTGGGGTGGATGTAAGTTGGTGGGGTGGGGGGCGAATGAGGAGTGCAACGCCCGACAGATGAGAGCATGTGCCATATGGCAAAGTTGGTGAGGGGGGCCAATCACATCTAACATGCAGGTCATTGATGATTTCCTCCTTTCCACCCTGTACATGTCAAATAGGTCAGCGCCCATCAGAAGATCGAGATTTGGCGTGCCATCGTCAAGGAAGTCCGGAACTTGGGGGTCCACAACAGACGGGGCACCCACTGCCGCAAGAGGTGGGAGGACATCCGCCGCGGAACAAGGAAGACCGCAGAAACACTGCTGGGGATGGCCTCCCAACCTAGGAGGGGTGCCAGTCGCACCATGACCCCCCTGATGTCCCGGATCCTGGCGGTGGCCTACCCTGAATTGGATGGGCGCTTTAAGACATCACAGCAGACACAAGGGGGTGAGTATCAGCACATTCTCCTATCTTTCTGCGCAGTGGAGGCGTCTGGGTGGGGGAGGAGGGCTGTGGGTGACATTAGGCCAGGGCGCTTTCTGTAGTGTAGTCCTCTCCCTTAGGCATGGCCCTGTGCCCCCGGCCCCCACCTCTGTAGGGTGACAAGTACAGCCATTGAAGGTCCAGCATCTCCCATGTGCACGTTTGACGTCTCTTGGCCTGTTGTCCTAGTCAGTAGTACTGAGTAGTGTACCCCGAATGCGCGGCTTAGTGCATTAGGCTCCTGTGTCTGTCCTCTCCGCCAATGGTGTTGACATTGCATGCACTCAACCTGGTCTTCTTTTTTCTCCCCCCACCCTTTCTCTTCATCTTCTTGTGCATGTGTGCATTAGCATCATCAGGCGGAGGAGATTTGGCATCGGAGCACGAGGGAGCTGCAGGACACAAGGCCCCGGTGGGCCCAGGAACAGACACCGAGGGCACCAGTGATCCGGAGGGCGAGGGGAGCACCACGAAGGGGACCGCTGGTGAGAGCTGCGACAGCGACACGTCCTCGAATGGGAGCTCCCTAGCGGTGGCGGCAACATCCGTGCCCCCTGCCTCTACAGGTACAGCCGCCACCCAGCGCACCAGCCCCGCCCTCCCAGCAGCCCCTCAGTCTTCGCTCCGTGCCCGTTCGCCCAGGAAGGCGCGCGTCTCCTTCGCCCCAGGCACCTCAGCCCCTGCCCCTGTTGCCCCTGCTGCCCTCAGTGCGGAGCTCATTGACCTGGTAAGGACGCTCATTGTTGGGCAGACGACCCTTTTGAATGCAATCCAGGGTGTGCAAAGGGAGGTGCAACAGAGCAATGCGTACCTGGAGGGCATTCATTCGGGTCAGGCTGCCCATCAACGAGCGTTCACTGCTCTGGCCTCAGCACTGACGGCAGCCATTGTCCCTGTTTCCAGCCTCCCTCTTCTTACTGCCTCCAGCCTTTCTCTGTCTCCTGTTACTCAGCCTATCCCATCCACACCATCAGACCAGCCTGCACACACCTCAACACCCAAGAGCAGCTCATCGAAACACAAGCACCACAGATCCCACAAACACTCACCCAAGCAACACCCAGATGCAGACATGCCAACAGCCACTGCCACCCCTGTGTCCCCCTCCTCCTCGTCTCCCTCCTCCCTCCCTGTGACGTCTACACTCACACCTGCATGCACCCCAACATCAGCCAGTGCTTCCATCACCACCTCACCCTCCAGTACAGTCCACACTCGTGCAGTCACAACCCCCACTGCCATTTACACGTCCCCTGTGTCCTCTCCCACTGTGTCTGTCACCCCCTCTTCCAAGACACACAAACGCAGGCAGCCACCCACCCAACAGCCATCCACCTCACGACAGCCTACAGCACCAGCACCTTCACCCAATGACAGCACACCTGACTCTCCTACAACCACCTCCTCTTCCTCCACTTCCATCTCCACTTCTCCTACCCTTTACCTTGGCCCTAAAAAACTTTTCATGGCTAATCTTGACCTCTTTCCCTCCGATGAGCTCCCCCCTCCATCTTCAAAGAGTCCCAAGAGCACCGCAGCCACCACCAGCCCAGCTTCGGGTGTCACTGTTGTGCATGGGTTCTGGAGCCCACCCTTTGCCAGCAGTGACACATCGATCAGCAGCAAGGACACGTCCAGCCCCCCCCCCCGGCAAGAGGACCCGCAAAAACAAAGGTCGCCGTGCGAGGACCGACAGGGCTGCCCCCAAGGAGCAATGTGCGGCCACTTCACCACCCACACCATCTAGGGGAGGCAAGGGCCCGAGAGCCCCATCAAAGGAGCGGAAGGGCAGCAGGAGCGCGGAGAAGGTGGACCCCACATGTCACATCCCAGCTGGGAAGGAGGACACTAAGGAGGCCAGGAGTCCGTCCCCGAAGGGTCCAGAAACGTCACGGTCCGAGGGCGACTGAGCAGGGAGTCCAGGCCAGGTCTGGCTCCCTTGACCTGCTGGATGAGCACCGCCGAACAGGGCCCGCGGTGCAGAAGAGCACCGCTGAACAGGGCCCGCCGTGGAGAAGAGCACCGCTGAACAGGGCCCGCCGTGCAGAAGAGCACCGCTGAACAGGGCCCGCCGTGGAGAAGAGCACCGCTGAACAGGGCCCGCGGTGCAGAAGAGCACCGCTGAACAGGGCCCGCCGTGGAGAAGAGCACCGCTGAACAGGGCCCGCCGTGCAGAAGAGCACCGCTGAACAGGGCCCCGCCGTGGAGAAGAGCACCGCTGAACAGGGCCCGCCGTGCAGAAGAGCACCGCTGAACAGGGCCCCGCTGTGAAGATAGGCACCGCTGAACAGGGCCCGCCGTGCAGAAGAGCACCGCTGAACAGGGCCCGCCGTGGAGAAGAGCACCGCTGAACAGGGCCCGCCATGCAGAAGAGCACCGCTGAACAGGGCCCGCCGTGGAGAAGTGCACCGCTGAACAGGGCCCCGCCGTGAAGATAGGCACCGCTGAACAGGGCCCGCGGTGCAGAAGAGCACCGCTGAACAGGGCCCCGCCGTGAAGATAGGCACCGCTAAACAGGGCCCGCCGTGCAGAAGAGCACCGCTGAACAGGGCCCCGCCGTGAAGATAGGCACCGCTGAAGAGGGCCCCGCCGTCTCAAGCACCGCTCCGCTGGGCCCTTCTTCTCAAGCACCGCTCCGCTGGGCCCTTCTTCTCAAGCACCGCTCCGCTGGGCCCTTCATCTCAAGCACCGCTCCGCTGGGCCCCGCCGTCTCAAGCACCGCTCCGCTGGGCCCTTCTTCTCAAGCACCGCTCCGCTGGGCCCCGCCGTCTCAAGCACCGCTCCTCTGGGCCCTTCCTGTCAAGCACCGCTCCGCTGGGCCCTTCTTCTCAAGCACCGCTCCGCTGGGCCCCGCCGTCTCAAGCACCGCTCCGCTGGGCCCTTCATCTCAAGCACCGCTCCGCTGGGCCCTTCTTCTCAAGCACCGCTCCGCTGGGCCCCGCCGTCTCAAGCACCGCTCCGCTGGGCCCTTCATCTCAAGCACCGCTCCGCTGGGCCCTTCCTGTCAAGCACCGCTCCGCTGGGCCCTTCTTCTCAAGCACAGCTCCGCTGGGCCCTTCATCTCAAGCACCGCTCCTCTGGGCACCGCCGTCTCAATCACTGTTTATGGTTCACTGTGCCCACCATGCCTCCTCCTTGACCAGTGGAGACTGTCATCCACCTGATGGACTGTGGCTTTGCACTCCCCAGGATGGTACAGTGGGCAGCCCACCCACTGTAGAGACATTGAGAGACTGTGGCTTTGCACTCCCCAGGATGGTACAGTGGGCAGCCCACCCACTGTAGTGACATTGAGAGACTGTGGCTTTGCACTCCCCAGGATGGTACAGTGGGCAGCCCACCCACTGTAGAGACATTGAGAGACTGTGGCTTTGCACTCCCCAGGATGGTACAGTGGGCATGGTGGATCCTCGTGGATCTGGCGTCGTGGACTCATGTGGCTGTGGTGCCCCCCCCTTCCCTTCCCCCTGAGGTGCCTGTAGTTTTTACATCTGATGCCCCTGCAGTGTTCTCTCCAAAGGACTCAGGTCTCCTGTGTGGGCTTTGCCCTTGTTTCTCAAAACTTTGGCCCACGGACATGATGAATTCGTAGGATGTGCAGGACTTGTTACTTCAGTTATACACTGATGTGTATGTCATTTGTTTTCTTGTGAATATCTTTCATGGTTGTACGATAATTTTCAGGAGCTTTTTGGTACATAAATATTTATTCCAAATTTGATTATGTCCTAGCATTTTTCAGGGGTGTTTGGGTGGTGTCACTGTGACTTGTTGCTCTGCATTGGTGTGTACATAGTTGGGGGTGGGGGGTCGCATATGTGTGTGCCCGTAACCTTTCGTCCTCCCCCCTCCCGTGTGTCGTAGGTGCAGTACTCACCGTTGTCGTCTGCGCCGGACTTCGTACTCGTGGTAGATGAGAAGGTAGACGAGAGCAGGTAGGATGTTTAATTCGGGTTCCATGCTGTCCTCCTTCCTCCTGGAGTGCGTAGTGGTGAGCGTTTTCCCGTTCGTAGTCTGTTTCCGCCGTGTTTTTATCGGCGGTGCTCCCCCCCGGAAAAGGTGGCGGATTGGTGAGTTGTGATAGTGTGGGCGGTACATTGTCTGCCGCCTGGCTGTTGGCGGTGACCGCCGCGCTGTTTGTTTGTACCGCCGTGGCGTGCGGAGTGTTAAAGTGGCTGTCTGTGTTGGCGGTTCCCGCCAGGGTCAGAATTCCATATTTTTTACCGCCAGCCTGTTTGCGGGTTGGCCGCCGCTTTAACACCGACCGCCAGGGTTAGAATCACCCCCTATATTGCCTTAGGAGGTAAATACATTACACAATATATACTCTAGTAACCAAAACAGCTAAGTAAATAGTCAGACAATAGTGCAATCAGTGAAAATCACAATAGGTTGCAATGGGCCTGTGGGGAACACAAACCATATACTAATGATAATACTAATAACAATAGCTTTATTCAGTCATTGAGGCCATCAAAGCATAAAAAAATACATTAATAACAACATTTAAAAACATACAATAGAAAGATGGAAACTAGCTTAATAACTCGATGTACATATACATAGATTAAAACATAGCAGAAGGAGTATATCCCTTTTCTTCATGCCTTCTCATTCCTAGATCCTAAATAAATATTAACATAGAATAAAAAAAAATATTTCAGTGAGCGATGTCGTATACGCCAAGCTGTCGCAAGGAACTTGCTGACCGCATGGATAACATTTTTGGAAGTGTCGCTCTTTAAAATCCTAATAGCTGTAAAACACTGCCTCAAACCCAGATCTCGGCAGGTTGCACAAATCCATTTTGATCTGGGAGTCGTGTAAGTAGAACAAAAGAACATAAAATGTTCAATGGTTTCTGTGCAAACAAGACAAACTGGGCAAAGATCAGTAGATGCGGGCCCGCCCCAATTCTTAGTTAAAGATAGCAGCGGGAGGCTTCCAAAGCGGAAGCGTGCGTAAAGACCCTTCCCCAGTAAGTCAGGAACCAAATCAAGATATTGTTCAAACTGAGGATACCACTTGAGGTCGATGAATAAATTGGTCCATCTACCATAGGATTTACAACGGACCAGATCACTCTTTATATGGGACCAATATACTGTCTTCAGGAGGGTCTTGTCAGCTCTTTCCAAGTTGTGTGGCTCTTCCCAAAACCTTCGTAGACCCAGAGCAGAGAACCAATTAGATACATGCATAATCCAGGGTATGGTAGCCACTCCTGGCCTCCTTAAAATGTCAAGTACTGAATCTCTGTATACAATAAGTTCCGGAACAGTCCAAATCCTTACCCAGTATAACAAAGGTCTTAGGGCTATCAAATTGGCTATACGGTTAAAACCTAGGTCCAAAAACACGGGGATCAGAGGAGTACTCTGGGGACACGCAAGTAGGGCCCTGGCAAAGTTATTTTCTCCTACTGCTAAACTTTTATTCTCAGAAAATCCCCATAATTCAGCACCATGGGTGGCAGCACCCTGCGCCTTTGCCAAATACATTTTGATTTGATTTTCATTTTGATACTGCTTAAGAAACAGAATTCTTATGGAAGCGCAGGATAGCAGCCGCTCTATGCTGAAGAAGCCCCACACTTTTGCCGATTTGTTCCACCCAGTGCAAGTTATTTGAGAGCCTCACGCCCAAGTAGTCTATGATCTTAACTCTACTTAGTAGGGCCCCATCCAAATTGATGGTGCATCTTTGGCTACTGCCAGAGGTAAACACCATCAATTTTGTTTTGTTAACATTCAATTCCAATCCATGGTCATCACAGAAGGACTTGAATCTATCCACAAGGATTTGGAGGCCCATAGGAGTCTTGGAGATAAGAAGAGAATCGTCAGCAAACAACAGTATTGGGATCTTCTGCTCATTTAGAGTGGGAGCGTCATTGGTGCATGAGGACAGGATTTGTACCACTTTATTAATAAATAGCGTAAATAGTGTGGGAGCCAAAACGCAGCCCTGGCAAACTCCCCTCCGTATAGGCATCCTATCAGTCAGTTCTCCTTGGTTGTCCCACCTCACTTGTGCATATGTGTCATCATGTAGTGGTTGTAACAGAAGAACTAGGTTGGTGGGGACGCTCATCTGGAGTAATGCTTCCCAGAGCTTTTCTCTGCAAACCAAATCAAAAGCAGATCTGAGGTCCACGAAGATGACGAAAAGAGGTTGGTTTGCAAGGACCACATATTTCCAATACAGGAGGCTCAATCTAAAGACCTGATCTATCGTGCTATTCTTAGAACGAAAGCCCACTTGCAGCATGGAAAGGGCCTGTTGTTATTGGACCCAACTAGTTAACCTCTCTAGCAGTTGTTTAGCAAAGATTTTCTGCAGATTATCAATCAAACTAATGGGTCTATAGTTGGCAGGGGAATTTGCATTACCCTTTTTAAAAATAGGGATTATCTCAGCACCCTTCCAAGTGCTTGGAATTGGACCATCGGCAGCGATTCTATTTGAAATCAAATTAATATACAAGGACCAATTAGTTATTTCTGATTTATATAGGTCACCTGGTATCTTGTCAGGCCCAGGCGCTTTTCCTGATTTTAGTGAATTAATTGCGATTTTAGTTTAGCAGTCACCCCGGCTGCTCAGCCATGGGGGTAGTTAAATCATGTGCTGGGGGATAACCAACTAATGGGTTTTGAGGGGTAGCATAGAGATGGGTAAAATTATCTACCCACATCTCATGTTGAATATGATTCCTTATGCGCCTCCTGCCCCCTCCTTGCCCTCTGGCCAGTAGTTCCCAAAACATCACATTATTATTGTTTTCTGAGGCAAGAATCCGACCCTGCCAAATCGAATCTTCCCATAGCTTTTTTGCTAATATTTGTGCCTTCTTATTTGATCGCCTAGCTGATTGAATCTCTATAGGAGAGCCAGACTTAATAGCACCTTTTAATTCGGATTTGGCCCTACTGCAGTCCTCATTACACCATCCTCCGTCACCCTTGGAAAGAACATCACACTCTTTGGCTCTAATCTTTTTATAGAAGAACCTCTGCAATCCCTTAAACATTCCTTGGTGAATGTCTAGGATAGGGATGTTATCAGTTTCATGTTCCTCATAGATTTCCAGCTCATCTACAAACACTTTATAAATCCCAGCCATCGAATTAGAACTAGACAAAACCTTTGGCCATGAGACCTTAGTGTAATTATTATTCAACAATGGAGAGGGAACCTCTGTGCGTTGTAAATTCGAGGTTCTCCTAAAAACATCCCCATCCATAGATAATAACAAAGGGTCATGGTCACTTTCACATCGAGGTTCTACTTTCATGTCCTTTAATAGAGGCCATAACCTAATATCAAGTAAAAAATAATCTATTACGCTTGAGGACGTCCCTCGTTTAAAGGTAGGTGCCAAATTTAAATCTGAGGGTGTGCTTCCATTGCAAACCCTGAGACCATACTTTAAACATAACATAGCTAGCTGGAGGGCTACTCGAGAACGAGTGCACGGGTAGTTGTTCGTTAGCTGTGGGATTCCTCACATCTCGTCTTCCTCATCTGTTAAACCAGTAATCATGTGGGAGGGTTCAAAAGCTCAGTTAAAATCTCCTGCTATTATTAAATAAAATGGGGGATTTAGGGAGTCAAGAAATTCTGTCAACTGCATCAGAGTTTGAGACTCAAGCCCTCTAGGAGCAGATCTCGCATATACATTAATAACAATAATTTTGAATTCCGGATGCAAGGTAAATTGAACTCCCATTAGATCCACAGAGTCTATTTTTAACCAACAATGTTCACATTGCAAGTCCTTGTTGATAAGCATTAGTAAACCCCCTTTAAGACGGCCTTGACCCTTCTCCGATATCTGGGCAGGAATATTATATGAAAGAAATCCATCAATAAAAATGTGATCTTCAGCCCAGGTCTCTTGAAACAGGCAAATGTGAAAATTATTAATAAAAGTAGCCCACTCCGAGTCCCCCAGCTTCTTACGAAGACCAGCTACATTCCATGGTAAAATTGAAAGCTCAGGATTGGCTAGGTCATTGCCGTTATTGAGGCTGGGTCCCTCTTCCATACAATTATCTCCAGTAATAGCACCTGACCACACATCCCGATTGCTATTTAGTCAATCAATTGCGTTCAAAGAATGGAAGGACTTGTGGTCCATGTGGGATTCACATTCCAGGGCCGGGGCTAGCTCGTGAGTAATCCTTTCTGTACGAATGCAAGGTGGTTTTAAAGAAAGGTTAATGCCAACCCTTTTCATGACACACAGATCATGTGTTCGGTAATAAATTCCATGAGATGATCCACCATAGTTTTTTTAGTAAAGCAGACAGAGATATAATCATGATTTAGCCCTGGTTGACTATATCTTCCTACCTCGTGGATATCCGAACGAATAACCGAGAGACAATCATATCTGAAGCGCAACCAGTGGATAACCTTATTGGTCAAACATTCATGATCTTCGAAGGAGCCAGGTAGAAATTTAGGAATGTTAGTCAAAAAGATAGTGCTGGCTCTACTTGTTTGGCCCCAGTGTTGTACCTGTCTTGCCTGCCGTTACATACCCGTCAGGGAGATACCAGAGCCAATGGAGGTCCCATGGGGGCCAGCTGCTCCACCTAACCCACAAGATGTAACAGCCCCCTCAAGTGCATCTTCCACAGGGCTGGGCCGTGTTGCAGTGTAAACGCCCCCCCCCGGGCATCCCTAATATTAGAAGCTCCAGTACACTTCTGGTGTGACCTTACAGATTCAGTCTGATTGCTCTCTGCATGGGGTGGGATTGAATCTAATGGGAGGGGGTTTGTCACTATCCTAGGGGGATAAATAACTGGTTTTAGTCCTGGCTTAGGTACAGTTTTTATCCCACCCATTCCCAGCCCCACTTTCTTTTTTATTATCTGGCAGCTACAACCATTTTTTGGCACTAAGTTCTCTCTCATCAACCCCAATAAAGATACAACCAAAGTCTTTATTTCGTCCACCTTTCGTAAAACGAGGGCTAAATTGACATTCTCATGCAAAGTTTTCGCGCCGCCAGAAGCAAGCGCTTAATATTGGTGACTAATATTCTCAGTAACATATCCGTGCGGAATGTGTGTTACACTGGTAGGCAAATCTCCCTCTTCCTCCAGTAGCCCAAATCGGTTAGAGCATGGGATATTAGGAATCACTACAATCTCAGGGCTTAGTGGGGGGGGATAACCATAATACCCATAGAAGGGAAATCCGAGTGACTAAATGGAACAACCACAGAACTGATGGGAGTAGCTACTGTCATATGGGCAATTTCACCCCTAGGGGCAGGAGAATCCTCACTTGGAGAGGTCAGAACTGAAGAGTGTGTTGGTTGTGCCTTCTTCTTCCTGGAGAAGATTTCTGGTATTTTCCCCATCCTCAAAGATTCACACTTTTTTGTAGGTGGATGGGGATTACTTTTCAAAAGTTCATCAACCTCCTTAAATAACAAGTCAATTTGTTCAAGGGGGTTGAATCCTTTGCTGTTAGCAGGACTCGCTGGATTTTTAGTATGCTTTTTCAATTTTTTTGTGTCGTTCTCTCAAGGTGGAACATCCATAGGTTTGTGTTTTCCCATTGCAGGGTACTAACAATATGCAAATCATGGCACCAGAAATGATAAAGATTGCCCAAAGCACTTATTCTTGTGTAAGAAAAGTGGTAAGGTTTATCGAGCCTCTGGTGCTTAACCCCTTCGCTGCCAGGCCTTTTCCCCCTCCTGTGCCAGGCCTTTTTTGGGCTATTTGGGGCAGTTTGCGCATAGGCCCTCATAACTTTTTGTCCACATAAGCTAGCCAAGCCAAATTTGCGTCCTTTTTTTCCAACATCCTAGGGATTCTAGAGGTACCCAGACTTTGTGGGTTCCCCTCAAGGAGGCCAAGAAATTAGCCAAAATACACTGAAAATTTCATTTTTTTCAAAAAAAAGGGAAAAAGTGGCTGCAGAAGAAGGCTTGTGGTGTTTTCCCTGAAAATGGCATCAACAAAGGGCTTGCAGTGCTAAAATCACCAGATTCCCAGCTTTCAGGAACAGGCAGCCTTGAATCAGAAAACCCATATTTCAACACAAATTTGGCATTTTACTGGGACATACCCCATTTTTAAAAAATTTTGTGCTTTCAGCCTACTTCCAGTCAGTGACAGAAATGGGCATGAAACCAATGCTGGATCCCAGACACCTAAACATTTCTGAAAAGTAGACAAAATTCTGAATTCAGCAAGGGGTCATTTGTGTAGATCCTACAAGGGTTTCCTACAGAAAATAACAACTGAAAAAGAAAAATATTGAAATTCAGGTGAAAAAAACAGCAATTGTTCTCTACGTTTTACTCTGTAACTTTTTCCTGCAATGTCAGATGTTTGAAAGCAATATACCGTTACGTCTGCTGGACTCCTCTGGTTGCGGGGATATATAGGGCTTGTAGGTTCATCAAGAACCCAAGGTACCCAGAGCCAATAAATGAGCTGCACCCTACAGTGCGTTTTCATTCTATACCGGGTATACAGCAATTCATTTGCTGAAATATAAAGAGTCAAAAATAGCTATCAAGAAAACCTTTGTATTTCCAAAATGGGCACAAGATAAGGTGTTGAGGAGCAGTGGTTATTTGCACATCTCTGAATTCCGGGGTGACCATACTAGCAGGGCATTTCTCAAATAGATGTCTTTTTTACACACTCTCTTATATTTGGAAGGAAAAAATTTAGAGAAAGACAAGAGGCAATAACACTTGTTTTGCTAATCTATGTGCCCCCAAGTCTCCCGATAAAAATGATACCTCACTTGTGTGGGTGGGCCTAGCGCCCGCGACAGGAAACGCCCCAAAACGCAACGTGGACACATCACATTTTTTTAAAGAAAACAGAGGTGTTTTTCGCAAAGTGCCTACCTGTAGATTTTGGCCTCTAGCTCAGCTGGCACCTAGGGAAACTTACCAAACCTGTGCATTTTTGAAAACTAGAGACCTAGGGGAATCCAAGATGGGGTGACTTGTGGGGCTCTGACCAGGTTCTGTTACCCAGAATCCTTTGCAAACCTCAAAATTTGGCTAAAAAAACACATTTTCCTCACATTTTGGTGACAGAAAGTTCTGGAATCAGAGAGGAGCCATAAATTTCCTTCCACTCAGCGTTTCCCCAAGTCTCCCAATAAAAATGATAGCTCACTTGTGTGGGTAGGCCTAGCGCCCACGATAGGAAATGCCCCAAAAAACAACGTGGACACATCACATTTTTTGAAAGAAAACAGAGGTG
The DNA here is from genome assembly GCF_031143425.1 of Pleurodeles waltl. NCBI lineage: Eukaryota > Metazoa > Chordata > Amphibia > Caudata > Salamandridae > Pleurodeles > Pleurodeles waltl. The sequence goes on from NC_090447.1 coordinate 594,487,232, forward strand.
TTTTTTGCAAAGTGCCTACCTGTAGATTTTGGCCTCTAGCTCAGCCGGCACCTAGGGAAACCTACCAAACCTATGCATTTTTGAAAACTAGAGACCTAGGGGAATCCAAGATGGGGTGACTTGTGGGGCTCTGACCAGGTTCTGTTACCCAGAATCCTTTGCAAACCTCCAAATGTGGCTAAAAAACACATTTTCCTCACATTTTGGTGACAGAAAGTTCTGGAATCAGAGAGGAGCCACAAATGTCCTTCCACCCAGCGTTCCCCCAAGTCTCCCGATAAAAATGATACCTCACTTGTGTGGGTAGGCCGAGCGCCCCCAACAGGAAATGCCCCCAACCGAAACGTGGACACATCACATTTTTTTAAAGAAAACAGAGGTGTTTTTTGCAAACTGCCTACCTGTAGATTTTGGCCCGTTAGCTCTAGGGAAGCCTACCAAACCTATCCATTTTTGAAAACTAGAGACCTAGGGGAATCCAAGATGGGGTGACTTGTGGGGCTCTGACCAGGTTCTGTTACCCAGAATCCTTTGCAAACCTCAAAATGTGGCTAAAAACACATTTTCCTCACATTTTGGTGACAGAAAGTTCTGGATTCAGAGAGGAGCCACAAATTTCCTTACACCCAGCGTTCCCCCAAGTCTCCCGATAAAAATGATACATCACTTGTGTGGGTAGGCCTAGCGCCCGCGACAGGAAATGCCCCAAAACGCAACGTGCACACATCACATTTTTGGAAAGAAAACAGAGGTGTTTTTTGCAAAGTGCCTACCTGTAGATTTTGGCCTCTAGCTCAGCCGGCACCTAGGGAAACCTACCAAACCTATGTATTTTTTAAAACTAGAGACCTAGAGGAATCCAAGATGGGGTGACTTGTGGGGCTCGGACCAGGTTCTGTTACCCAGAATCCTTTGCAAACCTCAAAATTTGGGTAAAAAAACACATTTTCCTCACATTTTGGTGACAGAAAGTTCTGGAATCAGAGAGGAGCCACAAATTTCCTTCCACACAGCGTTCTCCCAAGTCTCCCGATAAAAATGATACCTCACTTGTGTTGGTAGGCCGAACGCCCGTGACAGGAAATGCCCCAAACCGCAACGTGCACACATCACATTTTGTTAAAGAAAACAGAGGTGTTTTTTGCAAAGTGCCTACCTGTAGATTTTGGCCTCTAGCTCAGCCGACACCTAGGGAAGCCTACCAAACCTATGCATTTTTAAAAACTAGAAACCTAGGGGAATCCAAGATGGGGTGACTTGTGGGGCTCTGACCAGGTTCTGTTACCCAGAATCCTTTGCAAACCTCAAAATGTGGCTAAAAAACACATTTTCCTCACATTTTGGTGACAGAAAGTTCTGGAATCAGAGAGGAGCAACAAATTTCCTTCCACCCAGCGTTTCCCCAAGCATCTCGATAAAAATGATACCTCACTTGTGTGGGTAGGCCTAGCGTCCGCGACAGGAAATGCCCCAAAACGCAACGTGGACACATCACATTTTTTGAAATAAAACAGAGGTGTTTTTTGCAAAGTGCCTACCTGTAGATTTTGGCCTCTAGCTCAGCCGGCACCTAGGGAAACCTACCAAACCTATGCATTTTTGAAAACTAGAGACCTAGGCGAATCCAAGATGGGGTGACTTGTGGGGCTCTGACCGGTTCTGTTACCCAGAATCCTTTGCAAATCTCAAAATTTGGCTAAAAAAACACATTTTCCTCACATTTTGGTGACAGAAAGTTCTGGAATCAGAGAGGAGCCACAAATGTCCTTCCACTCAGCGTTTCCCCAAGTCTCCCAATAAAAATGATACCTCACTTGTGTGGGTAGGCCTAGCGCCCGCGACAGGAAATGCCCCAAAAAGCAACGTGCACACATCACATTTTTTTAAAGAAAACAGAGGTGTTTTTTGCAAAGTGCCTACCTGTAGATTTTGGCCTCTAGCTCAGCCGGCACCTAGGGAAACCTACCAAACCTATGCATTTTTGAAAACTAGAGACCTAGAGGAATCCAAGATGGGGTGACTTGTGGGGCTCTGACCAGGTTCTGTTACCCAGAATCCTTTGCAAACCTCCAAATGTGGCAAAAAAACACATTTTCCTCACATTTTGGTGACAGAAAGTTCTGGAATCAGAGAGGAGCGACAAATGTCCTTCCACCCAGCGTTCTCCCAAGTCTCCCGATAAAAATGATACCTCACTTGTGTGGGTAGGCCGAGCGCCCGCAACAGGAAATGCCCCAAACCGAAACGTGGACACATCACATTTTTTGAAAGAAAACAGAGGTGTTTTTTGCAAACTGCCTACCTGTAGATTTTGGCCTCTAGCTCCAGGGAAGCCTACCAAACCTATGCATTTTTGAAAACTAGAGACCTAGGGGAATCCAAGATGGGGTGACTTGTGGGGCTCTGACCAGGTTCTGTTACCCAGAATCCTTTGCAAACCTCAAAATGTGGCTAAAAAACACATTTTCCTCACATTTTGGTGACAGAAAGTTCTGGATTCAGAGAGGAGCCACAAATTTCCTTACACCCAGCGTTCCCCCAAGTCTCCCAATAAAAATGATACATCACTTGTGTGGGTAGGCCTAGCGCCCGCGACAGGAAATGCCCCAAAACGCAACGTGCACACATCACATTTTTGGAAAGAAAACAGAGGTGTTTTTTGCAAAGTGCCTACCTGTAGATTTTGGCCTCTAGCTCAGCCGGCACCTAGGGAAACCTACCAAACCTATGTATTTTTTAAAACTAGAGACCTAGAGGAATCCAAGATGGGGTGACTTGTGGGGCTCGGACCAGGTTCTGTTACCCAGAATCCTTTGCAAACCTCAAAATTTGGCTAAAATAACACATTTTCCTCACATTTTGGTGACAGAAAGTTCTGGAATCAGAGAGGAGCCACAAATTTCCTTCCACACAGCGTTCTCCCAAGTCTCCCGATAAAAATGATACCTCACTTGTGTGGGTAGGCCGAACGCCCGTGACAGGAAATGCCCCAAACCGCAACGTGCACACATCACATTTTTTTTAAAGAAAACAGAGGTGTTTTTTGCAAAGTGCCTACCTGTAGATTTTGGCCTCTAGCTCAGCCGACACCTAGGGAAGCCTACCAAACCTATGCATTTTTGAAAACTAGAAACCTAGGGGAATCCAAGATGGGGTGACTTGTGGGGCTCTGACCAGGTTCTGTTACCCAGAATCCTTTGCAAACCTCAAAATGTGGCTAAAAAACACATTTTCCTCACATTTTGGTGACAGAAAGTTCTGGAATCAGAGAGGAGCAACAAATTTCCTTCCACCCAGCGTTTCCCCAAGCATCCCAATAAAATGATACCTCACTTGTGTGGGTAGGCCTAGCGCCCGCAACAGGAAATGCCCCAAAACGCCACGTGGACACATCACATTTTTTGAAAGAAAACAGAGGTGTTTTTTGCAAAGTGCCTACCTGTAGATTTTGGCCTCTAGCTCAGCTGGCACCTAGGGAAACATACCAAACCTATGCATTTTTGAAAACTAGAGACCTAGGCGAATCCAAGATGGGGTGACTTGTGGGGCTCTGACCAGGTTCTGTTACCCAGAATCCTTTGCAAACCTCAAAATTTGGCAAAAAAAAACACATTTTCCTCACATTTTGGTGACAGAAAGTTCTGGAATCAGAGAGGAGCCACAAATTTCCTTCCACTCAGCGTTTCCCCAAGTCTCCAAATAAAAATGATAGCTCACTTGTGTGGGTAGGCCTAGCGCCTGCGACAGGAAATGCCCCAAAAAGCAACGTGGACACATCACATTTTTTTAAAGAAAACAGAGGTGTTTTTTGCAAAGTGCCTACCTGTAGATTTTGGCCTCTAGCTCAGCCGACACCTAGAGAAGCCTACCAATCCTATGCATTTTTGAAAACTAGAAACCTAGGGGAATCCAAGATGGGGTGACTTGTGGGGCTCTGACCAGGTTCTGTTACCCAGAATCCTTTGCAAACCTCAAAATGTGGCTAAAAAACACATTTTCCTCACATTTTGGTGACAGAAAGTTCTGGAATCAGAGAGGAGCAACAAATTTCCTTCCACGCAGCGTTTCCCCAAGCATCCCAATAAAATGATACCTCACTTGTGTGGGTAGGCCTAGCGCCCGCAACAGGAAATGCCCCAAAACGCCACGTGAACACATCACATTTTTTGAAAGAAAACAGAGGTGTTTTTTGCAAAGTGCCTACCTGTAGATTTTGGCCTCTAGCTCAGCTGGCACCTAGGGAAACATACCAAACCTATGCATTTTTGAAAACTAGAGACCTAGGCGAATCCAAGATGGGGTGACATGTGGGGCTCTGACAAGGTTCTGTTACCCAGAATCCTTTGCAAACCTCAAAATTTGGCAAAATAAAACACATTTTCCTCACATTTTGGTGACAGAAAGTTCTGGAATCAGAGAGGAGCCACAAATTTCCTTCCACTCAGCATTTCCCCAAGTCTCCAAATAAAAATGATAGCTCACTTGTGGGTAGGCCTAGCGCCCGCGACAGGAAATGCCCCAAAAAGCAACGTGGACACATCACATTTTTTGAAAGAAAACAGAGGTGTTTTTTGCAAAGTGCCTACCTGTAGATTTTGGCCTCTAGCTCAGCCGGCACCTAGGGAAACCTACCAAACCTATGTATTTTTTAAAACTAGAGACCTAGAGGAATCCAAGATGGGGTGACTTGTGGGGCTCGGACCAGGTTCTGTTACCCAGAATCCTTTGCAAACCTCAAAATTTGGCTAAAAAAACACATTTTCCTCACATTTTGGTGACAGAAAGTTCTGGAATCAGAGAGGAGCCACAAATTTCCTTACACCCAGCGTTCCCCCCAGTCTCCTGATAAAAATGATACATCACTTGTGTGGGTAGGCCTAGCGCCCGCGACAGGAAATGCCCCAAAACGCAACGTGGACACATCACATTTTTTGAAAGAAAACAGAGGTGTTTTTTGCAAAGTGCCTACCTGTAGATTTTGGCCTCTAGCTCAGCCGGCACCTAGGGAAACCTACCAAACCTATGCATTTTTAAAAACTAGAGACCTAGGGGAATCCAAGATGGGGTGACTTGTGGGGCTCTGACAGGGTTTTGTTACCCAGAATCCTTTGCAAACCTCCAAATGTGGCTAAAAAACACAATTTCCTCACATTTTGGTGACAGAAAGTTCTGGAATCAGAGAGGAGCCACAAATGTCCTTCCACCCAGCGTTCCCCCAAGTCTTCCGATAAAAATGATACCTCACTTGTGTGGGTAGGCCGAGCGCCCGCAACAGGAAATGCCCCAAACCGAAACGTGGACACATCACATTTTTTGAAAGAAAACAGAGGTGTTTTTTGCAAACTGCCTACCTGTAGATTTTGGCCTCTAGCTCTAGGGAAGCCTACCAAACCTATGCATTTTTGAAAACTAGAGACCTAGGGGAATCCAAGATGGGGTGACTTGTGGGTCTCGGACCAGGTTCTGTTACCCAGAATCCTTTGCAAACCTCAAAATTTGGCTAAAAAAACACATTTTCCTCACATTTTGGTGACAGAAAGTTCTGGAATCAGAGAGGAGCCACAAATTTCCTTACACCCAGCGTTCCCCCCAGTCTCCTGATAAAAATGATACATCACTTGTGTGGGTAGGCCTAGCGCCCGCGACAGGAAATGCCCCAAAACGCAACGTGGACACATCACATTTTTTGAAAGAAAACAGAGGTGTTTTTTGCAAAGTGCCTACCTGTAGATTTTGGCCTCTAGCTCAGCCGGCACCTAGGGAAACCTACCAAACCTATGCATTTTTAAAAACTAGAGACCTAGGGGAATCCAAGATGGGGTGACTTGTGGGGCTCTGACATGGTTTTGTTACCCAGAATCCTTTGCAAACCTCCAAATGTGGCTAAAAAACACAATTTCCTCACATTTTGGTGACAGAAAGTTCTGGAATCAGAGAGGAGCCACAAATGTCCTTCCACCCAGCGTTCCCCCAAGTCTTCCGATAAAAATGATACCTCACTTGTGTGGGTAGGCCGAGCGCCCGCAACAGGAAATGCCCCAAACCGAAACGTGGACACATCACATTTTTTGAAAGAAAACAGAGGTGTTTTTTGCAAACTGCCTACCTGTAGATTTTGGCCTCTAGCTCTAGGGAAGCCTACCAAACCTATGCATTTTTGAAAACTAGAGACCTAGGGGAATCCAAGATGGGGTGACTTGTGGGGCTCTGACCAGGTTCTGTTACCCAGAATCCTTTGCAAACCTCAAAATGTGGCTAAAAAACACATTTTCCTCACATTTTGGTGAGAGAAAGTTCTGGATTCAGAGAGGAGCCACAAATTTCCTTACACCCAGCGTTCCCCCAAGTCTCCCGATAAAAATGATACATCACTTGTGTGGGTAGGCCTAGCGCCCGCGACAGGAAATGCCCCAAAACGCAACGTGCACACATCACATTTTTGGAAAGAAAACAGAGGTGTTTTTTGCAAAGTGCCTATCTGTAGATTTTGGCCTCTAGCTCAGCCGGCACCTAGGGAAACCTACCAAACCTATGTATTTTTTAAAACTAGAGACCTAGAGGAATCCAAGATGTGGTGACTTGTGGGGCTCGGACCAGGTTCTGTTACCCAGAATCCTTTGCAAACCTCAAAATTTGGCTAAAAAAACACATTTTCCTCACATTTTGGTGACAGAAAGTTCTGGAATCAGAGAGGAGCCACACATTTCCTTCCACACAGCGTTCTCCCAAGTCTCCCGATAAAAATGATACCTCACTTGTGTGGGTAGGCCAAACGCCCGTGACAGGAAATGCCCCAAACCGCAACGTGCACACATCACATTTTTTTAAAGAAAACAGAGGTGTTTTTTGCAAAGTGCCTACCTGTAGATTTTGGCCTCTAGCTCAGCCGACACCTAGGGAAGCCTACCAAACCTATGCATTTTTGAAAACTAGAAACCTAGGGGAATCCAAGATGGGGTGACTTGTGGGGCTCTGACCAGGTTCTGTTACCCAGAATCCTTTGCAAACCTCAAAATGTGGCTAAAAAACACATTTTCCTCACATTTTGGTGACAGAAAGTTCTGGAATCAGAGAGGAGCAACAAATTTCCTTCCACCCAGCGTTTCCCCAAGCATCCCGATAAAAATGATACCTCACTTGTGTGGGTAGGCCTAGCGCCCGCGACAGGAAATGCCCCAAAACGTAACGTGGACACATCACATTTTTTGAAAGAAAACAGAGGTGTTTTTTGCAAAGTGCCTACCTGTAGATTTTGGCCTCTAGCTCAGCCGGCACCTAGGGAAACCTACCAAACCTATGCATTTTTTAAAACTAGAGACCTAGGGGAGTCCAAGATGGGGTGACTTGTGGGGCTCTGACCAGGTTCTGTTACCCAGAATCCTTTGCAAACCTCCAAATGTGGCTAAAAAACACATTTTCCTCACATTTTGGTGACAGAAAGTTTTGGAATCAGAGAGGAGCCACAAATTTCCTTCCAGTCAGCGTTTCCCCAAGTCTCCCAATAAAAATGATACCTCACTTGTGTGGGTAGGCCGAGCGCCCGCGACAGGAAATGCCCCAAAAAGCAACGTGGACACATCACATTTTTTTAAAGAAAACAGAGGTGTTTTTTGCAAGGTGCCTACCTGTAGATTTTGGCCTCTAGCTCAGCCGGCACCTAGGGAAACCTACCAAACCTATGCATTTTTGAAAACTAGAGACCTAGGGGAATCCAAGATGGGGTGACTTGTGGGGCTCTGACCAGGTTCTGTTACCCAGAATCCTTTGCAAACCTCCAAATGTGGCTAAAAAACACATTTTCCTCACATTTTGGTGACAGAAAGTTTTGGAATCAGAGAGGAGCCACAAATGTCCTTCCACCCAGCGTTCCCCCAAGTCTCACGATAAAAATGATACCTCACTTGTGTGGGTAGGCCGAGCGCCCGCAACAGGAAATGCCCCAAACCGAAACGTGGACACATCACATTTTTTGAAAGAAAACAGGTGTTTTTTGCAAACTGCCTACCTCTAGATTTTGGCCTCTAGCTCAGCCGGCACCTAAGGAAACCTACCAAACCTATGCATTTTTGAAAACTAGAGACGTAGGGGAATCCAAGATGGGGTGACTTGTGGGGCTCTGACCAGGTTCTGTTACCCAGAATCCTTTGCAAACCTCAAAATGTGACTAAAAAAACACATTTTCCTCACATTTTGGTGACAGAAAGTTCTGGAATCAGAGAGGAGCCTCAAATTTCCTTCCACACAGCGTTCCCCCAAGTCTACCGATAAAAATGATACCTCACTTGTGTGGGTAGGCCGAGCGCCCGCGACAGGAAATGCCCCAAACCGCAACGTGCACACATCACATTTTTTGAAAGAAAACAGAGGTGTTTTTTGCAAAGTGCCTACCTGTAGATTTTGGCCTCTAGCTCAGCCGACACCTACGGAAGCCTACCAAACCTATGCATTTTTGAAAACTAGAGACCTAGGGGAATCCAAGATGGGGTGACTTGTGGGGCTCTGACCAGGTTCTGTTACCCAGAATTCTTTGCAAACCTCAAAATGTGGCTAAAAAACACTTTTTCCTCACATTTTGGTGACAGAAAGTTCTGGAATCAGAGAGGATCAACACATTTCCTTCCACCCAGCGTTTCCCCAAGTATCCCGATAAAAATGATACCTCACTTGTGTGGGTAGGCCTAGCGCCCGCGACAGGAAATGCCCCAAAACGCAACGTGGACACATCACATTTTTTGAAAGAAAACAGAGGTGTTTTTTGAAAAGTGCCTACCTGTAGATTTTGGCCTCTAGCTCAGCCGGCCCCTAGAGAATCCTACCAAACCTATGCATTTTTAAAAACTAGAGACCTAGGGGAATCCAAGATGGGGTGACTTGTGGGGCTCTGACCAGGTTTTGTTACCCAGAATCCTTTGCAAACCTCACAATGTGGCTGAAAAAACACATTTTCCTCACATTTTGGTGACAGAAAGTTCTGGAATCAGGGAGGAGCCACAAATTTCCTTCCACCAAGCGTTCCCCCAAGCCTCACGATAAAAATGATACCTCACTTGTGTGGGTAGGCCTAGCGCCCGCGACAGGAAATGCCCCAAAACGCAACGTGGACACATCACATTTTTTGAAAGAAAACAGAGGTGTTTTTTGCAAAGTGCCTACCTGTAGATTTTTCCCTCTAGCTCAGCCGGCACTTAGGGAAACCTACCAAACCTATGCATTTTTAAAAACTAGATACCTAGGGGAATCCAAGATGGGGTGACTTGTGGGGCTCTGACAGGGTTTTGTTACCCAGAATCCTTTGCAAACCTCCAAATGTGGCTAAAAAACCCAATTTCCTCACATTTTGGTGACAGAAAGTTCTGGAATCAGAGAGGAGCCACAAATTTTCGTTCCACACAGCGTTCCCCCAAGTCTCCCGATAAAAATGATACCTCACTTGTGTGGGTAGGCCGAGCGCCCGCAACAGGAAATGCCCCAAACCGCAACGTGGACACATCACATTTTTTGAAAGAAAACAGAGGTGTTTTTTGCAAAGTGCCTACCTGTAGATTTTGGCCTCTAGCTCAGCCGGCACCTAGGGAAGCCTACCAAACCTATGCATTTTTTAAAACTAGAGACCTAGGGGAATCCAAGATGGGGTGACTTGTGGGGCTCTAACCAGGTTTTGTTACCCAGAATCCTTTGCAAACCTCAGAATGTGGCTGAAAAAACCCAATTTCCTCACATTTTGGTGACAGAAAGTTCTGGAATCAGAGAGGAGCAACACATTTCCTTAACCCAGCGTTACCCCAAGTATCCCGATAAAAATGATACCTCACTTGTGAGGGTAGGCCTAGCGTCCGCGACAGGAAATGCCCCAAAACGCAACGTGGACACATCACATTTTTTGAAAGAAAACAGAAATGTTTTTTGAAAAGTGCCTACCTGTAGATTTTGGCCTCTAGCTCAGCCGGCCCCTAGGGAAACCTAACAAACCTATGCATTTTTAAAAACTAGAGACCTAGGGGAATCCAAGATGGGGTGACTTGTGGGGCTCTGACCAGGTTTTGTTACCCAGAATCCTTTGCAAACCTCAGAATGTGGCTGAAAAAACACATTTTCCTCACATTTTGGTGACAGAAAGTTCTGGAATCAGAGAGGAGCAACACATTTCCTTCCACCCAGCGTTTCCCCAAGTATCCCGATAAAAATGATACCTCACTTGTGAGGGTAGGCCTAGCGCCCGCGACAGGAAATGCCCCAAAACGCAACGTGGACACATCACATTTTTTGAAAGAAAACAGAAATGTTTTTTGAAAAGTGCCTACCTGAAGATTTTGGCCTCTAGCTCAGACGGCCCCTAGGGAAACCTAACAAACCTATGCATTTTTAAAAACTAGAGACCTAGGGGAATCCAAGATGGGGTGACTTGTGGGGCTCTGACCAGGTTTTGTTACCCAGAATCCTTTGCAAACCTCAGAATGTGGCTGAAAAAACACATTTTCCTCACATTTTGGTGACAGAAAGTTCTGGAATCAGAGAGGAGCCACAAATTTCCTTCCACACAGCGTTCCCCCAAGTCTCCCGATAAAAATGATACCTCACTTGTGTGGGTAAGCCGAGCGCCCGCAACAGGAAATGCCCCAAACCGCAACGTGCACACATCACATTTTTTGAAAGAAAACAGAGGTGTTTTTTGCAAAGTGCCTACCTGTAGATTTTGGCCTCTAGCTCAGCCGGCACCTAGGGAAACCTACCAAACCTATGCATTTTTAAAAACTAGAGACCTAGGGGAATCCAAGATGGGGTGACTTGTGGGGCTCTGACATGGTTTTGTTACCCAGAATCCTTTGCAAACCTCCAAATGTGGCTAAAAAACACAATTTCCTCACATTTTGGTGACAGAAAGTTCTGGAATCAGAGAGGAGCCACAAATGTCCTTCCACCCAGCGTTCCCCCAAGTCTTCCGATAAAAATGATACCTCACTTGTGTGGGTAGGCCGAGCGCCCGCAACAGGAAATGCCCCAAACCGAAACGTGGACACATCACATTTTTTGAAAGAAAACAGAGGTGTTTTTTGCAAACTGCCTACCTGTAGATTTTGGCCTCTAGCTCTAGGGAAGCCTACCAAACCTATGCATTTTTGAAAACTAGAGACCTAGGGGAATCCAAGATGGGGTGACTTGTGGGGCTCTGACCAGGTTCTGTTACCCAGAATCCTTTGCAAACCTCAAAATGTGGCTAAAAAACACATTTTCCTCACATTTTGGTGAGAGAAAGTTCTGGATTCAGAGAGGAGCCACAAATTTCCTTACACCCAGCGTTCCCCCAAGTCTCCCGATAAAAATGATACATCACTTGTGTGGGTAGGCCTAGCGCCCGCGACAGGAAATGCCCCAAAACGCAACGTGCACACATCACATTTTTGGAAAGAAAACAGAGGTGTTTTTTGCAAAGTGCCTATCTGTAGATTTTGGCCTCTAGCTAAGCCGGCACCTAGGGAAACCTACCAAACCTATGTATTTTTTAAAACTAGAGACCTAGAGGAATCCAAGATGTGGTGACTTGTGGGGCTCGGACCAGGTTCTGTTACCCAGAATCCTTTGCAAACCTCAAAATTTGGCTAAAAAAACACATTTTCCTCACATTTTGGTGACAGAAAGTTCTGGAATCAGAGAGGAGCCACACATTTCCTTCCACACAGCGTTCTCCCAAGTCTCCCGATAAAAATGATACCTCACTTGTGTGGGTAGGCCAAACGCCCGTGACAGGAAATGCCCCAAACCGCAACGTGCACACATCATATTTTTTTAAAGAAAACAGAGGTGTTTTTTGCAAAGTGCCTACCTGTAGATTTTGGCCTCTAGCTCAGCCGACACCTAGGGAAGCCTACCAAACCTATGCATTTTTGAAAACTAGAAACCTAGGGGAATCCAAGATGGGGTGACTTGTGGGGCTCTGACCAGGTTCTGTTACCCAGAATCCTTTGCAAACCTCAAAATGTGGCTAAAAAACACATTTTCCTCACATTTTGGTGACAGAAAGTTCTGGAATCAGAGAGGAGCAACAAATTTCCTTCCACCCAGCGTTTCCCCAAGCATCCCGATAAAAATGATACCTCACTTGTGTGGGTAGGCCTAGCGCCCGCGACAGGAAATGCCCCAAAACGTAACGTGGACACATCACATTTTTTGAAAGAAAACAGAGGTGTTTTTTGCAAAGTGCCTACCTGTAGATTTTGGCCTCTAGCTCAGCCGGGACCTAGGGAAACCTACCAAACCTATGCATTTTTTAAAACTAGAGACCTAGGGGAATCCAAGATGGGGTGACTTGTGGGGCTCTGACCAGGTTCTGTTACCCAGAATCCTTTGCAAACCTCAAAATTTGGCTAAAAAAACACATTTTCCTCACATTTTGGTGACAGAAAGTTCTGGAATCAGAGAGGAGCCACAAATTTCCTTCCACTCAGCGTTTCCCCAAGTCTCCCAATAAAAATGATACCTCACTTGTGTGTGTAGGCCGAGCGCCCGCGACAGGAAATGCCCCAAAAAGCAACGTGGACACATCACATTTTTTTAAAGAAAACAGAGGTGTTTTTTGCAAGGTGCCTACCTGTAGATTTTGGCCTCTAGCTCAGCCGGCACCTAGGGAAACCTACCAAACCTATGCATTTTTGAAAACTAGAGACCTAGGGGAATCCAAGATGGGGTGACTTGTGGGGCTCTGACCAGGTTCTGTTACCCAGAATCCTTTGCAAACCTCCAAATGTGGCTAAAAAACACATTTTCCTCACATTTTGGTGACAGAAAGTTTTGGAATCAGAGAGGAGCCACAAATGTCCTTCCACCCAGCGTTCCCCCAAGTCTCCCGATAAAAATGATACCTCACTTGTGTGGGTAGGCCGAGCGCCCGCAACAGGAAATGCCCCAAACCGAAACGTGGACACATCACATTTTTTGAAAGAAAACAGGTGTTTTTTGCAAACTGCCTACCTCTAGATTTTGGCCTCTAGCTCAGCCGGCACCTAAGGAAACCTACCAAACCTATGCATTTTTGAAAACTAGAGACGTAGGGGAATCCAAGATGGGGTGACTTGTGGGGCTCTGTCCAGGTTCTGTTACCCAGAATCCTTTGCAAACCTCAAAATGTGACTAAAAAAACACATTTTCCTCACATTTTGGTGACAGAAAGTTCTGGAATCAGAGAGGAGCCTCAAATTTCCTTCCACACAGCGTTCCCCCAAGTCTACCGATAAAAATGATACCTCACTTGTGTGGGTAGGCCGAGCGCCCGCGACAGGAAATGCCCCAAACCGCAACGTGCACACATCACATTTTTTGAAAGAAAACAGAGGTGTTTTTTGCAAAGTGCCTACCTGTAGATTTTGGCCTCTAGCTCAGCCGACACCTACGGAAGCCTACCAAACCTATGCATTTTTGAAAACTAGAGACCTAGGGGAATCCAAGATGGGGTGACTTGTGGGGCTCTGACCAGGTTCTGTTACCCAGAATTCTTTGCAAACCTCAAAATGTGGCTAAAAAACACTTTTTCCTCACATTTTGGTGACAGAAAGTTCTGGAATCAGAGAGGATCAACACATTTCCTTCCACCCAGCGTTTCCCCAAGTATCCCGATAAAAATGATACCTCACTTGTGTGGGTAGGCCTAGCGCCCGCGACAGGAAATGCCCCAAAACGCAACGTGGACACATCACATTTTTTGAAAGAAAACAGAGGTGTTTTTTGAAAAGTGCCTACCTGTAGATTTTGGCCTCTAGCTCAGCCGGCCCCTAGAGAATCCTACCAAACCTATGCATTTTTAAAAACTAGAGACCTAGGGGAATCCAAGATGGGGTGACTTGTGGGGCTCTGACCAGGTTTTGTTACCCAGAATCCTTTGCAAACCTCACAATGTGGCTGAAAAAACACATTTTCCTCACATTTTGGTGACAGAAAGTTCTGGAATCAGGGAGGAGCCACAAATTTCCTTCCACCAAGCGTTCCCCCAAGCCTCACGATAAAAATGATTCCTCACTTGTGTGGGTAGGCCTAGCGCCCGCGACAGGAAATGCCCCAAAACGCAACGTGGACACATCACATTTTTTGAAAGAAAACAGAGGTGTTTTTTGCAAAGTGCCTACCTGTAGATTTTTCCCTCTAGCTCAGCCGGCACTTAGGGAAACCTACCAAACCTATGCATTTTTAAAAACTAGATACCTAGGGGAATCCAAGATGGGGTGACTTGTGGGGCTCTGACAGGGTTTTGTTACCCAGAATCCTTTGCAAACCTCCAAATGTGGCTAAAAAACCCAATTTCCTCACATTTTGGTGACAGAAAGTTCTGGAATCAGAGAGGAGCCACAAATTTTCGTTCCACACAGCGTTCCCCCAAGTCTCCCGATAAAAATGATACCTCACTTGTGTGGGTAGGCCGAGCGCCCGCAACAGGAAATGCCCCAAACCGCAACGTGGACACATCACATTTTTTGAAAGAAAACAGAGGTGTTTTTTGCAAAGTGCCTACCTGTAGATTTTGGCCTCTAGCTCAGCCGGCACCTAGGGAAGCCTACCAAACCTATGCATTTTTTAAAACTAGAGACCTAGGGGAATCCAAGATGGGGTGACTTGTGGGGCTCTAACCAGGTTTTGTTACCCAGAATCCTTTGCAAACCTCAGAATGTGGCTGAAAAAACCCAATTTCCTCACATTTTGGTGACAGAAAGTTCTGGAATCAGAGAGGAGCAACACATTTCCTTACACCCAGCGTTACCCCAAGTATCCCGATAAAAATGATACCTCACTTGTGAGGGTAGGCCTAGCGTCCGCGACAGGAAATGCCCCAAAACGCAACGTGGACACCACATTTTTTGAAAGAAAACAGAAATGTTTTTTGAAAAGTGCCTACCTGTAGATTTTGGCCTCTAGCTCAGCCGGCCCCTAGGGAAACCTAACAAACCTATGCATTTTTAAAAACTAGAGACCTAGGGGAATCCAAGATGGGGTGACTTGTGGGGCTCTGACCAGGTTTTGTTACCCAGAATCCTTTGCAAACCTCAGAATGTGGCTGAAAAAACACATTTTCCTCACATTTTGGTGACAGAAAGTTCTGGAATCAGAGAGGAGCAACACATTTCCTTCCACCCAGCGTTTCCCCAAGTATCCCGATAAAAATGATACCTCACTTGTGAGGGTAGGCCTAGCGCCCGCGACAGGAAATGCCCCAAAACGCAACGTGGACACATCACATTTTTTGAAAGAAAACAGAAATGTTTTTTGAAAAGTGCCTACCTGAAGATTTTGGCCTCTAGCTCAGCCGGCCCCTAGGGAAACCTAACAAACCTATGCATTTTTAAAAACTAGAGACCTAGGGGAATCCAAGATGGGGTGACTTGTGGGGCTCTGACCAGGTTTTGTTACCCAGAATCCTTTGCAAACCTCAGAATGCGGCTGAAAAAACACATTTTCCTCACATTTTGGTGACAGAAAGTTCTGGAATCAGAGAGGAGCCACAAATTTCCTTCCACACAGCGTTCCCCCAAGTCTCCCGATAAAAATGATACCTCACTTGTGTGGGTAGGCCGAGCGCCCGCAACAGGAAATGCCCCAAACCGCAACGTGCACACATCACATTTTTTGAAAGAAAACAGAGGTGTTTTTTGCAAAGTGCCTACCTGTAGATTTTGGCCTCTAGCTCAGCCGACACCTAGGGAAGCCTACCAAACCTATGCATTTTTGAAAACTAGAGACCTAGGGGAATCCAAGATGGGGTGACTTGTGGGGCTCTGACCAGGTTCTGTTACCCAGAATCCTTTGCAAACCTCAAAATGTGGCTAAAAAACACATTTTCCTCACATTTTGGTGACAGAAAGTTCTGGAATCAGAGAGGAGCAACAAATTTCCTTCCACCCAGCGTTTCCCCAAGTATCCCGATAAAAAAGATACCTCACTTGTGTGGGTAGGCCTAGCGCCCGCGACAGGAAATGCCCCAAAACGCAACGTGGACACATCACATTTTTTGAAAGAAAACAGAGGTGTTTTTTGAAAAGAGCCTACCTGTAGATTTTGGCCTCTAGCTCAGCCGGCACCTAGGGAAACCTAACAAACCTATGCATTTTTGAAAACTAGAGACCTAGGGGAATCCAAGATGGGGTGACTTGTGGGGCTCTGACCAGGTTCTGTTACCCAGAATCCTTTGCAAACCTCAAAATGTGGCTAAAAAACACATTTTCCTCACATTTTGGTGACAGAAAGTTCTGGAATCAGAGAGGAGCCACAAATTTCCTTACACCCAGCGTTCCCCCAAGCCTCCCGATAAAAATGATACATCACTTGTGTGGGAAGGCCTAGCGCCCGCGACAGGAAATGCCCCAAAACGCAACATGGACACATCACATTTTTTGAAAGAAAACAGAGGTGTTTTTTGCAAAGTGCCTACCTGTAGATTTTGGCCTCTAGCTCAGCCAGCACCTAGGGAAACCTACCAAACCTATGCATTTTTAAAAACTAGAGACCTAGGGGAATCCAAGATGGGGTGACTTGTGGGGCTTTGACAGGGTTTTGTTACCCAGAATCTTTTGCAAACCTCCAAATGTGGCTAAAAAACACAATTTCCTCACATTTTGGTGACAGAAAGTTCTGGAATCAGAGAGGAGCCACAAATGTCCTTCCACCCAGCGTTCCCCCAAGTCTCCTGATAAAAATGATACCTCACTTGTGTGGGTAGGCCGAGCGCCCGCAACAAGAAATGCCCCAAACCGCAACGTGGACACATCACATTTTTTGAAAGAAAACAGGGTGTTTTTTGCAAAGTGCCTACCTGTAGATTTTGGCCTCTAGCTTAGCCGGCACCTAGGGAAGCCTACCGAACCTATGCCTTTTTGAAAACTAGAGACCTAGGGGAATCCAAGATGGGGTGACTTGTGGGGCTCTGACCAGGTTCTGTTACCCAGAATCCTTTGCAAACCTCAAAATGTGGCTAAAAAAACACATTTTCCTCACATTTTGGTGACAGAAAGTTCTGGAATCAGAGAGGAGACACAAATGTCCTTCCACCCAGCGTTCCCCCAAGTCTCCCGATAAAAATGATACCTCACTTGTGTGGGTAGGCCAAGCGCAGGCAACAGGAAATGCCCCAAAAAGCAACGTGGACACATCACATCTTTTGAAAGAAAACAGAGGTGTTTTTTGCAAAGTGCCTACCTGTAGATTTTGGCCTCTAGCTCAGCCGGCACCTAGGGAAACCTACCAAACCTATGCATTTTTTAAAACTAGAGACCTAGGGGAATCCAAGATGGGGTGACTTGTGGGGCTCTGACCAGGTTCTGTTACCCAGAATCCTATGCAAACTTCCAAATGTGGCTAAAAAACACATTTTCCTCACATTTTGGTGACAGAAAGTTCTGGAATCAGAGAGGAGCAACAAATGTCCTTCCACCCAGCGTTCCCCCAAGTCTCCCGATAAAAATGATACATCACTTGTGTGGGTAGGCCGAGCGCCCGCAACAGGAAATGCCCCAAACCGCAACGTGGACACATCACATTTTTTGAAAGAAAACAGAGGTGTTTTTTGCAAAGTGCCTACCTGTAGATTTTGGCCTCTAGCTCAGCCGGCACCTAGGGAAGCCTACCGAACCTATGCCTTTTTGAAAACTAGAGACCTAGGGGAATCCAAGATGGGGTGACTTGTGGGCCTCAGACCAGGTTCTGTTACCCAGAATCCTTTGCAAACCTCAAAATGTGGCTAAAAAACACATTTTCCTCAAATTTTGGTGACAGAAAGTTCTGGATTCAGAGAGGAGCCACAAATTTCCTTACACCCAGTGTTCCCCCAAGTCTCCCGTTAAAAATGATACATCACTTGTGTGGGTAGGCCTAGCGCCCGCGACAGGAAATGCCCCAAAACACAACGTGCACACATCACATTTTGGGAAAGAAAACAGAGGTGTTTTTTGCAAAGTGCCTACCTGTAGATTTTGGCCTCTAGCTCAGCCGGCATCTAGGGAAACCTACCAAACCTATGCATTTTTTAAAACTAGAGACCTAGGGGAATCCAAGATGGGGTGACTTGTGGGGCTCTGACCAGGTTTTGTTACCCAGAATCCTTTGCAAACCTCAAAATTTGGCTGAAAAAACACATTTTCCTCACATTTTGGTGACAGAAAGTTCTGGAATCAGAGAGGAGCCACAAATTTCCTTCCACCCAGCGTTTCCCCAAGTCTCCCGATAAAAATGATACCTCACTTGTGTGGGTAGGCCTAGCGCCCGCGACAGGAAATGCCCCAAAAAGCAACGTGGACACATCACATTTTTTTAAAGAAAACAGAGGTGTTTTTTGCAAAGTGCCTACCTGTAGATTTTGGCCTCTAGCTCAGCCGGCACCTAGGGAAACCTACCAAACCTATGCATTTTTGAAAACTAGAGACCTAGGGGAATCCACGATGGGGTGACTTGTGGGGCTCTGACCAGGTTCTGTTACCCAGAATCCTTTGCAAACCTCAAAATGTGGCTAAAAAAACAAATTTTCCTCACATTTTGGTGACAGAAAGTTCTGGAATTAGAGAGGAGCCACAAATTTCCTTCCACACAGCGTTCCCCCAAGTATCCCGATAAAAATGATACCTCACTTGTGTGGGTAGGCCTAGCGCCCGCGACAGGAAATGCCCCAAAATGCAACGTGGACACATCACATTTTTTTAAAGAAAACAGAGGTGTTTTTTGCAAAGTGCCTACCTGTAGATTTTGGCCTCTAGCTCAGCCGGCACCTAGGAAAACCTACCAAACCTATGTATTTTTTAAAACTAAAGACCTAGGGGAATCCAAGATGGGGTGACTTGTGGGGCTCTGACCAGGTTTTGTTACCCAGAATCCTTTGCAAACCTAAAAAATTTGGCTAAAAAAACACATTTTCCTCACATTTTGGTGACAGAAAGTTCTGGAATCAGAGAGGAGCCACAAATTTCCTTCCACCCAGCGTTCCCCCAAGTCTCCCGATAAAAATGATACCTCACTTGTGTGGGTAGGCAGAATGCCCGCGTCAGGAAATGCCCCAAACCGCAACGTGCACACATCACATTTTTTTAAAGAAAACAGAGGTGTTTTTTGCAAAGTGCCTACCTGTAGATTTTGGCCTCTAGCTCAGCCGACACCTAGGGAAGGCTGCCAAACCTATGCATTTTTTAAAACTAGAGACCTAGGGGAATCCAAGATGGGGTGACTTGTGGGGCTCTGACCAGGTTCTGTTACCCAGAATCCTTTGCAAACCTCAAAATGTGGCTAAAAAACACATTTTCCTCACATATTGGTGACAGAAAGTTCTGGAATCAGAGAGGAGCAACAAATTTCCTTCCACCCAGCGTTCCCCAAGTCTCCCGATAAAAATGATACCTCACTTGTGTGGGTAGGCCGAGCGCCCGCGACAGAAAATGCCCCAAAAAGCAACGTGGACACATCACATTTTTTGAAAGAAAACAGAGGTGTTTTTTGCAAAGTGCCTACCTGTAGATTTTGGCCTCTAGCTCAGCCGGCACCTAGGGAAACCTACCAAACCTATGCATTTTTTAAAACTAGAGACCTAGGGGAATCCAAGATGGGGTGACTTGTGGGGCTCTGACCAGGTTCTGTTACCCAGAATCCTATGCAAACTTCCAAATGTGGCAAAAAAACACATTTTCCTCTCATTTTGGTGACAGAAAGTTCTGGAATCAGAGAGGAGCAACAAATGTCCTTCCACCCAGCGTTCCCCCAAGTCTCCCGATAAAAATGATACATCACTTGTGTGGGTAGGCCGAGCGCCCGCAACAGGAAATGCCCCAAACCGAAACGTGGACAGATCACATTTTTTTAAAGAAAACAGAGGTGTTTTTTGCAAAGTGCCTACCTGTAGATTTTGGCCTCTAGCTCAGCCGGCACCTACGGAAGCCTACCGAACCTATGCATTTTTGAAAACTAGAGACCTAGGGGAATCCAAGATGGGGTGACTTGTGGGGCTCTGACCAGGTTCTGTTACCCAGAATCCTTTGCAAACCTCAAAATGTGGCTAAAAAACACATTTTACTCACATTTTGGTGACAGAAAGTTCTGGATTAAGGGAGGAGCCACAAATTTCCTTACACCCAGCGTTCCCCCAAGTCTCCCGATAAAAATGATACATCACTTGTGTGGGTAGGCCTAGCGCCCGCGACAGGAAATGCCCCAAAACACAACGTGCACACATCACATTTTGGGAAAGAAAACAGAGGTGTTTTTTGCAAAGTGCCTACCTGTAGATTTTGGCCTCTAGCTCAGCCGACACCTAGGGAAACCTACCAAACCTATGCATTTTTGAAAACTAGAGACCTAGGAGAAGCCAAGATGGGGTGACTTGTGGGGCTCTGACCAGGTTCTGTTACCCAGAATCCTTTGCAAACCTCAAAATGTGGCTAAAAAACACATTTTCCTCACATTTTGGTGACAGAAAGTTCTGGAATCAGAGAGGAGCAACATATTTCCTTCCACCCAGCGTTTCCCCAAGCACTCCGATAAAAATGATACCTCACTTGTGTGGGTAGGCCTAGCGACCGCGACATGAAATGCCCCAAAACGCAACGTGGACACATCACATTTTTTGAAAGAAAACAGAGGTGTTTTTTGCAAAGTGCCTACCTGTAGATTTTGGCCTCTAGCTCAGCCGGCACCTAGGGAAACCTTACAAACCTATGCATTTTTAAAAACTAGAGACCTAGGGGAATCCAAGATGGGGTGACTTGTGGGGCTCTCACCAGATTTTGTTACCCAGAATCCTTTGCAAACCTCAAAATGTGGCTAAAAAAACACATTTTCCTCACATTTTGGTGACAGAAAGTTCTGGAATCAGAGAGGAGCCACACATTTCCTTCCACCCAGCGTTCCCCCAAGTATCCCGATAAAAATGATACCTCACTTGTGTGGGTAGGCCTAGCGCCCGCGACAGGAAATGCCCCAAAACGCAACGTGCACAAATCACATTTTTTTAAAGAAAACAGAGGTGTTTTTTGCAAACTGCCTACCTGTAGATTTTGGCCTCTAGCTCAGCCGGCACCTAGGGAAACCTAACAAACCTATGCATTTTTAAAAACTAGAGACCTAGGGGAATCCAAGATGGGGTGACTTGTGGGGCTCTGACCAGATTCTGTTACCCAGAATCCTTTGCAAACCTCAAAATGTGGCTAAAAAAACAACTTTTTCCTCACATTTTGGTGACAGAAAGTTCTGGAATCAGAGAGGAGCCACAAATTTCCTTCCACCAAGCGTTCCCCCAAGTCTCCCGATAAAAATGATACCTCACTTGTGTGGGTAGGCCGAGCGCCTGCGACAGGAAATGCCCCAAACCGCAACGTGCACACATCACATTTTTTTAAAGAAAACAGAGGTGTTTTTTGCAAAGTGCCCTACCTGTAGATTTTGGCCTCTAGCTCAGCCGGCACCTAGGGAAGCCTACCAAACCTATGCATTTGTGAAAACTAGAGACCTAGGGGAATCCAAGATGGGGTGACTTGTGGGTCTCTGACCAGGTTCTGTTACCCAAAATCCTTTGCAAACGTCAAAATTTGGCTAAAAAACTAATTTTCCTCACATTTTGGTGACAGAAAGTTCTGGAATCAGAGAGGAGCCACAAATTTCCTTCCACACAGCGTTTCCCCAAGTATCCCGATAAAAATGATACCTCACTTGTGTGGGTAGGCCTAGCGCCAGCGACAGGAAATGACCCAAAAAGCAACGTGGACACATCACATTTTTTGAAAGAAAACAGAGGTGTTTTTTCAAAGTGCCTACCTGTAGATTTTGGCCTCTAGCTCAGCCGGCACCTAGGGAAACCTAACAAACCTATGCATTTTTGAAAACTAGAGACCTAGGGGAATCCAAGATGGGGTGCCTTGTGGGGCTCTGGCCAGGTTCTGTTACCCAGAATCCTTTGCAAACCTCAAAATGTGGCTAAAAAACACATTTTCCTCACATTTTGGTGACAGAAAGTTCTGGAATCAGAGAGGAGCCACAAATTGTCCTTCCACCCAGGGTTCCCCCAAGTCTCCCGATAAAAATGATACCTCACTTGTGTGGGTAGGCCGAGCGCCCGCAACAGGAAATGCCCCAAACCGAAACGTGGACACATCACATTTTTTTAAAGAAAACAGATGTGTTTTTTGCAAAGTGCCTACCTGTAGATTTTGGCCTCTAGCTCAGCCGGCACCTAGGGAAGCCTACCGAACCTATGCATTTTTGAAAACTAGAGACCTAGGGGAATCCAAGATGGGGTGACTTGTGGGGCTCTGACCAGGTTCTGTTACCCAGAATTATTTGCAAACCTCAAAATGTGGCTAAAAAAACACATTTTCCTCATATTTTGATGACAGAAAGTTCTGGAATCAGAGAGGAGGCACAAATTTCCTTCCACACAGCGTTTCCCCAAGTATCCCGATAAAAATGATACCTCACTTGTGTGGGTAGGCCTAGCGCCCGCGACAGGAAATGCCCCAAAAAGCAACGTGCACACATCACATTTTTTTAAAGAAAACAGAGGTGTTTTTTGCAAAGTGCCTACCTGTAGATTTTGGCCTCTAGCTCAGCCGGCACCTAGGGAAACCTAACAAACCTATGTATTTTTGAAAACTAGAGACCTAGGGGAATCCAAGATGGGGTGCCTTATGGGGCTCTGGCCAGGTTCTGTTACCCAGAATCCTTTGCAAACCTCCAAATGTGGCTAAAAAACACATTTTCCTCACATTTTGGTGACAGAAAGTTCTGGAATCAGAGAGGAGCCACAAACGTCCTTCCACCCAGCGTTCCCCCAAGTCTCCCAATAAAAATGATACCTCACTTGTGTGGGTAGGCCGAGCGTCCGCAACAGGAAATGCCCCAAACCGAAACGTGGACACATCACATTTTTTTAAAGAAAACAGAGGTGTTTTTTGCAAAGTGCCTACCTGTAGATTTTGGCCTCTAGCTCAGCCGGCACCTAGGGAAGCCTACCGACCCTATGCATTTTTGAAAACTAGAGACCTAGGGGAATCCAAGATGGGTTGACTTGTGGGGCTCTGACCAGGTTCTGTTACCCAGAATCCTTTGCAAACCTCAAAATGTGGCTAAAAAACACATTTCCCTCACATTTTGGTGACAGAAAGTTCTGGATTCAGAGAGGAGCCACAAATTTCCTTACACCCAGCGTTCCCTCAAGTCTCCCGATAAAAATGATACATCACTTGTGTGGGTAGGCCTAGCTCCCGCGACAGGAAGTGCCCCAAAACACAACGTGCACACATCACATTTTGGGAAAGAAAACAGAGGTGTTTTTTGCAAAGTGCCTACCTGTAGATTTTGTCCTCTAGCTCAGCCGGCACCTAGGGAAACCTACCAAACCTATGTATTTTGTCAAAACTAGAGACCTAGGGGAATCCAAGATGGGGTGACTTGTGGGGCTCTGACCAGGTTTTGTTACCCAGAATCCTTTGCAAACCTCAATCTTTGGCTAAAAAAACACATTTTCCTCACATTTTGGTGACAGAAAGTTCTGGAATCAGAGAGGAGCCACAAATTTCCTTCCACCCAGCGTTCCCTTAAGTCTCCCGATAAAAATGATACCTCACTTGTGTGGGTAGGCTGAGCGCCCGCAACAGGAAATGCCCTAAACCGCAACGTGCACACATCACATTTTTTTAAAGAAAACAGAGGTGTTTTTTGCAAAGTGCCTACCTGTAGATTTTGGCCTCTAGCTCAGCCGACACCTAGGGAAACCTACCAAACCTATGCATTTTTGAAAACTAGAGACCTAGGGGAATCCAAGATGGGGTGACTTGTGGGGCTCTAACCAGGTTCTGTTACCCAGAATCCTTTGCAAACCTCAAAATGTGGCTAAAAAACACATTTTCCTCACATTTTGGTGACAGAAAGTTCTGGAATCAGAGAGGAGCAACAAATTTCCTTCCACCCAGCGTTTCCCCAAGCATCCCGATAAAAATGATACCTCACTTGTGTAGGTAGGCCTAGCGCCCGCGACAGGAGATGCCCCAAAAAGCAACGTGGACACATCACATTTTTTGAAAGAAAACAGAGATGTTTTTTGCAAAGTGCCTACCTGTAGATTTTGGCCTCTAGCTCAGCCGGCACCTAGGGTAGCCTACCAAACCTATGCATTTGTGAAAACTAGAGACCTAGGGGAATCCAAGATGGGGTGACTTGTGGGGCTCTGACCAGGTTCTGTTACCCAGAATCCTTTGCAAACCTCAAAATTTGGCTAAAAAACACATTTTCCTCACATTTTGGTGACAGAAAGTTCTGGAATCAGAGAGGAGCCACAAATTTCCTTCCACACAGCGTTTCCCCAAGTATCCCCGAATAAAAAAAATGATACCTCACTTGTGTGGGTAGGCCTAGCGCCCGCGACAGGAAATGCCCCAAAAAGCAACGTGGACACATCACATTTTTTTAAAGAAAACAGAGGTGTTTTTTGCAAAGTGCCTACCTGTAGATTTTGGCCTCTAGCTCAGCCGGCACCTAGGGAAGCCTACCGAACCTATGCATTTGTGAAAACTAGAGACCTAGGGGAATCCAAGATGGGGTGACTTGTGGGGCTCTGACCAGGTTCTGTTACCCAGAATCCTTTGCAAACCTCAAAATGTGGCTAAAAAACACATTTCCCTCATATTTTGGTGACAGAAAGTTCTGGATTCAGAGAGGAGCCACAAATTTCCTTACACCCAGCGTTCCCTCAAGTCTCCCGATAAAAATGATACATCACTTGTGTGGGTAGGCCTAGCGCCCGCGACAGGAAGTGCCCCAAAACACAACGTGCACACATCACATTTTGGGAAAGAAAACAGAGGTGTTTTTTGCAAAGTGCCTACCTGTAGATTTTGGCCTCTAGCTCAGCCGGCACCTAGGGAAACCTACCAAACCTATGTATTTTGTCAAAACTAGAGACCTAGGGGAATCCAAGATGGGGTGACTTGTGGGGCTCTGACCAGGTTTTGTTACCCAGAATCCTTTACAAACCTCAAACTTTGGCTAAAAAAAACACATTTTCCTCACATTTTGGTGACAGAAAGTTCTGGAATCAGAGAGGAGCCACAAATTTCCTTCCACCCAGCGTTCCCCCAAGTCTCCCGATAAAAATGATACCTCACTTGTGTGGGTAGGCTGAGCGCCCGCAACAGGAAATGCCCCAAAAAGCAACGTGCACACATCACATTTTTTTAAAGAAAACAGAGGTGTTTTTTGCAAAGTGCCTACCTGTAGATTTTGGCCTCTAGCTCAGCCGACACCTAGGGAAACCTACCGAACCTATGCATTTTTGAAAACTAGAGACCTAGGGGAATCCAAGATGGGGTGACTTGTGGGGCTCTGACCAGGTTCTGTTACCCAGAATCCTTTGCAAACCTCAAAATGTGGCTAAAAAACACATTTTCCTCACATTTTGGTGACAGAAAGTTCTGGAATCAGAGAGTAGCAACAAATTTCCTTCCACCCAGCGTTTCCCCAAGCATCCCGATAAAAATGATAACTCACTTGTGTAGGTAGGCCTAGCGCCCGCGACAGGAGATGCCCCAAAAAGCAACGTGGACACATCACATTTTTTGAAAGAAAACGGAGGTGTTTTTTGCAAAGTGCCTACCTGTAGATTTTGGCCTCTAGCTCAGCCGGCACCTAGGGTAGCCTACCAAACCTATGCATTTGTGAA
The DNA here is from genome assembly GCF_031143425.1 of Pleurodeles waltl. Taxonomy (NCBI): domain Eukaryota; kingdom Metazoa; phylum Chordata; class Amphibia; order Caudata; family Salamandridae; genus Pleurodeles; species Pleurodeles waltl. Next base: position 594,512,892 of record NC_090447.1, read on the forward strand.
AACTAGAGACCTAGGGGAATCCAAGATGGGGTGACTTGTAGGGCTCTGACCAGGTTCTGTTACCCAAAATCCTTTGCAAACCTCAAAATTTGGCTAAAAAACACATTTTCCTCACATTTTGGTGACAGAAAGTTCTGGAATCAGAGAGGAGCCACAAATTTCCTTCCACACAGCTTTTCCCCAAGTATCCCGATAAAAATGATACCTCACTTGTGTGGGTAGGCCTAGCGCCCGCGACAGGAAATGCCCCAAAAAGCAACGTGGACACATCACATTTTTTTAAAGAAAACAGAGGTGTTTTTTGCAAAGTGCCTACATGTAGATTTTGGCCTCTAGCTCAGCCGGCACCTAGGGAAACCTAACAAACCTATGCATTTTTGAAAACTAGAGACCTAGGGGAATCCAAGATGGGGTGCCTTATGGGGCTCTGGCCAGGTTCTGTTACCCAGAATCCTTTGCAAACCTCCAAATGTGGCTAAAAAACACATTTTCCTCACATTTTGGTGACAGAAAGTTCTGGAATCAGAGAGGAGCCACAAACGTCCTTCCACCCAGCGTTCCCCCAAGTCTCCCAATGAAAATGATACCTCACTTGTGTGGGTAGGCCGAGCGCCCGCAACAGGAAATGCCCCAAACCGAAACGTGGACACATCACATTTTTTTAAAGAAAACAGAGGTGTTTTTTGCAAAGTGCCTACCTGTAGATTTTGGCCTCTAGCTCAGCCGGCACCTAGGGAAGCCTACCGAACCTATGCATTTGTGAAAACTAGAGACCTAGGGGAATCCAAGATGGGGTGACTTGTGGGGCTCTGACCAGGTTCTGTTACCCAGAATCCTTTGCAAACCTCAAAATGTGGCTAAAAAACACATTTCCCTCACATTTTGGTGACAGAAAGTTCTGGATTCAGAGAGGAGCCACAAATTTCCTTACACCCAGCGTTCCCTCAAGTCTCCCGATAAAAATGATACATCACTTGTGTGGGTAGGCCTAGCGCCCGCGACAGGAAGTGCCCCAAAACACAACGTGCACACATCACATTTTGGGAAAGAAAACAGAGGTGTTTTTTGCAAAGTGCCTACCTGTAGATTTTGGCCTCTAGCTCAGCCGGCACCTAGGGAAACCTACCAAACCTATGTATTTTGTCAAAACTAGAGACCTAGGGGAATCCAAGATGGGGTGACTTGTGGGGCTCTGACCAGGTTTTGTTACCCAGAATCCTTTGCAAACCTCAAACTTTGGCTAAAAAAACACATTTTCCTCACATTTTGGTGACAGAAAGTTCTGGAATCAGAGAGGAGCCACAAATTTCCTTCCACCCAGCGTTCCCCCAAGTCTCCCGATAAAAATGATACCTCACTTGTGTGGGTAGGCTGAGCGCCCCGCAACAGGAAATGCCCCAAACCGCAACGTGCACACATCACATTTTTTTAAAGAAAACAGAGGTGTTTTTTGCAAAGTGCCTACCTGTAGATTTTGGCCTCTAGCTCAGCCGACACCTAGGGAAACCTACCAAACCTATGCATTTTTGAAAACTAGAGACCTAGGGGAATCCAAGATGGGGTGACTTGTGGGGCTCTGACCAGGTTCTGTTACCCAGAATCCTTTGCAAACCTCAAAATGTGGCTAAAAAACACATTTTCCTCACATTTTGGTGACAGAAAGTTCTGGAATCAGAGAGGAGCAACAAATTTCCTTCCACCCAGCGTTTCCCCAAGCATCCCGATAAAAATGATACCTCACTTGTGTAGGTAGGCCTAGCGCCCGCGACAGGAGATGCCCAAAAAGCAACGTGGACACATCACATTTTTTGAAAGAAAACAGAGGTGTTTTTTGCAAAGTGCCTACCTGTAGATTTTGGCCTCTAGCTCAGCCGGCACCTAGGGAAGCCTACCAAACCTATGCATTTTTGAAAATTAGAGACCTAGGGGAATCCAAGATGGGGTGACTTGTGGGGCTCTGACCAGGTTTTGTTACCCAGAATCCTTTGCAAACCTCAAAATTTGGCTAAAAAAACACATTTTTCTCACATTTTGGTGACAGAAAGTTCTGGAATCAGAGAGGAGCCACAAATTTCCTTCCACCCAGCGTTCCCCCAAGTCTCCCGATAAAAATGATACCTCACCTGTGTGGGTAGGCCGAACGCCCGCGACAGGAAATGCCCCAAAACGCAACGTGGACACATCACATTTTTTGAAAGAAAACAAAGGTGTTTTTTGCAAAGTGCCTACCTGTAGATTTTGGCCACTAGCTCAGCCGGCACCTAGGGAAACCTACCAAACCTATGCATTTTTGAAAACTAGAGACCTAGAAGAATCCAAGATGGGGTGACTTGTGGGGCTCTGACCAGGTTCTGTTACCCAGAATCCTTTGCAAACCTCAAATGTGGCTAAATAAACACATTTTCCTCATATTTTGGTGACAGAAAGTTCTGGAATCAGAGAGGAGCCACAAATTTCCTTCCACCCAGCGTTTCCCCAAGTATCCCGATAAAAATGATACCTCACTTGTGTGGGTAGGCCTAGCGCCCACGACAGGAAATGCCCCAAAAAGCAACGTGGACACATCACATTTTTTGAAAGAAAACAGAGGTGTTTTTTGCAAACTGCCAACCTGTAGATTTTGGCCTCTAGCTCAGCCGGCACCTAGGGTAGCCTACCAAACCTATGCATTTGTGAAAACTAGAGACCTAGGGGAATCCAAGATGGGGTGACTTGTGGGGCTCTGACCAGGTTCTGTTACCCAAAATCCTTTGCAAACCTCAAAATTTGGCTAAAAAACACATTTTCCTCACATTTTGGTGACAGAAAGTTCTGGAATCAGAGAGGAGCCACAAATTTCCTTCCACACAGCGTTTCCCCAAGTATCCCGATAAAAATGATACCTCACTTGTGTGGGTAGGCCTAGCGCCCGCGACAGGAAATGCCCCAAAAAGCAACGTGGACACATCACATTTTTTTAAAGAAAACAGAGGTGTTTTTTGCAAAGTGCCTACATGTAGATTTTGGCCTCTAGCTCAGCCGGCACCTAGGGAAACCTAACAAACCTATGCATTTTTGAAAACTAGAGACCTAGGGGAATCCAAGATGGGGTGCCTTATGGGGCTCTGGCCAAGTTCTCTTACCCAGAATCCTTTGCAAACCTCCAAATGTGGCTAAAAAACACATTTTCCTCACATTTTGGTGACAGAAAGTTCTGGAATCAGAGAGGAGCCACAAACGTCCTTCCACCCAGCGTTCCCCCAAGTCTCCCAATAAAAATGATACCTCACTTGTGTGGGTAGGCCGAGCGCCCGCAACAGGAAATGCCCCAAACCGAAACGTGGACACATCACATTTTTTTAAAGAAAACAGAGGTGTTTTTTGCAAAGTGCCTACCTGTAGATTTTGGCCTCTAGCTCAGCCGGCACCTAGGGAAGCCTACCGAACCTATGCATTTGTGAAAACTAGAGACCTAGGGGAATCCAAGATGGGGTGACTTGTGGGGCTCTGACCAGGTTCTGTTACCCAGAATCCTTTGCAAACCTCAAAATGTGGCTAAAAAACACATTTCCCTCACATTTTGGTGACAGAAAGTTCTGGATTCAGAGAGGAGCCACAAATTTCCTTACACCCAGCGTTCCCTCAAGTCTCCCGATAAAAATGATACATCACTTGTGTGGGTAGGCCTAGCGCCCGCGACAGGAAGTGCCCCAAAACACAACGTGCACACATCACATTTTGGGAAAGAAAACAGAGGTGTTTTTTGCAAAGTGCCTACCTGTAGATTTTGGCCTCTAGCTCAGCCGGCACCTAGGGAAACCTACCAAACCTATGTATTTTGTCAAAAAACTAGAAGACCTAGGGGAATCCAAGATGGGGTGACTTGTGGGGCTCTGACCAGGTTTTGTTACCCAGAATCCTTTGCAAACCTCAAACTTTGGCTAAAAAAAACACATTTTCCTCACATTTTGGTGACAGAAAGTTCTGGAATCAGAGAGGAGCCACAAATTTCC